>NC_064923.1:3642500-4856666 GCF_023897955.1 Schistocerca gregaria | reverse complement strand
TTTTTATCAACACTCTGATAGTCCACAGTTTACAGATTACCTCCAGATGTGCATCGGAATCTTCTACTAGTCTTCATGGGAACGTTCAAAGCGTAGACTGTTTGAGACATTACTGTCATGGAGGAAAGTGCGGATGGTGCTGTTGTATTCAAACTCGATGCAATTTCTGTGTTTCATCTACACTTTGAGGGTCCACAGATTGCAGAATGCCTCCAGATGTGCATCGGAAACTACTACTGGTCTTCCAGGGAACGATCAAAGCGTTAACCATTTGAGACATTACTCCCATGGAGGAAAGTGCGCATGTTGATTGTTGTATTCAATCTCGACGCTATTTCTGTGTTTCATCAACACTCCGATAGTCCACAGATTACAGAATGCCACAAGATGTGCTTCGGAAACTACTACTGGTATTCCAGGGAACGATCGAAGCGTAGACTGTTTGAGTTATCACTCCCGAGGAGGAAAGTTCGCATGGTGACTGTTGTATTCAATCCCGATGCATTCTCTGTGTTTCATCAACACTCTGATAGTCCACAGATTACTGAATGCCACCAGTTGTGCATCGGAAACCATTACTGGTCTTTCAGGGAACGATCAAAGCGTAGACTGTTTGAGACATTACTCCCGTGGAGGAATGTGCGCATGGTAACTGTTGTATTCAATCCCAATGCAATTTCTGTGTTACATCAACACTCTGATAGTCCACAGATTACAGAATGCCACCAGATGTGCATCGGAAACTACTACTGGTGTTCCAGGGAACGATCAAATCGTAGACTGTTTGAGACATTACTCCCATGGATGGAAGTGCGGATGGTGGCTGTTGTATTCAATCCCGATGAAATTTCTGTGTTTCATCAACACTCTGATAGTCCACAGATTACAGAATGCCACCAGATGTGGATCGAAAACTGCCTCTGGTCTTCCAGAGAACCATCAAAGCGTAGACTGTTTGAGACATTACTCCCAAGGAGGAAATTGCTCCTGATGACTGTTGTACTCAATCCCGATGCTATTTCTGTTTTTCATCAACACTCTGATAGTCCACAGATTACCGAATGCCACCAGATGTTTATCGGAAACTACTACTGGTCTTCTAGGGAACGATCAAAGCGTAGACTGTTTGAGAATTACACCCATGGAGGAAAGTGCGCATGGTGACTGTTGTATTCAATCCCGATGTAATTTCTGTGTTTCATTAACACTCTGATAGTCCACAGATTACAGAATGCCTCATGATGTGCATCGAAAACTACTACTGGTCTTCCAGGGAACAATCAAAACGTAGACTGTTTGAGACACTATCCCCATGGAGGAAAGTGCGCATGGTGACTGTTGTATTCAATCCCGATGCTATTTCTGTGTTTCATCAACACTCTGATAGTCCATAGATTACAGAATGCCACCAGATGTGCATCGGAAACTTCTACTGGTCTTCCAGGGTACGATCAAAGCGCAGACTGTTGGGGACATTACCACATGGAGAAAAGTGCGCATGGTGACTGTTGTATTCAATCCCGATGCAATTTCTGTGTTTCATCAACACTCAGATAGTCCACAGATTACAGAATGCCTCCAGATGTGCATCGGAAAGTACTACTGGTCTTCCATCGAACGATAAAATCGTGGACTGTTTGAGACATTACTCCCGTGGAGGAAAGTGCGCATGGTGACTGTTGTTATCAATCCCGATGCAATTTCTGTGTTCCATCAAGACTGATAGTCCATAGATTACAGAATGCCACCAGATGTGCATCGGAAACTTCTACTGGTCTTTCAGGGAACGATCAACGCGTAGACTGTATGAGACATTACTCCCATGGAGGAAAGTGCGCATGGTGACTGTTGTATTCAAACCCGATGCCATTTCTGTGTTTCATCAACACTCTGACAGTTCACAGATTACAGAATGAGACCAGATGTGCATCGGAAACTACTACTGGTCTTCCAGGAAACAATCAAAGCGTAGAATGTTTCAGACGTTACTCCCATGGAGGAAAGTGCGGATGGTGACTGTTGTATTCAATCCCGATTCAATTTCTGTGTCTCATCAACAGTCTGATAGTACACAGATTACAGAATGCCTCCAGATGTGCATCAGGAACTAGTACTGGTCTAACAGGGAACGATCAAAGCGTAGAAAGTTTGAGACATTACTCCCATGGAGGAATGTGCGAATGGTGAGTGTTGTATTCAATCCCGACGCAATTACAGTGTTTCATCAACACTCTAATAGTCCTCAGATTACAGATTGCCTCCAGATGTGCATCGGAAACTACTACTGGTCTTCCAGGGAACGATCAAAGCGTAGACTATTTGAGACATTACTCCCATGGAGGAAAGTGCGCATGGTGACTGTTGTATTCAATCTTGATGCTATTTCTGTGTTTCATCAACACTCTGATAGTCCATAGATTACAGAATGCCACCAGATGTGCTTCGGAAACTTCTACTGGTCTTCCAGGGAACGATCAAAGCGTAGACTGTTGGAGACATTACTCCCATGGTGAAAAGTGCGCATGGTGACTGTTGTATTCAATCCCGACGCAATTTATTTGTTTCATCAACACTCAGATAGTCCACAGGTTATAGAATGCCTCCAGATGTGCATCGGAAACTACTACTGGTCTTCCATCGAACGATTAAATCGTGGACTGTTTGAGACATTACTTCCATGGAGGAAAGTGTGCATGGTGACTGTTGTATTCAATCCCGATGCAATTTCTGTGTTTCATCAACACTCAGATAGTCCACAGATTACAGAATGCCTCCTGATGTGCATTGGAAACTAATACTGGTCTTCCAGGGAACGATCAAAGCGTAGACTGTTTGAGACATTACTCCCATGGAGGAAAGTGCGGATTGTGACTGTTGTATTCACTCCCGATGCAATTTCTGTGTTTCATCAACACTTTGAAGGTCCACAGATTACAGAATGCCTCCAGATGTGCATCGGAAACTACTACTGGTATTCCATGGAACGATCAAAGCGTAGACTGTTTCAGATATTACTAACATGCAGAAAAGTGCGGATGGTGACTGTTGTATTCCATCCCGATGCAATTTCTATGTTTCATCAACACTCTGATAGTCCACAGTTTACAGATTGCCTCCAGATGTGCATCGGAATCTTCTACTAGTCTTCATGGCAACGATCAAAGCGTAGACTGTTTGAGACATTACTGCCATGGAGGAAAGTGCGGATGGTGCAGTTGTATTCAAACTCGATGCAATTTCTGTGTTTCATCTACACTTTGAGGGTCCACAGATTGCAGAATGCCTCCAGATGTGCTTCGGAAACTACTACTGGTCTTCCAGGGAACGATCAAAGCGTAGACTATTTGAGACATTACTCCCATGGAGGAAAGTGCGCATGTTGACTGTTGTATTCAATCTCGATGCTATTTCTGTGTTTCATCAAAACTCTGATAGTCCACAGATTACAGAATGCCACCAGATGTGCATCGGAAACTACTACTGGTATTCCAGGGAACGATCGAAGCGTAGACTGTTTGAGATATCACTCCCGTGGAGGAAAGTGCGCATGGTGACTGTTGTATTCAATCCCGATGCATTCTCTGTGTTTCATCAACACTCTGATAGTCCAAAGATTACAGAACGCCACCAGTTGTGCTTCGGAAACCATTACTGGTCTTTCAGGGAACGATCAAAGCGTAGACTGTTTGAGACATTACTCCCGTGGAGGAATGTGTGCATGGTAACTGTTGTATTCAATCCCAATGCAATTTCTGTGTTACATCAACACTCTGATAGTCCACAGATTACAGAATGCCACCAGATGTGCATCGGAAACTACTACTGGTGTTCCAGGGAACGATCAAATCGTAGACTGTTTGAGACATTACTCCCATGGATGGAAGTGCGGATTGTGACTGTTGTATTCAATCCCGATGAAATTTCTGTGTTTCATCAACACTATGATAGTCCACAGATTACAGAATGCCACCAGATGTGGATCGAAAACAGCTTCTGGTCTTCCAGAGAACCATCAAAGCGTAGACTGTTTGAGACATTACTCCCAAGGAGGAAATTGCTCATGATGACTGTTGTACTCAATCCCGATGCTATTTCTGTTTTTCATCAACACTCTGATAGTCCACACATTACCGAATGCCACCAGATGTTTAACGGAAACTACTACTGGTCTTCCAGGGAACGATCAAAGCGTAGACTGTTTGAGAATTACTCCCATGGAGGAAAGTGCGCATGGTGACTGTTGTATTCAATCCCGATGGAATTTCTGTGTTTCATCAACACTCAGTTAGTCCACAGATTACAGAATGCCTCCAGATGTGCATCGGAAACTACTATTGGTCTTCCTGGGAACGATCAAAGCATAGACTGTTTGAGACATTACTCCCATGGAGGAAAGTGCGCATGGTGACTGTTGTATTCAATCCCGATGCAATTTCTGTGTTTCATCAACACTCAGATAGTCCACAGATTACAGAATGCCTCCTGATGTGCGTTGGAAACTCCTACTGGTCTTCCAGGGAACGATCACAGCGTAGACTGTTTGAGACATTACTCCCATGGAGGAAAGTGCGCATGGTGACTGTTGTATTCAATCCCGATGCAATTTCTGTGTTTCATCAACATTCAGATAGTCTACAGATTTCAGAATGCCTCCATATGTGCATGGGAAACTACTACTGGTCTTCCTGGGAACGATCAAAGCGTAGAGTGTATCAGACATTACTCCCATGTAGGAAAGTGCGGATTGTGACTGTTGTATTCACTCCCGATGCAATTTCTGTGTTTCATCAACACTGTGAAGGTCCACAGATTACAGAATGACTCCAGATGTGCATCGGAAACTACTACTGGTATTCCATGGAACGATCAAAGCGTAGACTATTTCAGATATTACTCCCATGCAGAAAAGTGCTGATGGTGACTGTTGTATTCCATCCCGATGCAATTTCTATGGTTTTTATCAACACTCTGATAGTCCACAGTTTACAGATTACCTCCAGATGTGCATCGGAATCTTCTACTAGTCTTCATGGGAACGTTCAAAGCGTAGACTGTTTGAGACATTACTGTCATGGAGGAAAGTGCGGATGGTGCTGTTGTATTCAAACTCGATGCAATTTCTGTGTTTCATCTACACTTTGAGGGTCCACAGATTGCAGAATGCCTCCAGATGTGCATCGGAAACTACTACTGGTCTTCCAGGGAACGATCAAAGCGTTAACTATTTGAGACATTACTCCCATGGAGGAAAGTGCGCATGTTGACTGTTGTATTCAATCTCGACGCTATTTCTGTGTTTCATCAACACTCCGATAGTCCACAGATTACAGAATGCCACAAGATGTGCATCGGAAACTACTACTGGTATTCCAGGGAACGATCGAAGCGTAGACTGTTTGAGTTATCACTCCCGTGGAGGAAAGTTCGCATGGTGACTGTTGTATTCAATCCCGATACATTCTCTGTGTTTCATCAACACTCTGATAGTCCACAGATTACTGAATGCCACCAGTTGTGCATCGGAAACTACTACTGGTGTTCCAGGGAACGATCAAATCGTAGACTGTTTGAGACATTACTCCCATGGATGGAAGTGCGGATGGTGGCTGTTGTATTCAATCCCGATGAAATTTCTGTGTTTCATCAACACTCTGATAGTCCACAGATTACAGAATGCCACCAGATGTGGATCGAAAACTGCCTCTGGTCTTCCAGAGAACCATCAAAGCGTAGACTGTTTGAGACATTACTCCCAAGGAGGAAATTGCTCCTGATGACTGTTGTACTCAATCCCGATGCTATTTCTGTTTTTCATCAACACTCTGATAGTCCACAGATTACCGAATGCCACCAGATGTTTATCGGAAACTACTACTGGTCTTCTAGGGAACGATCAAAGCGTAGACTGTTTGAGAATTACACCCATGGAGGAAAGTGCGCATGGTGACTGTTGTATTCAATCCCGATGTAATTTCTGTGTTTCATTAACACTCTGATAGTCCACAGATTACAGAATGCCTCATGATGTGCATCGAAAACTACTACTGGTCTTCCAGGGAACAATCAAAACGTAGACTGTTTGAGACACTATCCCCATGGAGGAAAGTGCGCATGGTGACTGTTGTATTCAATCCCGATGCTATTTCTGTGTTTCATCAACACTCTGATAGTCCATAGATTACAGAATGCCACCAGATGTGCATCGGAAACTTCTACTGGTCTTCCAGGGTACGATCAAAGCGCAGACTGTTGGGGACATTACCACATGGAGAAAAGTGCGCATGGTGACTGTTGTATTCAATCCCGATGCAATTTCTGTGTTTCATCAACACTCAGATGGTCCACAGATTACAGAATGCCTCCAGATGTGCATCGGAAAGTACTACTGGTCTTCCATCGAACGATAAAATCGTGGACTGTTTGAGACATTACTCCCGTGGAGGAAAGTGCGCATGGTGACTGTTATTATCAATCCCGATGCAATTTCTGTGTTCCATCAAGACTGATAGTCCATAGATTACAGAATGCCACCAGATGTGCATCGGAAACTTCTACTGGTCTTTCAGGGAACGATCAACGCGTAGACTGTATGAGACATTACTCCCATGGAGGAAAGTGCGCATGGTGACTGTTGTATTCAAACCCGATGCCATTTCTGTGTTTCATCAACACTCTGACAGTTCACAGATTACAGAATGAGACCAGATGTGCATCGGAAACTACTACTGGTCTTCCAGGAAACAATCAAAGCGTAGAATGTTTCAGACGTTACTCCCATGGAGGAAAGTGCGGATGGTGACTGTTGTATTCAATCCCGATTCAATTTCTGTGTCTCATCAACAGTCTGATAGTACACAGATTACAGAATGCCTCCAGATGTGCATCAGGAACTAGTACTGGTCTAACAGGGAACGATCAAAGCGTAGAAAGTTTGAGACATTACTCCCATGGAGGAATGTGCGAATGGTGAGTGTTGTATTCAATCCCGACGCAATTACAGTGTTTCATCAACACTCTAATAGTCCTCAGATTACAGATTGCCTCCAGATGTGCATCGGAAACTACTACTGGTCTTCCATCGTACGATCAAATCGTGGACTGATTGAGACATTACTCCCGTGGAGGCAAATGCGCATGGTGACTGTTGTATTCAATCCCGATGCTATTTCTGTGCTTCATCAACACTCTGATACTCCACAGATTACGATATGCCTCCAGATGAGCATCGGAAATTACTACTGGTCTTCCAGGTAACGATCAAAGCGTAGACTGTTTGAGACATTACTCCCATGGAGGAAAGTGCGAATATTGACTGTTGTATTCAATCCCGATGCAATTTCTGTGTCTCATCAACACTCTGTTAATCCACAGATTACAGAATGCCACCAGATGTGCATCGAAAACTACTACTGGTCTTCCAGGGAACGATCAAAGCGTAGACTATTTGAGACATTACTCCCATGGAGGAAAGTGCGCATGGTGACTGTTGTATTCAATCCTGATGCTATTTCTGTGTTTCATCAACACTCTGATAGTCCATAGATTACAGAATGCCACCAGATGTGCTTCGGAAACTTCTACTGGTCTTCCAGGGAACGATCAAAGCGTAGACTGTTGGAGACATTACTCCCATGGAGAAAAGTGCGCATGGTGACTGTTGTATTCAATCCCGACGCAATTTCTGTGTCTCATCAACACTCAGATAGTCCACAGGTTATAGAATGCCTCCAGATGTGCATCGGAAACTACTACTGGTCTTCCATAAAACGATTAAATCGTGGACTGTTTGAGACATTACTTCCATGGAGGAAAGTATGCATGGTGACTGTTGTATTCATTCCCGATGCTATATCTGTGTTTCACCAACACTCAGATAGTCCACAGATTACAGAATGCCTCCTGATGTGCATCGGAAACTTCTACTGGTCTTCCAGGGAACGATCAAAGCGTAGACTGTTTGAGAATTACTCCCATGGGGAAAAGTGCGAATGGTGACTGTTGTATTCACTCCCGATGCAATTTCTGTGTTTCATCAACACTCAGTTAGTCCACAGATTACAGAATGCCTCCAGATGTGTATCGGAAACTACTATTGGTCTTCCTGGGAACGATCAAAGCATAGACTGTTTGAGACATTTCTCCCATGGAGGAAAGTGCGCATGGTGACTGTTGTATTCAATCCCGATGCAATTTCTGTGTTTCATCAACACTCAGATAGTCCACAGATTACAGAATGCCTCCTGATGTGCATTGGAAACTCCTACTGGTCTTCCAGGGAACGATCAAAGCGTAGACTGTTTGAGACATTACTCCCATGGAGGAAAGTGCGCATGGTGACTGTTGTATTCAATCCCGATGCAATTTCTGTGTTTCATCAACATTCAGATAGTCCACAGATTTCAGAATGCCTCCATATGTGCATGGGAAACTACTACTGGTCTTCCTGGGAACGATCAAAGCGTAGAGTGTATCAGACATTACTCCCATGGAGGAAAGTGCGGATTGTCACTGTTGTATTCACTCCCGATGCAATTTCTGTGTTTCATCATCACTTTGAAGGTCCACAGATTACAGAATGCCTCCAGATGTGCATCGGAAACTACTACTGGTATTCCATGGAACGATCAAAGCGTAGACTGTTTCAGATATTACTTCCATGCAGAAAAGTGCGGATGGTGACTGTTGTATTACATCCCGATGCAATTTCTATGTTTCATCAACACTCTGATAGTCCACAGTTTACAGATTGCCTCCAGATGTGCATCGGAATCTTCTACTAGTCTTCATGGCAACGATCAAAGCGTAGACTGTTTGAGACATTACTGCCATGGAGGAAAGTGCGGATGGTGCTGTTGTATTCAAACTCGATGCAATTTCTGTGTTTCATCTACACTTTGAGGGTCCACAGATTGCAGAATGCCTCCAGATGTGCTTCGGAAACTACTACTGGTCTTCCAGGGAACGATCAAAGCGTAGACTATTTGAGACATTACTCCCATGGAGGAAAGTGCGCATGTTGACTGTTGTATTCAATCTCGATACTATTTCTGTGTTTCATCAACACTCCGATAGTCCACAGATTACAGAATGCCACCAGATGTGCATCGGAAACTACTACTGGTATTCCAGGGAACGATCGAAGCGTAGACTGTTTGAGATATCACTCCCGTGGAGGAAAGTGCGCATGGTGACTGTTGTATTCAATCCCGATGCATTCTCTGTGTTTCATCAACACTCTGATAGTCCACAGATTACAGAATGCCACCAGTTGTGCATCGGAAACCATTACTGGTCTTTCAGGGAACGATCAAAGCGTAGACTGTTTGAGACATTACTCCCGTGGAGGAATGTGCGCATGGTAACTGTTGTATTCAATCCCAATGCAATTTCTGTGTTACATCAACACTCTGATAGTCCACAGATTACAGAATGCCACCAGATGTGCATCGGAAACTACTACTGGTGTTCCAGGGAACGATCAAATCGTAGACTGTTTGAGACATTACTCCCATGGATGGAAGTGCGGATGGTGACTGTTGTATTCAATCCCGATGAAATTTCTGTGTTTCATCAACACTTATGATAGTCCACAGATTACAGAATGCCACCAGATGTGGATTGAAAACTGCTTCTGGTCTTCCAGAGAACCATCAAAGCGTAGACTGTTTGAGACATTACTCCCAAGGAGGAAATTGCTCATGATGACTGTTGTACTCAATCCCGATGCTATTTCTGTTTTTCATCAACACTCTGATAGTCCACAGATTACCGAATGCCACCAGATGTTTATCGGAAACTACTACTGGTCTTCCAGGGAACGATCAAAGCGTAGACTGTTTGAGAATTACTCCCATGGAGGAAAGTGCGCATGGTGACTGTTGTATTCAATCCCGATGGAATTTCTGTGTTTCATTAACACTCTGATAGTCCACAGATTACAGAATGCCTCATGATGTGCATCGAAAACTACTACTGGTCTTCCAGGGAACAATCAAAACATAGACTGTTTGAGACATTATCCCCAAGGGGTAAAGTGCGCATGGTGACTGTTGTATTCAATCCCGATGCTATTTCTGTGTTTCATCAACACTCTGATAGTCCATAGATTACAGAATGCCACCAGATGTGCATCGGAAACTTCTACTGGTCTTCCAGGGAACGATCAAAGCGTAGACTGTTGGGGACATTACTCACATGGAGAAAAGTGCGCATGGTGACTGTTGTATTCAATCCCGATGCAATCTCTGTGTTTCGTCAACACTCAGATAGTCCACAGTTTACAGAATGCCTCCAGATGTGCATCGGAAAGTACTACTGGTCTTCCCACGAACGATAAAATCGTGGACTGTTTGAGACATTACTCCCGTGGAGGAAAGTGCGCATGGTGACTGTTGTTATCAATCCCGATGCAATTTCTGTGTTCCATCAAGACTCTGATAGTCTATAGATTACAGAATGCCACCAGATGTGCATCGGAAACTTCTACTGGTCTTTCAGGGAACGATCAACGCGTAGACTGTATGAGACATTACTCCCATGGAGGAAAGTGCGCATGGTGACTCTTGTATTCAAACCCGATGCCATTTCTGTGTTTCATCAACACTCTGACAGTCCACAGATTACAGAATGCCACCAGATGTGCATCGGAAACTACTACTGGTCTTCCAGAAAACAATCAAAGCGTAGAATGTTTTAGACGTTACTCCCATGGAGGAAAGTGCGGATGGTGACTGTTGTATTCAATCCCGATTCAATTTCTGTGTTTCATCAACAGTCTGATAGTACACAGATTACAGAATGCCTCCAGATGTGCATCGGGAACTAGTACTGGTCTAACAGGGAACGATCAAAGCGTAGAAAGTTTGAGACATTACTCCCATGGAGGAAAGTGCGCTTGGTGAGTGTTGTATTCAATCCCGACGCAATTACTGTGTTTCATCAACACTCTGATAGTCCTCAGATTACAGATTGCCTCCAGATGTGCATCGGAAACTACTACTGGTCTTCCATCGAACGATCAAATCGTGGACTGATTGAGACATTACTCCCGTGGAGGAAAATGCGCATGGTGACTGTTGTATTCAATCCCGATGCTATTTCTGTGCTTCATCAACACTCTGATATTCCACAGACTACGGAATGCCTCCAGATGTGCATCGGAAATTACTACTGGTCTTCCAGGTAACGGTCAAAGCGTAGACTGTTTGAGACATTACTCCCATGGAGGAAAGTGCGAATATTGACTGTTGTATTCAATCCCGATGCAATTTCTGTGTCTCATCAACACTCTGTTAGTCCACAGATTACAGAATGCCACCAGATGTGCATCGGAAACTACTACTGGTCTTCTAGGGAACGATCAAAGCGTAGACTGTTTGAGACATTACTCCCATGGAGGAAAGTGCGCATGGTGACTGTTGTATTCAATCCTGATGCTATTTCTGAGTTTCATCAACACTCTGATAGTCCATAGATTACAGAATGCCACCAGATGTGCTTCGGAAACTTCTACTGGTCTTCCAGGGAACGATCAAAGCGTAGACTGTTGGAGACATTACTCCCATGGTGAAAAGTGCGCATGGTGACTGTTGTATTCAATCCCGACGCAATTTACTTGTTTCATCAACACTCAGATAGTCCACAGGTTATAGAATGCCTCCAGATGTGCATCGGAAACTACTACTGGTCTTCCATCGAACGATTAAATCGTGGACTGTTTGAGACATTACTTCCATGGAGGAAAGTGTGCATGGTGACTGTTGTATTCAATCCCGATGCAATTTCTGTGTTTCATCAACACTCAGATAGTCCACAGATTACAGAATGCCTCCTGATGTGCATTGGAAACTAATACTGGTCTTCCAGGGAACGATCAAAGCGTAGACTGTTTGAGACATTACTCCCATGGAGGAAAGTGCGGATTGTGACTGTTGTATTCACTCCCGATGCAATTTCTGTGTTTCATCAACACTTTGAAGGTCCACAGATTACAGAATGCCTCCAGATGTGCATCGGAAACTACTACTGGTATTCCATGGAACGATCAAAGCGTAGACTGTTTCAGATATTACTAACATGCAGAAAAGTGCGGATGGTGACTGTTGTATTCCATCCCGATGCAATTTCTATGTTTCATCAACACTCTGATAGTCCACAGTTTACAGATTGCCTCCAGATGTGCATCGGAATCTTCTACTAGTCTTCATGGCAACGATCAAAGCGTAGACTGTTTGAGACATTACTGCCATGGAGGAAAGTGCTGATGGTGCAATTGTATTCAAACTCGATGCAATTTCTGTGTTTCATCTACACTTTGAGGGTCCACAGATTGCAGAATGCCTCCAGATGTGCTTCGGAAACTACTACTGGTCTTCCAGGGAACGATCAAAGCGTAGACTATTTGAGACATTACTCCCATGGAGGAAAGTGCGCATGTTGACTGTTGTATTCAATCTCGATGCTATTTCTGTGTTTCATCAACACTCTGATAGTCCACAGATTACAGAATGCCACCAGATGTGCATCGGAAACTACTACTGGTATTCCAGGGAACGATCGAAGCGTAGACTGTTTGAGATATCACTCCCGTGGAGGAAAGTGCGCATGGTGACTGTTGTATTCAATCCCGATGCATTCTCTGTGTTTCATCAACACTCTGATAGTCCACAGATTACAGAATGCCACCAGTTGTGCATCGGAAACCATTACTGGTCTTTCAGGGAACGATCAAAGCGTAGACTGTTTGAGACATTACTCCCGTGGAGGAATGTGCGCATGGTAACTTTTGTATTCAATCCCAGTGCAATTTCTGTGTTACATCAACACTCTGATAGTCCACAGATTACAGAATGCCACCAGATGTGCATCGGAAACTACTACTGGTGTTCCAGGGAACGATCAAATCGTAGACTGTTTGAGACATTACTCCCATGGATGGAAGTGCGGATTGTGACTGTTGTATTCAATCCCGATGAAATTTCTGTGTTTCATCAACACTATGATAGTCCACAGATTACAGAATGCCACCAGATGTGGATCGAAAACAGCTTCTGGTCTTCCAGAGAACCATCAAAGCGTAGACTGTTTGAGACATTACTCCCAAGGAGGAAATTGCTCATGATGACTGTTGTACTCCTTCCCGATGCTATTTCTGTTTTTCATCAACACTCTGATAGTCCACAGATTACCGAATGCCACCAGATGTTTATCGGAAACTACTACTGGTCTTCCAGGGAACGATCAAAGCGTAGACTGTTTGAGAATTACTCCCATGGAGGAAAGTGCGCATGGTGACTGTTGTATTCAATCCCGATGGAATTTCTGTGTTTCATTAACACTCTGATAGTCCACAGATTACAGAATGCCTCATGATGTGCATCGAAAACTACTACTGGTCTTCCAGGGAACAATCAAAACATAGACTGTTTGAGACATTACTCCCATGGATGGAAGTGCGGATTGTGACTGTTGTATTCAATCCCGATGAAATTTCTGTGTTTCATCAACACTATGATAGTCCACAGATTACAGAATGCCACCAGATGTGGATCGAAAACAGCTTCTGGTCTTCCAGAGAACCATCAAAGCGTAGACTGTTTGAGACATTACTCCCAAGGAGGAAATTGCTCATGATGACTGTTGTACTCAATCCCGATGCTATTTCTGTTTTTTATCAACACTCTGATAGTCCATAGGTTACAGAATGCCACCAGATGTGCATCGGAAACTTCTACTGGTCTTCCAGGGAACGATCAAAGCGTAGACTGTTGGGGACATTACTCACATGAAGAAAAGTGCGCATGGTGACTGTTGTATTCAATCCCGATGCATTTTCTGTGTTTCGTCAACACTCAGATAGTCCACAGTTTACAGAATGCCTCCAGATGTGCATCGGAAAGTACTACTGGTCTTCCATCGAACGATAAAATCGTGGACTGTTTGAGACATTACTCCCGTGGAGGAAAGTGCCCATGGTGACTGTTGTTATCAATCCCGATGCAATTTCTGTGTTCCATCAAGACTCTGATAGTCCATAGATTACAGAAAGCCACCAGATGTGCATCGGAAACTTCTACTGGTCTTTCAGGGAACGATCAACGCGTAGACTGTATGAGACATTACTCCCATGGAGGAAAGTGCGCATGGTGACTCTTGTATTCAAACCCTATGCCATTTCCGTGTTTCATCAACACTCTGACAGTCCACAGATTACAGAATGCCACCAGATGTGCATCGGAAACTACTACTGGTCTTCCAGGAAACAATCAAAGCGTAGATTGTTTCAGACGTTACTCCCATGGAGGAAAGTGCGGATGGTGACTGTTGTATTCAATCCCGATTCAATTTCTGTGTTTCATCAACAGTCTGATAGTACACAGGTTACAGAATGCCTCCAGATGTGCATCGGGAACTAGTACTGGTCTAACAGGGAACGATCAAAGCGTAGAAAGTTTGAGACATTACTCCCATGGAGGAAAGTGCGCATGGTGAGTGTCGTATTCAATCCCGACGCAATTACTGCGTTTCATCAACACTCTGATAGTCCTCAGATTCCAGATTGCCTCCAGATGTGCATCGGAAACTACTACTGGTCTTCCATCGAACGATCAAATCGTGGACTGATTGAGACATTACTCCCGTGGAGGAAAATGCGCATGGTGACTGTTGTATTCAATCCCGATGCTATTTCTGTGCTTCATCAACACTCTGATACTCCACAGACTACGGAATGCCTCCAGATGTGCATCGGAAATTACTACTGGTCTTCCAGGTAACGATCAAAGCGTAGACCGTTTGAGACATTACTCCCATGGAGGAAAGTGCGAATACTGACTGTTGTATTCAATCCCGATGCAATTTCTGTGTCTCATCAACACTCTGTTAGTCCACAGATTACAGAATGCCACCAGATGTGCATCGGAAACTACTACTGGTCTTCCAGTGAACGATCAAAGCTTAGACTATTTGAGACATTACTCCCATGGAAAAAAAGTGCGCATGGTGACTGTTGTATTCAATCCTGATGCTATTTCTGTGTTTCATCAACACTCTGATAGTCCATAGATTACAGAATGCCACCAGATGTGCTTCGGAAACTTCTACTGGTCTTCCACGGAACGATCAAAGCGTAGACTGTTGGAGACATTACTCCCATGGTGAAAAGTGCGCATGGTGACTGTTGTATTCAATCCCGACGCAATTTATTTGTTTCATCAACACTCAGATAGTCCACAGGTTATAGAATGCCTCCAGATGTGCATCGGAGCCTACTACTGGTCTTCCATCGAACGATTAAATCGTGGACTGTTTGAGACATTACTTTCATGGAGGAAAGTGTGCATGGTGACTGTTGTATTCAATCCCGATGCAATTTCTGTGTTTCATCAACACTCAGATAGTCCACAGATTACAGAATGCCTCCTGATGTGCATTGGAAACTAATACTGGTCTTCCAGGGAACGATCAAAGCGTAGACTGTTTGAGACATTACTCCCATGGAGGAATGTGCGCATGGTGACTGTTGTATTCAATCCCGATGCAATTTCTGTGTTTCATCAACATTCAGATAGTCCACAGATTTCAGAATGCCTCCATATGTGCATGGGAAACTACTACTGGTCTTCCTGGGAACGATCAAAGCGTAGAGTGTATCAGACATTACTCCCATGGAGGAAAGTGCGGACTGTGACTGTTGTATTCACTCCCGATGCAATTTCTGTGTTTCATCAACACTTTGAAGGTCCACAGTTTTTAGAATGCCACCAGATGTGCATCGGAAACTACTACTGGTATTCCATGGAACGATCAAAGCGTAGACTGTTTCAGATATTACTAACATGCAGAAAAGTGCGGATGGTGACTGTTGTATTCCATCCCGATGCAATTTCTATGTTTCATCAACACTCTGATAGTCCACAGTTTACAGATTGCCTCAAGATGTGCATCGGAATCTTCTACTAGTCTTCATGGCAACGATCAAAGCGTAGACTGTTTGAGACATTACTGCCATGGAGGAAAGTGCGGATGGTGCTGTTGTATTCAAACTCGATGCAATTTCTGTGTTTCATCTACACTTTGAGGGTCCACAGATTGCAGAATGCCTCCAGATGTGCATCGGAAACTACTTCTGGTCTTCCAGGGAACGATCAAAGCGTAGACAATTTGAGACATTACTCCCATGGAGGAAAGTGGGCATGTTGACTGTTGTATTCAATCTCGATGCTATTTCTGTGTTTCATCAACACTCTGATAGTCCACAGATTACAGAATGCCAGCAGATGTGCATCGGAAACTACTACTGGTATTCCAGGGAACGATCGAAGCGTAGACTGTTTGAGATATCACTCCCGTGGAGGAAAGTGCGCATGGTGACTGTTGTATTCAATCCCGATGCATTCTCTGTGTTTCATCAACACTCTGATAGTCCACAGATTACAGAATGCCACCAGTTGTGCATCGGAAACCATTACTGGTCTTTCAGGGAACGATCAAAGCGTAGACTGTTTGAGACATTACTCCCGTGGAGGATTGTGCGCAAGGTAACTGTTGTATTCAATCCCGATGCAATTTCTGTGTTTCATTAACACTCTGATAGTCCACAGATTACAGAATGAATCATGATGTGCATCGAAAACTTCTACAGGTCGTCCAGGGAACAATGAAAACGTAGACTGTCTGAGACATTATTCCATTGGAGGAAAGTGCGCATGGTGACTGTTGTATTCTATCCCGATGCTATTTCTGTGTTTCATCAACACTCTGATAGTCCATAGATTACAGAATGCCACCAGATGTGCATCGGAAACTTCTACTGGTCTTCCAGGGAACGATCAAAGCGTAGACTGTTGGGCACATTACTCCCATGGAGAAAAGTGCGCATGGTGACTGTTGTATTCAATCCCGATTCAATTTCTGTGTTTCATCAACAGTCTGATAGTACACAGATTACAGAATGCCCCCAGATGTGCATCGGGAACTAGTACTGGTCTAACAGGGAACGATCAAAGCGTAGAAACTTTGAGACATTACTCCCATGGAGGAAAGTGCGCATGGAGAGTGTTGTATTCAATCCCGACGCAATTACTGTGTTTCATCAACACTCTGATAATCCTCAGATTACAGATTGATTCCAGATGTGCATCGGAAACTACTACTGGTCCTCCATCGAACGATCAAATCGTGGACTGATTGAGACATTACTCCCGTGGAGGAAAATGCGCATGGTGACTGTTGTATTCAATCCCGATTCAATTTCTGTGTTTCATCAACAGTCTGATAGTCCACAGATTACAGAATGCCTCCAGATGTGCATCGGGAACTAGTACTGGTCTAACAGGGAACGATCAAAGCGTAGAATGTTTGAGACATTACTCCCAAGGAGGAAAGTGCGCATGGAGAGTGTTGTATTCAATCCCGACACAATTACTGTGTTTCATCAACACTCTGATAGTCCTCAGATTACAGATTGCCTCCAGATGTGCATCGGAAACTACTACTGGTCTTCCATCGACCGATGAAATCGTGGACTTATTGAGACATTACTACAGTGGAGGAAAGTGCGCATGGTGACTGTTGTATTCAATCGCGATGCTATTTCTGTGTTTCATCAACACTCTGATAGTCCACAGATTACAGAATGCCACCAGATGTGCATCGGAAACTTCTACTGGTCTTTCAGGGAAAGATCAACGCGTAGACTGTTTGAGACATTACTCCCATGGAGGGAAGTGCGCATGGTGACTGTTGTATTCAATCCCGATGCAATTTCTGTGTTTCATTAACACTCAGATAGTCCACAGATTACAGAATGCCTCCAGATGTGCATCGGAAATTACTACTGGTCTTCCAGGTAACGATCAAAGCGTAGACTGTTTGAGACATTACTCCAATGGTGGAAAGTGCGATAATTGACTGTTGTATTCAATCCCGATGCAATTTCTGTGTCTCATCAACACTCTGTTAGTCCACAGATTACAGAATGCCACCAGATGTGCATCGGAAACTACTACTGGTCTTCCAGGGAACGATCAAAGCGTAGACAATTTGAGACATTACTCCCATGGAGGAAAGTGCGCATGGTGAATGTTGTATTCAATCGTGATGCTATTTCTGTGTTTCATCAACACTCTGATAGTCCATAGATTACAGAATGCCACCAGATGTGCTTCGGAAACTTCTACTGGTCTTCCAGGGAACGATCAAAGCGTAGACTGTTGGAGACATTACTCGCATGGAGAAAAGTGCGCATGGTGACTGTTGTATTAAATCCCGATGCAATTTCTGTGTTTCATCAACACTCAGATAGTCCACAGGTTATAGAATGCCTCCAGATGTGCATCGGAAACTACTACTGGTCTTCCATCGAACGATTAAATCGTGGACTGTTTGAGACATTACTCCCATGGAGGAAAGTGTGCATGGTGACTGTTGTATTGATTCCCGATGCTATTTTTGTGTTTCACCAACACTCTGATAGTCCACAGATTACAGAATGCCTCCAGATGTGCATCGGAAACTACTACTGGTCTTCCAGGGAACGATCAAAACGTAGACTGTTTGAGACTTTACTCCCATAGAGGAAAGTGCGCATGGTGACTGTTGTATTCAATCCCGATGCTATTTCTGTGTTTCATTAACACACTGGTAGTCCACAGATTACAGAATGCCACCAGATGTGCATCGGAAACTACAACTGGTATTCCAGGGAACGATCAAAGCGTAGACTGTTTGAGACATTACTCCCATGGAGGAAAGTGCGAATATTGACTGTTGTATTCAATCGCGATGCAATTTCTGTGTCTCATCAACACTCTGTTAGTCAACAGATTACAGAATGCCTCCAGATGTGCATCGGAAACCACTACTGGTCTTCCAGGGAACGATCAAAGCGTAGACTATTTGAGACATTACTCCCATGGAGGAAAGTGCGCATGGTGACTGTTGTATTCAATCCTGATGCTATTTCTGTGTTTCATCAACACTCTGATAGTCCATAGATTACAGAATGCCACCAGATGTGCTTCGGAAACTTCTACTGGTCTTCCAGGGAACGATCAAAGCGTAGACTGCTGGAGACATTACTCCCATGGAGAAAAGTGCGCATTGTGACTGTTGTATTCAATCCCGACGCAATTTCTGTGTTTCATCAACACTTAGATAGTCCACAGGTTGTAGAATGCCTCCAGATGTGCATCGGAAACTACTACTGGTCTTCCATTGAACGATTAAATCGTGGACTGTTTGAGACATTACTTCCATGGAGGAAAGTGTGCATGGTGACTGTTGTATTCTATCCCGATGCCATTTCTGTGTTTCATCAACACTCAGATAGTCCACAGATTACAGAATGCCTCCTGATGTGCTTCGGAAACTTCTACTGGTCTTCCAGGGAACGATCAAATCGTAGACTGTTGGGAACATAACTCCCATGGAGAAAAGTGCGCATGGTGACTGTTGTATTCAATCCTGATGCAATTTCTGTGTGTTTCATCAACACTCAGATAGTCCACAGATTACAGAATGCCTCCAGATGTTCATCGGAAAGTCCTACTGGTCTTCCATCGAACGATCAAATCGTAGACTGTTTGAGAATTACTCCCATGGAGAAAAGTGCGGATGGTGACCGTTGTATTCACTCCCGATGCAATTTCTGTGTTTCATCAACACTCAGTTTGTCCACAGATTACAGAATGCCTCCAGATGTGCATCGGGAACTACTATTGGTCTTCCTGGGAACGATCAAAGCATAGACTGTTTGAGACATTACTCCCATGGAGGAAAGTGCGCATGGTGACTGTTGTATTCAATCCCGATGCAATTTCTGTGTTTCATCAACACTCAGATAGTCCACAGATTACAGAATGCCTCCTGATGTGCATTGGAAACTCCTACTGGTCATCCAGGGAACGATCAGAGCGTAGACTGTTTGAGACATTACTCCCATGGAGGAAAGTACGCATGGTGACTGTTGTATTCAATCCCGATGCAATTTCTGTGTTTCATCAACATTCAGATAGTCCACAGATTTCAGAATGCCTCCATATGTGCATGGGAAACTACTACTGGTCTTCCTGGGAACGATCAAAGCGTAGAGTGTATCAGACATTACTCCCATGGAGGAAAGTGCGGATTGTGACTGTTGTATTCACTCCCGATGCAATTTCTGTGTTTCATCAACACTTTGAAGGTCCACAGATTACAGAATGCCTCCAGATGTGCATCGGAAACTACTACTGGTATTCCATGGAACGATCAAAGCGTAGACTGTTTCAGATATTACTAACATGCAGAAAAGTGCGGATGGTGACTGTTGTATTCCATACCGATGCAATTTCTATGTTTGATCAACACTCTGATAGTCCACAGTTTACAGAATGCCAACAGATGTTCATCGGAAAGTACTACTGGTCTTCCATCGAACGATAAAATCGTGGACTGTTTGAGACATTACTCCCGTGGAGGAAAGTGCGCATGGTGACTGTTGTTATCAATCCCGATGCAATTTCTGTGTTCCATCAAGACTCTGATAGTCCATAGATTACAGAATGCCACCAGATGTGCATCGGAAACTTCTACTGGTCTTTCAGGGAACGATCAACACGTAGACTGTTTGAGACATTACTCCCATGGAGGAAAGTGTGCATGGTGACTGTTGTATTCAAACCCGATGCCATTTCTGTGTTTCATCAACACTCTGACAGTCCACAGATTACAGAATGCCACCAGATGTGCATCGGAAACTACTACTGGTCTTCCAGGAAACAATCAAAACGTAGAATGATTCAGACGTTACTCCAATGGAGGAAAGTGCGGATGGTGACTGTTGTATTCAATCCCGATTCAATTTCTGTGTTTCATCAACAGTCTGATAGTCCACAGATTACAGAATGCCTCCAGATGTGCATCGGGAACTAGTACTGGTCTAACAGGGAACGATCAAAGCGTAGAAAGTTTGAGACATTACTACCAAGGAGGAAAGTGCGCATGGTGAGTGTTGTATTCAATCCCGACACAATTACTGTGTTTCGTCAACTCTCTGATAGTCCTCAGATTACAGATTGCCTCCAGATGTGCATCGGAAACTACTACTGGTCTTCCATCGACCGATGAAATCGTGGACTGATTGAGACATTACTACAGTGGAGGAAAGTGCGCATGGTGACTGTTGTATTCAATCGCGATGCTATTTCTGTGTTTCATCAACACTCTGATAGTCCACAGATTACAGAATGCCTCCAGATTTGCATCGGAAACTACTACTGGTCTTCCAGGGAACGATCAAAGCGTAGACTGTTTGAGACATTACTCCCATGGAGGAAAGTGCGCATGGTGACTGTTGTATTCAATCCCGATGCAATTTCTGTGTTTCATTAACACTCAGATAGTCCACAGATTACCGAATGCCTCGAGATGTGCATCGGAAATTACTACTGGTCTTCCAGGTAACGATCAAAGCGTAGACTGTTTGAGACATTACTCCAATGGTGGAAAGTGCGAATATTGACTGTTGTATTCAATCCCGATGCAATTTATGTGTCTCATCAACACTCTGTTAGTCCACAGATTACAGAATGCCACCAGATGTGCATCGGAAACTACTACTGGTCTTCCAGGGAACGATCAAAGCGTAGACTATTTGAGACAGTACTCCCATGGAGGAAAGTGCGAATGGTGAATGTTGTATTCAATCCTGATGCTATTTCTGTGTTTCATCAACACTCTGATAGTCCATAGATTACAGAATGCCACAAGATGTGCTTCGGAAACTTCTACTGGTCTTCCAGGGAACGATCAAAGCGTAGACTGTTGGAGACATTACTCCCATGGAGAAAAGTGCGCATGGTGACTGTTGTATTAAATCCCGATGCAATTTCTGTGTTTCATCAACACACAGATAGTCCACAGGTTATAGAATGCCTCCAGATGTGCATCGGAAACTACTACTGGTCTTCCATCGAACGATTAAATTGTGGACTGTTTGAGACATTACTCCCATGGAGGAAAGTGTGCATGGTGACTGTTGTATTGATTCCCGATGCTATTTTTGTGTTTCACCAACACTCTGATAGTCCACAGATTACAGAATGCCTCCTGATGTGCATCGGAAACTACTACTGGTCTTCCAGGGAACGATCAAAACGTAGACTGTTTGAGACATTACTCCCATGGAGGAAAGTGCGCATGGTGACTGTTGTATTCACTCCCGATGCAATTTCTGTTTTTCATCAACACTCTGATAGTCCACAGATTACAGAATGCCTCCAGATGTGCATCGGAAACTACTACTGGTCTTCCAGGGAACGATCAAACCCTAGACTGTTTGTTACATTACTCCCATGGACGAAAGTGCGCATGGTGACTGTTGTATTCAATCCCGCTGCAATTCCTGTGCTTCATCAAAACTTTGAAGGTCCACAGATTACAGAATGCCACCTGATGTACATCGGAAACTACTACTGGTCTTGCAAGGAACGATCAAAGCGTAGAGTGTATCAGACATTACTCCCAAGGAGGAAATTGCGCATGGTGACTGTTGTATTGAATCCCGATGCAATTTCTGTGTTTCATCAACACTTTGAAGGTCCAAAGAAAACAGAATGCCTCCAGATGTGCATCGGAATCTACTACTGGTTTCCAGGAAACGATGAAACCGTAGACTGTTCGAGACATTACTCCCATGGAGGAAAGTGCGCATGGTGACTGTTGTATTCAATCCCGATGCTATTTTTGTGTTTCATGAACACTCTGATAGTCCACAGATTACAGAATGCCACCAGATGTGCATCGGAAACTACAACTGGTATTCCAGGGAACGATCAAAGCGTTGACTGTTTGAGATATCACTCCCGTGGAGGAAAGTGCGCATGTTGACTGTTGTATTCAATCCCGATGCATTCACTGTGTTTCATCAACACTGTGATAGTCCACAGATTGCAGAATGCCACCAGATGTGCAGCGGAAACTGGTGTTCCAGGGAACGATCAAATCGTAGACTGTTTGAGACATTACTCACCATGGAGGGAATTGCGCATGGTGACCGTTGTATTCAATCACGATGCAATTTCTGTGTTTCATCAACACTCTGATAGTCCAAAGATTACAGAATGCCACCAGATGTGCATCGGAAACTACTACTGGACTTCCAGGAAACGGTCAAAGCGTAGAATGTTTCAGACGTTACTCCCATGGAGGAAAGTGCGGATGGTGACAGTATTATTCAATCCCGACGCAATTTCTGTGTTTCATCAACACTCTGATAGTCCATAGATTACAGAATGCCACCAGATGTGCATCGGAAACTTCTACTGGTCTTCCAGGGAACGATCAAAGCGTAGACTGTTTAAGACATTACTCCCATGGAGGAATGTGCGTATGGTGACTGTTGTATTCAATCCCGATGCAATTTCTGTGTTTCATCAACACTCTGATAGTCCACAGATTACAGAATGCCACCAGATGGTCATCGGAAACTACTACTGGTCTTCCAGGGAACGATCAAAGCGTAGACTGTTTGAGAATTACTCCCATGGAGGAAAGTGCGCATGGTGACTGTTGTATTCAATCCCGATGGAATTTCTGTGTTTCATCAACACTCTGATAGTCCACAGATTACAGAATGCCTCCATTTGTGCATCGAAAACTACTACTGGTCTTCCAGGGAACAATCAAAATGTAGACTGTTTGAGACAATACTCCCATGGAGGAAAGTGCGCATGGTGACTGTTGTATTCAATCCCGATGCAATTTCTGTGTTTCATCAACACTCTGATAGTCCATAGATTACAGAATGCTACCAGATGTGCATCGGAAACTTCTACTGGTCTTCCAGGGAACGATCAAAGCGTAGACTATTTGAGACATTACTCCCATGGAGGAATGTGCGCATGGTGACTGTTGTATTCCATCCCGATGCTATTTCCGTGTTTCACCAACACTCTGATAGTCCACAGATTACAGAATGCCACCAGATGTGCATCAGAAACTACTACTGGTCTTCCAGGGAAAGATCAAAGCGTAGAATGTTTGAGACATTACTCCCATGGAGGAAAGTGCGCATGGTGACTGTTGAATTCAATCCCGATGCAAGTTCTGTGTTTCATCAACACTCTGATAGTCCACAGATTACAGAATGCCTCCAGAAATGCATCGAAAACTACTACTGGTCTTCCAGGGAACAATCAAAACGTATACTGTTTGAGACATTACTCCCATTGAGGAAAGTGCGCATGGTGACTGCTGTATTCAATCCCGATGCAATTTCTGATTTTCATCAACACTCTGATAGTCCACATATTACAGATTGCCTCACAATGTGCATCGGAAACTACTACTGGTCTTCCTGGGAACGATCAAAGCGTAGACTGTTTCAGACGTTACTCCCATGGAGGAAAGTGCGGATGGTGACTGTTGTATTCACTCCCGACGCAATTTCTGTGTTTTATCAACATTTTAAAGGTCCACAGATTACAGAATGCTTCCAGATGTGCACCGGAAACTGCTAATGGTCTTCCAGGGAACGATCAAAGCGTAGACTGTTTGAGACATTACTCCCATGGAGGAAAGTGCGCATGGTGTTTGTTGTATTCAATCGTGATGCTATTTCTGTGTTTCATCAACACTCTGATAGTCCATAGATTACAGAATGCCACCAGATGTGCTTCGGAAACTTCTACTGGTCTTCCAGGGAACGATCAAAGCGTAGACTGTTGGAGACATTACTCCCATGGAGAAAAGTGCTCATGGTGACTGTTGTATTAAATCCCGATGCAATTTCTGTGTTTCATCAACACTCAGATAGTCCACAGGTTATAGAATGCCTCCAGATGTGCATCGGAAACTACTACTGGTCTTCCATCGAACGATTAAATCGTGGACTGTTTGAGACATTACTCCCATGGAGGAAAGTGTGCATGGTGACTGTTGTATTGATTCCCGATGCTATTTTTGTGTTTCACCAACACTCTGATAGTCCACAGATTACAGAATGCCTCCAGATGTGCATCGGAAACTACTACTGGTCTTCCAGGGAACGATCAAAACGTAGACTGTTTGAGACTTTACTCCCATAGAGGAAAGTGCGCATGGTGACTGTTGTATTCAATCCCGATGCTATTTCTGTGTTTCATTAACACACTGGTAGTCCACAGATTACAGAATGCCACCAGATGTGCATCGGAAACTACAACTGGTATTCCAGGGAACGATCAAAGCGTAGACTGTTTGAGACATTACTCCCATGGAGGAAAGTGCGAATATTGACTGTTGTATTCAATCGCGATGCAATTTCTGCGTCTCATCAACACTCTGTTAGTCAACAGATTACAGAATGCCTCCAGATGTGCATCGGAAACCACTACTGGTCTTCCAGGGAACGATCAAAGCGTAGACTATTTGAGACATTACTCCCATGGAGGAAAGTGCGCATGGTGACTGTTGTATTCAATCCTGATGCTATTTCTGTGTTTCATCAACACTCTGATAGTCCATAGATTACAGAATGCCACCAGATGTGCTTCGGAAACTTGTACTGGTCTTCCAGGGAACGATCAAAGCGTAGACTGCTGGAGACATTACTCCCATGGAGAAAAGTGCGCATTGTGACTGTTGTATTCAATCCCGACGCAATTTCTGTGTTTCATCAACACTCAGATAGTCCACAGGTTGTAGAATGCCTCCAGATGTGCATCGGAAACTACTACTGGTCTTCCATTGAACGATTAAATCGTGGACTGTTTGAGACATTACTTCCATGGAGGAAAGTGTGCATGGTGACTGTTGTATTCTATCCCGATGCCATTTCTGTGTTTCATCAACACTCAGATAGTCCACAGATTACAGAATGCCTCCTGATGTGCTTCGGAAACTTCTACTGGTCTTCCAGGGAACGATCAAATCGTAGACTGTTGGGAACATAACTCCCATGGAGAAAAGTGCGCATGGTGACTGTTGTATTCAATCCTGATGCAATTTCTGTGTGTTTCATCAACACTCAGATAGTCCACAGATTACAGAATGCCTCCAGATGTTCATCGGAAAGTCCTACTGGTCTTCCATCGAACGATCAAATCGTAGACTGTTTGAGAATTACTCCCATGGAGAAAAGTGCGGATGGTGACCGTTGTATTCACTCCCGATGCAATTTCTGTGTTTCATCAACACTCAGTTTGTCCACAGATTACAGAATGCCTCCAGATGTGCATCGGGAACTACTATTGGTCTTCCTGGGAACGATCAAAGCATAGACTGTTTGAGACATTACTCCCATGGAGGAAAGTGCGCATGGTGACTGTTGTATTCAATCCCGATGCAATTTCTGTGTTTCATCAACACTCAGATAGTCCACAGATTACAGAATGCCTCCTGATGTGCATTGGAAACTCCTACTGGTCATCCAGGGAACGATCAGAGCGTAGACTGTTTGAGACATTACTCCCATGGAGGAAAGTACGCATGGTGACTGTTGTATTCAATCCCGATGCAATTTCTGTGTTTCATCAACATTCAGATAGTCCACAGATTTCAGAATGCCTCCATATGTGCATGGGAAACTACTACTGGTCTTCCTGGGAACGATCAAAGCGTAGAGTGTATCAGACATTACTCCCATGGAGGAAAGTGCGGATTGTGACTGTTGTATTCACTCCCGATGCAATTTCTGTGTTTCATCAACACTTTGAAGGTCCAAAGATTACAGAATGCCTCCAGATGTGCATCGGAAACTACTACTGGTATTCCATGGAACGATCAAAGCGTAGACTGTTTCAGATATTACTAACATGCAGAAAAGTGCGGATGGTGACTGTTGTATTCCATACCGATGCAATTTCTATGTTTGATCAACACTCTGATAGTCCACAGTTTACAGAATGCCAACAGATGTTCATCGGAAAGTACTACTGGTCTTCCATCGAACGATAAAATCGTGGACTGTTTGAGACATTACTCCCGTGGAGGAAAGTGCGCATGGTGACTGTTGTTATCAATCCCGATGCAATTTCTGTGTTCCATCAAGACTCTGATAGTCCATAGATTACAGAATGCCACCAGATGTGCATCGGAAACTTCTACTGGTCTTTCAGGGAACGATCAACACGTAGACTGTTTGAGACATTACTCCCATGGAGGAAAGTGTGCATGGTGACTGTTGTATTCAAACCCGATGCCATTTCTGTGTTTCATCAACACTCTGACAGTCCACAGATTACAGAATGCCACCAGATGTGCATCGGAAACTACTACTGGTCTTCCAGGAAACAATCAAAACGTAGAATGATTCAGACGTTACTCCAATGGAGGAAAGTGCGGATGGTGACTGTTGTATTCAATCCCGATTCAATTTCTGTGTTTCATCAACAGTCTGATAGTCCACAGATTACAGAATGCCTCCAGATGTGCATCGGGAACTAGTACTGGTCTAACAGGGAACGATCAAAGCGTAGAAAGTTTGAGACATTACTCCCAAGGAGGAAAGTGCGCATGGTGAGTGTTGTATTCAATCCCGACACAATTACTGTGTTTCGTCAACTCTCTGATAGTCCTCAGATTACAGATTGCCTCCAGATGTGCATCGGAAACTACTACTGGTCTTCCATCGACCGATGAAATCGTGGACTGATTGAGACATTACTACAGTGGAGGAAAGTGCGCATGGTGACTGTTGTATTCAATCGCGATGCTATTTCTGTGTTTCATCAACACTCTGATAGTCCACAGATTACAGAATGCCTCCAGATTTGCATCGGAAACTACTACTGGTCTTCCAGGGAACGATCAAAGCGTAGACTGTTTGAGACATTACTCCCATGGAGGAAAGTGCGCATGGTGACTGTTGTATTCAATCCCGATGCAATTTCTGTGTTTCATTAACACTCAGATAGTCCACAGATTACCGAATGCCTCGAGATGTGCATCGGAAATTACTACTGGTCTTCCAGGTAACGATCAAAGCGTAGACTGTTTGAGACATTACTCCAATGGTGGAAAGTGCGAATATTGACTGTTGTATTCAATCCCGATGCAATTTATGTGTCTCATCAACACTCTGTTAGTCCACAGATTACAGAATGCCACCAGATGTGCATCGGAAACTACTACTGGTCTTCCAGGGAACGATCAAAGCGTAGACTATTTGAGACAGTACTCCCATGGAGGAAAGTGCGAATGGTGAATGTTGTATTCAATCCTGATGCTATTTCTGTGTTTTATCAACACTCTGATAGTCCATAGATTACAGAATGCCACCAGATGTGCATCGGAAACTTCTACTGGTCTTCCAGGGAACGATCAAAGCGTAGACTGTTTAAGACATTACTCCCATGGAGGAATGTGCGTATGGTGACTGTTGTATTCAATCCCGATGCAATTTCTGTGTTTCATCAACACTCTGATAGTCCACAGATTACAGAATGCCACCAGATGGTCATCGGAAACTACTACTGGTCTTCCAGGGAAAGATCAAAGCGTAGACTGTTTGAGAATTACTCCCATGGAGGAAAGTGCGCATGGTGACTGTTGTATTCAATCCCGATGGAATTTCTGTGTTTCATCAACACTCTGATAGTCCACAGATTACAGAATGCCTCCATTTGTGCATCGAAAACTACTACTGGTCTTCCAGGGAACAATCAAAATGTAGACTGTTTGAGACAATACTCCCATGGAGGAAAGTGCGCATGGTGACTGTTGTATTCAATCCCGATGCAATTTCTGTGTTTCATCAACACTCTGATAGTCCATAGATTACAGAATGCTACCAGATGTGCATCGGAAACTTCTACTGGTCTTCCAGGGAACGATCAAAGCGTAGACTATTTGAGACATTACTCCCATGGAGGAATGTGCGCATGGTGACTGTTGTATTCCATCCCGATGCTATTTCCGTGTTTCACCAACACTCTGATAGTCCACAGATTACAGAATGCCACCAGATGTGCATCAGAAACTACTACTGGTCTTCCAGGGAAAGATCAAAGCGTAGAATGTTTGAGACATTACTCCCATGGAGGAAAGTGCGCATGGTGACTGTTGAATTCAATCCCGATGCAATTTCTGTGTTTCATCAACACTCTGATAGTCCACAGATTACAGAATGCCTCCAGAAATGCATCGAAAACTACTACTGGTCTTCCAGGGAACAATCAAAACGTATACTGTTTGAGACATTACTCCCATTGAGGAAAGTGCGCATGGTGACTGCTGTATTCAATCCCGATGCAATTTCTGATTTTCATCAACACTCTGATAGTCCACATATTACAGATTGCCTCCAGATGTGCATCGGAAACTACTACTGGTCTTCCAGGGAACGATCAAAGCGTAGACTGTTTGAGAATTACTCCCATGGAGGAAAGTGCGCATGGTGACTGTTGTATTCAATCCCGATGAAATTTCTGTGTTTCATCAACACTCTCATAGTCCACAGAATACAGAATGCCTCCATTTGTGCATCGAAAACTACTACTGGTCTTCCAGGGAACAATCAAAATGTAGACTGTTTGAGACAATACTCCCATGGAGGAAAGTGCGCATGGTGACTGTTGTATTCAATCCCGATGCAATTTCTGTGTTTCATCAACATTTTAAAGGTCCACAGATTACAGAATGCTTCCAGATGTGCACCGGAAACTGCTAATGGTCTTCCAGGGAACGATCAAATCGTAGACTGTTTGAGACATTACTCCCATGGAGGAAAGTGCGCATGGTGTTTGTTGTATTCAATCCCGATGCTATATCTGTATTTCACCAACACTCTGATAGTCCACAGATTACTGAATGCCCCCAGATGTGCATCGGAAACTACTACTGGTCTTCCAGGGAACGATCAAAGCGTAGAATGTTTGAGAATTACTCCCATGGAGGAAAGTGCGCATGGTGACTGTTGTATATAATCCCGATGCAATTTCTATGTTTCATCAACACTCTGATAGTCCAGAGATTACAGAATGCCTCCAGATGTGCATCGGAAACTACTACTGGTCTTCCAGGGAACAATCAAATCGTAGCCTGTTTGAGACATTACTCCCATGGAGGAAAGTGCGCATGGTGACTGTTGTATTCAATCCCGATGCTATTTCTGTGTTTCATCAACACACTGATAGTCCACAGATGACAGAATGAAACGAGATGTGCATCGGAAACTACTACTGGTATTCCAGGGAACGATCCAAGCGTAGACTGTTTGAGATATCACTCCCGCGGATGAAAGTGCGCATGGTGACTGTTGTATTTAATCCCGATGCATTCTCTGTGTTTCACCAACACTCTGATAGTCCACAGATTACTGAATGACACCAGATGTGCATCGGAAACTACTACTGGTCTTCCAGGGAACGATCAAAGCGTCGAATGTTTGAGAATTACTCCCATGGAGGAAAGTGCGCATGGTGACTGTTGTATTCAATCCCGATGCAATTTCTGTGTTTCATCAACACTCTGATAGTCCACAGATTACAGAATGCCTCCAGATGTGCATCGGAAATTACTACTGGTCGTCCAGGGAACGATCAAAGCGTAGACTGTTTGAGACATTACTCCCAAGGAGGTAAGTGCGCATGGTGACTGTTGTATTCAATCCCGATGCTATTTCTGTGTTTCATCAACACTCTGATAGTCCACTGATTACAGAATGCCACCAGATGTGCATCGGAAACTACTACTGGTATTCCAGGGAACGATCAAATCGTAGAATGTTTGAGAATTACACCCATGGAGGAAAGTGCGCATGGTGACTGTTGTATTCAATCCCGATGCAATTTCTGTGTTTCATCAACACTCTGATAGTCCGCAGATTACAGAATGCCTCCAGATGTGCATCGGAAACTACTACTGGTCTTCCAGGGAACGATCATAGCGTAGACTGTTTGAGACATTACTCCGATGGAGGAAAGTGCGCATGGTGAGTGTTGTATTGAATCCCGATGCTATTTCTGTGTTTCACCAACACTCTGATAGTCCACAGATTACTGAATGCCACCAGATGTTTATCGGAAACTACTACTGGTCTTCCAGGGAACGATCAAATCGTAGAATGTTTGAGAATTACACCCATGGAGGAAAGTGCGCATGGTGACTGTTGTATTCAATCCCGATGCAATTTCTGTGTTTCATCAACACTCTGATAGTCCGCAGATTACAGAATGCCTCCAGATGTGCATCGGAAACTACTACTGGTCTTCCAGGGAACGATCATAGCGTAGACTGTTTGAGACATTACTCCCAGGGAGGAATGTGCGAATATTGACTGTTGTATTCAATCCCGATGCAATTTCTGTGTTTCATCACCACTCTGTTAGTCCACAGATTACAGAATGCCACCAGATGTGCATCGGAGACTACTACTGGTCTTCCAGGGAACGATCAAAGCGTAGACTGTTTGAGACATTACTCCCATGGAGGAAAGTGCGCATGGAGACTTTTGTATTCAATCCCGATGCTATTTCTGTGTTTCATCAACACTCTGATAGTCCACAGATTACACAATGCCACCAGAAGTGCATCGGAAACTACTACTGGTATTCCAGGGAACGATCAAAGCGTAGACTGTTTGAGATGTCACTCACGTGGAGGAAAGTGCGCATGGTGACTGTTGTATTCAATCCCGGTGCACTCTCTGTGTTTAATCAACACCCTGATAGTCCACAGATTACAGAATGCCACCAGTTGTGCATCGGAAACCACTACTGGTCTTTCAGGGAACGATCAAAGCGTAGACTGTTTCAGACATTACTCACATGGAGGAATGTGCGCATTGTGACTGTTGTATTCAATCCCGATGCTATTTCTGTGTTTCATCAACTCTCTGATAGTCCACAGATTACAGAATGCCACCACATGTGCATCGGAAACTACTACTGGTGTTCCAGGGAACGATCAAATCGTAGACTGTTTGAGACATTACTCCCATGGAGGGAAGTTCGCATGGTGACTGTTGTATCCAATCCCGTTGCAATTTCTGTGTTTCATCAACACTCTGATAGTCCACAGATTACAGAATGCCACCAGATGTGCATCGAAAACTACTACTGGTCTTCCAGTGAACGATCAAAGCGTAGACTGCTTGAGACATTACCCCCAAGGAGGAAAGTGCTCATGATGACTGTTGTATTCAATCCCGATGCTACTTCTGTGTTTCATCAACACTCTGACAGTCCACAGATTACAGAATTCCACCAGATGTGCATCGGAAACTACTACTGGTCTTCCAGGGAACGATCAAAGCGTAGACTGTTTGAGAATTACTCCCATGGAGGAATGTGCGCATTGTGACTGTTGTATTCAATCCCGATGCTATTTCTGTGTTTCTCGAACACTCTGATAGTCCACAGATTACTGAATGCCACCAGATGTGAATCGGAAACTACTACTGGTCTTCCAGGGAACGATCAAAGCGTAGAATGTTTGAGAATTACTCCCATGGGGGAAAGTGCGCATGGTGACTGTTGTATTCAATCCCGATGAACTTTCTGTGTTTCATAAACACTCTGATAGTCCATAGATTACAGAATGCCTCCAGATGTGCATCGGAAATTACTACTGGTCTTCCAGGGAACGATCAAAGCGTAGACTGTTTGAGACATTACTCCCATGGAGGAATGTGCGCATGGTGACTGTTGTATTCAATCCCGATGCCATTTCTGTGTTTCTCGAACACTCTGATAGTCCACAGATTACTGAATGCCACCAGATGTGAATCGGAAACTACTACTGGTCTTCCAGGGAACGATCAAAGCTTAGAATGTTTGAGAATTACTCCCATGGGGGAAAGTTCGCATGGTGACTGTTGTATTCAATCCTGATGCAATTCCTGTGTTTCATCAACACTCTGATAGTCCGCAGGTTACAGAATGCCTCCATTTGTGCATTGAAAACTACTACTGGTCTTCCAAGAAACAATCAAAACGTAGACTGTTTGAGACATTACTCCCATGGTGGAAAGTGCGCATGGTGACTGTTGTATTCAATCCCGATGAACTTTCTGTGTTTCATCAACACTCTGATAGTCCACAGATTACAGAATGCCTCCAGATGTGCATCGGAAATTACTACTGGTCTTCCAGGGAACGATCAAAGCGTAGACTGTTTGAGACATTACTCCCATGGAGGAAAGTGCGAATATTGACCGTTGTATTCCATCCCGATGCAATTTCTGTCTTTCATCAACACTCTGTTAGTCCACAGATTACAGAATGCCACCAGATGTGCATCGGAAACTACTGCTGGTCTTCCAGGGAACGATCAAAGCGTAGACTGTTTGAGACATTACTCCCATGGAGGAAAGTGCATATGGTGACTGTTGTATTCAATCCCGATGCTATTTCTGTGTTTCATCAACACTCTGATAGTCCACTGATTACGGAATGCCACCAGATGTGCATCGGAAACTACTACTGGTATTCCAGGCAACGATCAAAGCGTAGACTGTTTGAGATATCACTCCCGTCGAGGAAAGTGCGCATGGTGACTGTTGTATTCAATCCCGATGCATTCTCTGTGTTTCATCAACACTCTGATTATCCACAGATTACAGAATGAAACCAGTTGTGCATCGGAAACCACTACTGGTCTTTCAGTTAGCGATCAAAGCGTAGACTGTTTGAGATATTACTCTCATGGAGGAAAGTGCGCATGGTGACTGTTGTATTCAATCCCGATGCAATTTCAGTGTTTCATTAACACTCAGTTAGTCCACAGATTCCAGAATGCCACCAGATGTGCATCGGAAACTACTACTGGTCTTCCAAGGAACAATCAAAACGTAGACTGTTTGAGACATTACTCCCATGGAGGAAAGTGCGCATGGTGACTGTTGTATTCAATCCCGATGAACTTTCTGTGTTTCATCAACACTCTGATAGTCCATAGATTACAGAATGCCACCAGATGTGCATCGGAAACTTCTACTGGTCTTCCAGGGAACGATCAAAGCGTAGACTGTTTGAGACATTACTCCCATGGAGGAATGTGCGCATGGTGACTGTTGTATTCAATCCCGATGCCATTTCTGTGTTTCTCGAACACTCTGATAGTCCACAGATTACAGAATGCCACCAGATGTGAATCGGAAACTACTACTGGTCTTCCAGGGAACGATCAAAGCGTAGAATGTTTGAGAATTACTCCCATGGGGGAAAGTTCGCATGGTGACTGTTGTATTCAATCCTGATGCAATTCCTGTGTTTCATCAACACTCTGATAGTCCACAGATTACAGAATGCCTCCAGATGTGCATCGGAAATTACTACTGGTCTTCCAGGGAACGATCAAAGCGTAGACTGTTTGAGACATTACTCCCATGGAGGAAAGTGCGAATATTGACCGTTGTATTCCATCCCGATGCAATCTCTGTCTTTCATCAACACTCTGTTAGTCCACAGATTACAGAATGCCACCAGATGTGCATCGGAAACTACTACAGGTCTTCCAGGGAACGATCAAAGCGTAGACTGTTTGAGACATTACTCCCATGAAGGAAAGTGCGCATGGTGACTGTTGTATTCAATCCCGATGCTATTTCTGTGTTTCATCAACACTCTGATAGTCCACTGATTACGGAATGCCACCAGATGTGCATCGGAAACTACTACTGGTATTCCAGGGAACGATCAAAGCGTAGACTGTTTGAGATATCACTCCCGTCGAGGAAAGTGCGCATGGTGACTGTTGTATTCAATCCCGATGCTTTCTCTGTGTTTCATCAACACTCTGATGATCCACAGATTACAGAATGAAACCAGTTGTGCATCGGAAACTCCTACTGGTCATCCAGGGAACGATAAGAGCGTAGACTGTTTGAGACATTACTCCCATGGAGGAAAGTGCGCATGGTGACTGTTGTATTCAATCCCGATGCAATTTCTGTGTTTCATCAACATTCAGATAGTCCACAGATTTCAGAATGCCTCCATATGTGCATGGGAAACTACTACTGGTCTTCCTGGGAACGATCAAAGCGTAGAGTGTATGAGACATTACTCCCATGGAGGAAAGTGTGCATGGTGACTGTTGTATTTAAACCCGATGCCATTTCTGTGTTTCATCAACACTCTGACAGTCCACAGATTACAGAATGCCACCAGATGTGCATCGGAAACTACTACTGGTCTTCCAGGAAACAATCAAAGCGTAGAATGTTTCAGACTTTACTCCAATGGAGGAAAGTGCGGATGGTGACTGTTGTATTCAATCCCGATTCAATTTCTGTGTTTCATCAACAGTCTGATAGTCCACAGATTACAGAATGCCTCCAGATGTGCATCGGGAACTAGTACTGGTCTAACAGGGAACGATCAAAGCGTAGAAAGTTTGAGACATTACTCCCAAGGAGGAAAGTGCGCATGGTGAGTGTTGTATTCAATCCCGACACAATAACTGTGTTTCATCAACACTCTGATAGTCCTCAGATTACAGATTGCCTCCAGATGTGCATCGGAAGCTACTACTGGTCTTCCATCGACCGATGAAATCGTGGACTGATTGAGACATTACTACAGTGGAGGAAAGTGCGAATGGTGAATGTTGTATTCAATCCTGATGCTATTTCTGTGTTTCATCAACACTCTGATAGTCCATAGATTACAGAATGCCACAAGATGTGCTTCGGAAACTTCTACTGGTCTTCCAGGGAACGATCAAAGCGTAGACTGTTGGAGACATTACTCCCATGGAGAAAAGTGCGCATGGTGACTGTTGTATTAAATCCCGATGCAATTTCTGTGTTTCATCAACACTCAGATAGTCCACAGGTTATAGAATGCCTCCAGATGTGCATCGGAAACTACTACTGGTCTTCCATCGAACGATTAAATCGTGGACTGTTTGAGACATTACTCCCATGTAGGAAAGTGTGCATGGTGACTGTTGTATTGATTCCCGATGCTATTTTTGTGTTTCACCAACACTCTGATAGTCCACAGATTACAGAATACCTCCTGATGTGCATCGGAAACTACTACTGGTCTTCCAGGGAACGATCAAAACGTAGACTGTTTGAGACATTACTCCCATGGAGGAAAGTGCGCATGGTGACTGTTGTATTAACTCCCGATGCAATTTCTGTTTTTCATCAATACACTGATAGTCCACAGATTACAGAATGCCCCCAGATGTGCATCGGAAACTACTACTGGTCTTCCAGGGAACGATCAAACCCTAGACTGTTTGTTACATTACTCCCATGGACGAAAGTGCGCATGGTGACTGTTGTATTCAATCCCGCTGCAATTCCTGTGCTTCATCAAAACTTTGAAGGTCCACAGATTACAGAATGCCACCTGATGTGCATCGGAAACTACTACTGGTCTTGCAAGGAACGATCAAAGCGTAGAGTGTATCAGACATTACTCCCATGGAGGAAATTGCGCATGGTGACTGTTGTATTGAATCCCGATGCAATTTCTGTGTTTCATCAACACTTTGAAGGTCCAAAGAAAACAGAATGCCTCCAGATGTGCATCGGAATCTACTACTGGTTTCCAGGAAACGATGAAACCGTAGACTGTTCGAGACATTACTCCCATGGAGGAAAGTGCGCATGGTGACTGTTGTATTCAATCCCGATGCTATTTTTGTGTTTCATGAACACTCTGATAGTCCACAGATTACAGAATGCCACCAGATGTGCATCGGAAACTACAACTGGTATTCCAGGGAACGATCAAAGCGTTGACTGTTTGAGATATCACTCCCGTGGAGGAAAGTGCGCATGTTGACTGTTGTATTCAATCCCGATGCATTCACTGTGTTTCATCAACACTGTGATAGTCCACAGATTGCAGAATGCCACCAGATGTGCAGCGGAACCTGGTGTTCCAGGGAACGATCAAATCGTAGACTGTTTGAGACATTACTCACCATGGAGGGAATTGCGCATGGTGACCGTTGTATTCAATCACGATGCAATTTCTGTGTTTCATCAACACTCTGATAGTCCAAAGATTACAGAATGCAACCAGATGTGCATCGGAAACTACTACTGGTCTTCCAGGAAACGGTCAAACCGTAGAATGTTTCAGACGTTACTCCCATGGAGGAAAGTGCGAATGGTGACAGTATTATTCAATCCCGACGCAATTTCTGTGTTTCATCAACACTCTGATAGTCCATAGATTACAGAATGCCACCAGATGTGCATCGGAAACTTCTACTGGTCTTCCAGGGAACGATCAAAGCGTAGACTGTTTAAGACATTACTCCCATGGAGGAATGTGCGTATGGTGACTGTTGTATTCAATCACGATGCAATTTCTGTGTTTCATCAACACTCTGATAGTCCACAGATTACAGAATGCCACCAGATGGTCATCGGAAACTACTACTGGTCTTCCAGGGAACGATCAAAGCGTAGACTGTTTGAGAATTACTCCCATGGAGGAAAGTGCGCATGGTGACTGTTGTATTCAATCCCGATGGAATTTCTGTGTTTCATCAACACTCTGATAGGCCACAGATTACAGAATGCCTCCATTTGTGCATCGAAAACTACTACTGGTCTTCCAGGGAACAATCGAAATGTAGACTGTTTGAGACAATACTCCCATGGAGGAAAGTGCGCATGGTGACTGTTGTATTCAATCCCGATGCAATTTCTGTGTTTCATCAACACTCCGATAGTCCATAGATTACAGAATGCTACCAGATGTGCATCGGAAACTTCTACTGGTCTTCCAGGGAACGATCAAAGCGTAGACTATTTGAGACATTACTCCCATGGAGGAATGTGCGCATGGTGACTGTTGTATTCAATCCCGATGCAATTTCTGTGTTTCATCAACACTCTGATAGTCAACAGATTACAGAATGCCACCAGATGTACATCGGAAACTACTACTGGTATTCCAGGGAACGATCAAAGCGTAGACTGTTTGAGACATTACTCCCATGGAGGAAAGTGCGCATGGTGACTGTTGTATTCCATCCCGATGCTATTTCCGTGTTTCACCAACACTCTGATAGTCCACAGATTACTGAATGCCACCAGATGTGCATCAGAAACTACTACTGGTCTTCCAGGGAAAGATCAAAGCGTAGAATGTTTGAGAATTACTCCCATGGAGGAAAGTGCGCATGGTGACTGTTGAATTCAATCCCGATGCAATTTCTGTGTTTCATCAACACTCTGATAGTCCACAGATTACAGAATGCCTCCAGAAATGCATCGAAAACTACTACTGGTCTTCCAGGGAACAATCAAAACGTATACTGTTTGAGACATTACTCCCATTGAGGAAAGTGCGCATGGTGACTGCTGTATTCAATCCCGATGCAATTTCTGATTTTCATCAACACTCTGATAGTCCACATATTACAGATTGCCTCCAGATGTGCATCGGAAACTACTACTGGTCTTCCTGGGAACGATCAAAGCGTAGACTGTTTCAGACGTTACTCTCATGGAGGAAAGTGCGGATGGTGACTGTTGTATTCATTCCCGACGCAATTTCTGTGTTTTATCAACATTTTAAAGGTCCACAGATTACAGAATGCTTCCAGATGTGCACCGGAAACTGCTAATGGTCTTCCAGGGAACGATCAAAGCGTAGACTGTTTGACACATTACTCCCATGGAGGAAAGTGCGCATGGTGTTTGTTGTATTCAATCCCGATGCTATATCTGTATTTCACCAACACTCTGATAGTCCACAGATTACTGAATGACACCAGATGTGCATCGGAAACTACTACTGGTCTTCCAGGGAACGATCAAAGCGTAGAATGTTTGAGAATTACTCCCATGGAGGAAAGTGCGCATGGTGACTGTTGTATACAATCCCGATGCAATTTCTATGTTTCATCAACACTCTGATAGTCCAGAGATTACAGAATGCCTCCAGATGTGCATCGGAAACTACTACTGGTCTTCCAGGGAACAATCAAATCGTAGCCTGTTTGAGACATTACTCCCATGGAGGAAAGTGCGCATGGTGACTGTTGTATTCAATCCCGATGCTATTTCTGTGTTTCATCAACACACTGATAGTCCACAGATTACAGAATGAAACGAGATGTGCATCGGAAACTACTACTGGTATTCCAGGGAACGATCCAAGCATAGACTGTTTGAGATATCACTCCCGCAGATGAAAGTGCGCATGGTGACTGTTGTATTTAATCCCGATGCATTCTCTGTGTTTCATCAACACTCTGATAGTCCACAGATTACAGAATGCCACCAGTTGTGCATCTTAAACCACTACTGGTCATTCAGGGAACGATCAAAGCGTAGACTGTTTGAGACATTACTCCCATGGGGGAAAGTGCGCATGGTGACTGTTGTAATCAATCCCGATGCTATTTCTGTGTTTCACCAACACTCTGATAGTCCACAGATTACTGAATGACACCAGATGTGCATCGGAAACTACAACTGGTCTTCCAGGGAACGATCAAAGCGTCGAATGTTTGAGAATTACTCCCATGGAGGAAAGTGCGCATGGTGACTGTTGTATTCAATCCCGATGCAATTTCTGTGTTTCATCAACACTCTGATAGTCCACAGATTACAGAATGCCTCCAGATGTGCATCGGAAATTACTACTGGTCGTCCAGGGAACGATCAAAGCGTAGACTGTTTGAGACATTACTCCCAAGGAGGTAAGTGCGCATGGTGACTGTTGTATTCAATCCCGATGCTACTTCTGTGTTTCATCAACACTCTGATAGTCCACTGATTACAGAATGCCACCAGATGTGCATCGGAAACTACTACTGGTATTCCAGGGAACGATCAAATCGTAGACTGTTTGAGATATCACTCCCATGGAGGAAAGTGCGCATGGTGACTGTTGTATTCACTCCCGATGCAATTTCTGTGTTTTATCAACATTTTGAAGGTCCACAGATTACAGAATGATCCAGATGTGCACCGGAAACTACTAATGGTCTTCCAGGGAACGATCAAAGCGTAGACTGTTTCAGACATTACTCCCATGGAGGAAAGTGCGCATGGTGAGTGTTGTATTCAATCCCGATGCTATTTCTGTGTTTCACCAACACTCTGATAGTCCACAGATTACTGAATGCCACCAGATGTTTATCGGAAACTACTACTCGTCTTCCAGGGAACGATCAAATCGTAGAATGTTTGAGAATTACACCCATGGAGGAAAGTGCGCATGGTGACTGTTGTATTCAATCCCGATGCAATTTCTGTGTTTCATCAACACTCTGATAGTCCGCAGATTACAGAATGCCTCCAGATGTGCATCGGAAACTACTACTGGTCTTCCAGGGAACGATCATAGCGTAGACTGTTTGAGACATTACTCCCATGGAGGAATGTGCGAATATTGACTGTTGTATTCAATCCCGATGCAATTTCTGTGCTTCATCACCACTCTGTTAGTCCACAGATTACAGAATGCCACCAGATGTGCATCGGAGACTACTACTGGTCTTCCAGGGAACGATCAAAGCGTAGACTGTTTGAGACATTACTCCCATGGAGGAAAGTGCGCATGGAGACTTTTGTATTCAATCCCGATGCTATTTCTGTGTTTCATCAACACTCTGATAGTCCACAGATTACACAATGCCACCAGAAGTGCATCGGAAACTACTACTGGTATTCCAGGGAACGATCAAAGCGTAGACTGTTTGAGATGTCACTCACGTGGAGGAAAGTGCGCATGGTGACTGTTGTATTCAATCCCGATGCACTCTCTGAGTTTAATCAACACCCTGATAGTCCACAGATTACAGAATGCCACCAGTTGTGCATCGGAAACCACTTCTGGTCTTTCAGGGAACGATCAAAGCGTAGACTGTTTCAGACATTACTCACATGGAGGAATGTGCGCATTGTGACTGTTGTATTCAATCCCGATGCTATTTCTGTGTTTCATCAACTCTCTGATAGTCCACAGATTACAGAATGCCACCACATGTGCATCGGAAACTACTACTGGTGTTCCAGGGAACGATCAAATCGTAGACTGTTTGAGACATTACTCCCATGGAGGGAAGTTCGCATGATGACTGTTGTATCCAATCCCGTTGCAATTTCTGTGTTTCATCAACACTCTGATAGTCCACAGATTACAGAATGCCACCAGATGTGCATCGAAAACTACTACTGGTCTTCCAGTGAACGATCAAAGCGTAGACTGTTTGAGACATTACCCCCAAGGAGGAAAGTGCTCATGATGACTGTTGTATTGAATCCCGATGCTACTTCTGTGTTTCATCAACACTCTGACAGTCCACAGATTACAGAATTCCACCAGATGTGCATCGGAAACTACTACTGGTCTTCCAGGGAACGATCAAAGCGTAGACTGTTTGAGAATTACTCCCATGGAGGAATGTGCGCATTGTGACTGTTGTATTCAATCCCGATGCTATTTCTGTGTTTCTCGAACACTCTGATAGTCCACAGATTACTGAATGCCACCAGATGTGAATCGGAAACTACTACTGGTCTTCCAGGGAACGATCAAAGCGTAGAATGTTTGAGAATTACTCCCATGGGGGAAAGTGCGCATGGTGACTGTTGTATTCAATCCCGATGAACTTTCTGTGTTTCATCAACACTCTGATAGTCCATAGATTACAGAATGCCGCCAGATGTGCATCGGAAATTACTACTGGTCTTCCAGGGAACGATCAAAGTGTAGACTGTTTGAGACATTACTCCCATGGAGGAATGTGCGCATGGTGACTGTTGTATTCAATCCCGATGCCATTTCTGTGTTTCTCGAACACTCTGATAGTCCACAAATTACTGAATGCCACCAGATGTGAATCGGAAACTACTACTGGTCTTCCAGGGAACGATCAAAGCGTAGAATGTTTGAGAATTACTCCCATGGGGGAAAGTTCGCATGGTGACTGTTGTATTCAATCCTGATGCAATTCCTGTGTTTCATCAACACTCTGATAGTCCGCAGGTTACAGAATGCCTCCATTTGTGCATTGAAAACTACTACTGGTCTTCCAAGGAACAATCAAAACGTAGACTGTTTGAGACATTACTCCCATGGTGGAAAGTGCGCATGGTGACTGTTGTATTCAATCCCGATGAACTTTCTGTGTTTCATCAACACTCTGATAGTCCACAGATTACAGAATGCCTCCAGATGTGCATCGGAAATTACTACTGGTCTTCCAGGGAACGATCAAAGCGTAGACTGTTTGAGACATTACTCCCATGGAGGAAAGTGCGAATATTGACCGTTGTATTCCATCCCGATGCAATCTCTGTCTTTCATCAACACTCTGTTAGTCCACAGATTACAGAATGCCACCAGATGTGCATCGGAAACTACTACTGGTCTTCCAGGGAACGATCAAAGCGTAGACTGTTTGAGACATTACTCCCATGAAGGAAAGTGCGCATGGTGACTGTTGTATTCAATCCCGATGCTATTTCTGTGTTTCATCAACACTCTGATAGTCCACTGATTACGGAATGCCACCAGATGTGCATCGGAAACTACTACTGGTATTCCAGGGAACGATCAAAGCGTAGACTGTTTGAGATATCACTCCCGTCGAGGAAAGTGCGCATGGTGACTGTTGTATTCAATCCCGATGCTTTCTCTGTGTTTCATCAACACTCTGATGATCCACAGATTACAGAATGAAACCAGTTGTGCATCGGAAACCACTACTGGTCTTTCAGGGAGCGATCAAAGCGTAGACTGTTTGAGACATTACTCCCATGGAGAAAAGTGCGCATGGTGACTGTTGTATTCAATCCCGATTCAATTTCAGAGTTTCATCAACACTCTGATAGTCCACAGATTACAGAATGCCTCCAGATGTGCATCGAAAACTTCTACTGGTCTTCCAGGGAACAATCAAAACGTATACTGTTTGAGACATTACTCACCATGGAGGGAATTGCGCATGGTGACCGTTGTATTCAATCACGATGCAATTTCTGTGTTTCATCAACACTCTGATAGTCCAAAGATTACAGAATGCAACCAGATGTGCATCGGAAACTACTACTGGTCTTCCAGGAAACGGTCAAACCGTAGAATGTTTCAGACGTTACTCCCATGGAGGAAAGTGCGAATGGTGACAGTATTACTCAATCCCGACGCAATTTCTGTGTTTCATCAACACTCTGATAGTCCATAGATTACAGAATGCCACCAGATGTGCATCGGAAACTTCTACTGGTCTTCCAGGGAACGATCAAAGCGTACACTCTTTGAGACATTACTCCCATGGAGGAAGATGCGAGTATTGACTGTTGTATTCAATCCCGTTGCAATTTCTGTGTTTCATGAACACTCTGGTAGTCCACAGGTTACAGAACGCCACCAGATGTTTATCGGAGACTACTACTCGTCTTCCAGGAAGGATCATAGCGTAGACTGTTTGAGACATTACTCCCATGGAAGAAAGTGCGCATGGTGACTCTTGTATTCAATCCCGATGCTATTTCTGTGTTTCATCAACTCTCTGATAGTCCACAGATTACAGAATGCCACCAGATGTGCATCGGTAATTACTACCGGTATTCCAGGGAACGATCAAAGCGTAGACTGTTTGAGATATCACTCACGTGGAGGAAAGTGCACATGGTGCCTGTTGTATTTAATCCCGATGACATTTCTGTGTTTCATCAACACTCTGTTAGTCCACAGATTACAGAATGCCACCAAATGTGCATTGGAGACTACTACTGGTCTTCCAGGGAACGATCAACGCGTAGACTGTTAGAGACATTACTCCCATGGAGGAAAGTGCGTATGGTGACTGTTGTATTTAATCCCGATGCAATTTCTGTGTTTCATCAACACTCAGTTAGTCCACAAATTTCAGAATGCCTCCAGATGTGCATTGGAAACTACTACTGGTCTTCCTGGAAACGATCAAATCGTAGACTGTATCAGACATTACTCCCATTGAGGAAAGTGCGGATTGTGACTGTTGTATTCACTCCCGATGCAATTTCTGTTTTTCATCAACACTCTGATAGTCCACAGATTACAGAATGCCTCCAGATGTGCATCGGAAACTACTACTGGTCTTCCAGGAAACGATGAAACCGTAGACTGTTTGAGACATTACTCCCATGGAGGAAAGTGCGCATGGTGACTGTTGTATTCAATCCCGATGCTATTTCTGTGTTTCACCAACACTCTGATAGTCCACAGATTACAGAATGCCACCAGATGTGCATCGGAAATTACTACTGGTCTTCCAAGGAACGATCAAAGCGTACACTCTTTGAGATATTACTCCCATGGAGGAAAGTGGGCATGGTGACTGTTGTATTTAATCCCGATGCAATTTCTGTCTTTTATCAACACCCGGGTAGACCACAGATTACAGAATACCTCCAGATGTGCATCAGAAACTACTACTGGTCTTCCAGGGATCGATCAAAGCGTAGACTGTTTGAGACATTACTCCCGTGGAGGAATGTGCACATGTTGACTGTTGTATTCAATCCCGATGCAATTTCTGTGTTCATCAACTCTCTGATAGTCCACAGATTACAGAATGCCTCCAGATGTGCATCGAAAACTACTACTGGTATTCCAGGGAACGATCAAAGCGTAGACTGTTTGAGACTTTACTCCCATGGAGGTAAGTGCGCATGGTGACAGTTGTATTCAATCCCGTTGCAATTTCTGTGTTTCATGAACACTCTGGTAGTCCACAGATTACAGAACGCCACCAGATGTGTATCGGAGAATACTACTGGTCTTCCTGGAAGGATCAAAGCGTAGACTGTTTGAGATATAACTGACATGGAAGACAGTGCTCATGGTGACTCTTGTATTCAATCTCGATGCTATTTCTGTGTTTCATCAACTCTCTGATAGTCCACAGATTACAGAATGCCACCAGATGTGCATCGGTAATTACTACTGGTATTCCAGGGAACGATCAAAGCGTAGTCTGTCTGAGATATCACTCACGTGGAGGAAAGTGCACATGGTGACTGTTGTATTTAATCCCGATGCATTTTCTATGTTTCATCAACACTCTGATAGTCCACAGATTACAGAATGCCTTCAGTTGTGCATCGGAAAGCAATACTGGTCTTCCAGGGAACGATCAACGCGTAGACTGTTTGAGACATTACTCCCATGGAGGAAAGTGCGCATGGTGACTGTTGTATTTAATCCCATTGCAATTTCTGTGTTTTATCAACACTCAGTTAGTCCACAAATTTCAGAATGCCTCCAGATGTGCATTGGAAACTACTACTGGTCTTTCTGGAAACGATCAAATCGTAGACTGTATCAGACATTACTCCCATGGAGGAAAGTGCGGATTGTGACTGTTGTATTCACTCCCGATGCAATTTCTGTTTTTCATCAACACTCTGATAGTCCACAGATTACAGAATGCCTCCAGGTGTGCAATGGAAACTACTACTGGTCTTCCTGGAAACGATCAAATCGTAGACTGTATCAGACATTACTCCCATGGAGAAAAGTGCGGATTGTGACTGTTGTATTCACTCCCGATGCAATTTCTGTTTTTCATCAACACTCTGATAGTCCACAGATTACAGAATGCCTCCAGATGTGCATCGGAAACTACTACTGGTCTTCCAGGAAACGATGAAACCGTAGACTGTTTGAGACATTACTCCCATGGAGGAAAGTGCGCATGGTGACTGTTGTATTCAATCCCGATGCTATTTCTGTGTTTCATCAACACTCTGATAGTCCACAGATTACAGAATGCCACCAGATGTGCATCGGAAACTACTACTGGTCTTGCAGGGAACGATCAAAGCGTAGACTGTTTGAGACATTACTCCCATGGTGGTAAGTGCGCATGGTGACTGTTGTATTCAATCCCGATGCTATTTCTGTGTTTCACCAACACTCTGATAGTCCACAGATTACAGAATGCCACCAGATGTGCATCGGAAATTACTACTGGTCTTCCAAGGAACGATCAAAGCGTACACTCTTTGAGACATTACTCCCATGGAGGAAAGTGCCCATGGTGATTGTTGTATTCAATACCGTTGCAATTTCTGTGTTTCATGAACACTCTGGTAGTCCACAGATTACAGAACGCCACCAGATGTGTATCGGAGACTACTACTGGTCTTCCTGGAAGGATCAAAGCGTAGACTGTTTGAGATATTACTGACATGGAAGAAAGTGCGCATGGTGACTCTTGTATTCAATCCCGATGCTATTTCTGTGTTTCATCAACTCTCTGATTGTCCACAGAGTACAGAATTCCACCAGATGTGCATCGGAAACTATCACTGGTATTCCAGGGAACGATCAAAGCGTAGACTGTTTGAGACATTACTCCCAAGGAGGAAAGTGCTCGTGATGACTGTTGTATTCAATCCCGATGCTATTTCTGTTTTTCATCAACACTCTGGTAGTCCACCGATTACAGAATGCCATTAGATGTGCATCTGAAACTACTACTGGTCTTCCAGATAACGATCAAAGCGTAGACTGTTTGAAAATTACTCCCATGGAGGAAAGTGCGCATGGTGACTGTTGTATTCAATCCCGATGGAATTTCTGTGTTTCATCAACACTCTGATAGTCCACAGATTACAGAATGCCTCCAGATGTGCATCGAAAACTACTACTGGTCTTCAGGGGAACAATCAAAACGTAGACTGCTTGAGACATTACTCCCATGGAGGAAAGTGCGCATGGTGACTGTTGTATTCAATCCCGATGCAATTTCTGTGTTTCATCAACACTCTGGTAGTCCACAGATTACAGAACGCCACCAGATGTGCATCGGAAACTACTACTGGTCTTCCAGGGAACGATCAAAGCGTAGACTGTTTGAGACATTACTCCCATGGAGGAAAGTGCGCATGGTGACTGTTGTATTCAATCCCGACGCTATTTCTGTGTTTCATCAACACTCTGATAGTCCACTGATTACGGAATGCCACCAGAAGTGCATCGGAAACTACTACTGGTATTCCAGGGAACGATCAAAGCGTAGACTGTTTGAGATATCACTCTCGTCGAGGAAAGTGCGCATGGTGACTGTTGTATTCAATCCCGATGCATTCTCTGTGTTTCATCAACACTCTGATGATCCACAGATTACAGAATGAAACCAGTTGTGCATCGGAAACCACTACTGGTCTTTCAGGGAGCGATCAAAGCGTAGACTGTTTGAGACATTACTCCCATGGAGGAAAGTGCGCATGGTGACTGTTGAATTCAATCCCGATGCAATTTCTGTGTTTCATCAACACTCTGATAGTCCACAGATTAAAGAATGCCACCAGATGTGCATCGGAAACTACTACTGATGTTCCAGGGAACGATCAAATCGTAGACTGTTTGAGACATTACTCCCATGGAGGAAAGTGCGCATGGTGACTGTTGTATTCAATCCCGATGAAATTTCTGTGTTTCATTAACACTCAGTTAGTCCACAGATTCCAGAATGCCACCAGATGTGCATCGGAAACTACTACTGGTCTTCCAAGGAACAATCAAAACGTAGACTGTTTGAGACATTACTCCCATGGAGGAAAGTGCGCATGGTGACTGTTGTATTCAATCCCGAGGAACTTTCTGTGTTTCATCAACACTCTGATAGTCCATAGATTACAGAATGCCACCAGATGTGCATCGGAAACTTCTACTGGTCTTCCAGGGAACGATCAAAGCGTAGACTGTTTGAGACATTACTCCCATGGAGGAATGTGCGCATGGTGACTGTTGTACTCAATCCCGATGCTATTTCTGTGTTTCTCGAACACTCTGATAGTCCACAGATTACTGAATGCCACCAGATGTGAATCGGAAACTACTACTGGACTTCCAGGGTACGATCAAAGCGTAGAATGTTTGAGAATTACTCCCATGGGGGAAAGTGCGCATGGTGACAGTTGTATTCAATCCTGATGCAATTCCTGTGTTTCATCAACACTCTGATAGTCCACAGATTACAGAATGCCTCCAGATGTGCATCGGAAATTACTACTGGTCTTCCAGGGAACGATCAAAGCGTAGACTGTTTGAGACATTACTCCCATGGAGGAAAGTGCGAATATTGACCGTTGTATTCCATCACCGATGCAATTTCTGTCTTTCATCAACACTCTGTTAGTCCACAGATTACAGAATGCCACCAGATGTGCATCGGAAACTACTACTGGTCTTCCAGGGAACGATCAAAGCGTAGACTGTTTGAGACATTACTCCCATGGAGGAAAGTGCGCATGGTGACTGTTGTATTCAATCCCGATGCTATTTCTGTGTTTCATCAACACTCTGATAGTCCACTGATTACGGAATGCCACCAGATGTGCATCGGAAACTACTACTGGTATTCCAGGGAACGATCAAAGCGTAGACTGTTTGAGATATCACTCCCGTCGAGGAAAGTGCGCATGGTGACTGTTGTATTCAATCCCGATGCTTTCTCTGTGTTTCATCAACACTCTGATTATCCACAGATTACAGAATGAAACCAGTTGTGCATCGGAAACCACTACTGGTCTTTCAGGGAGCGATCAAAGCGTAGACTGTTTGAGACATTACTCCCATGGAGGAAAGTGCGCATGGTGACTGTTGAATTCAATCCCGATGCAATTTCTGTGTTTCATCAACACTCTGATAGTCCACAGATTAAAGAATGCCACCAGATGTGCATCGGAAACTACTACTGGTGTTCAAGGGAACGATCAAATCGTAGACTGTTTGAGACATTACTCCCATGGAGGAAAGTGCGCATGGTGACTGTTGTATTCAATCCCGATGCAACTTCTGATTTTCATCAAAACTCTTATAGTCCACATATTGCAGATTGCCTCCAGATGTGCATCGGAAACTACTACTGGTCTTCCTGGGAACGATCAAAGCGCAACCTGTTTGAGACATTACTCCCATGGAGGAAAGTGCGCATGGTGACTGTTGAATTCAATCCCGATGCAATTTCTGTGTTTCATCAACACTCTGATAGTCCACAGATTAAAGAATGCCACCAGATGTGCATCGGAAACTACTACTGGTGTTCAAGGGAACGATCAAATCGTAGACTGTTTGAGACATTACTCCCACGGTGGAAAATGCGCATGGTGACTGTTGAATTCAATCCCGATGCAATTTCTGTGTTTCATCAACACTCTGATAGTCCACAGATTAAAGAATGCCACCAGATGTGCATCGGAAACTACTACTGGTGTTCAAGGGAACGATCAAATCGTAGACTGTTTGAGACATTACTCCCATGGAGGAAAGTGCTCATGGTGACTGTTGTATTCAATCCCGATGCAACTTCTGATTTTCATCAACACTCTGATAGTCCACATATTGCAGATTGCCTCCAGATGTGCATCGGAAACTACTACTGGTCTTCCTGGGAACGATGAAAGCGTAGACTGTTTCAGACGTTACTGCCATGGAGGAAAGTGCGGATGGTGACTGTTGTATTCACTCCCGATGCAATTTCTGTGTTTTATCAACATTTTGAAGGTCCACAGATTACAGAATGCTTCCAGATGTGCACCGGAAACTACTAATGGTCTTCCAGGGAACGATCAAAGCGTAGACTGTTTCAGACATTACTCCCATGGAGGAAAGTGCGGATGGTGACTGTTGTATTTAATCCCGATTCAATTTCAGTGTTTCATCAACACTACGATAGTCCACAGATTACAGAATGCCACCATATGTGCATCGGAAACTACTACTGGTCTTCCAGGGGACGATCAAAGCGTAGACTGTTTGAGACATTACTCCCATGGAGGAATGTGCGCATGGTGACTGTTGTATTCAATCCCATTGCAATTTCTGTGTTTCATCAACACTCAGTTAGTCCACAGATTACAGAATGCCTCCAGATGTTCACCGGAAACTACTACTAGTCTTCCAGGGAACGATCAAAGCGTAGACTGTTTGAGACATTACCCCCATGGAGGAAAGAGCGCATGGTGACTGTTGTATTCACGCCCGATGCAATTTCTGTGTTTTATCAACATTTTGAAGGTCCACAGATTACAGAATGCTTCCAGATGTGCACCGGAAACTACTAATGGTCTTCCAGGGAACGATCAAAGCGTAGACTGTTTGAGACATTACTCCCATGGAGGAAAGTGCGCATGGTGACTGTTGTATTCAATCCCATTGCAATTTCTGTGTTTCATCAACACTCAGTTAGTCCACAGATTACAGAATGCCACCTGATGTGCATCGGAAATTACTACTGGTCTTCCAGGGAACGATCAAAGCGTACACTCTTTGAGACATTACTCCCATTGAGGAAGGTGCGAGTATTGACTGTTGTATTCAATCCCGTTGCAAGTTCCGTGTTTCATGAACACTCTGGTAGTCCACAGATTACAGAATGCCACCAGATGTGCATCGGAAATTACTACTGGTCTTCCAAGGAACGATCAAAGCGTACACTCTTTGAGACATTACTCCCATGGAGGAAAGTGGGCATGGTGACTGCTGTATTTAATCCCAATGCAATTTCTGTCTTTTATCAACACCTGGGTAGACCACAGATTACAGAATACCCCCAGATGTGCATCAGAAACTACTACTGGTCTTCCAGGGAACGATCAAAGCGTAGACTGTTTGAGACATTACTCCCGTGGAGGAATGTGCACATGTTGACTGTTGTATTCAATCCCGATGCAATTTCTGTGTTCATCAACTCTCTGATAGTCCATAGATTACAGAATGCCTCCAGATGTGCATCGAAAACTACTACTGGTATTCCAGGGAACGATCAAAGCGTAGACTGTTTGAGACATTACTCCCATGGAGGAAAGTGCGCATGGTGACTGTTGTATTTAATCCCATTGCAATTTCTGTGTTTTATCAACACTCAGTTAGTCCACAAATTTCAGAATGCCTCCAGGTGTGCAATGGAAACTACTACTGGTCTTCCTGGAAACGATCAAATCGTAGACTGTATCAGACATTACTCCCATGGAGAAAAGTGCGGATTGTGACTGTTGTATTCACTCCCGATGCAATTTCTGTTTTTCATCAACGCTCTGATAGTCCACAGATTACAGAATGCCTCCAGATGTGCATCGGAAACTACTACTGGTCTTCCAGGAAACGATGAAACCGTAGACTGTTTGAGACATTACTCCCATGGAGGAAAGTGCGCATGGTGACTGTTGTATTCAATCCCGATGCTATTTCTGTGTTTCATCAACACTCTGATAGTCCACAGATTACAGAATGCCACCAGATGTGCATCGGAAACTACTACTGGTCTTGCAGGGAACGATCAAAGCGTAGACTGTTTGAGACATTACTCCCATGGTGGTAAGTGCGCATGGTGACTGTTGTATTCAATCCCGATGCTATTTCTGTGTTTCACCAACACTCTGATAGTCCACAGATTACAGAATGCCACCAGATGTGCATCGGAAATTACTACTGGTCTTCCAAGGAACGATCAAAGCGTACACTCTTTGAGACATTACTCCCATGGAGGAAAGTGCCCATGGTGATTGTTGTATTCAATCCCGATGCAATTTCTGTGTTTCATCAATTCTTTGAAGAACCACAGATTACAGAATGCCTCCAGATGTGAAACGAAACTACTACTGGTCTCCCAGGGAACGATCAGAACTTAGAATGTTTGAGACATTACTCCCATGGAGGAAAGTGGGCATGGTGACTGTTGTATTTAATCCCGATGCAATTTTTGTCTTTTATCAACACCCGGGTAGACCACAGATTACAGAATACCTCCAGATGTGCATTAGAAACTACTACTGGTCTTCCAGGGAACGATCAAAGCGTAGACTGTTTGAGACATTACTCCCGTGGAGGAATGTGCACATGTTGACTGTTGTATTCAATCCCGATGCAACTTCTGATTTTCATCAACACTCTGATAGTCCACATATTGCAGATTGCCTCCAGATGTGCATCGGAAACTACTACTGGTCTTCCTGGGAACGATGAAAGCGTAGACTGTTTCAGACGTTACTGCCATGGAGGAAAGTGCGGATGGTGACTGTTGTATTCACTCCCGATGCAATTTCTGTGTTTTATCAACATTTTGAAGGTCCACAGATTACAGAATGCTTCCAGATGTGCACCGGAAACTACTAATGGTCTTCCAGGGAACGATCAAAGCGTAGACTGTTTCAGACATTACTCCCATGGAGGAAAGTGCGGATGGTGACTGTTGTATTCAATCCCGATGCAATTTCTGTGTTTCATCAACACTCTGATAGTCCACAGATTAAAGAATGCCACCAGATGTGCATCGGAAAGTACTACTGGTGTTCCGTGGAACGATCAAATCGTAGACTGTTTGAGACATTACTCCCATGGAGAGAAGTGCGCATGGTGACTGTTGTAATCAATCCCGATTCAATTTCAGAGTTTCATCAACACTCTGATTGTCTACAGATTACAGAATGCCTCCAGAAGTGCATCGAAAACTTCTACTGGTCTTCCAGGGAACAATCAAAACGTATACTGTTTGAGACATTACTCCCATGGAGGAAAGTGCTCATGGTGACTGTTGTATTCAATCCCGATGCAACTTCTGATTTTCATCAACACTCTGATAGTCCACATATTGCAGATTGCCTCCAGATGTGCATCGGAAACTACTACTGGTCTTCCTGGGAACGATGAAAGCGTAGACTGTTTCAGACGTTACTGCCATGGAGGAAAGTGCGGATGGTGACTGTTGTATTCACTCCCGATGCAATTTCTGTGTTTTATCAACATTTTGAAGGTCCACAGATTACAGAATGCTTCCAGATGTGCACCGGAAACTACTAATGGTCTTCCAGGGAACGATCAAAGCGTAGACTGTTTCAGACATTACTCCCATGGAGGAAAGTGCGGATGGTGACTGTTGTATTCAATCCCGATTCAATTTCAGTGTTTCATCAACACTACGATAGTCCACAGATTACAGAATGCCACCATATGTGCATCGGAAACTACTACTGGTCTTCCAGGGGACGATCAAAGCGTAGACTGTTTGAGACATTACTCCCATGGAGGAATGTGCGCATGGTGACTGTTGTATTCAATCCCATTGCAATTTCTGTGTTTCATCAACACTCAGTTAGTCCAGAGATTACAGAATGCCTCCAGATGTGCACCGGAAACTACTACTGGTCTTCCAGGGAACGATCAAAGCGTAGACTGTTTGAGACATTACCCCCATGGAGGAAAGAGCGCATGGTGACTGTTGTATTCACGCCCGATGCAATTTCTGTGTTTTATCAACATTTTGAAGGTCCACAGATTACAGAATGCTTCCAGATGTGCACCGGAAACTGCTAATGGTCTTCCAGGGAACGATCAAAGCGTAGACTGTTTGAGACATTACTCCCATGGAGGAAAGTGCGCATGGTGACTGTTGTATTCAATCCCGATGCAATTTCTGTGTTCATCAACTCTCTGATAGTCCATAGATTACAGAATGCCTCCAGATGTGCATCGAAAACTACTACTGGTATTCCAGGGAACGATCAAAGCGTAGACTGTTTGAGACTTTACTCCCATGGAGGAGAGTGCGCATGGTGACTGTTGTATTCAATCCCGTTGCAATTTCTGTGTTTCATGAACACTCTGGTAGTCCACAGATTACAGAACGCCACCAGATGTGTATCGGAGACTACTAATGGTCTTCCTGGAAGGATCAAAGCGTAGACTGTTTGAGATATTACTGACATGGAAGAAAGTGCGCATGGTGACTCTTGTATTCAATCCCGATGCTATTTCTGTGTTTCATCAACTCTCTGATAGTCCACAGATTACAGAATGCCACCAGATGTGCATCGGTAATTACTACTGGTATTCCAGGGAACGATCAAAGCGTAGTCTGTTTGAGATATCACTCACGTGGAGGAAAGTGCACATGGTGACTGTTGTATTTAATCCCGTTGCATTTTCTGTGTTTCATCAACACTCTGATAGTCCACAGATTACAGAATGCCACCAGTTGTGCATCGGAAAGCACTACTGGTATTCCAGGGAACGATCAACGCGTAGACTGTTTGAGACATTACTCCCATGGAGGAAAGTGCGCATGGTGACTGTTGTATTTAATCCCATTGCAATTTCTGTGTTTTATCAACACTCAGTTAGTCCACAAATTTCAGAATGCCTCCAGGTGTGCATTGGAAACTACTACTGGTCTTCCTGGAAACGATCAAATCGTAGACTGTATCAGACATTACTCCCATGGAGGAAAGTGCGGATTGTGACTGTTGTATTCACTCCCGATGCAATTTCTGTTTTTCATCAACACTCTTATAGTCCACAGATTACAGAATGCCTCCAGATGTGCATCGGAAACTACTACTGGTCTTCCAGGAAACGATGAAACCGTAGACTGTTTGAGACATTACTCCCATGGAGGAAAGTGCGCATGGTGACTGTTGTATTCAATCGCGATGCTATTTCTGTGTTTCATCAACACTCTGATAGTCCACAGATTACAGAATGCCACCAGATGTGCATCGGAAACTACTACTGGTCTTCCAGGGAACGATCAAAGCGTAGACTGTTTGAGACATTACTCCCATGGTGGTAAGTGCGCATGGTGACTGTTGTATTCAATCCCGATGCTATTACTGTGTTTCACCAACACTCTGATAGTCCACAGATTACAGAATGCCACCAGATGTGCATCGGAAATTACTACTGGTCTTCCAAGGAACGATCAAAGCGTACACTCTTTGAGACATTACTCCCATGGAGGAAAGTGCCCATGGTGATTGTTGTATTCAATCCCGATGCAATTTCTGTGTTTCATCAATTCTTTGAAGAACCACAGATTACAGAATGCCTCCAGATGTGAAACGAAACTACTACTGGTCTCCCAGGGAACGATCAGAACTTAGAATGTTTGAGACATTACTCCCATGGAGGAAAGTGGGCATGGTGACTGTTGTATTTAATCCCGATGCAATGTCTGTCTTTTATCAACACCCGGGTAGACCACAGATTACAGAATACCTCCAGATGTGCATTAGAAACTACTACTGGTCTTCCAGGGAACGATCAAAGCGTAGACTGTTTGAGACATTACTCCCGTGGAGGAATGTGCACATGTTGACTGTTGTATTCAATCCCGATGCAATTTCTGTGTTCATCAACTCTCTGATAGTCCACAGATTACAGAATGCCTCCAGATGTGCATCGAAAACTACTACTGGTATTCCAGGGAACGATCAATGCGTAGACTGTTTGAGACATTACTCCCATGGAGGTAAAAGCGCATGGTGACTGTTGTATTCAATCCCGTTGCAATTTCTGTGTTTCATGAACACTCTGGTAGTCCACAGATTACAGAACGCCACCAGATGTGTATCGGAGACTACTACTGGTCTTCCTGGAAGGATCAAAGCGTAGACTGTTTGAGATATTACTGACATGGAAGAAAGTGCGCATGGTGACTCTTGTATTCAATCCCGATGCTATTTCTGTGTTTCATCAACTCTCTGATAGTCCACAGAGTACAGAATGCCACCAGATGTGCATCGGAAACTACTACTGGTATTCCAGGGAACGATCAAAGCGTAGACTGTTTGTGACATTACTCCCAAGGAGGAAAGTGCTCGTGATGACTGTTGTATTCAATCCCGATGCTATTTCTGTTTTTCATCAACACTCTGGTAGTCCACCGATTACAGAATGCCATTAGATGTGCATCGGAAACTACTACTGGTCTTCCAGATAACGATCAAAGCGTAGACTGTTTGAAAATTACTCCCATGGAGGAAAGTGCGCATGGTGACTGTTGTATTCAATCCCGATGGAATTTCTGTGTTTCATCAACACTCTGATAGTCCACAGATTACAGAATGCCTCCAGATGTGCATCGAAAACTACTACTGGTCTTCAGGGGAACAATCAAAACGTAGACTGCTTGAGACATTACTCCCATGGAGGAAAGTGCGCATGGTGACTGTTGTATTCAATCCCGATGCAATTTCTGTGTTTCATCAACACTCTGGTAGTCCACAGATTGCAGAATGAAACCAGATGTCCATCGGAAACTACTACTTTTCTTCCAGGGAACGATCAAAGCGTAGACTGTTTGAGACGTTACTCCCATGGAGGAAAGTGCGCATGGTGACTGTTGTATTCAATCCCGATGCTATTTCTGTGTTTCATCAACACTCTGATAGTCCACAGATTACAGAATGCACCAGATGTGCATCGGAAACTACTACTGGTCTTCCAAGGAACGATCAAAGCGTACACTCTTTGAGACATTACTCCCATGGAGGAAAGTGGGCATGGTGACTGTTGTATTCAATCCCGATGCAATTTCTGTGTTTCATCAACACTCGGATAGTCCATAGATTACAGAATGCCACCAGATGTGCATCGGAAACTTCTACTGGTCTTCCAGGGAATGATCAAAGCGTAGACTGTTTGAGACATTACTCCCATGGAGGAATGTGAGCATGGTGACTCTTGTATTCAATCCCGATGCTATTTCTGTGTTTCATCAACTCTCTGATAGTCCACAGAGTACAGAATGCCACCAGATGTGCATCGGAAACTACTACTGGTATTCCAGGGAACGATCAAAGCGTAGACTGTTTGAGATATCACTCACGTGGGGGAAAGTGCACATGGTGACTGTTGTATTTAATCCCGATGCATTTTCTGTGTTTCATCAACACTCTGAGAGTCTACAGATTACAGAACGCCACCAGTAGTGCATCGGAAACCACTACTGGTCTTCCAGGGAACGATCAACGCGTAGACTGTTTGGGACATTACTCCCATGGAGGAATGTGCGCATGGTGACTGTTGTATTCAATCCCGATGCAATTTCTGTGTTTCATCAACACTCTGATAGTCTACAGATTACAGATTGCCACCAGATGTGCATCGGAAACTACTACTGGTCTTCCTGGGAACGATCAAAGCGTAGACTATTTGAGACATTACTCCCATGGAGGAAAGTGCGCATGGTGACTGTAGTATTCAATCCCATTGCAATTTCTGTGTTTTATCAACACTCAGTTAGTCCACAAATTTCAGAATACTCTGATAGTCTACAGATTACAGAATGCCACCAGATGTGCATCGGAAACTACTACTGGTCGTCCAGGAAACGATCAAAGCGTAGAATGTTTCAGACGTTACTCCCATGGAGGAAAGTGCGGATGGTGACTGTTGTATTCAATCCCGATGCAATTTCTGTGTTTCATCAACACTCTGATAGCCCATAGATTACAGAATGCCACCAGATGAGCATCGGAAACTTCTACTGGTCTTCCAGGGAATGATCAAAGCGTAGACTGTTTGAGACATTACTCCCATGGAGGAATGTGCGCATGGTGACTGTTGTATTTAATCCCGATGCAATTTCTGTGTTTCATGAACACTCTGATAGTCCACAGATTACAGACTGCCACCAGATGTAGATCGGTATCTACTACTGGTCTTCCAGGGAACGATCAAAGCGTAGACTGTTTGAGACATTACTCCCATGGAGGAAAGTGCGCATGGTGACTGTTGTATTCAATCCCGATGCTATTTCTGTGTTTCATCAACACTCTGATAGTCCACAGATTACAGAATGCCACCAGATGTGCATCGGAAACTACTACTTATCTTCCAGGGAACGATCAAAGCGTAGAAAGTTTGAGAATTACTCCCATGGAGGAAAGTGCGCATGGTGACTGTTGTGTTCAATCCCGATGCAATTTCTGTCTTTCATCAACACACTGATAGTCCAGAGATTACAGAATGCCTCCAGATGTGCATCGGAAACTACTACTGGTCTTCCAGGGAACGATCAAAACGTAGACTGTTTGAGACATTACTCCCATGGAGGAAAGTGCGCATGGTGACTGTTGTATTCAATCCGGATGCAATATCTGTGTTTCATCAACACTCTGATAGTATACAGATTACAGAATGCTACCAGATGTGCATCGGAAACTACTACTGGTCTTCCAGGGAACGATCAAAGCGTAGACTGTTTGAGACATTACTCCCATGGAGGTAAGTGCGCATGGTGACTGTTGTATTCAATCCCGATGCTATTTCTGTGTTTCATCAACACTCTGATAGTCCACAGATTACAGAATGCCACCAGTTGTGCATCGGAAAGCACTACTGGTCTTCCAGGGAACGATCAACGCGTAGACTGTTAGAGACATTACTCCCATGGAGGAAAGTGCGCATGGTGACTGTTGTATTCAATCCCATTGCAATTTCTGTGTTTTATCAACACTCAGTTAGTCCACAAATTTCAGAATGCCTCCAGATGTGCATTGGAAACTACTACTGGTCTTCCTGGAAACGATCAAATCGTAGACTGTATCAGACATTACTCCCATGGAGGAAAATGCGGATTGTGACTGTTGTATACACTCCCAATGCAATTTCTGTTTTTCATCAACACTCTGATAGTCCACAGATTACAGAATGCCTCCAGATGTGCATCGGAAACTACTACTGGTCTTCCAGGAAACGATGAAACCGTAGACTGTTTGAGACATTACTCCCATGGAGGAAAGTGCGCATGGTGACTGTTGTATTCAATCCCGATGCTATTTCTGTGTTTCATCAACACTCTGATAGTCCACAGATTACAGAATGCCACCAGATGTGCATCGGAAACTACTACTGGTCTTCCAGGGAACGATCAAATCGTTGACTGTTTGAGACATTACTCCCATGGAGGTAAGTGCGCATGGTGACTGTTGTATTCAATCCCGATGCTATTTCTGTGTTTCACCAACACTCTGATAGTCCACAGATTACAGAATGCCACCAGATGTGCATCGGAAATTACTACTGGTCTTCCAAGGAACGATCAAAGCGTACACTCTTTGAGACATTACTCCCATGGAGGAAAGTGGGCATGGTGACTGCTGTATTTAATCCCGATGCAATTTCTGTCTTTTATCAACACCCGGGTGGACCACAGATTACAGAATACCCCCAGATGTGCATCAGAAACTACTACTGGTCTTCCAGGGAACGATCAAAGCGTAGACTGTTTGAGACATTACTCCCGTGGAGGAATGTGCACATGTTGACTGTTGTATTCAATCCCGATGCAATTTCTGTGTTCATCAACTCTCTGATAGTCCATAGATTACAGAATGCCTCCAGATGTGCATCGAAAACTACTACTGGTATTCCAGGGAGCGATCAAAGCGTAGACTGTTTGAGACTTTTCTCCCATGGAGGAGAGTGCGCATGGTGACTGTTGTATTCAATCCCGTTGCAATTTCTGTGTTTCATGAACACTCTGGTAGTCCACAGATTACAGAACGCCACCAGATGTGTATCGGAGACTACTACTGGTCTTCCTGGAAGGATCAAAGCGTAGACTGTTTGAGATATAACTGACATGGAAGAAAGTGCGCATGGTGACTCTTGTATTCAATCCCGATGCTATTTCTGTGTTTCATCAACTCTCTGATAGTCCACAGACTACAGAATGCCACCAGATGTGCATCGGTAATTACTACTGGTATTCCAGGGAACGATCAAAGCGTAGTCTGTTTGAGATATCACTCACGTGGAGGAAAGTGCACATGGTGACTGTTGTATTTAATCCCGATGCATTTTCTGTGTTTCATCAACACTCTGATAGTCCACAGATTACAGAATGCCACCAGTTGTGCATCGGAAAGCACTACTGGTCTTCCAGGGAACGATCAACGCGTAGACTGTTTGAGACATTACTCCCATGGAGGAAAGTGCGCATGGTGACTGTTGTATTTAATCCCATTGCAATTTCTGTGTTTTATCAACACTCAGTTAGTCCACAAATTTCAGAATGCCTCCAGGTGTGCATTGGAAACTACTACTGGTCTTCCTGGAAACGATCAAATCGTAGACTGTATCAGACATTACTCCCATGGAGGAAAGTGCGGATTGTGACTGTTGTATTCACTCCCGATGCAATTTCTGTTTTTCATCAACACTCTGATAGTCCACAGATTACAGAATGCCTCCAGATGTGCATCGGAAACTACTACTGGTCTTCCAGGAAACGATGAAACCGTAGACTGTTTGAGACATTACTCCCATGGAGGAAAGTGCGCATGGTGACTGTTGTATTCAATCCCGATGCTATTTCTGTGTTTCATCAACACTCTGATAGTCCACAGATTACAGAATGCCACCAGATGTGCATCGGAAACTACTACTGGTCTTCCAGGGAACGATCAAAGCGTAGACTGTTTGAGACATTACTCCCATGGTGGTAAGTGCGCATGGTGACTGTTGTATTCAATCCCGATGCTATTTCTGTGTTTCACCAACACTCTGATAGTCCACAGATTACAGAATGCCACCAGATGTGCATCGGAAATTACTACTGGTCTGCCAAGGAACGATCAAAGCGTACACTCTTTGAGACATTACTCCCATGGAGGAAAGTGGCCATGGTGATTGTTTTATTCAATCCCGATGCAATTTCTGTGTTTCATCAATACTTTGAAGAACCACAGATTACAGAATGCCTCCAGATGTGAAACGAAACTACTACTGGTCTCCCAGGGAACGATCAGAACATAGAATGTTTGAGACATTACTCCCATTGAGGAAAGTGGGCATGGTGACTGTTGTATTTAATCACGATGCAATTTCTGTCTTTTATCAACACCCGGGTAGACCATAGATTACAGAATACCTCCAGATGTGCATTAGAAACTACTACTGGTCTTCCAGGGAACGATCAAAGCGTAGACTGTTTGAGACATTACTCCCGTGGAGGAATGTGCACATGTTGACTGTTGTATTCAATCCCGATGCAATTTCTGTGTTCATCAACTCTCTGATAGTCCACAGTTTACAGAATGCCTCCAGATGTGCATCGAAAACTACTACTGGTGTTCCAGGGAACGATCAAAGCGTAGACTGTTTGAGACATTACTCCCATGGAGGTAAAAGCGCATGGTGACTGTTGTATTCAATCCCGTTGCAATTTCTGTGTTTCATGAACACTCTGGTAGTCCACAGATTACAGAACGCCACCAGATGTGTATCGGAGACTACTACTGGTCTTCCTGGAAGGATCAAAGCGTAGACTGTTTGAGATATTACTGACATGGAAGAAAGTGCGCATGGTGACTCTTGTATTCAATCCCGATGCTATTTCTGTGTTTCATCAACTCTCTGATAGTCCACAGACTACAGAATGCCACCAGATGTGCATCGGTAATTACTACTGGTATTCCAGGGAACGATCAAAGCGTAGTCTGTTTGAGATATCACTCACGTGGAGGAAAGTGCACATGGTGACTGTTGTATTTAATCCCGTTGCATTTTCTGTGTTTCATCAACACTCTGATAGTCCACAGATTACAGAATGCCACCAGTTGTGCATCGGAAAGCACTACTGGTCTTCCAGGGAACGATCAACGCGTAGACTGTTTGAGACATTACTCCCATGGAGGAAAGTGCGCATGGTGACTGTTGTATTTAATCCCATTGCAATTTCTGTGTTTTATCAACATTCAGTTAGTCCACAAATTTCAGAATGCCTCCAGGTGTGCATTGGAAACTACTACTGGTCTTCCTGGAAACGATCTAATCGTAGACTGTATCAGACATTACTCCCATGGAGGAAAGTGCGGATTGTGACTGTTGTATTCACTCCCGATGCAATTTCTGTTTTTCATCAACACTCTGATAGTCCACAGATTACAGAATGCCTCCAGATGTGCATCGGAAACTACTACTGGTCTTCCAGGAAACGATGAAACCGTAGACTGTTTGAGACATTACTCCCATGGAGGAAAGTGCGCATGGTGACTGTTGTATTCAATCCCGATGCTATTTCTGTGTTTCATCAACACTCTGATAGTCCACAGATTACAGAATGCCACCAGATGTGCATCGGAAACTACTACTGGTCTTCCAGGGAACGATCAAAGCGTAGACTGTTTGAGACATTACTCCCATGGTGGTAAGTGCGCATGGTGACTGTTGTATTCAATCCCGATGCTCTTTCTGTGTTTCACCAACACTCTGATAGTCCACAGATTACAGAATGCCACCAGATGTGCATCGGAAATTACTACTGGTCTTCCAAGGAACGATCAAAGCGTACACTCTTTGAGACATTACTCCCATGGAGGAAAGTGCCCATGGTGATTGTTGTATTCAGTCCCGATGCAATTTCTGTGTTTCATCAATACTTTGAAGAACCACAGATTACAGAATGCCTCCAGATGTGAAACGAAACTACTACTGGTCACCCAGGGAACGATCAGAACATAGAATGTTTGAGACATTACTCCCATGGAGGAAAGTGGGCATGGTGACTGTTGTATTTAATCCCGATGCAATTTCTGTCTTTTATCAACACCCGGGTAGATCACAGATTACAGAATACATCCAGATGTGCATTAGAAACTACTACTGGTCTTCCAGGGAACGATCAAAGCGTAGACTGTTTGAGACATTACTCCCGTGGAGGAATGTGCACATGTTGACTGTTGTATTCAATCCCGATGCAATTTCTGTGTTCATCAACTCTCTGATAGTCCACAGTTTACAGAATGCCTCCAGATGTGCATCGAAAACTACTACTGGTATTCCAGGGAACGATCAAAGCGTAGACTGTTTGAGACATTACTCCCATGGAGGTAAAAGCGCATGGTGACTGTTGTATTCAATCCCGTTGCAATTTCTGTGTTTCATGAACACTCTGGTAGTCCACAGATTACAGAACGCCACCAGATGTGTATCGGAGACTACTACTGGTCTTCCTGGAAGGATCAAAGCGTAGACTGTTTGAGATATTACTGACATGGAAGAGAGTGCGCATGGTGACTCTTGTATTCAATCCCGATGCTATTTCTGTGTTTCATCAACTCTCTGATAGTCCACAGAGTAAGGAATGCCACCAGATGTGCATCGGAAACTACTACTGGTATTCCAGGGAACGATCAAAGCGTAGACTGTTTGTGACATTACTCCCAAGGAGGAAAGTGCTCGTGATGACTGTTGTATTCAATCCCGATGCTATTTCTGTTTTTCATCAACACTCTGGTAGTCCACCGATTACAGAATGCCATTAGATGTGCATCGGAAACTACTACTGGTCTTCCAGATAACGATCAAAGCGTAGACTGTTTGAAAATTACTCCCATGGAGGAAAGTGCGCATGGTGACTGTTGTATTCAATCCCGATGGAATTTCTGTGTTTCATCAACACTCTGATAGTCCACAGATTACAGAATGCCTCCAGATGTGCATCGAAAACTACTACTGGTCTTCAGGGGAACAATCAAAACGTAGACTGCTTGAGACATTACTCCCATGGAGGAAAGTGCGCATGGTGAATGTTGTATTCAATCCCGATGCAATTTCTGTGTTTCATCAACACTCTGGTAGTCCACAGATTACAGAATGCACCAGATGTGCATCGGAAACTACTACTGGTCGTCCAGGAAACGATCAAAGCGTAGAATGTTTCAGACGTTACTCCCATGGAGGAAAGTGCGGATGGTGACTGTTGTATTCAATCCCGATGCAATTTCTGTGTTTCATCAACACTCGGATAGTCCATAGATTACAGAATGCCACCAGATGTGCATCGGAAACTTCTACTGGTCTTCCAGGGAATGATCAAAGCGTAGACTGTTTGAGACATTACTCCCATGGAGGAATGTGCGCATGGTGACTCTTGTATTCAATCCCGATGCTATTTCTGTGTTTCATCAACTCTTTGATAGTCCACAGAGTACAGAATGCCACCAGATGTGCATCGGAAACTACTACTGGTATTCCAGGGAACGATCAAAGCGTAGACTGTTTGAGATATCACTCACGTGGGGGAAAGTGCACATGGTGACTGTTGTATTTAATCCCGATGCATTTTCTGTGTTTCATCAACACTCTGATAGTCTACAGATTACAGAACGCCACCAGTAGTGCATCGGAAACCACTACTGGTCTTCCAGATAACGATCAAAGCGTAGACTGTTTGAAAATTACTCCCATGGAGGAAAGTGCGCATGGTGACTGTTGTATTCAATCCCGATGCTATTTCTGTGTTTCATCAACACTCTGATAGCCCACAGATTACAGAATGCCACCAGATGTGCATCGGAAACTACTACTGGACGTCCAGGAAACGATCAAAGCGTAGAATGTTTCAGACGTTACTCCCATGGAGGAAAGTGCGCATGGTGACTGTTGTATTCAATCCCGATGCTATTTCTGTGTTTCATCAACACTCTGATAGCCCACAGATTACAGAATGCCACCAGATGTGCATCGGAAACTACTACTGGTCACCCAGGGAACGATCAGAACATAGAATGTTTGAGACATTACTCCCATGGAGGAAAGTGCGCATGGTGACTGTTGTATTCAATCCCATTGCAATTTCTGTGTTTTATCAACACTCAGTTAGTCCACAAATTTCAGAATGCCTCCAGATGTGCATTGGAAACTACTACTGGTCTTCCAAGGAACGATCAAAGCGTACACTCTTTGAGACATTACTCCCATGGAGGAAAGTGCCCACGGTGATTGTTGTATTCAATCCCGATGCAATTTCTGTGTATCATCAATACTTTGAAGAACCACAGATTACAGAATGCCTCCAGATGTGAAACGAAACTACTACTGGTCTCCCAGGGAACGATCAGAACTTAGAATGTTTGAGACATTACTCCCATGGAGGTAAGTGCGCATGGTGACTGTTGTATTCAATCCCGTTGCAATTTCTGTGTTTCATGAACACTCTGGTAGTCCACACATTACAGAACGCCACCAGATGTGTATCGGAGACTACTACTGGTCTTCCTGGAAGGATCAAAGCGTAGACTGTTTGAGATATTACTGACATGGAAGGAAGTGCGCATGGTGACTCTTGTATTCAATCCCGATGCTATTTCTGTGTTTCATCAACACTCTGTTAGTCCACAGATTACAGAATGCTACCAGATGTGCATCGGAAACTACTACTGGACTTCCAGGGAACGATCAAAGCGTAGACTGTTTGAGACATTACTCCCAAGGAGGAAAGTTCTCATGATGACTGTTGTATTCAATCCCGATGCTATTTCTGTTTTTCATCAACACTCTGGTAGTCCACCGATTACAGAATGCCATTAGATGTGCATCGGAAACTACTACTGGTCTTCCAGATAACGATCAAAGCGTAGACTGTTTGAAAATTACTCCCATGGAGGAAAGTGCGCATGGTGACTGTTGTATTCAATCCCGATGCTATTTCTGTGTTTCATCAACACTCTGATAGCCCACAGATTACAGAATGCCACCAGATGTGCATCGGAAACTACTACTGGTCGTCCAGGAAACGATCAAAGCGTAGAATGTTTCAGACGTTACTCCCATGGAGGAAAGTGCGGATGGTGACTGTTGTATTCAACCCGATGCAATTTCTGTGTTTCATCAACACTCTGATAGCCCATAGATTACAGAATGCCACCAGATGAGCATCGGAAACTCCTACTGGTCTTCCAGGGAATGATCAAAGCGTAGACTGTTTGAGACATTACTCCCATGGAGGAATGTGCGCATGGTGACTGTTGTATTTAATCCCGATGCAATTTCTGTGTTTCATGAACACTCTGATAGTCCACAGATTACAGACTGCCACCAGATGTAGATCGGTATCTACTACTGGTCTTCCAGGGAACGATCAAAGCGTAGACTGTTTGAGACATTACTCCCATGGAGGAAAGTGCGCATGGTGACTGTTGTATTCAATCCCGATGCTATTTCTGTGTTTCATCAACACTCTGATAGTCCACAGATTACAGAATGCCACCAGATGTGCATCGCAAACTACTACTTATCTTCCAGGGAACGATCAAAGCGTAGAAAGTTTGAGAATTACTCCCATGGAGGAAAGTGCGCATGGTGACTGTTGTGTTCAATCCCGATGCAATTTCTGTGTTTCATCAACACACTGATAGTCCAGAGATTACAGAATGCCTCCAGATGTGCATCGGAAACTACTACTGGTCTTCCAGGGAACGATCAAAAATTTCACACTGTTTGAGACATTACTCCCATGGAGGAAAGTGCGCATGGTGACTGTTGTATTCAATCCGGATGCAATATCTGTGTTTCATCAACACTCTGATAGTATACAGATTACAGAATGCTACCAGATGTGCATCGGAAACTACTACTGGTCTTCCAGGGAACGATCAAAGCGTAGACTGTTTGAGACATTACTCCCATGGAGGTAAGTGCGCATGGTGACTGTTGTATTCAATCCCGATGCTATTTCTGTGTTTCACCAACACCCTGATAGTCCACAGGTTACAGAATGCCACCAGATGTGCATCGGAAATTACTACTGGTGTTCCAGGGAACGATCAAAGCGTATACTCTTTGAGACATTACTCCCATGGAGTATTGACTGTTGTATTCAATCCCGTTGCAATTTCTGTGTTTCATCAACTCTCTGATAGTCCACAGATTACAGAACGCCACCAGATGTGTACCGGAGACTACTACTGGTCTTCCAGGAAGGATCAAAGCGTAGACTGTTTGAGACATTACTCCCATGGAAGAAAGTGCGCATGGTAACCCTTGTATTCAATCCCGATGCTATTTCTGTGTTTCATGAACTCTCTGATAGTCCACAGATTACAGAATGCCACCAGATGTGCATCGGAAACTACTACTGGTATTCCAGGGAACGATCAAAGCGTAGACTGTTTGAGATATCACTCACGTGGGGGAAAGTGCACATGGTGACTGTTGTATTTAATCCCGATGCAATTTCTGTGTTTCATCAACACTCCGATAGTCTACAGATTACAGAACGCCACCAGGTGTGCATCGGAAACTACTACTGGTCTTCCAGGGAACGATCAACGCGTAGACTGTTTAGACATTACTCCCATGGAGGAAAGTGCGCATGTTGACTGTTGTATTCAATCCCGATGCAATTTCTGTGTTTCATCAACACTCTGATAGTCCACAGATTAAAGAATGCCACCAGATCTGCATCGGAAACTACTACTGGTATTCCAGAGAACGATCAAAGCGTAGACTGTTTTAGACATTACTCCCGTGGAGGAATGTGCACATGTTGACTGTTGTATTCAATCCCGATGCAATTTCTGTGTTCATCAACTCTCTGATAGTCCACAGATTACAGAATGCCTCCAGATGTGCATCGAAAACTACTACTGGTATTCCAGGGAACGATCAAAGCGTAGACTGTTTGAGGCATTACTCCCAAGGAGGAAAGTTCTCATGATAACTGTTGTATTCAATCCCGATGCTACTTCTGTTTTTCATCAACACTCTGGTAGTCCACCGATTACAGAATGCCATTAGATGTGCATCGGAAACTACTACTGGTCTTCCAGATAATGATCAAAGCGTAGACTGTTTGAAAATTACTCCCATGGAGGAAAGTGCGCATGGTGACTGTTGTATTCAATCCCGATAGAATTTCTGTGTTTCATCAACACTCTGGTAGTCCACCGATTACAGAATGCCATTAGATGTGCATCGGAAACTACTACTGGTATTCCAGGTAACGATCAAAGCGTAGACTGTTTGAGATATCACTCACGTGGGGAAAGTGCACATGGTGACTGTTGTATTTAATCCCGATGCATTTTCTGTGTTTCATCAACACTCTGATAGTCTACAGATTACAGAACGCCACCAGTTGTGCATCGGAAACCACTACAGGTCTTCCAGGGAACGATCAACGCGTAGACTGTTTGAGACATTACTCCCATGGAGGAATGTGCGCATGGTGACTGTTGTATTCAATCCCGATGCAATTTCTGTGTTTCATCAACACTCTGATAGTCCACAGATTACAGATTGCCACCAGATGTGCATCAGAAACTACTACTGGTCTTCCTGGGAACGATCAAAGCGTAGACTGTTTGAGACATTACTCCCATGGAGGAAAGTGCGCATGGTGACTGTTGTATTCAATCCCATTGCAATTTCTGTGTTTTATCAACACTCAGTTAGTCCACAAATTTCAGAATGCCTCCAGATGTGCATTGGAAACTACTACTGATCTTCCTGGAAACGATCAAATCGTAGACTGTATCAGTTATTACTCCCATGGAGGAAAGTGCGGATTGTGACTGTTGTATTCACTCCCGATGCAATTTCTGTTTTTCATCAACACTCTGATAGTCCACAGATTACAGAATGCCTCCAGATGTGCATCGGAAACTACTACTGGTCTTCCAGGGAGCGATCAAACCCTAGACTGTTTGAGACATTACTCCCATGGAGGAAAGTGCGCATGGTGACTGTTGTATTCAATCCCGATGCTATATCTGTGTTTCTTCAACTCTCTGATAGTCCACAGATTACAGAATGCCACCAGATGTGCATCGGAAACTGCTACGGGTATTCCAGGGAACGATCAAAGCGTAGACTGTTTGAGATATCACTCACGTGGGGGAAAGTGCACATGGTGACTGTTGTATTTAATCCCGATGCATTTTCTGTGTTTCATCAACACTCTGATAGTCTACAGATTACAGAACGCCACCAGGTTTGCATCGGAAACCACTACTGGTCTTCCAGGGATCGATCAACGCGTAGACTGTTTGAGACATTACTCCCATGGAGGAAAGTGCGCATGGTGACTGTTGTATTCAATCCCGATGCAATTTCTGTGTTTCATCAACACTCTGATAGTACACAGATTACAGATTGCCACCAGATGTGCATCGGAAACTACTACTGGCCCTCCTGGTAACGATCAAAGCGTAGACTGTTCGAGACATTACTCCCATGGAGGAAAGTGCGCATGGTGACTGTTGTATTCAATCCCATTGCAATTTCTGTGTTTTATCAACACTCAGTTAGTCCACAAATTTCAGAATGCCTCCAGATGTGCATTGGAAACTACTACTGGTCTTCCAAGGAACGATCAAAGCTTACACTCTTTGAGACATTACTCCCATGGAGGAAAGTGCCCATGGTGATTGTTGTATTCAATCCCGATGCAATTTCTGTGTTTCATCAATACTTTGAAAAACCACAGATTACAGAATGCCTCCAGATGTGAAACGAAACTACTACTGGTCTCCCAGGGAACGATCAGAGCTTAGAATGTTTGAGACATTACTCCCATGGAGGAAAGTGGGCATGGTGACTGTTGTATTTAATCCCGATGCAATTTCTGTCTTTTATCAACACCCTGGTAGACCACAGATTACAGAATACCTCCAGATGTGCATCAGAAACTACTACTGGTCTTCCAGGGAACGATCAAAGCGAACACTGTTTGAGACATTACTCCCGTGGAGGAAGGTGCACATGTTGACTGTTGTATTCAACCCCGATGCAATTTCTGTGTTCATCAACTCTCTGACAGTCCACAGATTACAGAATGCCTCCAGATGTGCATCGAAAACTACTACTGGTATTCCAGGGAACGATCAAAGCGTAGACTGTTTGAGATATCATTCACGTGGGGGAAAGTGCACATGGTGACCGTTGTATTTAATCCCGATGCATTTTCTGTGTTTCATCAACACTCTGATAGTCTACAGATTACAGAACGCCACCAATTGTGCATCGGAAACCACTACTGGTCTTCCAGGGAACGATCAACGCGTAGACTGTTTGAGACATTACTCCCATGGAGGAAAGTGCGCATGGTGACTGTTGTATTCAATCCGAATGCAATATCTGTGTTTCATCAACACTCTGATAGTCCACAGATTACAGAATGCTACCAGATGTGCATCGGAAACAACTACTGGTCTTCCAGGGAACGATCAAAGCGTAGACTGTTTGAGACATTACTCCCATGGAGTTAAGTGCGCATGGTGACTGTTGTAATCAATTCCGATGCTATTTCTGTGTTTCACCAACGCTCTGATAGTCCACAGGTTACAGAATGCCACCAGATGTGCATCGGAATGTACTACTGGTGTTCCAGGGAACGATCAAAGCGTACACTCGTTGAGACATTTTCCCATGGAGGAAATGCGAGTATTGACTGTTGTATTCAATCCCGTTGCAATTTCTGTTTTTCATGAACACTCTGGTAGTCCACCGATTACAGAATGCCATTAAATGTGCATCGGAAACTACTACTGGTATTCCAGGGAACGATCAAAGCGTAGACTGTTTGAGATATCACTCACGTGGGGAAAGTGCACATGGTGACTGTTGTATTTAATCCCGATGCATTTTCTGTGTTTCATCAACACTCTGATAGTCTACAGATTACAGAACGCCACCAGTTGTGCATCGGAAACCACTACAGGTCTTCCAGGGAACGATCAACGCGTAGACTGTTTGAGACATTACTCCCATGGAGGAATGTGCGCATGGTGACTGTTGTATTCAATCCCGATGCAATTTCTGTGTTTCATCAACACTCTGATAGTCCACAGATTACAGATTGCCACCAGATGTGCATCAGAAACTACTACTGGTCTTCCTGGGAACGATCAAAGCGTAGACTGTTTGAGACATTACTCCCATGGAGGAAAGTGCGCATGGTGACTGTTGTATTCAATCCCATTGCAATTTCTGTGTTTTATCAACACTCAGTTAGTCCACAAATTTTAGAATGCCTCCAGATGTGCATTGGAAACTACTACTGATCTTCCTGGAAACGATCAAATCGTAGACTGTATCAGTTATTACTCCCATGGAGGAAAGTGCGGATTGTGACTGTTGTATTCACTCCCGATGCAATTTCTGTTTTTCATCAACACTCTGATAGTCCACAGATTACAGAATGCCTCCAGATGTGCATCGGAAACTACTACTGGTCTTCCAGGGAGCGATCAAACCCTAGACTGTTTGAGACATTACTCCCATGGAGGAAAGTGCGCATGGTGACTGTTGTATTCAATCCCGATGCTATATCTGTGTTTCTTCAACTCTCTGATAGTCCACAGATTACAGAATGCCACCAGATGTGCATCGGAAACTGCTACGGGTATTCCAGGGAACGATCAAAGCGTAGACTGTTTGAGATATCACTCACGTGGGGGAAAGTGCACATGGTGACTGTTGTATTTAATCCCGATGCATTTTCTGTGTTTCATCAACACTCTGATAGTCTACAGATTACAGAACGCCACCAGGTGTGCATCGGAAACCACTACTGGTCTTCCAGGGATCGATCAACGCGTAGACTGTTTGAGACATTACTCCCATGGAGGAAAGTGCGCATGGTGACTGTTGTATTCAATCCCGATGCAATTTCTGTGTTTCATCAACACTCTGATAGTACACAGATTACAGATTGCCACCAGATGTGCATCGGAAACTACTACTGGCCCTCCTGGTAACGATCAAAGCGTAGACTGTTCGAGACATTACTCCCATGGAGGAAAGTGCGCATGGTGACTGTTGTATTCAATCCCATTGCAATTTCTGTGTTTTATCAACACTCAGTTAGTCCACAAATTTCAGAATGCCTCCAGATGTGCATTGGAAACTACTACTGGTCTTCCAAGGAACGATCAAAGCGTACACTCTTTGAGACATTACTCCCATGGAGGAAAGTGCCCATGGTGATTGTTGTATTCAATCCCGATGCAATTTCTGTGTTTCATCAATACTTTGAAAAACCACAGATTACAGAATGCCTCCAGATGTGAAACGAAACTACTACTGGTCTCCCAGGGAACGATCAGAGCTTAGAATGTTTGAGACATTACTCCCATGGAGGAAAGTGGGCATGGTGACTGTTGTATTTAATCCCGATGCAAGTTTCTGTCTTTTATCAACACCCTGGTAGACCACAGATTACAGAATACCTCCAGATGTGCATCAGAAACTACTCCTGGTCTTCCAGGGAACGAGCAAAGCGAACACTGTTTGAGACATTACTCCCGTGGAGGAATGTGCACATGTTGACTGTTGTATTCAATCCCGATGCAATTTCTGTGTTCATCAACTCTCTGACAGTCCACAGATTACAGAATGCCTCCAGATGTGCATCGAAAACTACTACTGGTATTCCAGGGAACGATCAAAGCGTAGACTGTTTGAGATATCATTCACGTGGGGGAAAGTGCACATGGTGACCGTTGTATTTAATCCCGATGCATTTTCTGTGTTTCATCAACACTCTGATAGTCTACAGATTACAGAACGCCACCAGTTGTGCATCGGAAACCACTACTGGTCTTCCAGGGAACGATCAACGCGTAGACTGTTTGAGACATTACTCCCATGGAGGAAAGTGCGCATGGTGACTGTTGTATTCAATCCGAATGCAATATCTGTGTTTCATCAACACTCTGATAGTCCACAGATTACAGAATGCTACCAGATGTGCATCGGAAACTACTACTGGTCTTCCAGGGAACGATCAAAGCGTAGACTGTTTGAGACATTACTCCCATGGAGGTAAGTGCGCATGGTGACTGTTGTAATCAATTCCGATGCTATTTCTGTGTTTCACCAACACTCTGATAGTCCACAGGTTACAGAATGCCACCAGATGTGCATCGGAATGTACTACTGGTGTTCCAGGGAACGATCAAAGCGTACACTCTTTGAGACATTTTCCCATGGAGGAAATGCGAGTATTGACTGTTGTATTCAATCCCGTTGCAATTTCTGTTTTTCATGAACACTCTGGTAGTCCACAGATTACAGAACGCCACCAGATGTGTATCGGAGACTACTACTGGTCTTCCAGGAAGGATCAAAGCGTAGACTGTTTGAGACATTACTCCCATGGAAGAATGTGCGCATGGTGACTCTTGTATTCAATCCCGATGCTATTTCTGTGTTTCATCAACTCTCTGATAGTCCACAGAGTACAGAATTCCACCAGATGTGCATCGGAAACTACTACTGGTATTCCAGGGAACGATCAAAGCGTAGACTGTTTGAGATATCACTCACGTGGGGGAAAGTGCACATGGTGACTGTTGTATTTAATCCCGATGCTACTTCTGTTTTTCATCAACACTCTGGTAGTCCACCGATTACAGAATGCCATTAGATGTGCATCGGAAACTACTACTGGTCTTCCAGATAATGATCAAAGCGTAGACTGTTTGAAAATTACTCCCATGGAGGAAAGTGCGCATGGTGACTGTTGTATTCAATCCCGATAGAATTTCTGTGTTTCATCAACACTCTGGTAGTCCACCGATTACAGAATGCCATTAGATGTGCATCGGAAACTACTACTGGTATTCCAGGGAACGATCAAAGCGTAGACTGCTTGAGATATCACTCACGTGGGGAAAGTGCACATGGTGACTGTTGTATTTAATCCCGATGCATTTTCTGTGTTTCATCAACACTCTGATAGTCTACAGATTACAGAACGCCACCAGTTGTGCATCGGAAACCACTACAGGTCTTCCAGGGAACGATCAACGCGTAGACTGTTTGAGACATTACTCCCATGGAGGAATGTGCGCATGGTGACTGTTGTATTCAATCCCGATGCAATTTCTGTGTTTCATCAACACTCTGATAGTCCACAGATTACAGATTGCCACCAGATGTGCATCAGAAACTACTCCTGGTCTTCCTGGGAACGATCAAAGCGTAGACTGTTTGAGACATTACTCCCATGGAGGAAAGTGCGCATGGTGACTGTTGTATTCAATCCCATTGCAATTTCTGTGTTTTATCAACACTCAGTTAGTCCACAAATTTCAGAATGCCTCCAGATGTGCATTGGAAACTACTACTGATCTTCCTGGAAACGATCAAATCGTAGACTGTATCAGTTATTACTCCCATGGAGGAAAGTGCGGATTGTGACTGTTGTATTCACTCCCGATGCAATTTCTGTTTTTCATCAACACTCTGATAGTCCACAGATTACAGAATGCCTCCAGATGTGCATCGGAAACTACTACTGGTCTTCCAGGGAGCGATCAAACCCTAGACTGTTTGAGACATTACTCCCATGGAGGAAAGTGCGCATGGTGACTGTTGTATTCAATCCCGATGCTATATCTGTGTTTCATCAACTCTCTGATAGTCCACAGATTACAGAATGCCACCAGATGTGCATCGGAAACTGCTACGGGTATTCCAGGGAACGATCAAAGCGTAGACTGTTTGAGATATCACTCACGTGGGGGAAAGTGCACATGGTGACTGTTGTATTTAATCCCGATGCATTTTCTGTGTTTCATCAACACTCTGATAGTCTACAGATTACAGAACGCCACCAGGTGTGCATCGGAAACCACTACTGGTCTTCCAGGGATCGATCAACGCGTAGACTGTTTGAGACATTACTCCCATGGAGGAAAGTGCGCATGGTGACTGTTGTATTCAATCCCGATGCAATTTCTGTGTTTCATCAACACTCTGATAGTACACAGATTACAGATTGCCACCAGATGTGCATCGGAAACTACTACTGGCCCTCCTGGTAACGATCAAAGCGTAGACTGTTCGAGACATTACTCCCATGGAGGAAAGTGCGCATGGTGACTTTTGTATTCAATCCCATTGCAATTTCTGTGTTTTATCAACACTCAGTTAGTCCACAAATTTCAGAATGCCTCCAGATGTGCATTGGAAACTACTACTGGTCTTCCAAGGAACGATCAAAGCGTACACTCTTTGAGACATTACTCCCATGGAGGAAAGTGCCCATGGTGATTGTTGTATTCAATCCCGATGCAATTTCTGTGTTTCATCAATACTTTGAAAAACCACAGATTACAGAATGCCTCCAGATGTGAAACGAAACTACTACTGGTCTCCCAGGGAACGATCAGAGCTTAGAATGTTTGAGACATTACTCCCATGGAGGAAAGTGGGCATGGTGACTGTTGTATTTAATCCCGATGCAATTTCTGTCTTTTATCAACACCCTGGTAGACCACAGATTACAGAATACCTCCAGATGTGCATCAGAAACTACTACTGGTCTTCCAGGGAACGATCAAAGCGAACACTGTTTGAGACATTACTCCCGTGGAGGAATGTGCACATGTTGACTGTTGTATTCAATCCCGATGCAATTTCTGTGTTCATCAACTCTCTGACAGTCCACAGATTACAGAATGCCTCCAGATGTGCATCGAAAACTACTACTGGTATTCCAGGGAACGATCAAAGCGTAGACTGTTTGAGATATCATTCACGTGGGGGAAAGTGCACATGGTGACCGTTGTATTTAATCCCGATGCATTTTCTGTGTTTCATCAACACTCTGATAGTCTACAGATTACAGAACGCCACCAGTTGTGCATCGGAAACCTCTACTGGTCTTCCAGGGAACGATCAACGCGTAGACTGTTTGAGACATTACTCCCATGGAGGAAAGTGCGCATGGTGACTGTTGTATTCAATCCGAATGCAATATCTGTGTTTCATCAACACTCTGATAGTCCACAGATTACAGAATGCTACCAGATGTGCATCGGAAACTACTACTGGTCTTCCAGGGAACGATCAAAGCGTAGACTGTTTGAGACATTACTCCCATGGAGGTAAGTGCGCATGGTGACTGTTGTAATCAATTCCGATGCTATTTCTGTGTTTCACCAACACTCTGATAGTCCACAGGTTACAGAATGCCACCAGATGTGCATCGGAATGTACTACTGGTGTTCCAGGGAACGATCAAAGCGTACACTCTTTGAGACATTTTCCCATGGAGGAAATGCGAGTATTGACTGTTGTATTCAATCCCGTTGCAATTTCTGTTTTTCATGAACACTCTGGTAGTCCACAGATTACAGAACGCCACCAGATGTGTATCGGAGACTACTACTGGTCTTCCAGGAAGGATCAAAGCGTAGACTGTTTGAGACATTACTCCCATGGAAGAATGTGCGCATGGTGACTCTTGTATTCAATCCCGATGCTATTTCTGTGTTTCATCAACTCTCTGATAGTCCACAGAGTACAGAATTCCACCAGATGTGCATCGGAAACTACTACTGGTATTCCAGGGAACGATCAAAGCGTAGACTGTTTGAGATATCACTCACGTGGGGGAAAGTGCACATGGTGACTGTTGTATTTAATCCCGATGCATTTTCTGTGTTTCATCAACACTCTGATAGTCTACAGATTACAGAACGCCACCAGTTGTGCATCGCAAACCACTACTGGTCTTCCAGGGAACGATCAACGCGTAGACTGTTTGAGACATTACTCCCATGGAGGAATGTGCGCATGGTGACTGTTGTATTCAATCCCGATGCAATTTCTGTGTTTCATCAACACTCTGATAGTCCACAGATTACAGATTGCCACCAGATGTGCATCGGAAACTACTACTGGTCTTCCTGGGAACGATCAAAGCGTAGACTGTTTGAGACATTACTCCCATGGAGGTAAGTGCGCATGGTGACTGTTGTATTCAATCCCATTGCAATTTCTGTGTTTTATCAACACTCAGTTAGTCCACAAATTTCAGAATGCCTCCAGATGTGCATTGGAAACTACTACTGGTCTTCCTGGAACCGATCAAATCGTAGACTGTATCAGACATTACTCCCATGGAGGAAAGTGCGGATTGTGACTGTTGTATTCACTCCCGATGCAATTTCTGTTTTCCATCAACACTCTGATAGTCCACAGATTACAGAATGCCTCCAGATGTGCATCGGAAACTACTACTGGTCTTCCAGGGAGCGATCAAACCCTAGACTGTTTGAGACATTATTCCCATGGAGGAAAGTGCGCATGGTGACTGTTGTATTCAATCCCGATGCTATATCTGTGTTTCATCAAAACTCTGATAGTCCACAGATTACAGAATGCCACCAGATGTGCATCGGAAATTACTACTGGTATTCCAAGGAACGATCAAAGCGTACACTCTTTGAGACATTACTCTCATGGAGGAAAGTGCCCATGGTGATTGTGGTATTCAATCCCGATGCAATTTCTGTGTTTCATCAATACTTTGAAGAACCACAGATTACAGAATGCCTCCAGATGTGAATCGAAACTACTACTGGTCTTCCAGGGAACGATCAGAACTTAGACTGTTTGAGACATTACTCCCATGGAGGAAAGTGGGCATGGTGACTGTTGTATTTAATCCCGATGCAATTTCTGTCTTTTATCAACACCCGGCTAGACCACAGATTACAGAATACCTCCAGATGTGCATCAGAAACAACTACTGGTCTTCCAGGGAACGATCAAAGCGTAGACTGTTTGAGACATTACTCCCATGGAGGAATGTGCGCATGGTGACTGTTGTATTCAATCCCGATGCTATATCTGTGTTTCATCAACTCTCTGATAGTCCACAGATTACAGAATGCCACCAGATGTGCATCGGAAACTACTACTGGTATTCCAGGGAACGATCAAAGCGTAGACTGTTTGAGATATCACTCACGTGGGGGAAAGTGCACATGGTGACCGTTGTATTTAATACCGATGCATATTCTGTGTTTCATCAACACTCTGATAGTCTACAGATTACAGAACGCCACCAGTTGTGCATCGGAAACGACTACTGGTCTTCCAGGGAACGATCAACGCGTAGACTGTTTGAGACATTACTCCCATGGAGGAAAGTGCGCATGGTGACTGTTGTATTCAATCCGGATGCAATATCTGTGTTTCATCAACACTCTGATAGTCCACAGATTACAGAATGCTACCAGATGTGCATCGGAAACTACTACTGGTCTTCCAGGGAACGATCAAAGCGTAGACTGTTTGAGACATTACTCCCATGGAGGTAAGTGCGCATGGTGACTGTTGTAATCAATTCCGATGCTATTTCTGTGTTTCACCAACACTCTGATAGTCCACAGGTTACAGAATGCCACCAGATGTGCATCGGAATGTACTACTGGTGTTCCAGGGAACGATCAAAGCGTACACTCTTTGAGACATTTTCCCATGGAGGAAATGCGAGTATTGACTGTTGTATTCAATCCCGTTGCAATTTCTGTTTTTCATGAACACTCTGGTAGTCCACAGATTACAGAACGCCACCAGATGTGTATCGGAGACTACTACTGGTCTTCCAGGAAGGATCAAAGCGTAGACTGTTTGAGACATTACTCCCATGGAAGAATGTACGCATGGTGACTCTTGTATTCAATCCCGATGCTATTTCTGTGTTTCATCAACTCTCTGATAGTCCACAGAGTACAGAATTCCACCAGATGTGCATCGGAAACTACTACTGGTATTCCAGGGAACGATCAAAGCGTAGACTGTTTGAGATATCACTCACGTGGGGGAAAGTGCACATGGTGACTGTTGTATTTAATCCCGATGCATTTTCTGTGTTTCATCAACACTCTGATAGTCTACAGATTACAGAACGCCACCAGTTGTGCATCGGAAACCACTACTGGTCTTCCAGGGAACGATCAACGCGTAGACTGTTTGAGACATTACTCCCATGGAGGAATGTGCGCATGGTGACTGTTGTATTCAATCCCGATGCAATTTCTGTGTTTCATCAACACTCTGATAGTCCACAGATTACAGATTGCCACCAGATGTGCATCGGAAACTACTACTGGTCTTCCTGGGAACGATCAAAGCGTAGACTGTTTGAGACATTACTCCCATGGAGGTAAGTGCGCATGGTGACTGTTGTATTCAATCCCATTGCAATTTCTGTGTTTGATCAACACTCAGTTAGTCCACAAATTTCAGAATGCCTCCAGATGTGCATTGGAAACTACTACTGGTCTTCCTGGAAACGATCAAATCGTAGACTGTATCAGACATTACTCCCATGGAGGAAAGTGCGGATTGTGACTGTTGTATTCACTCCCGATGCAATTTCTGTTTTCCATCAACACTCTGATAGTCCACAGATTACAGAATGCCTCCAGATGTGCATCGGAAACTACTACTGGTCTTCCAGGGAGCGATCACGCCCTAGACTGTTTGAGACATTATTCCCATGGAGGAAAGTGCGCATGGTGACTGTTGTATTCAATCCCGATGCTATATCTGTGTTTCATCAAAACTCTGATAGTCCACAGATTACAGAATGCCACCAGATGTGCATCGGAAATTACTACTGGTATTCCAAGGAACGATCAAAGCGTACACTCTTTGAGACATTACTCTCATGGAGGAAAGTGCCCATGGTGATTGTGGTATTCAATCCCGATGCAATTTCTGTGTTTCATCAATAGTTTGAAGAACCACAGATTACAGAATGCCTCCAGATGTGAATCGAAACTACTACTGGTCTTCCAGGGAACGATCAGAACTTAGACTGTTTGAGACATTACTCCCATGGAGGAAAGTGGGCATGGTGACTGTTGTATTTAATCCCGATGCAATTTCTGTCTTTTATCAACACCCGGCTAGACCACAGATTACAGAATACCTCCAGATGTGCATCAGAAACTACTACTGGTCTTCCAGGGAACGATCAAAGCGTAGACTGTTTGAGACATTACTCCCATGGAGGAATGTGCGCATGGTGACTGTTGTATTCAATCCCGATGCTATATCTGTGTTTCATCAACTCTCTGATAGTCCACAGATTACAGAATGCCACCAGATGTGCATCGGAAACTACTACTGGTATTCCAGGGAACGATCAAAGCGTAGACTGTTTGAGATATCACTCACGTGGGGGAAAGTGCACATGGTGACCGTTGTATTTAATCCCGATGCATATTCTGTGTTTCATCAACACTCTGATAGTCTACAGATTACAGAACGCCACCAGTTGTGCATCGGAAACGACTACTGGTCTTCCAGGGAACGATCAACGCGTAGACTGTTTGAGACATTACTCCCATGGAGGAAAGTGCGCATGGTGACTGTTGTATTCAATCCGGATGCAATATCTGTGTTTCATCAACACTCTGATAGTCCACAGATTACAGAATGCTACCAGATGTGCATCGGAAAATACTACTGGTCTTCCAGGGAACGATCAAAGCGTAGACTGTTTGAGACATTACTCCCATGGAGGTAAGTGCGCATGGTGACTGTTGTATTCAATTCCGATGCTAGTTCTGTGTTTCACCAACACTCTGATAGTCCACAGGTTACAGATTGCCACCAGATGTGCATCGGAAATTACTACTGGTGTTCCAGGGAACGATCAAAGCGTACACTCTTTGAGACATTTTCCCATGGAGGAAATGCGAGTATTGACTGTTGTATTCAATCCCGTTGCAATTTCTGTGTTTCATGAACACTCTGGTAGTCCACAGATTACAGAACGCCACCAGATGTGTATCGGAGACTACTACTGGTCTTCCAGGAAGGATCAAAGCGTAGACTGTTTGAGACATTACTCCCATGGAAGAAAGTGCGCATGGTGACTCTTGTATTCAATCCCGATGCTATTTCTGTGTTTCATCAACTCTCAGATAGTCCACAGAGTACAGAATGCCACCAGATGTGCATCGGAAACTACTACTGGTATTCCAGGGAACGATCAAAGCGTAGACTGTTTGAGATATCACTCACGTGGGGGAAAAAGCACATGGTGACTGTTGTATTTAATCCCGATGCATTTTCTGTGTTTCATCAACACTCTGATAGTCTACAGATTACAGAACGCCACCAGTTGTGCATCGGAAACCACTACTGGTCTTCCAGGGAACGATCAACGCGTAGACTGTTTGAGACATTACTCCCATGGAGGAATGTGCGCATGGTGACTGTTGTATTCAATCCCGATGCAATTTCTGTGTTTCATCAACACTCTGATAGTCCACAGATTACAGATTGCCACCAGATGTGCATCAGAAACTACTCCTGGTCTTCCTGGGAACGATCAAAGCGTAGACTGTTTGAGACATTACTCCCATGGAGGAAAGTGCGCATGGTGACTGTTGTATTCAATCCCATTGCAATTTCTGTGTTTTATCAACACTCAGTTAGTCCACTAATTTCAGAATGCCTCCAGATGTGCATTGGAAACTACTACTGGTCTTCCTGGAAACGATCAAATCGTAGACTGTATCAGACATTACTCCCATGGAGGAAAGTGCGGATTGTGACTGTTGTATTCACTCCCGATGCAATTTCTGTTTTTCATCAACACTCTGACAGTCCACAGATTACAGAATGCCTCCAGATGTGCAACGGAAACTACTACTGATCTTCCAGGGAGCGATCAAACCCTAGACTGTTTGAGACATTACTCCCATGGAGGAAAGTGCGCATGGTGACTGTTGTATTCAATCATGATGCTATATCTGTGTTTCATCAACACTCTGATTGTCCACAGATTACAGAATGCCACCATATGTGCATCGGAAATTACTACTGGTCTTCCAAGGAACGATCAAAGCGTACACTCTTTGAGACATTACTCCCATGGAGGAAAGTGCCCATGGTGATTGTTGTATTCAATCCCGATGCAATTTCTGTGTTTCATCAATACTTTGAAGAACCACAGATTACAGAATGCCTCCAGATGTAGATCGGTATCTACTACTGGTCTTCCAGGGAACGATCAGAGCTTAGACTGTTTGAGACATTACTCCCATGGAGGAAAGTGGGCATGGTGACAGTTGTATTTAATCCCGATGCAATTTCTGTCTTTTATCAACACCCGGCTAGACCACAGATTACAGAATACCTCCAGATGTGCATCAGAAACTACTACTGGTCTTCCAGGGAACGATCAAAGCGTAGACTGTTTGAGACATTACTCCCATGGAGGAATGTGCGCATGTTGACTGTTGTATTCAATCCCGATGCAATTTCTGTGTTCATCAACTCTCTGATAGTCCACAGATTACAGAATGCCTCCAGATGTCATCTTAAACTACTACTGGTCTTCCTGGAAACGATCAAATCGTAGACTGTATCAGACATTACTCCCATGGAGGAAAGTGCGGATTGTGACTGTTGTATTCACTCCCGATGCAATTTCTGTTTTTCATCAACACTCTGACAGTCCACAGATTACAGAATGCCTCCAGATGTGCAACGGAAACTACTACTGATCTTCCAGGGAACGATCAACGTGTAGACTGTTTGAGACATTACTTCCATGGAGGAAAGTGCGCATGGTGACTGTTGTATTCAATCCGGATGCAATATCTGTGTTTCATCAACACTCTGATAGTCCACAGATTACAGAATGCTACCAGATGTGCATCGGAAACTACTACTGGTCTTCCAGGGAACGATCAAAGCGTAGACTGTTTGAGACATTACTCCCATGGAGGTAAGTGCGCATGGTGACTGTTGTATTCAATTCCGATGCTATTTCTGTGTTTCACCAACACTCTGATAGTCCACAGGTTACAGAATGCCACCAGATGTGCATCGGAAATTACTACTGGTGTTCCAGGGAACGATCAAAGCGTACACTCTTTGAGACATTTTCCCATGGAGGAAATGCGAGTATTGACTGTTGTATTCAATCCCGTTGCAATTTCTGTGTTTCATGAACACTCTGGTAGTATACAGATTACAGAACGCCACCAGATGTGTATCGGAGACTACTACTGGTATTCCAGGGAACGATCAAAGCGTAGACTGTTTGAGACATTACTCCCATGGAGGTAAGTGCGCATGGTGACTGTTGTATTCAATCCCGATGCTATTTCTGTGTTTCATCAACTCTCTGATAGTCCACAGATTACAGAATGCCACCAGATGTGCATCGGAAACTATTACTGGTATTCCAGGGAACGATCAAAGCGTAGACTGTTTGAGATATCACTCACGTGGGGGAAAGTGCACATGGTGACTGTTGTATTTAATCCCGATGCATTTTCTGTGTTTCATCAACACTCTGATAGTCTACAGATTACAGAACGCCACCAGCTGTGCATCGGAAACCACTACTGGTCTTCCAGGGAACGATCAACGCGTAGACTGTTTGAGACATTACTCCCATGGAGGAAAGTGCGCATGGTGATTGTTGTATTCAATCCGGATGCAATATCTGTGTTTCATCAACACTCTGATAGTCCTCAGATTAAAGAATGCTACCAGATGTGCATCGGAAACTACTACTGGTCTTCCTGGGAACGATCAAAGCGTAGACTGTTTGAGACATTACTCCCATGGAGGAAAGTGCGCATGGTGAATGTTGTATTCAATCCCATTGCAATTTCTGTGTTTTATCAACACTCAGTTAGTCCACAAATTTCAGTCTGCCTCCAGATGTGCATTGGAAACTACTACTGGTCTTCCTGGAAACGATCAAATCGTAGACTGTATCAGACATTACTCCCATGGAGGAAAGTGCGGATTGTGACTGTTGTATTCACTCCCGATGCAAGTTGTGTTTTTCATCAACACTCTGATAGTCCACAGATTACAGAATGCCTCCAGATGTGCATCGGAAACTACTACTGGTCTTCCAGGGAGCGATCAAACCCTAGACTGTTTGAGACATTACTCCCATGGAGGAAAGTGCGCATGGTGACTGTTGTATTCAATCCCGATGCTATTTCTGTGTTTCACCCACACTCCGATAGTCCACAGATTACAGAATGCCACCAGATGTGCATCGGAAATTACTACTGGTCTTCCAAGGAACGATCAAAGCGTACACTCTTTGAGACATTACTCCCATGGAGGAAAGTGCCCATGGTGATTGTTGTATTCAATCCCGATGCAATTTCTGTGTTTCATCAATACTTTGAAGAACCACAGATTACAGAATGCCTCCAGATGTGAATCGAAACTGCTACTGGTCTTCCAGGGAACGATCAGAGCTTAGACTGTTTGAGACATTACTCCCATGGAGGAAAGTGGGCATGGTGACTGTTGTATTTAATCCCGATGCAATTTCTGTCTTTTATCAACACCCGGCTAGACCACAGATTACAGAATACCTCCAGATGTGCATCAGAAACTACTACTGGTCTTCCAGGGAACGATCAAAGCGTAGACTGTTTGAGACATTACTCCCATGGAGGTAAGTGCGCATGGTGACTGTTGTATTCAATTCCGATGCTATTTCTATGTTTCACCAACACTCTGATAGTCCACAGGTTACAGAATGCCACCAGATGTGCATCGGAAATTACTACTGGTGTTCCAGGGAGCGATCAAACCCTAGACTGTTTGAGACATTACTCCCATGGAGGAATGTGCGCATGTTGACTGTTGTATTCAATCCCGATGCTATTTCTGTGTTTCATCAACTCTCTGATAGTCCACAGATTACAGAATGCCACCAGATGTGCATCGGAAACTACTACTGGTATTCCAGGGAACGATCAAAGCGTAGACTGTTTGAGATATCACTCACGTGGGGGAAAGTGCACATGGTGACTGTTGTATTTAATCCCGATGCATTTTCTGTGTTTCATCAACACTCTGATAGTCTACAGATTACAGAACGCCACCAGTTGTGCATCGGAAACCACTACTGGTCTTCCAGGGAACGATCAAAGCGTAGACTGTTTGAGACATTACTCCCATGGAGGTAAGTGCGCATGGTGACTGTTGTATTCAATTCCGATGCTATTTCTATGTTTCACCAACACTCTGATAGTCCACAGGTTACAGAATGCCACCAGATGTGCATCGGAAATTACTACTGGTGTTCCAGGGAACGATCAAAGCGTACACTCTTTGAGACATTTTCCCATGGAGGATATGCGAGTATTGACTGTTGTATTCAATCCCGTTGCAATTTCTGTGTTTCATGAACACTCTGGTAGTCCACAGATTACAGAACGCCACCAGATGTGTATCGGAGACTACTACTGGTCTTCCAGGAAGGATCAAAGCGTAGACTGTTTGAGACATTACTCCCATGGAAGAAAGTGCGCATGGTGACTCCTGTATTCAATCCCGATGCTATTTCTGTGTTTCATCAACTTTCTGATAGTCCACAGAGTACAGAATGCCACCAGATGTGCATCGGAAACTACTACTGGTATTCCAGGGAACGATCAAAGCGTAGACTGTTTGAGATATCACTCACGTGGGGGAAAGTGCACATGGTGACTGTTGTATTTAATCCCGATGCATTTTCTGTGTTTCATCAACACTCTGATAGTCTACAGATTACAGAACGCCACCAGTTGAGCATCGGAAACCACTACTGGTCTTCCAGGGAACGATCAACGCGTAGACTGTTTGAGACATTACTCCCATGGAGGAAAGTGCGCATGGTGACTGTTGTATTCAATCCGGATGCAATATCTGTGTTTCAGCAACACTCTGATAGTCCACAGATTACAGAATGCTACCAGATGTGCATCGGAAACTACTACTGGTCATCCAGGGAACGATCAAAGCGTAGACTGTTTGAGACATTACTCCCATGGAGGAAAGTGCGCAAGGTGACTGTTGTATTCAATCCCATTGCAATTTCTGTGTTTTATCAACACTCAGTTAGTCCACAAATTTCAGAATGCCTCCAGATGTGCATTGGAAACTACTACTGGTCTTCCTGGAAACCATCAAATCGTAGACTGTATCAGACATTACTCCCATGGAGGAAAGTGCGGATTGTGACTGTTGTATTCACTCCCGATGCAATTTCTGTTTTTCATCAACTCTCTGATAGTCCACAGATTACAGAATGCCTCCAGATGTGCATCGGAAACTACTACTGGTCTTCCAGGGAGCGATCAAATCCTAGACTGTTTGAGACAATACTCCCATGGAGGAAAGTGCACATGGTGACTGTTGTATTCAATCCCGATGCTATATCTGTGTTTCATCAACACTCTGATAGTCCACAGATTACAGAATGCCACCAGATGTGCATCGGAAATTACTACTGGTCTTCCAAGGAACGATCAAAGCGTAGACTGTTTGAGACATTACTCCCATGGAGGTAAGTGCGCATGGTGACTGTTGTATTCAATTCCGATGCTATTTCTGTGTTCATCAACTCTCTGATAGTCCACAGATTACAGAATGCCTCCAGATGTGCATCGAAAACTACTACTGGTATTCCAGGGAACGATCAAAGCGTATACTGTTTGAGACATTACTCCCATGGAGGTAAGTGCGCATGGTGACTGTTGTATTCAATCCCGTTGCAATTTCTGTGTTTCATGAACACTCTGGTAGTCCACAGATTACAGAACGCCACCAGATGTGTATCGGAGACTACTACTGGTCTTCCAGGAAGGATCAAAGCGTAGACTGTTTGAGACATTACTCCCATGGAAGAAAGTGCGCATGGTGACTCTTGTATTCAATCCCGATACTATTTCTGCGTTTCATCAACACTCTGATAGTCCACAGATTACAGAATGCCACACAGATGTGCATCGGAAACTACTACTGGTCTTCCAGGGAATGATCAAAGCGTAGACTGTTTGAGACATTACCCCCATGGAGGAATGTGCGCATGGTGACTGTTGTATTCAATCCCGATGCTATTTCTGTGTTTCATCAACTCTCTGATAGTCCACAGATTACAGAATGCCACCAGATGTGCATCGGAAACTACTACTGGTATTCCAGGGAACGATCAAAGCGTAGACTGTTTGAGATATCACTCACGTGGGGGAAAGTGCACATGGTGACTGTTGTATTTAATCCCGATGCATTTTCTGTGTTTCATCAACACTCTGATAGTCTACAGATTACAGAACTCCACCGGTTGTGCATCGGAAACCACTACTGTTCTTCCAGGGAACGATCAACGCGTAGACTGTTTGAGACATTACTCCCATGGAGGAAAGTGCGCATGGTGACTGTTGTATTCAATCCGGATGCAATATCTGTGTTTCATCAACACTCTGATAGTCCACAGATTACAGAATGCTACCAGATGTGCATCGGAAACTACTACTGGTCTTCCAGGGAACGATCAAAGCGTAGACTGTTTGAGACATTACTCCCATGGAGGTAAGTGCGCATGGTGACTGTTGTATTCAATTCCGATGCTATTTCTGTGTTTCACCAACACCCTGATAGTCCACAGGTTACAGAATGCTACCAGATGTGCATCGGAAATTACTACTGGTGTTCCAGGGAACGATCAAAGCGTACACCCTTTGAGACATTTTCCCATGTAGGAAATGCGAGTATTGACTGTTGTATTCAATCCCGTTGCAATTTCTGTGTTTCATGAACACTCTGGTAGTCCACAGATTACAGAACGCCACCAGATGTGTATCGGAGACTACTACTGGTCTTCCAGGAAGGATCAAAGCGTAGACTGTTTGAGACATTACTCCCATGGAAGAAAGTGCGCATGGTGACTCCTGTATTCAATCCCGATGCTATTTCTGTGTTTCATCAACTCTCTGATAGTCCACAGAGTACAGAATGCCACCAGATGTGCATCGGAAACTACTACTGGTATTCCAGGGAACGATCAAAGCGTAGACTGTTTGAGATATCACTCACGTGGGGGAAAGTGCACATGGTGACTGTTGTATTTAATCCCGATGCATTTTCTGTGTTTCATCAACACTCTGATAGTCTACAGATTACAGAACGCCACCAGTTGTGCATCGGAAACCACTACTGGTCTTCCAGGGAACGATCAACGCGTAGACTGTTTGAGACATTACTCCCATGGAGGAAAGTGCGCATGGTGACTGTTGTATTCAATCCGGATGCAATTTCTGTGTTTCATCAACTCTCTGATAGTCCACAGAGTACAGAATGCCACCAGATCTACATCGGAAACTTCTACTGGTATTCCAGGGAACGATCAAAGCGTAGACTGTTTGAGATATCACTCACGTGGGGGAAAGTGCACATGGTGACTGTTGTATTTAATCCCGATGCATTTTCTGTGTTTCATCAACACTCTGATAGTCTACAGATTACAGAACGCCACCAGTTGTGCATCGGAAACCACTACTGGTCTTCCAGGGAACGATCAACGCGTAGACTGTTTGAGACATTACTCCCATGGAGGAATGTGCGCATGGTGACTGTTGTATTCAATCCCATTGCAATTTCTGTGTTTTATCAACACTCAGTTAGTCCACAAATTTCAGAATGCCTCCAGATGTGCATCGGAAACTACTACTGGTCTTCCAGGGAGCGGTCAAACCCTAGACTGTTTGAGACATTACTCCCATGGAGGAAAGTGCGCAAGGTGACTGTTGTATTCAATCCCATTGCAATTTCTGTGTTTTATCAACACTCAGTTAGTCCACAAATTTCAGAATGCCTCCAGATGTGCATTGGAAACTACTACTGGTCTTCCTGGAAACCATCAAATCGTAGACTGTATCAGACATTACTCCCATGGAGGAAAGTGCGGATTGTGACTGTTGTATTCACTCCCGATGCAATTTCTGTTTTTCATCAACACTCTGATAGTCCACAGATTACAGAATGCCTCCAGATGTGCATCGGAAACTACTACTGGTCTTCCAGGGAGCGATCAAATCCTAGACTGTTTGAGACATTACTCCCATGGAGGAAAGTGCTCATGGTGACTGTTGTATTCAATCCCGATGCTATATCTGTGTTTCATCAACATTCTGATATTCCACAGATTACAGAATGCCACCAGATGTGCATCGGAAATTACTACTGGTCTTCCAAGGAACGATCAAAGCGTACACTCTTTGAGACATTACTCCCATGGAGGAAAGTGCTCATGGTGATTGTTGTATTCAATCCCGATGCAATTTCTGTGTTTCATCAATACTTAGAAGAACCACAGATTACAGAATGCCTCCAGATGTGAATCGAAACTACTACTGGTCTTCCAGGGAACGATCAGAGCTTAGACTGTTTGAGACATTACTCCCATGGAGGAAAGTGGGCATGGTGACTGTTGTATTTAATCCCGATACAATTTGTGTCTTTTATCAACACCCGGCTAGACCACAGATTACAGAATACCTCCCGATGTGCATCAGAAACTACTACTGGTCTTCCAGGGAACGATCAAAGCGTAGACTGTTTGAGACATTACTCCCATGGAGGAATGTGCGCATGTTGCCTGTTGTATTCAATCCCGATGCAATTTCTGTGTTCATCAACTCTATGATAGTCCACAGATTACAGAATGCCTCCAGTTGTGCATCGAAAACTACTACTGGTATTCCAGGGAACGATCAAAGCGTAGACTGTTTGAGACATTACTCCCATGGAGGTAAGTGCGCATGGTGACTGTGGTATTCAATCCAGTTGCAATTTCTGTGTTTCATGAACACTCTGGTAGTCCACAGATTACAGAACGCCACCAGATGTGTATCGGAGACTACTACTGGTCTTCCAGGAAGGATCAAAGCGTAGACTGTTTGAGACATTACTCCCATGGAAGAAAGTGCGCATGGTGACTCTTGTATTCAATCCCGATACTATTTCTGCGTTTCATCAACACTCTGATAGTCCACAGATTACAGAATGCCACACAGATGTGCATCGGAAACTACTACTGGTCTTCCAGGGAATGATCAAAGCGTAGACTGTTTGAGACATTACCCCCATGGAGGAATGTGCGCATGGTGACTGTTGTATTCAATCCCGATGCTATTTCTGTGTTTCATCAACTCTCTGATAGTCCACAGATTAGAGAATGTCACCAGATGTGCATCGGAAACTACTACTGGTATTCCAGGGAACGATCAAAGCGTAGACTGTTTGAGATATCACTCACGTGGGGGAAAGTGCACATGGTGACTGTTGTATTTAATCCCGATGCATTTTCTGTGTTTCATCAACACTCTGATAGTCTACAGATTACAGAACTCCACCAGTTGTGCATCGGAAACCACTACTGTTCTTCCAGGGAACGATCAACGCGTAGACTGTTTGAGACATTACTCCCATGGAGGAAAGTGCGCATGGTGACTGTTGTATTCAATCCGGATGCAATATCTGTGTTTCATCAACACTCTGATAGTCCACAGATTACAGAATGCTGCCAGATGTGCATCGGAAACTACTACTGGTCTTCCAGGGAACGATGAAAGCGTAGACTGTTTGAGACATTACTCCCATGGAGGTAAGTGCGCATGGTGACTGTTGTATTCAATTCCGATGCTATTTCTGTGTTTCACCAACACTCTGATAGTCCACAGGTTACAGAATGCCACCAGATGTGCATCGGAAATTACTACTGGTGTTCCAGGGAACGATCAAAGCGTACACCATTTGAGACATTTTCCCATGTAGGAAATGCGAGTATTGACTGTTGTATTCGATCCCGTTGCAATTTCTGTGTTTCATGAACACTCTGGTAGTCCACAGATTACAGAACGCCACCAGATGTGTATCGGAGACTACTACTGGTCTTCCAGGAAGGATCAAAGCGTAGACTGTTTGAGACATTACTCCCATGGAAGAAAGTGCGCATGGTGACTCCTGTATTCAATCCCGATGCTATTTCTGTGTTTCATCAACTCTCTGATAGTCCACAGAGTACAGAATGCCACCAGATGTGCATCGGAAACTACTACTGGTATTCCAGGGAACGATCAAAGCGTAGACTGTTTGAGATATCACTCACGTGGGGGAAAGTGCACATGGTGACTGTTGTATTTAATCCCGATGCATTTTCTGTGTTTCATCAACACTCTGATAGTCTACAGATTACAGAACGCCACCAGTTGTGCATCGGAAACCACTACTGGTCTTCCAGGGAACGATCAACGCGTAGACTGTTTGAGACATTACTCCCATGGAGGAAAGTGCGCATGGTGACTGTTGTATTCAATCCGGATGCAATATCTGTGTTTCATCAACACTCTGATAGTCCACAGATTACAGAATGCTACCAGATGTGCATCGGAAACTACTACTGGTCTTCCAGGGAACGATCAACGCGTAGACTGTTTGAGACATTACTCCCATGGAGGAATGTGCGCATGGTGACTGTTGTATTCAATCCCATTGCAATTTCTGTGTTTTATCAACACTCAGTTAGTCCAAAAATTTCAGAATGCCTCCAGATGTGCATCGGAAACTACTACTGGTCTTCCAGGGAGCGGTCAAACCCTAGACTGCTTGAGACATTACTCCCATGGAGGAAAGTGCGCATGGTGACTGTTGTATTCAATCCCGATGCTATATCTGTGTTTCATCAACACTCTGATAGTCCACAGATTACAGAATGCCACCAGATGTGCATCGGAAACTACTACTTGTATTCCAGGGAAAGATCAAAGCGTAGACTGTTTGAGACATTACTCCCAAGGAGGAAAGTGCTCATGATGACTGTTGTATTCAATCCCGATGCTATTTCTGTTTTTCATCAACACTCTGATAGTCCACAGATTACAGAATGCCATTAGATGTGCATCGGAAACTACTACAGGTCTTCCAGATAACGAACAAAGCGTAGACTGTTTGAAAATTACTCCTATGGAGGAAAGTGCGCATGGTGACTGTTGTATTCAATCCCGATGGAATTTCTGTGTTTCATCAACACTCTGATAGTCCACAGATTACAGAATGCCTCCAGATGTGCATCGAAAACTACTACTGGTCTTCAGGGGAACAATCAAAACGTAGACTGCATTAGACATTACTCCCATGGAGGAAAGTGCGCATGGTGACTGTTGTATTCAATCCCGATGCAATTTCTGTGTTTCATCAACACTCTGGTAGTCCGCAGATTACAGAATGCCACCAGATGTCCATCGGAAACTACTACTGGTCTTCCAGGGAACGATCAAAGCGTAGACTGTTTGAGACGTTACTCCCATGGAGGAATGTGCGCATGGTGACTGTTGTGTTCAATCCCGATGCAATTTCTGTGTTTTATCAACACTCAGTTAGTACACAAATTTCAGAATGCCTCCAGATGTGCATCGGAAACTACTACTGGTTTTCCAGGGAGCGGTCAAAGCCTAGACTGTTTGAGACATTACTCCCATGGAGGAAAGTGCGCATGGTGACTGTTGTATTCAATCCCGATGCTATATCTGTGTTTCATCAACACTCTGATAGTCCACAGATTACAGAATGCCACACAGATGTGCATCGGAAACTACTACTGGTCTTCCAGGGAATGATCAAAGCGTAGACTGTTTGAGACATTACCCCCATGGAGGAATGTGCGCATGGTGACTGTTGTATTCAATCCCGATGCTATTTCTGTGTTTCATCAACTCTCTGATAGTCCACAGATTACAGAATGCCACCAGATGTGCATCGGAAACTACTATTGGTATTCCAGGGAACGATCAAAGCGTAGACTGTTTGAGATATCACTCACGTGGGGGAAAGTGCACATGGTGACTGTTGTATTTAATCCCGATGCATTTTCTGTGTTTCATCAACACTCTGATAGTCTACAGATTACAGAACTCCACCAGTTGTGCATCGGAAACCACTACTGTTCTTCCAGGGAACGATCAACGCGTAGACTGTTTGAGACATTACTCCCATGGAGGAAAGTGCGCATGGTGACTGTTGTATTCAATCCGGATGCAATATCTGTGTTTCATCAACACTCTGATAGTCCACAGATTACAGAATGCTACCAGATGTGCATCGGAAACTACTACTGGTCTTCCAGGGAACGATCAAAGCGAAGACTGTTTGAGACATTACTCCCATGGAGGTAAGTGCGCATGGTGACTGTTGTATTCAATTCCGATGCTATTTCTGTGTTTCACCAACACTCTGATAGTCCACAGGTTACAGAATGCCACCAGATGTGCATCGGAAATTACTACTGGTGTTCCAGGGAACGATCAAAGCGTACACCCTTTGAGACATTTTCCCATGGAGGAAATGCGAGTATTGACTGTTGTATTCAATCCCGTTGCAATTTCTGTGTTTCATGAACACTCTGGTAGTCCACAGATTACAGAACGCCACCAGATGTGTATCGGAGACTACTACTGGTCTTCCATTAAGGATCAAAGCGTAGACTGTTTAAGACATTACTCCCATGGAAGAAAGTGCGCATGGTGACTCCTGTATTCAATCCCGATGCTATTTCTGTGTTTCATCAACACTCTGGTAGTCCGCAGATTACAGAATGCCACCAGATGTCCATCGGAAACTACTACTGGTCTTCCAGGGAACGATCAAAGCGTAGACTGTTTGAGACGTTACTCCCATGGAGGAATGTGCGCATGGTGACTGTTGTGTTCAATCCCGATGCAATTTCTGTGTTTTATCAACACTCAGTTAGTACACAAATTTCAGAATGCCTCCAGATGTGCATCGGAAACTACTACTGGTCTTCCAGGGAGCGGTCAAAGCCTAGACTGTTTGAGACATTACTCCCATGGAGGAAAGTGCGCATGGTGACTGTTGTATTCAATCCCGATGCTATATCTGTGTTTCATCAACACTCTGATAGTCCACAGATTACAGAATGCCACACAGATGTGCATCGGAAACTACTACTGGTCTTCCAGGGAATGATCAAAGCGTAGACTGTTTGAGACATTACCCCCATGGAGGAATGTGCGCATGGTGACTGTTGTATTCAATCCCGATGCTATTTCTGTGTTTCATCAACTCTCTGATAGTCCACAGATTACAGAATGCCACCAGATGTGCATCGGAAACTACTACTGGTATTCCAGGGAACGATCAAAGCGTAGACTGTTTGAGATATCACTCACGTGGGGGAAAGTGCACATGGTGACTGTTGTATTTAATCCCGATGCATTTTCTGTGTTTCATCAACACTCTGATAGTCTACAGATTACAGAACTCCACCAGTTGTGCATCGGAAACCACTACTGTTCTTCCAGGGAACGATCAACGCGTAGACTGTTTGAGACATTACTCCCATGGAGGAAAGTGCGCATGGTGACTGTTGTATTCAATCCGGATGCAATATCTGTGTTTCATCAACACTCTGATAGTCCACAGATTACAGAATGCTACCAGATGTGCATCGGAAACTACTACTGGTCTTCCAGGGAACGATCAAAGCGAAGACTGTTTGAGACATTACTCCCATGGAGGTAAGTGCGCATGGTGACTGTTGTATTCAATTCCGATGCTATTTCTGTGTTTCACCAACACTCTGATAGTCCACAGGTTACAGAATGCCACCAGATGTGCATCGGAAATTACTACTGGTGTTCCAGGGAACGATCAAAGCGTACACCCTTTGAGACATTTTCCCATGGAGGAAATGCGAGTATTGACTGTTGTATTCAATCCCGTTGCAATTTCTGTGTTTCATGAACACTCTGGTAGTCCACAGATTACAGAACGCCACCAGATGTGTATCGGAGACTACTACTGGTCTTCCATTAAGGATCAAAGCGTAGACTGTTTGAGACATTACTCCCATGGAAGAAAGTGCGCATGGTGACTCCTGTATTCAATCCCGATGCTATTTCTGTGTTTCATCAACTCTCTGATAGTCCACAGAGTACAGAATGCCACCAGATGTGCATCGGAAACTACTACTGGTATTCCAGGGAACGATCAAAGCGTAGACTGTTTGAGATATCACTCACGTGGGGGAAAGTGCACATGGTGACCGTTGTATTTAATCCCGATGCATTTTCTGTGTTTCATCAACACTCTGATAGTCTACAGATTACAGAACGCCACCAGTTGTGCATCGGAAACCACTACTGGTCTTCCAGGGAACGATCAACGCGTAGACTGTTTGAGACATTACTCCCATGGAGGAAAGTGCGCATGGTGACTGTTGTATTCAATCCGGATGCAATATCTGTGTTTCATCAACACTCTGATAGTCCACAGATTACAGAATGCTACCAGATGTGCATCGGAAACTACTACTGGTCTTCCAGGGAACGATCAAAGCGTAGACTGTTTGAGACATTACTCCCATGGATGTAAGTGCGCATGGTGACTGTTGTATTCAATTCCGATGCTATTTCTGTGTTTCACCAACACTCTGATAGTCCACAGGTAACAGAATGCCACCAGATGTGCATCGGAAATTACTACTGGTGTTCCAGGGAACGATCAAACCGTACACTCTTTAAGACATTTTCCCATGGAGGAAATGCGAGTATTGACTGTTGTATTCAATCCCATTGCAATTTCTGAGTTTCATGAACACTCTGGTAGTCCACAGATTACAGAACGCCACCAGATGTGTATCGGAGACTACTACTGGTCTTCCAGGAAGGATCAAAGCGTAGACTGTTTGAGACATTACTCCCATGGAAGAAAGTGCGCATGGTGACTCTTGTATTCAATCCCGAAGCTATTTCTGTGTTTCATCAACTCTCTGATAGTCCACAGAGTACAGAATGCCACCAGATCTGCATCGGAAACTTCTACTGGTATTCCAGGGAACGATCAAAGCGTAGACTGTTTGAGATATCACTCACGTGGGGGAAAGTGCACATGGTGACTGTTGTATTTAATCCCGATGCATTTTCTGTGTTTCATCAACACTCTGATAGTCTACAGATTACAGAACGCCACCAGTTGTGCATCGGAAACCACTACTGGTCTTCCAGGGAACGATCAACGCGTAGACTGTTTGAGACATTACTCCCATGGAGGAATGTGCGCATGGTGACTGTTGTATTCAATCCCATTGCAATTTCTGTGTTTTATCAACACTCAGTTAGTCCACAAATTTCAGAATGCCTCCAGATGTGCATCGGAAACTACTACTGGTCTTCCAGGGAGCGGTCAAACCCTAGACTGTTTGAGACATTACTCCCATGGAGGAAAGTGCGCATGGTGACTGTTGTATTCAATCCCGATGCTATATCTGTGTTTCATCAACACTCTGATAGTCCACAGATTACAGAATGCCATCAGATGTGCATCGGAAACTACTACTGGTATTCCAGGGAAAGATCAAAGCGTAGACTGTTTGAGACATTACTCCCAAGGAGGAAAGTGCTCATGTTGACTGTTGTATTCAATCCCGATGCTATTTCTGTTTTTCATCAACACTCTGATTGTCCACAGATTACAGAATGCCATTAGATGTGCATCGGAAACTACTACAGGTCTTCCAGATAACGAACAAAGCGTAGACTGTTTGAAAATTACTCCTATCTAGGAAAGTGCGCATGGTGACTGTTGTATTCAATCCCGATGGAATTTCTGTGTTTCATCAACAATCTGATAGTCCACAGATTACAGAATGCCTCCAGATGTGCATCGAAAACTACTACTGGTCTTCAGGGGAACAATCAAAACGTAGACTGCTTTAGACATTACTCCCATGAAGGAAAGTGCGCATGGTGACTGTTGTATTCAATCCCGATGCAATTTCTGTGTTTCATCAACACTCTGGTAGTCCGCAGATTACAGAATGCCACCAGATGTCCATCGGAAACTACTACTGGTCTTCCAGGGAACGATCAAAGCGTAGACTGTTTGAGACGTTACTCCCATGGAGGAATGTGCGCATGGTGACTGTTGTGTTCAATCCCGATGCAATTTCTGTGTTTTATCAACACTCAGTTAGTCCACAAATTTCAGAATGCCTCCAGATGTGCATCGGAAACTACTACTGGTCTTCCAGGGAGCGGTCAAACCCTAGAAAGTTTGAGACATTACTCCCATGGAGGAAAGTGCGCATGGTGACTGTTGTATTCAATCCCGATGCTATATCTGTGTTTCATCAACACTCTGATAGTCCACAGATTACAGAATGCCACCAGATGTGCATCGGAAACTACTACTGGTATTCCAGGGAAAGATCAAAGCGTAGACTGTTTGAGACATTACTCCCAAGGAGGAAAGTGCTCATGATGACTGTTGTATTCAATCCCGATGCTATTTCTGTTTTTCATCAACACTCTGATAGTCCACAGATTACAGAATGCCATTAGATGTGCATCGGAAACTACTACAGGTCTTCCAGATAACGAACAAAGCGTAGACTGTTTGAAAATTACTCCTATGGAGGAAAGTGCGCATGGTGACTGTTGTATTCAATCCCGATGGAATTTCTGTGTTTCATCAACACTCTGATAGTCCACAGATTACAGAATGCCTCCAGATGTGCATCGAAAACTACTACTGGTCTTCAGGGGAACAATCAAAACGTAGACTGCTTTAGACATTACTCCCATGGAGGAAAGTGCGCAAGGTGACTGTTGTATTCAATCCCGATGCAATTTCTGTGTTTCATCAACACTCTGGTAGTCCGCAGATTACAGAATGCCACCAGATGTCCATCGGAAACTACTACTGGTCTTCCAGGGAACGATCAAAGCGTAGACTGTTTGAGACGTTACTCCCATGGAGGAATGTGCGCATGGTGACTGTTGTGTTCAATCCCGATGCAATTTCTGTGTTTCATCAACACTCTGATAGTCCACAGATTACAGAATGCCACCAGATGTGCATCGGAAACTACTACTGGTCGTCCAGGAAACGATCAAAGCGTAGAATGTTTCAGACGTTACTCCCATGGAGAAAGTGCGGATGGTGACTGTTGTATTCAATCCCGATGCAATTTCCGTGTTTCATCAACACTCTGATAGTCCATAGATTACAGAATGCCACCAGATGTGCATCGGAAACTTGTACTGGTCTTCCAGGGAATGATCAAAGAGTAGACTGTTTGAGACATTACTCCCATAGAGGAATGTGCGCATGGTGATTGTTGTATTTAATCCCGATGCAATTTCTGTGTTTCATGAACACTCTGATAGTCCACAGATTACAGAATGCCACCAGATGTCCATCGGTATCTACTACTGGTCTTCCAGGGAACGATCAAAGCGTAGACTGTTTGAGACATTACTCCCGTGAAGGAAAGTGCGCATGGTGACTGTTGTATTCGATCCCGATGCAATTTCTGTGTTTCATCAACTCTCTGATAGTCCACAGATTACAGAATGCCATCAGATGTGCATCGGAAACTACTACTGGTGTGCCAGGGAACGATCAAACGTAGACTGTTTGAGACATTACTCCCATGGAGGGAAGTGCGCATGGTGACTGTTGTATTCAATCCCGATGCTATTTCTGTGTTTCATCAACAAACTGATAGTCCACAGATTACAGAATGCCACCAGATGTGCATCGGAAACTACTACTGGTATTCCAGGGAACGATCAAAGCGTAGACTGTTTGAGATATCTCTCCCGTGGAGGAAAGTGCTCATGGTGACTGTTGTATTCAATCCCGATGCAATCTCTGTGATTCATCAACACTCTGATAGTCCACAGATTACAGAATACCACCAGTTGAGCATCGGAAACCACTACTGGTCTTTCAGGGAACGATCAAAGCGTAGGCTGTTTGAGACATAACTCCCATGGAGGAAAGTGCGCATGGTGAATGTTGTATTCAATCCCATTGCAATTTCTGTGTTTTATCAACACTCAGTTAGTCCACAAATTTCAGAATGCCTCCAGATGTGCATTGGAAACTACTACTGGTCTTCCTGGAAACGATCAAATCGTAGACTGTATCAGACATTACTCCCATGGAGGAAAGTGCGGATTGTGACTGTTGTATTCACTCCCGATGCAATTTCTGTTTTTCTTCAACACTCTGATAGTCCACAGATTACAGAATGCTTCCAGATGTGCATCGGAAACTACTACTGGTCTTCCAGGAAACGATGAAACCGTAGACTGTTTGAGACATTACTCCCATGGAGGAAAGTGCGCATGGTGACTGTTGTATTCAATCCCGATGCAATTTCTGTGTTTCATCAACACTCTGGTAGTCCACAGATTACAGAATGCCACCAGATGTCTATCGGAAACTACTACTGGTCTTCCAGGGAACGATCAAAGCGTAGACTGTTTGAGACGTTGCTCCCATGGAGGAAAGTGCGCATGGTGACTGTTGTATTCAATCCCGATGCTATTTCTGTGTTTCATCAACACTCTGATAGTCCACAGATTACAGAATGCCACCAGATGTGCATCGGAAACTACTACTGGTCGTCCAGGAAACGATCAAAGCGTAGAATGTTTCAGACGTTACTCCCATGGAAGAAAGTGCGGATGGTGACTGTTGTATTCAATCCCGATGCAATTTCTGTGTTTCATGAACACTCTGATAGTCCACAGTTTACAGAATGCCACCTGATGTCCATCGGTATCTACTACTGGTCTTCCAGGGAACGATCAAAGAGTAGACTGTTTCAGACATTACTCCCATGGAGGAAAGTGCATATGGTGACTGTTGTATTCAATCCCGATGCTATTTCTGTGTTTCATCAACACTCTGATAGTCCACAGATTACAGAATGCCACCAGATGTGCATCGGAAACTACTACTGGTCTTCCAGGGAACGATCAAAGCGTAGAAAGTTTGAGAATTACTCCCATGGAGGAAAGTGCGCATGGTGACTGTTGTATTCAATCCCGATGCAATTTCTGTGTTTCATCAACACACTGATGGTCCAGAGATTACAGAATGCCTCCAGATGTGCATCGGAAACTACTACTGGTCTTCCAGGGAACGATCAAAACGTAGACTGTTTGAGACATTACTCCCATGGAGGAAAGTGCGCATGGTGACTGTTGTATTCAATCCCGATGGAATTTCTGTGTTTCATCAACACTCTGATAGTCCACAAATTACAGAATGCCTCCAGATGTGAATTGAAACTACTACTGGTCTTCCAGGGAACGATCAGAGCTTAGACTGTTTGAGACATTACTCCCATGGAGGAAAGTGGGCATGCTGACTGTTGTATTTAATCCCGATGCAATTTCTGTCTTTTATCAACACCCGGCTAGACCACAGATTACAGAATACCTCCAGACGTGCATCAGAAACTACTACTGGTCTTCCAGGGAACGATCAAAGCGTAGACTGTTTGAGACATTACTCCCATGGAGGAATGTGCGCATGTTGACTGTTGTATTCAATCCCGATGCAATTTCTGTGTTCATCAACTCTCTGATAGTCCACAGATTACAGAATGCCTCCAGATGTGCATTGAAAACTACTACTGGTATCCCAGGGAACGATCAAAGCGTAGACTGTTTGAGATATCACTCACGTGGGGAAAAGTGCACATGGTGACTGTTGTATTTAATCCCGATGCATTTTCTGTGTTTCATTAACACTCTGATAGTCTACAGATTACAGAACGCCACCAGTTGTGCATCGGAAACCACTACTGGTCTTCCAGGCAACGATCAACGCGTAGACTGTTTGAGACATTACTCCCATGGAGGAAAGTGCGCAAGGTGACTGCTGTATTCAATCCCGATGCAATTTCTGTGTTTCATCAACACTCTGATAGTCCACAGATTTCAGATTGCCACCAGATGAGTATCGGAGACTACTACTGTTCTTCCTGGAAGGATCAAAGCGTAGACTGTTTGAAAATTACTCGCATGGAGGAAAGTGCGCATGGTGACTGTTGTATTCAATCCCGATGGAATTTCTGTGTTTCATCAACACTCTGATAGTCCACAGATTACAGAATACCTCCAGATGTGCATCGAAAACTACTACTGGTCTTCAGGGGAACAATCAAAACGTAGACTGCTTGAGACATTACTCTCATGGAGGAAAGTGCGCATGGTGACTGTTGTATTCAATCCCGATGCAATTTCTGTGTTTCATCAACACTCTGGTAGTCCACAGATTACAGAATGCCACCAGATGTCCATCGGAAACTACTACTGGTCTTCCAGGGAACGATAAAAGCGTAGACTGTCTGAGACGTTGCTCCCATGGAGGAAAGTGCGCATGGTGACTGTTGTATTCAATCCCGATGCTATTTCTGTGTTTCATCAACACTCTGATAGTCCACAGATTATTGAATGCCACCAGATGTGCATCGGAAACTACTACTGGTCGTCCAGGAAACGATCTAAGCGTAGAATGTTTCAGACGTTACTCCCATGGAGGAAAGTGCGGATGGTGACTGTTGTATTCAATCCCGATGCAATTTCTGTGTTTCAAGAACACTCTGATAGTCCACAGTTTACAGAATGCCACCTGATGTCCATCGGTATCTACTACTGGTCTTCCAGGGAACGATCAAAGCGTAGACTGTTTGAGACATTACTCCCTTGGAGGAATGTGCGCATGGTGCCTGTTGTATTTAATCCCGATTCAATTTCTGTGTTTGATGAACACTCTGATAGTCCACAGATTACAGAATGCCACCTGATGTCCATCGGTATCTAATACTGGTCTTCCAGGGAACGATCAAAGAGTAGACTGTTTGAGACATTACTCCCATGGAGGAAAGTGCGCATGGTGACTGTTGTATTCAATCCCGATGCTATTTCTGTGTTTCATCAACACTCTGATAGACCACAGATTACAGAATGCCACCAGATGTGCATCGGAAACTACTACTGGTCTTCCAGGGAACGATCAAAGCGTAGACTGTTTGAGATATCACTCCCGTGGAGGAAAGTGCTCATGGTGACTGTTGTATTCAATCCCGATGCATTCTCTGTGATTCATCAACACTCTGATAGTCCACAGATTACAGAATACCACCAGTTGAGCATCGGAAACCACTACTGGTCTTTCAGGGAACGATCAAAGCGTAGGCTGTTTGAGACATAACTCCCATGGAGGAATGTGCGCATGCTGACTGTTGTACTTAATCCCGATGCAATTTCTGTCTTTTATCAACACCCGGCTAGACCACAGATTACAGAATACCTCCAGATGTGCATCAGAAACTACTACTGGTCTTCCAGGGAACGATCAAACCCTAGACTGTTTGAGACATTACTCCCATGGAGGTAAGTGCGCATGGTGAATGTTGTATTCAATCCCGATGCTATATCTGTGTTTCACCAACACTCTGATAGTCCACAGGTTACAGAATGCCACCAGATGAGCATCGGAAATTACTACTGGTGTTCCAGGGAACGATCAAAGCGTACACTCTTTGAGACATTACTACCAGGGAGGAAATGCGAGTATTGACTGTTGTATTCAATCCCGTTGCAATTTCTGTGTTTCATCAACTCTCTGATAGTCCACAGATTACAGAATGCCACCAGATGTGCATCGGATACTACTACTGGTATTCCAGGGAACGATCAAAGCGTAGACTGTTTGAAATATCACTCACGTGGGGGAAAGTGCACATTTTGACTGTTGTATTTAATCCCGATGCATTTTCTGTGTTTCATCAACACTCTGATAGTCTACAGATTACAGAACGCCACCAGTTGTGCATCGGAAACCACTACTGGTCTTCCAGGGAACGATCAACGCGTAGACTGTTTCAGACATTACTCATATGGAGGAAAGTGCGCATGGTGACTGTTGTATTCAATCCCGATGCAATTTCTGTGTTTCATCAACACTCTGATAGTCCACAGATTACAGATTGCCACCAGATGTGCATCGGAAACTACTACTGGTCTTCCTGGGAACGATCAATGCGTAGACTGTTTGAGACATTACTCCCATGGAGGAAAGTGCGCATGGTGACTGTTGTATTCAATCCCATTGCAATTTCTGTGTTTTATCAACACTCAGTTAGTCCACAAATTTCAGAATGCCTCCAGATGTGCATTGGAAACTACTACTGGTCTTCCTGGAAACGACCAAATCGTAGACTGTATCAGACATTACTCCAATGGAGGAAAGTGCGGATTGTAACTGTTGTATTCACTCCCGATGCAATTTCTGTTTTTCATCAACACTCTGATAGTCCACAGATTACAGAATGCCTCCAGATGTGCATCGGAAACTACTACTGGTCTTCCAGGGAACGATCAAACCCAAGACTGTTTGAGACATTACTCCCATGGAGGAAAGTGCTCATGGTGACTGTTGTATTCAATCCCGATGCTATATCTGTGTTTCACCAATACTCTGATAGTCCACAGATTACAGATTGCCACCAGATGTGTACCGGAAATTACTACTGGTCTTCCAAGGAACGATCAAAGCGTACACTCTTTGAGACATTATTCCCATGGGGGAAAGTGCCCATGGTGATTGTTGTATTCAAACCCGATGCAATTTCTGTGTTTCATCAATACTTTGAAGAACCACAGATTACAGAATGCCTCCAGATGTGAATCGAAACTACTACTGGTCTTCCAGGGAACGATCAAAGCTTAGACTGTTTGAGACATTACTCCCATGGAGGAAAGTGGGCATGGTGACTGTTGTATTTAATCCCGATGCAATTTCTGTCTTTTATCAACACCCGGCTAGACCACAGATTACAGAATACCTCCAGATGTGCATCAGAAACTACTACTGGTCTTCCAGGGAGCGATCAAAGCGTAGACTGTTTGAGACATTACTCCCATGGTGGAATGTGCGCATGTTGACTGTTGTATTCAATCCCGATGCAATTTCTGTGTTCATCAACTCTCTGATAGTCCACAGATTACAGAATGACTCCAGATGTGCATCGAAAACTACTACTGGTATTCCAGGGAACGATCAAAGCGTAGACTGTTTGAGACATTACTCACATGGAGGTAAGTGCGCGTGGTGACTGTTGTATTCAATCCCGTTGCAATTTCTGTGTTTCATCAACACTCTGGTAGTCCACAGATTACAGAACGCCACCAGATGTGTATCGGAGACTACTACTGGTCTTCCAGGAAGGATCAAAGCGTAGACTGTTTGAGACATTACTCCCATGGAAGAAAGTGCGCATGGTGACTCTTGTATTCAATCCCGATGCTATTTCTTTGTTTCATTAACACTCTGATAGTCCACAGATTACAGAATGCCACCAGTTGTGCATCGGAAACTAATACTGGTATTCCAGAGAACGATCAAAGCGTAGACTGTTTGAGACATTACTCCCAAGGAGGAAAGTGCTCATGATGACTGTTGTATTCAATCCCGATGCTATTTCTGTTTTTCATCAACACTCTGATAGTAAACAGATTACAGAATGCCATTAGATGTGCATCAGAAACTACTACTGGTCTTCCAGATAACGATCAAAGCGTAGACTGTTTGAAAATTACTCCCATGGAGGAAAGTGCGCATGGTGACTGTTGTATTCAATCCCGATCGAATTTCTGTGTTTCATCAACACTCTGATAGTCCACAGATTACAGAATGCCTCCAGATGTGCATCGAAAACTACTACTGGTCTTCAGGGGAACAATCAAAACGTAGACTGCTTTAGACATTACTCCCAAGGAGGAAAGTGCTCATGGTGACTGTTGTATTCAATCCCGATGCAATTTCTGTGTTTCATCAACACTCTGGTAGTCCACAGATTACGAATGCCACCAGATGTGCATCGGAAACTACTACTGGTCGTCCAGGAAACGATCAAAGCGTAGAATGTTTCAGACGTTACTCCCATGGAGATAGTGCGGATGGTGACTGTTGTATTCAATCCCGATGCAATTTCTGTGTTTCATCAACACTCTGATAGTCCATAGATTACAGAATGCCTTCAGATGTGCATCGGAAACTTCTACTGGTCTTCCAGGGAATGATCAAAGCGTAGACTGTTTGAGACATTACTCCCATGGAGGAATGTTCGCATGGTGATTGTTGTATTTAATCCCGATGCAATTTCTGTGTTTCATGAACACTCTGATAGTCCACAGATTACAGAATGCCACCAGATGTCCATCGGTATCTACTACTGGTCTTCCAGGGAACGATCAAAGCGTAGACTGTTTGAGACATTACTCCCATGAAGGAAAACGCGCATGGTGACTTTTGTATTCAATCCCGATGCATTCTCTGTGTTTCATCAACACTCTGATAGTCCACAGATTACAGAATGCCACCAGTTGTGCATCGGAAACCACTACTGGTGTTCCAGGGAACGATCAAATCGTAGACTGTTTGAGACATTACTCCCATGGAGGGAAGTGCGCATGGTGACTGTTGTATTCAATCAGGATGCAATTTCTGTGTTTCATCAACACTCTGACAGTCCACAGATTACAGAATGCCACCAGATGTGCATCCAAAACTACTACTGGTCTTCCAGAGAACGATCAAAGTGTAGACTGTTTGCGACATTACTCCCAAGGAGGAAAGTGCTCATGATGACTGTTGTATTCAATCCCGATGCTACTTCTGTGTTTCATCAACACTCTGATAGTCCACAGATTAGAGAATGCCACCAGATGTGCATCGGAAACTACTACTGGTCATCCAGGGAACGATCAAATCGTAGAATGTTTGAGACATTACTCCCATGGAGGAAAGTGCGCATGTTGACTGTTGAATTCAATCCCGATGCTATTTCTGTGTTTCACCAACACTCTGATAGTCCACAGACTACTGAATGCCACCAGATGTGCATCGGAAACTACTACTGGTCTTCCAGGGAACGATCAAAGCGTAGACTGTTTGAGACATTACTCCCATGGAGGAAAGTGCGAATATTGACTGTTGTATTCAATCCCGATGCAATTTCTCTGTTTCATTAACACTCTGTTAGTCCACAGATTACAGAATGCCACCAGATCTGCATCGGAAACTACTACTGGTCTTCCAGGGAACGATCAAAGCGTAGAATGTATGAGAATTACTCCCATGGAGGAACGTGCGCATGGTGACTGTTGTATTCAATCCCGATGGAATTTCTGTGTTACACCAACACTCTGATAGTCCACAGATTACAGAATGCCACGAGATGTGCATCGGAAACTACTACCGGTCTTCCAGGGAACGATCAAAACGTAGACTATTTGAGACATTACTCCCATGGAGGAAAGTGCGCATGGTGACTGTTGTATTCAATCCCGTTGCAATTTCTGTGTTTCATCAACACTCTGATAGTCCACAGATTACAGAATGCCTCCAGATGTGCATCGGATATTTCTACTGGTCTTCCAGGGATTTATCAAAGCGTAGATTGTTTGAGACATTACTCCCATGGAGGAAAGTGAGAAAATTGACTGTTGTATTCAATCCCGATGCAATTTCTGTGTTTCAACAACACTCTGTTAGTCCACAGATTACAGAATGCCACCAGTTGTGCATCGGAGACTACTACTGGTCTTCCAGGGAACGATCAAAGCGTAGACTTTGAGACATTACTCCGATGGAGGAAAGTGCGCATGGTGACTGTTGTATTCAATCCCGATGCTATTTCTGTGTTTCATCAACACACTGATAGTCCACAGATTACAGAATGCCACCAGGTGTGCATCGGAAACTACTACGGGTATTCCAGGGAACGATCAAAGCGTAGACTGTTTGAGATATCACTCCCGTGGAGGAAAGTGCTCATGGTGACTGTTGTATTCAATCGCGATGCATTCTCTGTGTTTCATCAACACTCTGATAGTCCACAGATTACAGAATACCACCAGTTGAGCATCGGAAACCACTACTGGTCTGTCAGGGAACGATCAAAGCGTAGACTGTTTGAGACATTACAAACATGGAGGAATGTGCGCATTGTGACTGTTGTATTCAATCCCGATGCAATTTCTGTGTTTCATCAACTCTCTGATAGTCCACAGATTACAGAATGCCACCAGATGTGCATCGGAAGCTACTACTGGTCATCCAGGGAACGATCAAATCATAGACTGTTTGAGACATTACTCCCATGGAGGAAAGTGCGCATGGTGACTGTTGTATTCAATCCCGATGCTATTTCTGTGTTTCACCAACACTCTAATCGTCCACAGACTACTGAATGCCACCAGATGTGCATCGGAAACTACTACTGGTCTTCCAGGGAACGATCAAAGCGTAGAATGTTTGATAATTACTCCCATGGAGGAAAGTGCGTATGGTGACTGTTGTATACAATCCCGATGCAATTTCTGTGTTTCATCAACACTCTGATAGTCCACAGATTGCAGAATGCCTCCAGATGTGCATCGGAAATTACTGCTGGTCTTCCAGGGAACGATCAAAGCGTAGACTGTTTGAGACATTACTACCATGGAGGAAAGTGCGAATATTGACTATTGTATTCAATCCCGATGCAATTTCTCTGTTTCATCAACACTCTGTTAGTCCACAGATTACAGAATGCCACCAGGTGTGCATCGGAAACTACTACTGGTCTTCCAGGGAACGATCAAAGTGTAGACTGTTTGAGACATTACTCCCATGGAGAAAAGTGCGCATGGTGACTGTTGTATTCAATCCCAGTGCTATTTCTGTGTTTCATCAACACTCTGATAGCCCACTGATTACAGAATGGCACCAGATGTCCATCGGAAACTACTAATGCATTCCAGAGAACGATCAAAGCGTAGACTATTTGAGATATCACTCCCGTGGAGGAAAGTGCGCATGGTGACTGTTGTATTCAATCCCGATGCAATTTCTGTGTTTCATCAACACTCTGATAGTCCACAGATTACAGAATGCCACCAGATGTGCATCGGAAACTACTACTGGTCTTCCAGGGAACGATCAAAACGTAGACTTTTTGAGATATCACTCCCGTGGAGGAAAGTGCGCATGGTGACTGTTGTATTCAATCCCCATGCATTCTCTGTGTTTCATCAACACTCTGATAGTCCACAGATTAAAGAATGCCTCCAGATGTGCATCGGAAATTACTACTGGTATTCCAGGGAACTATCAAAGCGTAGACTGTTTGAGACATTACTCCCATGGAGGAAAGTGAGAAAATTGACTGTTGTATTCAATCCCGATGCAATTTCTGTGTTTCAACAACACTCTGTTAGTCCACAAATTGCAGAATGCCACCAGATGTGCATCGGAGACTACTATTGGTCTTCCAGGGAACGATCAAAGCGTAGACTTTGAGACATTACTCCGATGGAGGAAAGTGCGCATGGTGACTGTTGTATTCAATCCCGATGCTATTTCTGTGTTTCATCAACAAACTGATAGTCCACAGATTACAGAATGCAACCAGATGTGCATCGGAAACTACTACTTGTATTCCAGGGAACGATCAAAGCGTAGACTGTTTGAGATATCACTCCCGTGGAGGAAAGTGCTCATGGTGACTGTTGTATTCAATCCCGATGCATTCTCTGTGTTTCATCAACACTCTGATAGTCCACAGATTACAGAATACCACCAGTTGAGCATCGGAAACCACTACTGGTCTTTCAGGGAACGATCAAAGCGTAGACTGTTTGAGCCATTACTCACATGGAGGAATGTGCGCATTGTGACTATTGTATTCAATCCCGATGCAATTTCTGTATTTCATCAACTCTCTGATAGTCCACAGATTGCAGAATGCCACCAGATGTGCATCGGAAACTACTACTGGTGTTCCAGGGAGCGATCAAACCGTAGACTGTTTGAGACATTACTCCCAAGGAGGAAAGTGCTCATGATGACTGTTGTATTCAATCCCGATGCAATTTCTGTGTTTCATGAACACTCTGATAGTCCATAGATAACAGAATGCTACCAGATGTCCATCGGAAACTTATACTGGTCTTCCAGGGAACGATCAAAGCGTAGACTGTTTGAGACATTACTCCCATGGAGGAATGTGCGCATGGTGACTGTTGTATTCAATCCCGATGCTATTTCTGTGTTTCATCAACACTCTGATAGTCCACAGATTACAGAATGCCACCAGATGTGCATCGGAAGCTACTACTGGTCTTCCAGGGAACGATCAAAGCGTAGAATGTTTGAGAATTACTCCCATGGAGGAAAGTGCGCATGGTGACTGTTGTATTCAATCCCGATGCTACTTCTGTGTTTCATCAACACTCTGATAGTCCACAGATTACAGAATGCCTTCAGATGAGCATCGGAAACTACTACTGGTCTTCCTGGCAACGATCAAAACGTAGACTGTTTGAGACATTACTCCCATGGAGGAAAGTGCGCATGCTGACTGTTGCATTCAATCCCGATGCAATTTCTGTGTTTCATCAACACTCTTATAGTCCACAGATTACAGAATGCCTCCAGATGTGCATCGGAAATTACTACTGGTCTTCCAGGGAACTATCAAAGCGTAGACTGTTTGAGACATTACTCCCATGGAGGAAAGTGAGAAAATTGACTGTTGTATTCAATCCCGATGCAATTTCTGTGTTTCATCAACACTCTGTTAGTCCACAGATTACAAAATGCCTCCAGATGTGCATCGGGGACTACTACTGGTCTTCCAGGGAACGATCAAAGCGTAGACTGTTTGAGATATCACTCCCGTGGAGGAAAGTGCGCATGGTGATTGTTGTATTCAATCCCGATGCATTCTCTGTGTTTCATCAAAACTCTGATAGTCCACAGATTACAGAATGCCACCAGTTGCGCATCGGAAACCACTACTGGTATTCCAGGGAACGATTAAAGCGTAGACTGTTTGAGATATCACTCCCGTGGAGGAAAGTGCGCATGGTGACTGTTGTATTGAATCCCGATGCATTCTCTGTGTTTCATCAACACTCTGATAGTCCACAGATTACAGAATGTCACCAGTTGCGCATCGGAAACCACTACTGGTCTTTCAGGGAACGATCAAAGCGTAGTCTGTTTGAGACATTACTCAAATGGAGGTTCGTGCGCATTGTGACTGTTGTATTCAATCCCGATGCAATTTCTGTGTTTCATCAACTCTCTGATAGTCCACAGATTACAGAATGCCACCAGATGTGCATCGGAAACTACTACTGGTGTTCCAGGGAACGATCAAATCGTAGACTGTTTGAGACATTACTCCCATGGAGGAAAGTGCTCATGATGACTGTTGTATTCAATCCCGATGCTACTTCTGTGTTTCATCAACACTCTGATAGTCCACAGATTACAGAATGATACCAGATGTGCATCGGAAACTACTACTGGTCTTCCAGGAAACGATCAAAGCGTAGACGGTTTGAGAATTACTCCCATGGAGGAAAGTGCGCATGGTGACTGTTGTAATCAATCCCGATGGAATTTCTGTGTTTCATCAACACTCTGATAGTCAACAGATTACAGAATGCCTCCATTTCTGCATCGAAAACTACTACTGGTCTTCCAGGAAACAATCAAAACGTAGACTGTTTGAGACAATATTCCCATGGAGGAAAGTGCGCATGGTGACTGCTGTAATCAATCCCGATGCAATTTCTGTGTTTCATCATCATTCTGATGGTCCATAGATTACAGAATCCTACCAGATGAGCATCGGAAACTTCTACTGGTCTTCCAGGGAACGATCAAATCGTAGACTGTTTGAGACATTACTCCCATGGAGGAAAGTGCGCATGGTGACTGTTGTATTCAATCCCGATGCTATTTCTGTGTTTCACCAACACTCTGATAGTCCACAGATTACTGAGTGCCACCAGATGTGCATCGGAATTTACTACTGGTCTTCCAGGGAACGATCAAAGCGTAGAAAGTTTGAGAATTACTCCCATGGAGGAAAGTGCGCATGATTATTGTTGTATTCAATCCCGATGCAATTTCTGTGTTTCATCAACACTCTGATAGTCCACAGATTGCAGAATGCCTCCAGATGTGCATCGGAAATTACTACTGGTCTTCCAGGGAACAATCAAAGCGTAGACTGTTTGAGGCATTACTCCCATGTAGGAAAGTGCGAATATTGACTGTTGTATTCAATCCCGATGCAATTTCTCTGTTTCATCAACACTCTGTTAGTCCACAGATTACAGAATGCCACCAGTTGCGCATCGGAAACCACTACTGGTATTCCAGGGAAGGATCAAAGCGTAGACTGTTTGAGATATCACTGCCGTGGAGGAAAGTGCGCATGGTGACTGTTGTATTGAATCCCGATGCATTCTCTGTGTTTCATCAACACTCTGATAGTCCACAGATTACAGAATGCCACCAGTTGCGCATCGGAAACCACTACTGGTCTTTCAGGGATCGATCAAAGCGTAGTCTGTTTGAGACATTACTCACATGGAGGTTCGTGCGCATTGTGACTGTTGTATTCAATCCCGATGCAATTTCTGTGTTTCATCAACTCTCTGATAGTCCACAGATTACAGAATGCCACCAGATGTGCATCGGAAACTACTACTGGTGTTCCAGGGAACGATCAAATCGTAGACTGTTTGAGACATTACTCCCATGGAGGAAAGTGCTCATGATGACTGTTGTATTCAATCCCGATGCTACTTCTGTGGTTCATCAACACTCTGATAGACCACAGATTACAGAATGATACCAGATGTGCATCGGAAACTACTACTGGTCTTCCAGGGAACGTTCAAAGCGTAGACTATTTGAGAATTACTCCCATGGAGGAAAGTGCGCATGGTGACTGTTGTATTCAATCCCGATGGAATTTCTGTGTTTCATCAACACTCTGATAGTCCACAGATTACAGAATGCCTCCATTTCTGCATCGAAAACTACTACTGGTCTTCCAGGGAACAATCAAAACGTAGACTGTTTGAGACAATATTCCCATGGAGGAAAGTGCGCATGGTGACTGTTGTAATCAATCCCGATGCAATTTCTGTGTTTCATCAACATTCTGATAGTCCATAGATTACAGAATCCTACCAGATGAGCATCGGAAACTTCTACTGGTCTTCCAGGGAACGATCAAATCGTAGACTGCTTGTGACATTACTCCCATGGAGGAAAGTGCGCATGGTGACTGTTGTATTCAATCCCAATGCTATTTCTGTGTTTCACCAACACTCTGATAGTCCACAGATTACTGAGTGCCACCAGATGCGCATCGGAAACTACTACTGGTCTTCCAGGGAACGATCAAAGCGTAGAAAGTTTGAGAATTACTCCCATGGAGGAAAGTGCGCATGATGATTGTTGTATTCAATCCCGATGCAATTTCTGTGTTTCATCAACACTCTGATAGTTCACAGATTGCAGAATGCCTCCAGATGTGCATCGGAAATTATTACTGATCTTCCAGGGAACAATCAAATCGTAGACTGTTTGAGACATTACTCCCATGTAGGAAAGTGCGAATATTGACTGTTGTATTCAATCCCGATGCAATTTCTCTGTTTCATCAACACTCTGTTAGTCCACAGATTACAGAATGCCACCAGATGTGCATCGGAAACTACTACTGGTTTTCCAGGGAACGATCAAAGCGTAGACTGTTTGAGACATTACTCCCATGGAGGAAAGTGCGCATGGTGAATATTGTATTCAATCCCGATGCTATTTCTGTGCTTCATCAACACTCTGATAGTCCACAGATTACAGAATGCCTTCAGATGTGCATCGGAAACTACTACTGGTGTTCCAGGGAACGATCAAAACGTAGACTGTTTGAGACATTACTCCTATGGAGGAAAGTGCGCATAGTGACTGTTGCATTCAATCCCGATGCAATTTCTGTGTTTCATCAAGACTCTTATAGTCCACAGATTACAGAATGCCTCCAGATGTGCATCGAAAATTACTACTGGTCTTCCAGGGAACTATCAAAGCGTAGACTGTTTGAGACATTACTCCCATGGAGGAAAGTGAGAAAATTGACTGTTGTATTCAATCCCGATGCTATTTCTGTGTTTCATCAACACTCTGATAGTCCACAGATTACAGAATGCCACCAGATGTGCATCGGCAACTACTACTGGTGTTCCATGGAACGATCAAATCGTAGACTGTTTGAGACATAGCTCCCATGGAGGGAAGTGCGCATGGTGACTGTTGTATTCAAGCACGATGCAATTTCTTTGTTTCATCAACACTCTGATAGTCCACTGATTACAGAATGCCACCAGATGTGCATCCAATACTACTACTGGCCTTCCAGAGAACGATCAAAGCGTAGACTGTTTGAGACATTACTCCCATGGAGGAAAGTGCTCATGATGACTGTTGTATTCAATCCCGATGCTACTTCTTTGTTTCATCAACACTCTGATAGTCCACAGATTACAGAATGCCACAAGATGTGCATCGGAAACTACTACTGGTCTTCCAGGGAACGATCAAGGCGTAGACTGTTTGAGAATTACTCCCATGGAGGAAAGTGGGCATGGTGACTGTTGTATTAAATCCCGATGGAATTTCTGTGTTTCATCAACACTCTGATAGTCCACAGTTTACAGAATGCCTCCATTTGTACATCGAAAACTACTACTGGTCTTCCAGGGAACAATCAAAACGTAGACTGTTTGAGACAATACTCCCATGGAGGAAAGTGCGCATGGTGACTGTTGTAATCAATCCCGATGCAATTTCTGTGTTTCATCAACACTCTGATAGTCCATAGATTATAGAATGCTACCAGATGAGCATCGGAAACTTCTACTGGTCTTCCAGGGAACGATGAAAGCGTAGACTGTTTGAGACATTACTCCCATGGAGTAAAGTGCGCATGGTGAATGTTGTATTCAATCCCGATGCTATTTCTGTGCTTCATCAACACTCTGATAGTCCACAGATTACAGAATGCCTTCAGATGTGCATCGGAAACTACTACTGGTGTTCCAGGGAACGATCAAAACGTAGACTGTTTGAGACATTACTCCCATGGAGGAAAGTGCGCATAGTGACTGTTGCATTCAATCCCGATGCAATTTCTGTGTTTCATCAAGACTCTTATAGTCCACAGATTACGGAATGCCTCCAGATGTGCATCGGAAATTACTACTGGTCTTCCAGGGAACTATCAATGCGTAGACTGTTTGAGACATTACTCCCATGGAGGAAAGTGAGAAAATTGACTGTTGTATTCAATCCCGATGCTATTTCTGTGTTTCATCAACACTCTGATAGTCCACAGATTACAGAATGCCACCAGATGTGCATCGGAAACTACTACTGGTGTTCCAGGGAACGATCAAATCGTAGACTGTTTGAGACATAACTCCCATGGAGGGAAGTGCGCATGGTGACTGTTGTATTCAAGCACGATGCAATTTCTGTGTTTCATCAACACTCTGATAGTCCACTGATTACAGAATGCCACCAGATGTGCATCCAAAACTACTACTGGTCTTCCAGAGAACGATCAAAGCGTAGACTGTTTGAGACATTACTCCCATGGAGGAAAGTGCTCATGATGACTGTTGTATTCAATCCCGATGCTACTTCTTTGTTTCATCAACACTCTGATAGTCCACAGATTACAGAATGCCACCAGATGTGCATCGGAAACTACTACTGGTCTTCCAGGGAACGATCAAGGCGTAGACTGTTTGAGAATTACTCCCATGGAGGAAAGTGGGCATGGTGACTGTTGTATTAAATCCCGATGGAATTTCTGTGTTTCATCAACACTCTGATAGTCCACAGTTTACAGAATGCCTCCATTTGTACATCGAAAACTACTACTGGTCTTCCAGGGAACAATCAAAACGTAGACTGTTTGAGACAATACTCCCATGGAGGAAAGTGCGCATGGTGACTGTTGTAATCAATCCCGATGCAATTTCTGTGTTTCATCAACACTCTGATAGTCCATAGATTATAGAATGCTACCAGATGAGCATCGGAAACTTCTACTGGTCTTCCAGGGAACGATGAAAGCGTAGACTGTTTGAGACATTACTCCCATGGAGGAATGTGCGCATGGTGACTGTTGTATTTAATCCCGATGCAATTTCTGTGTTTCATCAACACTCTGATAGTCCACAGATTATCAGAATGCCACCAGATGTGCATCGGAAACTACTACTGGTCTTTCAGGGAACGACCAAATCATAGACTGATTGAGACACTACTCCCATGGAGGAAAGTGCGCATGGTGACTGTTGTATTCAATCCCGATGCAATTTCTCTGTTTCATCAACACTCTGTTAGTCCACAGATTACAGAATGCCACCAGATGTGCATCGGAAACTACTACTGGTCTTCCAGGGAACGATCAAAGCGTAGACTGTTTGAGACATTACTCCCATGGAGAAAAGTGCGCATGGTGACTGTTGTATTCAATAACGACGCTAATTCTGTGTTTCATCAACACTCTGATAGTCCACTGATTACAGAATGCCACCAGATGTGCATCGGAAACTACTACTGCATTCCAGTGAACGATCAAAGCGTAGACTGTTTGAGATATCACTCCCGTGGAGGAAAGTGCGCATGGTAACTGTAGTATTCAATCCCGATGCATTCTCTGTGTTTCATCAACACTCTGAAAGTCCACAGATTACAGAATGCCACCAGATGTGCATCGGAAACTACTACTGGTTTTCCAGGGAACGATCAAAGCGTAGACTGTTTGAGACATTACTCCCATGGAGGAAAGTGCGCATGGTGAATGTTGTATTCAATCCCGATGCTATTTCTGTGCTTCACCAACACTCTGATAGTCCACAGATTACAGAATGCCTTCAGATGTGTATCGGAAACTACTACTGGTGTTTCAGGGAACGATCAAAACGTAGACTGTTTGAGACATTACTCCCATGGAGGAAAGTGCGCATAGTGACTGTTGCATTCAATCCCGATGCAATTTCTGTGTTTCATCAAGACTCTTATAGTCCACAGATTACAGAATGCCTCCAGATGTGCATCGAAAATTACTACTGGTCTTCCAGGGAACTATCAAAGCGTAGACTGTTTGAGACATTACTCCCATGGAGGAAAGTGAGAAAATTGACTGTTGTATTCAATCCCGATGCTATTTCTGTGTTTCATCAACACTCTGATAGCCCACAGATTACAGAATGCCACCAGATGTGCATCGGAAACTACTACTGGTGTTCCAGGGAACGATCAAATCGTAGACTGTTTGAGACATAACTCCCATGGAGGGAAGTGCGCATGGTGACTGTTGTATTCAAGCACGATGCAATTTCTGTGTTTCATCAACACTCTGATAGTCCACTGATTACAGAATGCCACCAGATGTGCATCCAAAACTACTACTGGTCTTCCAGAGAACGTTCAAAGCGTAGACTGTTTGAGACATTACTCCCATGGAGGAAAGTGCTCATGATGACTGTTGTATTCATCCCGATGCTACTTCTTTGTTTCATCAACACTCTGATAGTCCACAGATTACAGAATGCCACCAGATGTGCATCGGAAACTACTACTGGTCTTCCAGGGAACGATCAAGGCGTAGACTGTTTGAGAATTACTCCCATGGAGGAAAGTGGGCATGGTGACTGTTGTATTAAATCCCGAAGGAATTTCTGTGTTTCATCAACACTCTGATAGTCCACAGTTTACAGAATGCCTCCATTTGTACATCGAAAACTACTACTGGTCTTCCAGGGAACAATCAAAACGTAGACTGTTTGAGACAATACCTCCATGGAGGAAAGTGCGCATGGTGACTGTTGTAATCAATCCCGATGCAATTTCTGTGTTTCATCAACACTCTGATAGTCCATAGATACTAGAATGCTACCAGATGAGCATCGGAAACTTCTACTGGTCTTCCAGGGAACGATGAAAGCGTAGACTGTTTGAGACATTACTCCCATGGAGGAAAGTGCGCATGGTGAATGTTGTATTCAATCCCGATGCTATTTCTGTGCTTCATCAACACTCTGATAGTACACAGATTACAGAATGCCTTCAGATGTGCATCGGAAACTACTACAGGTGTTCCAGGGAACGATCAAAACGTAGACTGTTTGAGACATTACTCCCATGGAGGAAAGTGCGCATAGTGACTGTTGCATTCAATCCCGATGCAATTTCTGTGTTTCATCAAGACTCTTATAGTCCACAGATTACAGAATGCCTCCAGATGTGCATCGGAAATTACTACTGGTCTTCCAGGGAACTATCAAAGCGTAGACTGTTTGAGACATTACTCCCATGGAGGAAAGTGAGAAAATTGACTGTTGTATTCAATCCCGATGCTGTTTCTGTGTTTCATCAACACTCTGATAGTCCACAGATTACAGAATGCCACCAGATGTGCATCGGAAACTACTACTGGTGTTCCAGGGAACGATCAAATCGTAGACTGTTTGAGACATAACTCCCATGGAGGGAAGTGCGCATGGTGACTGTTGTATTCAAGCACGATGCAATTTCTGTGTTTCATCAACACTCTGATAGTCCACTGATTACAGAATGCCACCAGATGTACATCCAAAACTACTACTGGTCTTCCAGAGAACGATCAAAGCGTAGACTGTTCGAGACATTACTCCCATGGAGGAAAGTGCTCATGATGACTGTTGTATTCAATCCCGATGCTACCTCTTTGTTTCATCAACACTCTGATAGTCCACAGATTACAGAATGCCACCAGATGTGCATCGGAAACTACTACTGGTCTTCCAGGGAACGATCAAGGCGTAGACTGTTTGAGAATTACTCCCATGGAGGAAAGTGGGCATGGTGACTGTTGTAATCAATCCCGATGCAATTTCTGTGTTTCATCAACACTCTGATAGTCCATAGATTATAGAACGCTACCAGATGAGCATCGGAAACTTCTACTGGTCTTCCAGGGAACGATCAAAGCGTAGACTGTTTGAGACATTACTCCCATGGAGAAAAGTGCGCATGGTGACTGTTGTATTCAATAACGACGCTAATTCTGTGTTTCATCAACACTCTGATAGTCCACTGATTACAGAATGCCACCAGATGTGCATCGGAAACTACTACTGCATTCCAGTGAACGATCAAAGCGTAGACTGTTTGAGATATCACTCCTGTGGAGGAAAGTGCGCATGGTAACTGTAGTATTCAATCCCGATGCATTCTCTGTGTTTCATCAACACTCTGATGGTCCACAGATTACAGAATGCCACCAGTTGTGCATCGGAAACCACTACTGGTCTTTCAGGGAACGATCAAAACGTAGACTGTTGGAGACATTACTCCCATGGAGATATGTGCGCATGGTGACTGTTGAATTCAATCCCGATGCAATTTCTGTGTTTCATCAACACTCTGATAGTCCACAGAGTACAGAATGCCACCAGATGTGCATCGGAAACTACTACTGGTCTTCCAGGGAACGATCAAAGCGTAGAATGTTTGAGAATTACTCCCATGGAGGAACTTGTGCATGGTGACTGTTGTATTCAACCCCGATGCAATTTCTGTGTTTCATCAACACTCTGATAGTCCACAGATTACAGAATGCCTTCAGATGTGCATCGGAAACTACTACTGGTCTTCCAGGGAACGATCAAAACGTAGAATGTTTGAGACATTACTCCCATGGAGGAAAGTGCGCATGGTGTGTTGTATTCAATCCCGATGCAATTTCTGTGTTTCATCAACACTCTGATAGTCCACAGATTACAGAATGCCTCCAGATGTGCATCGAAAATTACTACTGGTCTTCCAGGGAACTATCAAAGCGTGGACTGTTTGAGACATTGCTCCCATGGAGGAAAGTGAGAAAATTGACAGTTGTATTCAATCCCGATGCAATTTCTGTGTTTCATCAACACTCTGTTAGTCCACAGATTACAGAATGCCACCAGTTGTGCATCGGAAAACACTACTGGTCTTTCAGGGAACGATCAAAGCGTAGACTGTTTGAGAATTACTCCCATGGAGGAAAGTGCTCATGGGGACTGTTGTAGTCAATCCCGATGCATTCTCTGTGTTTCATCAACACTCTGATAGTCCACAGATTACAGAATGCCACCAGTTGTGCATCGGAAAACACTACTGGTCTTTCAGGGAACGATCAAAGCGTAGACTGTTTGAGACATTACTCCCATGGAGGAAAGTGCGCATGGTGACTGTTGTATTCAATCCCGATGCTATTTATGTGTTTCATCAACACTCTGATAGTCCACAGATTACAGAATGCCACCAGATGTGCATCGGAAACTACTACTGGTATTCCAGTGAACGATCAAAGCGTAGACTGTTTGAGATATCACTCCCGTGGAGGAAAGTGCTCATGGGGACTGTTGTAGTCAATCCCGATGCATTCTCTGTGTTTCATCAACACTCTGATAGTCCACAGATTACAGAATGCCACCAGTTGTGCATCGGAAAACACTACTGGTCTTTCAGGGAACGATCAAAGCGTAGACTGTTTGAGACATTACTCACATTGAGGAAAGTGCGAATATTGACTGTTGTATTCAATCCCGATGCAATTTCTGTGTTTCATCAACTCTCTGATAGTACACAGATTACAGAATGCCACCAGATGTGCATCGGAAACTACTACTGGTGTTCCAGGGAACGATCAAATCGTAGACTGTTTGAGACATTACTCCCATGGAGGGAAGTGCGCATGATGACTGTTGTATTCAATCCCGATGCTACTTCTGTGTTTCATCAACACTCTGATAGTCCACAGATTACAGAATGCCACCAGATGTACATCGGAAACTACTACTGGTCTTCCAGGGAACGATCAAAGCGTAGACTGTTTGAGAATTACTCCCATGGAGGAAAGTTCGGATAGTGACTGTTGTATTCAATCCCGATGGAATTTCTGTGTTTCATCAACACTCTGATAGTCCACAGATTGCAGAATGCCTCCATTTGTGCATCGAAAACTACTACTGGTGTTCCAGGGAACGATCAAATCGTAGACTGTTTGAGACATTACTCCCATGGAGGGAAGTGCGCATGGTGACTGTTGTATTCAATCACGATGCAATTTCTGTGTTTCATCAACACTCTGATTGTCCACAGATTACAGAATGCCACCAGATGTGCATCCAAAACTACAACTGGTCTTCCAGGGAACGATCAAAGCGTAGACTGTTTGAGACATTACTCCCATGGAGGAAAGTGCTCATGACGACTGTTGTATTCAATCCCGATGCTACTTCTGAGTTTCATCAACACTCTGATAGTCCACAGAATACAGAATGCCACCAGATGTGCATCGGAAACTACTACTTGTCTTCCAGGGAAAGATCAAAGCGTAGAAAGTTTGAGAATTACTCCCATGGAGGAAAGTGCGCATGGTTACTGTTGTATTCAATCCCGATGCAATTTCTGTGTTTCATCAACACTCTGATAGTCCACAGATTGCAGAATGCCTCCAAATGTGCATCGGAAATTACTACTTTTCTTCCAGGGAACGATCAAAGCGTAGACTGTTTGAGACATTAATCCCATGGAGGAAAGTGCGAATATTGACTGTTGTATTCAATCCCGATGCAATTTCTCTGTTTTATCAACACTCTGTTAGTCCACAGATTACAGAATGCCACCAGATGTGCATCGGAAACTACTACTGGTCTTCCAGGGAACGATCAAAGCGTAGACTGTTTGAGACATTACTCCCATGGAGAAAAGTGCGCAACGTGACTGTTGTATTCAATCCCCATGCAATTTCTGTGTTTCATCAACTCTCTGATAGTCCACAGATTACAGAATGCCACCAGATGTGCATCGGAAACTACTACTGGTGTTCCAGGGAACGATCAAATCGTAGACTGTTTGAGACATTACTCCCATGGAGGGAAGTGCGCATGGTGTCTGTTGTATTCAATCACGATGCAATTTCTGTGTTTCATCAACACTCTGATAGTCCACAGATTACAGAATGCCACCAGATGTGCATCCAAAACTACTACTGGTCTTCCAGAGAACGATCAAAGCGTAGACTGTTTGAGACATTACTCCCATGGAGGAAAGTGCTCATGATGACTGTTGTATTCAATCCCGATGCTACTTCTGTGTTTCATCAACACTCTGATAGTCCACAGATTACAGAATGCCACCAGATGTGCATCGGAAACTACTACTGGTCTTCCAGGGAACGATCAAAGCGTAGACTGTTTGAGAATTACTCCCATGGAGGAAAGTGCGCATGGTGACTGTTGTATTTAATCCCGATGGAATATCTGTGTTTCATCAACACTCTGATAGTCCACAGATTACAGAATGCCTCCATTTGTGCATCGAAAACTACTACTGGTCTTCCAGGGAACAATCAAAACGTAGACTGTTTGAGACAATACTCCCATTTAGGAAAGTGCGCATGGTGACTGTTGTATTCAATCCCGATGCAATTTCTGTGTTTCATCAACACTCTGATAGTCCATAGATTACAGAATGCTACCAGATGAGCATCGGAAACTTCTACTGGTCTTCCAGGGAACGATGAAAGCGTAGACTGTTTGAGACATTACTCCCATGGAGGAATGTGCGCATGGTGACTGTTGTATTCAATAACGATGCAATTACTGTGTTTCATCAACACTCTGATAGTCCACAGATTACAGAATGCCACCAGATGTGCATCGGAAACTAAAACTGGTCTTTCAGGGAACGATCAATTCGTAGACTGTTTGAGACATTACTCCCATGGAGGGAAGTGCGCATGGTGACTGTTGTATTCAATCCCGATGCTATATCTGTGTTTCACCAACACTCTGATAGTCCACAGATTACTGAATGCCACCAGATGTGCATCGGAAACTACTACTGGTCTTCTAGGGAACGATCAAAGCGTAGAATGTTTGAGAATTACTCCCATGGAGGAAAGTGCGCATGGTGACTGTTGTATTCAATCCTGATGCAATTTCTGTGTTTCATCAACACTCTGATAGTCCACAGATTACAGAATGCCACCAGATGTGCATCGGAAACTACTACTGGTCTTCCAGGGAACGATCAAAGCGTAGACTGTTTGAGAATTACTCTCATGGAGGAAAGTGCGCATGGTGACTGTTGTATCAATCCCGATGGAATTTCTGTGTTTCACCAACACTCTGATAGTCCACAGATTACTGAATGCCACCAGATGTGCATCGGAAACTACTACTTGTCTTCCAGGGAACAACCAAAGCGTAGAAAGTTTGAGAATTACTCCCATGGAGGAAAGTGCGCATGGTGACTGTTGTATTCAATCCCGATGCAATTTCTGTGTTTCATCAACACTCTGATAGTCCACAGATTGCAGAGTGCCTCCAGTTGTGCATCGGAAATTACCACTATTCTTCCAGGGAACGATCAAAGCGTAGACTGTTTGAAACATTACTCCCATGGAGGAAAGTGAAAATATTGACTGTTGTAATCAATCCCGATGCAATTTCTCTGTTTCATCAACACTCTGTTAGTCCACAGATTACAGAATGCCACCAGATGTGCATCGGAATCTACTACTGGCCTTCCAGGGAACGATCAAAGCGTAGACTGTTTGAGACATTACTCCCATGGTGAAAAGTGCGCGTGGTGACTGTTGTATTCAATCCAGATGCAATTTCTGTGTTTCATCAACTCTCTGATAGTCCACAGATTACAGAATGCCACCAGATGTGCATCGGAAACTACTACTGGTGTTCCAGGGAACGATCAAAGCGTAGACTGTTTGAGACATTACTCCCATGGAGGAAAGTGCGAATATTGACTGTTGTATTCAATCCCGATGCAATTTCTCTGTCTTATCAACACTCTGTTAGTCCACAGATTACAGAATGCCACCAGATGTGCATCGGAAACTACTACTGGTCTTCCAGGGAACGATAAAAGCGTAGACTGTTTGAGACATTACTCCCATGGAGAAAAGTGCGCAACGTGACTGTTGTATTCAATCCCCATGCAATTTCTGTGTTTCATCAACTCTCTGATAGTCCACAGATTACAGAATGCCACCAGATGTGCATCGGAAACTACTACTGGTGTTCCAGGGAACGATCAAATCGTAGACTGTTTGAGACATTACTCCCATGGAGGGAAGTGCGCATGGTGTCTGTTGTATTCAATCACGATGCAATTTCTGTGTTTCATCAACACTCTGATAGTCCACAGATTACAGAATGCCACCAGATGTGCATCCAAAACTACTACTGGTCTTCCAGAGAACGATCAAAGCGCAGACTGTTTGAGACATTACTCCCATGGAGGAAAGTGCTCATGATGACTGTTGTATTCAATCCCGATGCTACTTCTGTGTTTCATCAACACTCTGATAGTCCACAGATTACAGAATGCCACCAGATGTGCATCGGAAACTACTACTGGTCTTCCAGGGAACGATCAAAGCGTAGACTGTTTGAGAATTACTCCCATGGAGGAAAGTGCGCATGGTGACTGTTGTATTTAATCCCGATGGAATATCTGTGTTTCATCAACACTCTGATAGTCCACAGATTACAGAATGCCTCCATTTGTGCATCGAAAACTACTACTGGTCTTCCAGGGGACAATCAAAACGTAGACTGTTTGAGACAATACTCCCATTTAGGAAAGTGCGCATGGTGACTGTTGTATTCAATCCCGATGCAATTTCTGTGTTTCATCAACACTCTGATAGTCCATAGATTACAGAATGCTACCAGATGAGCATCGGAAACTTCTACTGGTCTTCCAGGGAACGATGAAAGCGTAGACTGTTTGAGACATTACTCCCATGGAGGAATGTGCGCATGGTGACTGTTGTATTCAATAACGATGCAATTACTGTGTTTCATCAACACTCTGATAGTCCACAGATTACAGAATGCCACCAGATGTGCATCGGAAACTAAAACTGGTCTTTCAGGGAACGATCAATTCGTAGACTGTTTGAGACATTACTCCCATGGAGGGAAGTGCGCATGGTGACTGTTGTATTCAATCCCGATGCTATATCTGTGTTTCACCAACACTCTGATAGTCCACAGATTACTGAATGCCACCAGATGTGCATCGGAAACTACTACTGGTCTTCTAGGGAACGATCAAAGCGTAGAATGTTTGAGAATTACTCCCATGGAGGAAAGTGCGCATGGTGACTGTTGTATTCAATCCTGATGCAATTTCTGCGTTTCATCAACACTCTGATAGTCCACAGATTACAGAATGCCACCAGATGTGCATCGGAAACTACTACTGGTCTTCCAGGGAACGATCAAAGCGTAGACTGTTTGAGAATTACTCTCATGGAGGAAAGTGCGCATGGTGACTGTTGTATCAATCCCGATGGAATTTCTGTGTTTCACCAACACTCTGATAGTCCACAGATTACTGAATGCCACCAGATGTGCATCGGAAACTACTACTTGTCTTCCAGGGAACGACCAAAGCGTAGAAAGTTTGAGAATTACTCCCATGGAGGAAAGTGCGCATGGTGACTGTTGTATTCAATCCCGATGCAATTTCTGTGTTTCATCAACACTCTGATAGTCCACAGATTGCAGAGTGCCTCCAGATGTGCATCGGAAATTACTACTATTCTTCCAGGGAACGATCAAAGCGTAGACTGTTTGAGACATTACTCCCATGGAGGAAAGTGAAAATATTGACTGTTGTAATCAATCCCGATGCAATTTCTCTGTTTCATCAACACTCTGTTAGTCCACAGATTACAGAATGCCACCAGATGTGCATCGGAATCTACTACTGGTCTTCCAGGGAACGATCAAAGCGTAGACTGTTTGAGACATTACTCCCATGGTGAAAAGTGCGCGTGGTGACTGTTGTATTCAATCCAGATGCAATTTCTGTGTTTCATCAACTCTCTGATAGTCCACAGATTACAGAATGCCACCAGATGTGCATCGGAAACTACTACTGGTGTTCCAGGGAACGATCAAAGCGTAGACTGTTTGAGACATTACTCCCATGGAGGAAAGTGCGAATATTGACTGTTGTATTCAATCCCGATGCAATTTCTCTGTTTCATCAACACTTTGTTAGTCCACAGATTACAGAATGCCACCAGATGTGCATCGGAAACTAATACTGGTCTTCCAGGGAACTATCAAAGCGTAGACTGTATGAGACATTACTCCCATGGAGAAAAGTGCGCAACGTGACTGTTGTATTCAATCCCCATGCAATTTCTGTGTTTCATCAACTCTCTGATAGTCCACAGATTACAGAATGCCTCCATTTGTGCATCGAAAACTACTACTGGTCTTCCAGGGAACAATCAAAACGTAGACTGTTTGAGACAATACTCCCATTTAGGAAAGTGCGCATGGTGACTGTTGTATTTAATCCCGATGCAATTTCTGTGTTTCATCAACACTCTGATAGTCCATAGATTACAGAATGCTACCAGATGAGCATCGGAAACTTCTACTGGTCTTCCAGGGAACGATGAAAGCGTAGACTGTTTGAGACATTACTCCCATGGAGGAATGTGCGCATGGTGACTGTTGTATTCAATAACGATGCAATTACTTTGTTTCATCAACACTCTGATAGTCCACAGATTACAGAATGCCACCAGATGTGCATCGGAAACTAAAACTGGTCTTTCAGGGAACGATCAATTCGTAGACTGTTTGAGACATTACTCCCATGGAGGGAAGTGCGCATGGTGACTGTTGTATTCAATCCCGATGCTATATCTGTGTTTCACCAACACTCTGATAGTCCACAGATTACAGAATGCCACCAGATGTGCATCGGAAACTACTACTGGTCTTCCAGGGAACGATCAAAGCGTAGACTGTTTGAGAATTACTCTCATGGAGGAAAGTGCGCATGGTGACTGTTGTATCAATCCCGATGGAATTTCTGTGTTTCACCAACACTCTGATAGTCCACAGATTACAGAATGCCACCAGATGTGCATCGGAAACTACTACTTGTCTTCCAGGGAACGACCAAAGCGTAGAAAGTTTGAGAATTACTCCCATGGAGGAAAGTGCGCATGGTGACTGTTGTATTCAATCCCGATGCAATTTCTGTGTTTCATCAACACTCTGATAGTCCACAGATTGCAGAGTGCCTCCAGATGTGCATCGGAAATTACTACTATTCTTCCAGGGAACGATCAAAGCGTAGACTGTTTGAGACATTACTCCCATGGAGGAAAGTGAAAATATTGACTGTTGTAATCAATCCCGATGCAATTTCTCTGTTTCATCAACACTCTGTTAGTCCACAGATTACAGAATGCCACCAGATGTGCATCGGAATCTACTACTGGTCTTCCTGGGAACGATCAAAGCGTAGACTGTTTGAGACATTACTCCCATGGTGAAAAGTGCGCGTGGTGACTGTTGTATTCAATCCAGATGCAATTTCTGTGTTTCATCAACTCTCTGATAGTCCACAGATTACAGAATGCCATCAGATGTGCATCGGAAACTACTACTGGTGTTCCAGGGAACGATCAAAGCGTAGACTGTTTGAGACATTACTCCCATGGAGGAAAGTGCGAATATTGACTGTTGTATTCAATCCCGATGCAATTTCTCTGTTTCATCAACACTTTGTTAGTCCACAGATTACAGAATGCCACCAGATTTGCATCGGAAACTAATACTGGTCTTCCAGGGAACTATCAAAGCGTAGACTGTATGAGACATTACTCCCATGGAGAAAAGTGCGCAACGTGACTGTTGTATTCAATCCCCATGCAATTTCTGTGTTTCATCAACTCTCTGATAGTCCACAGATTACAGAATGCCACCAGATGTGCATCGGAAACTACTACTGGTGTTCCAGGGAACGATCAAATCGTAGACTGTTTGAGACATTACTCCCATGGAGGGAAGTGCGCATGGTGTCTGTTGTAATCAATCGCGATGCAATTTCTGTGTTTCATCAACACTCTGATAGTCCACAGATTACAGAATGCCACCAGATGTGCATCCAAAACTACTACTGGTCTTCCAGAGAACGATCAAAGCGTAGACTGTTTAAAACATAAATCCCATGGAGGAAAGTGCTCATGATGACTGTTGTATTCAATCCCGATGCTACTTCTGTGTTTCATCAACACTCTGATAGTCCACAGATTACTGAATGCCACCAGATGTGCATCGGAAACTACTACTGGTCTTCCAGGGAACGATCAAAGCGTAGAATGTTTGAGAATTACTCCCATGGAGGAAAGTGCGCATGGTGACTGTTGTATTCAATCCTGATGCAATGTCTGTGTTTCATCAACACTCTGATAGTCCACAGATTACAGAATGCCACCAGATGTGCATCGGAAACTACTACTGGTCTTCCAGGGAACGATCAAAGCGTAGACTGTTTGAGAATTACTCTCATGGAGGAAAGTGCGCATGGTGACTGTTGTATCAATCCCGATGGAATTTCTGTGTTTCACCAACACTCTGATAGTCCACAGATTACTGAATGCCACCAGATGTGCATCGGAAACTACTACTTGTCTTCCAGGGAACGACCAAAGCGTAGAAAGTTTGAGAATTACTAACATGGAGGAAAGTGCGCATGGTGACTGTTGTATTCAATCCCGATGCAATTTCTGTGTTTCATCAACACTCTGATAGTCCACAGATTGCAGAGTGCCTCCAGATGTGCATCGGAAATTACTACTATTCTTCCAGGGAACGATCAAAGCGTAGACTGTTTGAGACATTACTCCCATGGAGGAAAGTGAAAATATTGACTGTTGTAATCAATCCCGATGCAATTTCTCTGTTTCATCAACACTCTGTTAGTCCACAGATTACAGAATGCCACCAGATGTGCATCGGAATCTACTACTGGTCTTCCAGGGAACGATCAAAGCGTAGACTGTTTGAGACATTACTCCCATGGTGAAAAGTGCGCGTGGTGACTGTTGTATTCAATCCAGATGCAATTTCTGTGTTTCATCAACTCTCTGATAGTCCACAGATTACAGAATGCCACCAGATGTGCATCGGAAACTACTACTGGTGTTCCAGGGAACGATCAAAGCGTAGACTGTTTGAGACATTACTCCCATGGAGGAAAGTGCGATTATTGACTGTTGTATTCAATCCCGATGCAATTTCTCTGTTTTATCAACACTCTGTTAGTCCACAGATTACAGAATGCCACCAGATGTGCATCGGAAACTACTACTGGTCTTCCAGGGAACGATCAAAGCGTAGACTGTTTGAGACATTACTCCCATGGAGAAAAGTGCGCAACGTGACTGTTGTATTCAATCCCCATGCAATTTCTGTGTTTCATCAACTCTCTGATAGTCCACAGATTACAGAATGCCACCAGATGTGCATCGCAAACTACTACTGGTGTTCCAGGGAACGATCAAATCGTAGACTGTTTGAGACATTACTCCCATGGAGGGAAGTGCGCATGGTGTCTGTTGTATTCAATCACGATGCAATTTCTGTGTTTCATCAACACTCTGATAGTCCACAGATTACAGAATGCCACCAGATGTGCATCCAAAACTACTACTGGTCTTCCAGAGAACGATCAAAGCGTAGACTGTTTGAGACATTACTCCCATGGAGGAAAGTGCTCATGATGACTGTTGTATTCAATCCCGATGCTACTTCTGTGTTTCATCAACACTCTGATAGTCCACAGATTACAGAATGCCACCACATGTGCATCGGAAACTACTACTGGTCTTCCAGGGAACGATCAAAGCGTAGACTGTTTGAGAATTACTCCCATGGAGGAAAGTGCGCATGGTGACTGTTGTATTTAATCCCGATGGAATATCTGTGTTTCATCAACACTCTGATAGTCCACAGATTACAGAATGCCTCCATTTGTGCATCGAAAACTACTACTGGTCTTCCAGGGAACAATCAAAACTTAGACTGTTTGAGACAATACTCCCATTTAGGAAAGTGCGCATGGTGACTGTTGTATTCAATCCCGATGCTATATCTGTGTTTCACCAACACTCTGATAGTCCACAGATTACTGAATGCCACCAGATGTGCATCGGAAACTACTACTGGTCTTCTAGGGAACGATCAAAGCGTAGAATGTTTGAGAATTACTCCCATGGAGGAAAGTGCGCATGGTGACTGTTGTATTCAATCCTGATGCAATTTCTGTGTTTCATCAACACTCTGATAGTCCACAGATTACAGAATGCCACCAGATGTGCATCGGAAACTACTACTGGTCTTCCAGGGAACGATCAAAGCGTAGACTGTTTGAGAATGCTCTCATGGAGGAAAGTGCGCATGGTGACTGTTGTATCAATCCCGATGGAATTTCTGTGTTTCACCAACACTCTGATAGTCCACAGATTACTGAATGCCACCAGATGTGCATCGGAAACTACTACTTGTCTTCCAGGGAACGACCAAAGCGTAGAAAGTTTGAGAATTACTCCCATGGAGGAAAGTGCGCATGGTGACTGTTGTATTCAATCCCGATGCAATTTCTGTGTTTCATCAACACTCTGATAGTCCACAGATTGCAGAGTGCCTCCAGATGTGCATCGGAAATTACTACTATTCTTCCAGGGAACGATCAAAGCGTAGACTGTTTGAGACATTACTCCCATGGAGGAAAGTGAAAATATTGACTGTTGTAATCAATCCCGATGCAATTTCTCTGTTTCATCAACACTCTGTTAGTCCACAGATTACAGAATGCCACCAGATGTGCATCGGAATCTACTACTGGTCTTCCAGGGAACGATCAAAGCGTAGACTGTTTGAGACATTACTCCCATGGTGAAAAGTGCGCGTGGTGACTGTTGTATTCAATCCAGATGCAATTTCTGTGTTTCATCAACTCTCTGATAGTCCACAGATTACAGAATGCCACCAGATGTGCATCGGAAACTACTACTGGTGTTCCAGGGAACGATCAAAGCGTAGACTGTTTGAGACATTACTCCCATGGAGGAAAGTGCGAATATTGACTGTTGTATTCAATCCCGATGCAATTTCTCTGTTTCATCAACACTTTGTTAGTCCACAGATTACAGAATGCCACCAGATGTGCATCGGAAACTAATACTGGTCTTCCAGGGAACTATCAAAGCGTAGACTGTATGAGACATTACTCCCATGGAGAAAAGTGCGCAACGTGACTGTTGTATTCAATCCCCATGCAATTTCTGTGTTTCATCAACTCTCTGATAGTCCACAGATTACAGAATGCCTCCATTTGTGCATCGAAAACTACTACTGGTCTTCCAGGGAACAATCAAAACGTAGACTGTTTGAGACAATACTCCCATTTAGGAAAGTGCGCATGGTGACTGTTGTATTCAATCCCGATGCAATTTCTGTGTTTCATCAACACTCTGATAGTCCATAGATTACAGAATGCTACCAGATGAGCATCGGAAACTTCTACTGGTCTTCCAGGGAACGATGAAAGCGTAGACTGTTTGAGACATTACTCCCATGGAGGAATGTGCGCATGGTGACTGTTGTATTCAATAACGATGCAATTACTGTGTTTCATCAACACTCTGATAGTCCACAGATTACAGAATGCCACCAGATGTGCATCGGAAACTAAAACTTGTCTTTCAGGGAACGATCAATTCGTAGACTGTTTGAGACATTACTCCCATGGAGGGAAGTGCGCATGGTGACTGTTGTATTCAATCCCGATGCTATATCTGTGTTTCACCAACACTCTGATAGTCCACAGATTACTGAATGCCACCAGATGTGCATCGGAAACTACTACTGGTCTTCTAGGGAACGATCAAAGCGTAGAATGTTTGAGAATTACTCCCATGGAGGAAAGTGCGCATGGTGACTGTTGTATTCAATCCCGATGCAATTTCTGTGTTTCATCAACACTCTGATAGTCCACAGATTACAGAATGCCACCAGATGTGCATCGGAAACTACTACTGGTCTTCCAGGGAACGATCAAAGCGTAGACTGTTTGAGAATTACTCTCATGGAGGAAAGTGCGCATGGTGACTGTTGTATCAATCCCGATGGAATTTCTGTGTTTCACCAACACTCTGATAGTCCACAGATTACAGAATGCCACCAGATGTGCATCGGAAACTACTACTTGTCTTCCAGGGAACGACCAAAGCGTAGAAAGTTTGAGAATTACTCCCATGGAGGAAAGTGCGCATGGTGACTGTTGTATTCAATCCCGATGCAATTTCTGTGTTTCATCAACACTCTGATAGTCCACAGATTGCAGAGTGCCTCCAGATGTGCATCGGAAATTACTACTATTCTTCCAGGGAACGATCAAAGCGTAGACTGTTTGAGACATTACTTCCATGGAGGAAAGTGAAAGTATTGACTGTTGTAATCAATCCCGATGCAATTTCTCTGTTTCATCAACACTCTGTTAGTCCACAGATTACAGAATGCCACCAGATGTGCATCGGAATCTACTACTGGTCTTCCAGGGAACGATCAAAGCGTAGACTGTTTGAGACATTACTCCCATGGTGAAAAGTGCGCGTGGTGACTGTTGTATTCAATCCAGATGCAATTTCTGTGTTTCATCAACTCTCTGATAGTCCACAGATTACAGAATGCCACCAGATGTGCATCGGAAACTACTACTGGTGTTCCAGGGAACGATCAAAGCGTAGACTGTTTGAGACATTACTCCCATGGAGGAAAGTGCGAATATTGACTGTTGTATTCAATCCCGATGCAATTTCTCTGTTTCATCAACACTTTGTTAGTCCACAGATTACAGAATGCCACCAGATGTGCATCGGAAACTAATACTGGTCTTCCAGGGAACTATCAAAGCGTAGACTGTATGAGACATTACTCCCATGGAGAAAAGTGCGCAACGTGACTGTTGTATTCAATCCCCATGCAATTTCTGTGTTTCATCAACTCTCTGATAGTCCACAGATTACAGAATGCCACCAGATGTGCATCGGAAACTACTACTGGTGTTCCAGGGAACGATCAAATCGTAGACTGTTTGAGACATTACTCCCATGGAGGGAAGTGCGCATGGTGTCTGTTGTAATCAATCGCGATGCAATTTCTGTGTTTCATCAACACTCTGATAGTCCACAGATTACAGAATGCCACCAGATGTGCATCCAAAACTACTACTGGTCTTCCAGAGAACGATCAAAGCGTAGACTGTTTAAAACATAAATCCCATGGAGGAAAGTGCTCATGATGACTGTTGTATTCAATCCCGATGCTACTTCTGTGTTTCATCAACACTCTGATAGTCCACAGATTACTGAATGCCACCAGATGTGCATCGGAAACTACTACTGGTCTTCCAGGGAACGATCAAAGCGTAGACTGTTTGAGAATTACTCCCATGGAGGAAAGTGCGCATAGTGACTGTTGTATTTAATCCCGATGGAATATCTGTGTTTCATCAACACTCTGATAGTCCACAGATTACAGAATGCCTCCATTTGTGCATCGAAAACTACTACTGGTCTTCCAGGGAACAATCAAAACGTAGACTGTTTGAGACAATACTCCCATTTAGGTAAGTGCGCATGGTGACTGTTGTATTCAATCCCGATGCAATTTCTGTGTTTCATCAACACTCTGATAGTCCATAGATTACAGAATGCTACCAGATGAGCATCGGAAACTTCTACTGGTCTTCCAGGGAACGATGAAAGCGTAGACTGTTTGAGACATTACTCCCATGGAGGAATGTGCGCATGGTGACTGTTGTATTCAATAACGATGCAATTTCTGTGTTTCATCAACACTCTGATAGTCCACAGATTACAGAATGCCACCAGATGTGCATCGGAAACTAAAACTGGTCTTTCAGGGAACGATCAAATCGTAGACTGTTTGAGACATTACTCCCATGGAGGGAAGTGCGCATGGTGACTGTTGTATTCAATCCCGATGCTATATCTGTGTTTCACCAACACTCTGATAGTCCACAGATTACGAATGTCACCAGATGTGCATCGGAAACTACTACTGGTCTTCCAGGGAACGATCAGAGCGTAGAATGTTTGAGAATTACTCCCATGGATTAAAGTGCACATGGTGACTGTTGTATTCAATCCCGATGCAATTTCTGTGTTTCATCAACACTCTGATAGTCCACAGATTACAGAATGCCACCAGATGTGCATCGGAAACTACTACTGGTCTTCCAGGGAACGATCAAAGCGTAGAATGTTTGAGAATTACTCCCATGGAGGAACTTGTGCATGGTGACTGTTGTATTCAACCCCGATGCAATTTCTGTGTTTCATCAACACTCTGATAGTCCACAGATTACAGAATGCCTTCAGATGTGCATCGGAAACTACTACTGGTCTTCCAGGGAACGATCAAAACGTAGAATGTTTGAGACATTACTCCCATGGAGGAAAGTGCGCATGGTGTGTTGTATTCAATCCCGATGCAATTTCTGTGTTTCATCAACACTCTGATAGTCCACAGATTACAGAATGCCTCCAGATGTGCATCGAAAATTACTACTGGTCTTCCAGGGAACTATCAAAGCGTGGACTGTTTGAGACATTGCTCCCATGGAGGAAAGTGAGAAAATTGACTGTTGTATTCAATCCCGATGCAATTTCTGTGTTTCATCAACACTCTGTTAGTCCACAGATTACAGAATGCCACCAGTTGTGCATCGGAAAACACTACTGGTCTTTCAGGGAACGATCAAAGCGTAGACTGTTTGAGAATTACTCCCATGGAGGAAAGTGCTCATGGGGACTGTTGTAGTCAATCCCGATGCATTCTCTGTGTTTCATCAACACTCTGATAGTCCACAGATTACAGAATGCCACCAGTTGTGCATCGGAAAACACTACTGGTCTTTCAGGGAACGATCAAAACGTAGACTGTTTGAGACATTACTCCCATGGAGGAAAGTGCGCATGGTGACTGTTGTATTCAATCCCGATGATATTTATGTGTTTCATCAACACTCTGATAGTCCACAGATTACAGAATGCCACCAGATGTGCATCGGAAACTACTACTGGTATTCCAGTGAACGATCAAAGCGTAGACTGTTTGAGATATCACTCCCGTGGAGGAAAGTGCTCATGGGGACTGTTGTAGTCAATCCCGATGCATTCTCTGTGTTTCATCAACACTCTGATAGTCCACAGATTACAGAATGCCACCAGTTGTGCATCGGAAAACACTACTGGTCTTTCAGGGAACGATCAAAGCGTAGACTGTTTGAGACATTACTCACATTGAGGAAAGTGCGAATATTGACTGTTGTATTCAATCCCGATGCAATTTCTGTGTTTCATCAACTCTCTGATAGTACACAGATTACAGAATGCCACCAGATGTGCATCGGAAACTACTACTGGTGTTCCAGGGAACGATCAAATCGTAGACTGTTTGAGACATTACTCCCATGGAGGGAAGTGCGCATGGTGACTGTTGTATTCAATCACGATGCTATTTCTGTGTTTCGTCAACACTCTGATAGTCCACAGATTACAGAATGCCACCAGATGTGCATCCAAAACTACTACTGGTCTTCCAGAGAACGATCAAAGCGTAGACTGTTTGAGACATTACTCCCAAGGAGGAAAGTGCTCATGATGACTGTTGTATTCAATCCCGATGCTACTTCTGTGTTTCATCAACACTCTGATAGTCCACAGATTACAGAATGCCACCAGATGTACATCGGAAACTACTACTGGTCTTCCAGGGAACGATCAAAGCGTAGACTGTTTGAGAATTACTCCCATGGAGGAAAGTTCGCATAGTGACTGTTGTATTCAATCCCGATGGAATTTCTGTGTTTCATCAACACTCTGATAGTCCACAGATTACAGAATGCCTCCATTTGTGCATCGAAAACTACTACTGGTGTTCCAGGGAACGATCAAATCGTAGACTGTTTGAGACATTACTCCCATGGAGGGAAGTGCGCATGGTGACTGTTGTATTCAATCACGATGCAATTTCTGTGTTTCATCAACACTCTGATTGTCCACAGATTACAGAATGCCACCAGATGTGCATCCAAAACTACAACTGGTCTTCCAGGGAACGATCAAAGCGTAGACTGTTTGAGACATTACTCCCATGGAGGAAAGTGCTCATGACGACTGTTGTATTCAATCCCGATGCTACTTCTGAGTTTCATCAACACTCTGATAGTCCACAGAATACAGAATGCCACCAGATGTGCATCGGAAACTACTACTTGTCATCCAGGGAAAGATCAAAGCGTAGAAAGTTTGAGAATTACTCCCATGGAGGAAAGTGCGCATGGTTACTGTTGTATTCAATCCCGATGCAATTTCTGTGTTTCATCAACACTCTGATAGTCCACAGATTGCAGAATGCCTCCAAATGTGCATCGGAAATTACTACTTTTCTTCCAGGGAACGATCAAAGCGTAGACTGTTTGAGACATTAATCCCATGGAGGAAAGTGCGAATATTGACTGTTGTATTCAATCCCGATGCAATTTCTCTGTTTTATCAACACTCTGTTAGTCCACAGATTACAGAATGCCACCAGATGTGCATCGGAAACTACTACTGGTCTTCCAGGGAACGATCAAAGCGTAGACTGTTTGAGACATTACTCCCATGGAGAAAAGTGCGCAACGTGACTGTTGTATTCAATCCCCATGCAATTTCTGTGTTTCATCAACTCTCTGATAGTCCACAGATTACAGAATGCCACCAGATGTGCATCGGAAACTACTACTGGTGTTCCAGGGAACGATCAAATCGTAGACTGTTTGAGACATTACTCCCATGGAGGGAAGTGCGCATGGTGTCTGTTGTAATCAATCGCGATGCAATTTCTGTGTTTCATCAACACTCTGATAGTCCACAGATTACAGAATGCCACCAGATGTGCATCCAAAACTACTACTGGTCTTCCAGAGAACGATCAAAGCGTAGACTGTTTAAAACATAAATCCCATGGAGGAAAGTGCTCATGATGACTGTTGTATTCAATCCCGATGCTACTTCTGTGTTTCATCAACACTCTGATAGTCCACAGATTACTGAATGCCACCAGATGTGCATCGGAAACTACTACTGGTCTTCCAGGGAACGATCAAAGCGTAGACTGTTTGAGAATTACTCCCATGGAGGAAAGTGCGCATGGTGACTGTTGTATTTAATCCCGATGGAATATCTGTGTTTCATCAACACTCTGATAGTCCACAGATTACAGAATGCCTCCATTTGTGCATCGAAAACTACTACTGGTCTTCCAGGGAACAATCAAAACGTAGACTGTTTGAGACAATACTCCCATTTAGGTAAGTGCGCATGGTGACTGTTGTATTCAATCCCGATGCAATTTCTGTGTTTCATCAACACTCTGATAGTCCATAGATTACAGAATGCTACCAGATGAGCATCGGAAACTTCTACTGGTCTTCCAGGGAACGATGAAAGCGTAGACTGTTTGAGACATTACTCCCATGGAGGAATGTGCGCATGGTGACTGTTGTATTCAATAACGATGCAATTTCTGTGTTTCATCAACACTCTGATAGTCCACAGATTACAGAATGCCACCAGATGTGCATCGGAAACTAAAACTGGTCTTTCAGGGAACGATCAAATCGTAGACTGTTTGAGACATTACTCCCATGGAGGGAAGTGCGCATGGTGACTGTTGTATTCAATCCCGATGCTATATCTGTGTTTCACCAACACTCTGATAGTCCACAGATTACGAATGTCACCAGATGTGCATCGGAAACTACTACTGGTCTTCCAGGGAACGACCAGAGCGTAGAATGTTTGAGAATTACTCCCATGGATTGAAGTGCACATGGTGACTGTTGTATTCAATCCCGATGCAATTTCTGTGTTTCATCAACACTCTGATAGTCCACAGATTACAGAATGCCACCAGATATGCATCGGAAACTACTACTGGTCTTCCAGGGAACGATCAAAGCGTAGACTGTTTGAGAATTACTCTCATGGAGGAAAGTGCGCATGGTGACTGTTGTATCAATCCCGATGGAAATTCTGTGTTTCACCAACACTCTGATAGTCCACAGATTACTGAATGCCACCAGATGTGCATCGGAAACTACTACTTGTCTTCCAGGGAACGACCAAAGCGTAGAAAGTTTGAGAATTACTCCCATGGAGGAAAGTGCGCATGGTGACTGTTGTATTCAATCCCGATGCAATTTCTGTGTTTCATCATCACTCTGATAGTCCACAGATTGCAGAGTGCCTCCAGATGTGCATCGGAAATTACTGCTGGTCTTCCAGGGAACGATCAAAGCGTAGACTGTTTGAGACATTACTCCCATGGAGGAAAGTGCGAATATTGACTGTTGTATTCAATCCCGATGCAATATCTCTGTTTCATCAACACTCTGTAAGTCCACAGATTACAGAATGCCACCAGATGTGCATCGGAAACTACTACTGGTCTTCCAGGGAACGATCAATGCGTAGACTGTTTGAGACATTACTCCCATGGTGAAAAGTGCGCGTGGTGACTGTTGTATTCAATCCCGATGCAATTTCTGTGTTTCATCAACTCTCTGATAGTCCACAGATTACAGAATGCCACCAGATGTGCATCGGAAACTACTACTGGTGTTCCAGGGAACGATCAAATCGTAGACTGTTTGAGACATTACTCCCATGGAGGGAAGTGCGCATGGTGACTGTTGTATTCAATCACGATGCAATTTCTGGGTTTCATCAACACTCTGATACTCCACAGATTACAAAATGCCACCAGATGTGCATCGGAGACTACTACTGGTCTTCCAGAGAACGATCAAAGCGTAGACTGTTTGAGACATTACTCCCATGGAGGAAAGTGCTCATGATGACTGTTGTATTCAATCACGAAGCTACTTCTGTGTTTCATCAACACTCTGATAGTCCACAGATTACAGAATGCCACCAGATGTGCATCGGAAACTACTACTGGTCTTCCAGGGAACGATCAAAGCGTAGACTGTTTGAGACATTACTCCCATGGAGGGAAGTGCGCATGGTGACTGTTGTATTCAATCCCGATGCAATTTCTGTGTTTCATCAACACTCTGATAGTCCATAGATTACAGAATGCTACCAGATGAGCATCGGAAACTTCTACTGGTCTTCCAGGGAACGATGAAAGCGTAGACTGTTTGAGACATTACTCCCATGGAGGAATGTGCGCATGGTGACTGTTGTATTCAATAACGATGCAATTTCTGTGTTTAATCAACACTCTGATAGTCCACAGATTACAGAATGCCACCAGATGTGCATCGGAAACTACTACTGGTGTTCCAGGGAACGATCAAAGCGTAGACTGTTTGAGACATTACTCCCATGGAGAAAAGTTCGCATGGTGACTGTTGTATTCAATCCCGATGCTATTTCTCTTTTTCATCAACACTCTGATAGTCCACTGATTACAGAATGCCACCAGATGTGCATCGGAGACTACTACTGCATTCCAGGGAACGATCAAAGCGTAGACTGTTTGTGATATCACTCCCGTGGAGGAAAGTGCGCATGGTAACTGTTGTATTCAATCCCGATGCTATTTCTCTTTTTCATCAACACTCTGATAGTCCACTGATTACAGAATGCCACCAGATGTGCATCGGAGACTACTACTGCATTCCAGGGAACGATCAAAGCGTAGACTGTTTGAGATATCACTCCCGTGGAGGAACGTGAGAAAATTGACTGTTGTATTCAATCCCGATGCAATTTCTCTGTTTCATCAACACTCTGTTAGTCCACAGATTAAAGAATGCCACCAGATGTGCATCGGAGACTACTACTGGTCTTCCAGAGAACGATCAAAGCGTAGACTGTTTGAGACATTACTCCCATGGAGGAAAGTGCTCATGATGACTGTTGTATTCAATCACGAAGCTACTTCTGTGTTTCATCTACACTCTGATAGTCAACAGATTACAGAATGCCACCAGATGTGCATCGGAAACTACTACTGGTCTTCCAGGGAACGATCAAAGCGTAGACTGTTTGAGACATTACTCCCATGGAGGAAAGTGCGCATGGTGACTGTTGTATTCAATCCCGATGGAATTTCTGTGTTTCATCAACACTCTGATAGTCCACAGATTACAGAATGCCTCCATTTGTGCATCGAAAACTACTACTGGTCTTCCAGGGAACAGTCAAAACGTAGACTGTTTGAGACAATACTCCCATGGAGGAAAGTGCGCATGGTGACTGTTGTATTCAATCCCGATGCAATTTCTGTGTTTCATCAAATCTCTGATAGTCCATAGATTACAGAATGCTACCAGATGAGCATCGGAAACTTCTACTGGTCTTCCAGGGAACGATGAAAGCGTAGAATGTTTGAGACATTACTCCCATGGAGGAATGTGCGCATGGTGACTGTTGTATTCAATAACGATGCAATTTCTGTGTTTAATCAACACTCTGATAGTCCACAGATTACAGAATGCCACCGGATGTGCATCGGAAACTACTACTGGTCTTTCAGGGAACCATCAAATCGTAGACTGTTTGAGACATTACTCCCAAGGAGGAAAGTGCGCATGGTGACTGTTGTATTCAATCCCGATGCTATTTCTGTGTTTCACCAACACTCTGATAGTCCACAGATTACTGAATGCCACCAGATGTGCATCGGAAACTACTACTGGTCTTCCAGGGAACGATCAAAGCGTAGACTGTTTGAGACATTACTCCCATGCAGGAAAGTGCGAATATTGACTGTTGTATTCAATCCCGATGCAATTTCTCTGTTTCATCAACACTCCGTTAGTCCACAGATTAAAGAATGCCACCAGATGTGCATCGGAAACTACTACTGGTGTTCCAGGGAACGATCAAAGCGTAGACTGTTTGAGACATTACTCCCATGGAGAAAAGTTCGCATGGTGACTGTTGTATTCAATCCCGATGCTATTTCTCTTTTTCATCAACACTCTGATAGTCCACTGATTACAGAATGCCACCAGATGTGCATCGGAGACTACTACTGCATTCCAGGGAACGATCAAAGCGTAGACTGTTTGTGATATCACTCCCGTGGAGGAAAGTGCGCATGGTAACTGTTGTATTCAATCCCGATGCACTCTCTGTGTTTCATCAACACTCTGATGGTCCACAGATTACAGAATGCCACCAGTTGTGCATCGGAAACCACTACTGGTCTTTCAGGGAACGATCAAAACGTAGACTGTTTGCGACATTACTCCCATGGAGGAATGTGCCCATGGTGACTGTTGAATTCAATCCCGATGCAATTTCTGTGTTTCATCAACACTCTGATAGTCCACAGATTACAGAATGTCACCAGATTTGCATCGGAAACTACTACTGGTCTTCCAGGGAACGATCAAAGCGTAGAATGTTTGAGAATTACTCCCATGGAGGAACGTGTGCATGGTGACTGTTGTATTCAATCCCGATGCAATATCTGCGTTTCATCAACACTCTGATAGTCCACAGATTACAGAATGCCACCAGATGTGCATCGGAAACTACTAATGGTCTTCCAGGGAACGATCAAATCGTAGACTGTTTGAGACATTACTCCCACGGAGGAAAGTGAGAAAATTGACTGTTGTATTCAATCCCGATGCAATATCTGTGTTTCATCAACACTCTGTTAGTCCACAGATTACAGAATGCCACCAGATGTGCATCGGAGACTACTACTGGTCTTCCAGGGAACGATCAAAGCGTAGACTTTGAGACATTACTTCCATGGAGGAAAGTGCTCATGATGACTGTGGTATTCAATCCCGATGGAATTTCTGTGTTTCATCAACACTCTGATAGTCCACAGATTACAGAATGCCTCCATTTGTGCATCGAAAACTACTACTGGTCTTCCAGGGAACAGTCAAAACGTAGACTGTTTGAGACAATACTCCCATGGAGGAAAGTGCGCATGGTGACTGTTGTATTCAATCCCGATGCAATTTCTGTGTTTCATCAAATCTCTGATAGTCCATAGATTACAGAATGCTACCAGATGAGCATCGGAAACTTCTACTGGTCTTCCAGGGAACGATGAAAGCGTAGAATGTTTGAGACATTACTCCCATGGAGGAATGTGCGCATGGTGACTGTTGTATTCAATAACGATGCAATTTCTGTGTTTAATCAACACTCTGATAGTCCACAGATTACAGAATGCCACCGGATGTGCATCGGAAACTACTACTGGTCTTTCAGGGAACCATCAAATCGTAGACTGTTTGAGACATTACTCCCAAGGAGGAAAGTGCGCATGGTGACTGTTGTATTCAATCCCGATGCTATTTCTGTGTTTCACCAACACTCTGATAGTCCACAGATTACTGAATGCCACCAGATGTGCATCGGAAACTACTACTGGTCTTCCAGGGAACGATCAAAGCGTAGACTGTTTGAGACATTACTCCCATGCAGGAAAGTGCGAATATTGACTGTTGTATTCAATCCCGATGCAATTTCTCTGTTTCATCAACACTCCGTTAGTCCACAGATTAAAGAATGCCACCAGATGTGCATCGGAAACTACTACTGGTGTTCCAGGGAACGATCAAAGCGTAGACTGTTTGAGACATTACTCCCATGGAGAAAAGTTCGCATGGTGACTGTTGTATTCAATCCCGATGCTATTTCTCTTTTTCATCAACACTCTGATAGTCCACTGATTACAGAATGCCACCAGATGTGCATCGGAGACTACTACTGCATTCCAGGGAACGATCAAAGCGTAGACTGTTTGTGATATCACTCCCGTGGAGGAAAGTGCGCATGGTAACTGTTGTATTCAATCCCGATGCACTCTCTGTGTTTCATCAACACTCTGATGGTCCACAGATTACAGAATGCCACCAGTTGTGCATCGGAAACCACTACTGGTCTTTCAGGGAACGATCAAAACGTAGACTGTTTGCGACATTACTCCCATGGAGGAATGTGCCCATGGTGACTGTTGAATTCAATCCCGATGCAATTTCTGTGTTTCATCAACACTCTGATAGTCCACAGATTACAGAATGTCACCAGATTTGCATCGGAAACTACTACTGGTCTTCCAGGGAACGATCAAAGCGTAGAATGTTTGAGAATTACTCCCATGGAGGAACGTGTGCATGGTGACTGTTGTATTCAATCCCGATGCAATATCTGCGTTTCATCAACACTCTGATAGTCCACAGATTACAGAATGCCACCAGATGTGCATCGGAAACTACTAATGGTCTTCCAGGGAACGATCAAATCGTAGACTGTTTGAGACATTACTCCCACGGAGGAAAGTGAGAAAATTGACTGTTGTATTCAATCCCGATGCAATATCTGTGTTTCATCAACACTCTGTTAGTCCACAGATTACAGAATGCCACCAGATGTGCATCGGAGACTACTACTGGTCTTCCAGGGAACGATCAAAGCGTAGACTTTGAGACATTACTTCCATGGAGGAAAGTGCTCATGATGACTGTGGTATTCAATCCCGATGCTACTTCTGTGTTTCATCAACACTCTGATAGTCCACAGATTACAGAATGCCACCAGATGTGCATCGGAAATTACTACTGGTCTTTCAGGGAACGATCAAAGCGTAGACTGTTTGAGAATTACTCCCATGGAGGAAAGTGCGAATAGTGACTGTTGTATTCAATCCCGATGGAATTTCTGTGTTTCATCAACACTCTGATAGTCCACAGATTACAGAATGCCTCCATTTGTGCATCGAAAACTACTACTGGTCTTCCAGGGAACAATCAAAACGTAGACTGTTTGAGACAATACTCCCATGGAGGAAAGTGCGCATGGTGACTGTTGTATTCAATCCCGATGCAATTTCTGTGTTTCATCAACACTCTGATAGTCCATAGATTACAGAATGCTACCAGATGTGCATCGGAAACTTCTATTGGTCTTCCAGGGAACGATCAAAGCGTAGACTGTTTGAGACATTACTCCCATGGAGGAATGTGCGCATGGTGACTGTTGTATTCAATCCCGATGCAATTTCTGTGTTTCATCAACACTCTGATAGTCCACAGATTACAGAATGCCACCAGATGTGCATCGGAATCTACTAATTGTCTTCCAGGGAACGATCAAATCGTAGACTGTTTGAGACATTACTCCCATGGAGGAAAGTGCGCATGGTGACTGTTGTATTCAATCCCGATGCTATTTCTGTGTTTCACCAACACTCTGATAGTCCACAGATTACTGAATGCCACCAGATGTGCATCGGAAACTACTACTTGTCTTCCAGGGAACGATCAAAGCGTAGAAAGTTTGAGAATTACTCCCATGGAGGAAAGTGCGCATGGTGACTGTTGTATTCAATCCCGATGCAATTTCTGTGTTTCATCAACACTCTGATAGTCCACAGATTGCAGAATGCCTCCAGATGTGCATAACAAATTACTACTGGTCTTCCAGGGAACGATCAAAGCATAGACTGTTTGAGACATTACTCCCATGGAGGAAAGTGCGAATATTGACTGTTGTATTCAATCCCGAAGCAATTTCTCTGTTTCATCAACACCCTGTTAGTCCACAGATTACAGAACGCCACCAGATGTGCATCGGAAACTACTACTGGTCTTCCAGGGAACGATCAAAGCGTAGACTGTTTGAGACATTACTCCCATGGAGAAAAGTGCGAATGGTGACTGTTGTATTCAATCCCGATGAAATTTCTGTGTTTCATCAACACTCTGATAGTCCACAGATTACAGAATGCCTCCAGATGTGCATCGGAATCTACTACTGGACTTCCAGGGAACGATGAAAACGTAGACTGTTTGAGACATTACTCCCATGGAGGAAAGTGCGCATGGTGACTGTTGTATTCAATCCCGATGCAATTTCTGTGTTTCATCAACACTCTGATAGTCCACAGACTACAGAATGCCTCCAGATGTGCATCGGAAATTACTACTGGTCTTCCAGGGAACTATCAAAGCGTAGACTGTTTGAGACATTACTCCCATTGAGGAAAGTGAGAAAATTGACTGTTGTATTCAATCCCGATGCAATTTCTGTGTTTCATCAACACTCTGTTAGTCCACAGATTACAGAATGCCACCAGATGTGCATCGGAGACTACTACTGGTCTTCGAGGGAACGATCAAAGCGTAGACTTTGAGACATTACTCCCATGGAGGAAAGTGCGCATGGTGACTGTTGTATTCAATCCCGATGCTATATCTGTGTTTCATCAACACTCTGATAGTCCACAGATTACAGATTGCCACCAGATGTGCATCGGAAACTACTGCTGGTATTCCAGGGAACGATCAAAGCGTAGACTGTTTGAGATATCACACCCATGGAGGAAAGTGCTCATGGTGACTGTTGTATTCAATCCCGATGCATTCTCTGTGTTTCATCAACACTCTGATAGTCCACAGATTACAGAATGACACCAGTTGTGCATCGGAAACCACTACTGGTGTTCCAGGGAACGATCAAATCGTAGACTGTTTGACACATTACTCCCAAGGAGGGAAGTGCGCATGGTGACTGTTGTATTCAATCACGATGCAATTTCTGTGTTTCATCAACACCCTGATAGTCCACAGATTACAGAATGCCACCAGATGTGCATCCAAAACTACTACTGGTCTTCCAGAGAACGATCAAAACGTAGACTGTTTGAGACATTACTCCCAAGGAGGTATGTGCTCATGATGACTGTTGTATTCAATCCCGATGCAATTTTTGTGTTTCATCAACACTCTGATAGTCCATAGATTACAGAATGCTACCAGATGTGCATCGTAAACTTCTACTGGTCTTCCAGGGATCGATCAAAGCGTAGACTGTTTCAGACATTACTCCCATGGAGGAATGTGCGCATGGTGACTGTTGTATTCAATCCCGATGCAATTTCTGTGTTTCATCAACACTCTGATAGTCCACAGATTACAAAATGCCACCAGATGTGCATCGGAAACTACTAATTGTCTTCCAGGGAACGATCAAATCGTAGACTGTTTGAGACATTACTCCCATGGAGGAAAGTGCGCATGGTGACTGTTGTATTCAATCCCGATGCTATTTCTGTGTTTCACCAACACTCTTATAGTCCACAGATTACTGAATGCCACCAGATGTGCATCGGAAACTACTACTGGTCTTCCAGGGACCGAAAAAAGCGTAGAAAGTTTCAGAATTACTCCCATGGAGAAAAGTGCGCATGGTGACTGTTGAATTCTATCCCGATGCAATTTCTGTGTTCCATCTACACTTTGATAGTCCACAGATTACAGATTGCCTCCAGATGTGCATCGGAAACTACTACTGGTCTTCCTGGGAACGATCAAAGCGTAGTCTGTTTCAGACGTTACTCCCATGGAGGAAAGTGCGGATGGTGACTGTTGTATTCACTCCCGATGCAATTTCTGTGTTTTATCAACATTTTGAAGGTCCACAGATTACAGAATGCTTCCAGATGTGCACCGGAAGCTACTAATGGTCTTCCAGGGAACGATCAAAGCGTAGATTGTTTCAGACATTACTCCCATGGAGGAAAGTGCGCATTGTGACTGTTGTATTCAATCCCGATGCTATTTCTGTGTTTCATCAACACTCTGATAGTCCACAGATTACAGAATGCCTCCAGATGTGCATCGGAAATTACTACTGGTCTTCCAGGGAACTATCAAAGCGTAGACTGTTTGAGACATCACTCCCATGGAGGAAAGTGAGAAAATTGACTGTTGTATTCAAACCCGATGCAGTTTCTGTGTACACAGATTACAGAATGCCACCAGATGTGCATCGGAAACTACTACTGGTGTTCCAGGGAACGATCAAATCGTAGACTGTTTGAGACATTACTCCCATGGAGGGAAGTGCGCATGGTGACTGTTGTATTCAATCACCATGCAATTTCTGTGTTTCATCAACACTCTGATAGTCCACAGGTTACAGAATGCCACCAGATGTGCATCCAAAACTACTACTGGTCTTCCAGAGAACGATCAAAGCGTAGACTGTTTGAGACATTACTCCCAAGGAGGAAAGTGCTCATGATGACTGTTGTATTCAATCCCGATGCTACTTCTGTGTTTCATCAACACTCTGATAGTCCACAGATTACAGAATGCCTCCAGATGTGCATCGGTAACTACTACTGGTCTTCCAGGGAACGATCAAAGCGTAGACTGTTTGAGAATTACTCCCATGGAGGAAAGTGCGCATAGTGACTGTTGTATTCAATTCCGATGGAATTTCTGTGTTTCATCAACACTCTGATAGTCCACAGATTACAGAATGCTACCAGATGAGCATCGGAAACTACTACTGGTCTTCCAGGGAACAATCAAAACGTAGACTGTTTGAGACAATACAACCATGGAGAAAAGTGCGCATGGTGACTGTTGTATTCAATCCCGATGCAATTTCTGTGTTTCATCAACACTCTGATAGTCCATAGATTACAGAATGCTACCAGATGTGCAACGGAAACTTCTACTGGTCGTCCAGGGAACGATCAAAGCGTAGACTGTTTCAGACATTACTCCCATGGAGGAATGTGCGCATGGTGACTGTTGTATTCAATCCCGATGCAATTTCTGTGTTTCATCAACACTCTGATAGTCCACAGATTACAAAATGCCACCAGATGTGCATCGGAAACTACTAATTGTCTTCCAGGGAACGATCAAATCGTAGACTGTTTGAGATATTACTCCCATGGAGGAAAGTGCGCATGGTGACTGTTGTATTCAATCCCGATGCAATTTCTGTGTTTCACCAACACTCTTATAGTCCACAGATTACTGAATGCCACCAGATGTGCATCGGAAACTACTACTGGTCTTCCAGAGACCGAACAAAGCGTAGAAAGTTTGAGAATTACTCCCATGGAGGAAAGTGCGCATGGTGACTGTTGTATTCAATCCCGATGCAATATCTGTGTTTCATCAACACTCTGATAGTCCACAGATTGCAGAATGCCTCCAGATGTGCATCGAAAATTACTACTGGTCTTCCAGGGAACGATCAAAGCGTAGACTGTTTGAGACATTACTCCCATGGAGGTAAGTGCGAATATTGACTGTTGTATTCAATCCCGATGCAATTTCTCTGTTTCATCAACACTCTGTTAGTCCACAGATTACAGAATGCCACCAGATGTGCATCGGAAACTACTACTGGTCTTCCAGGGAACGATCAAAGCGTAGACTGTTTGAGACATTACTCCCATGGAGAAAAGTGCGAATGGTGACTGTCGTAATCAATCACGATGCTATTTCTGTGTTTCATCAACACTCTGATAGTCCACTGATTACAGAATGCCACCAGATGTGCATCGGAAACTACTACTGCATTCCAGGGAACGATCAAAGCGTAGACTGTTTGTGATATCACTCCCGTGGGGGAAAGTGCGCATGGTGACTGTTGTATTCAATCCCGATGCAATCTCTGTGTTTCATCAACACTCTGATGGTCCACAGATTACAGAATGCCACCAGTTGTGCATCGGAAACCACTACTGGTCTTTCAGGGAACGATCAAAGCGTAGACTGTTTGAGACATTACTCCCATGGAGGAATGTGCGCATGGTGACTGTTGAATTCAATCCCGATGCAATTTCTGTGTTTCATCAACACTCTGATAGTCCACAGATTACAGATTGCCTCCAGATGTGCATCGGAAACTACTACTGGTCTTCCTGGGAACGATCAAATCGTAGTCTGTTTCAGACGTTACTCCCTTGGAGGAAAGTGCGGATGGTGACTGTTGTATTCATTCCCGATGCAATTTCTGTGTTTTATCAAGATTTAGAAGGTCCACAGGTTACAGAATGCTTCCAGATGTGCACCGGAAGCTACTAATGGTCTTCCAGGGAACGATCAAAGCGTAGACTTTGAGACATTACTTCCATGGAGGAAATGCGCATGGTGACTGTTGTATTCAATCCCGATGCTATTTCTGTGTTTCATCAACACTCTGTTAGTCCACAGATTACAGAATGCCACCAGATGTGCATCGGAGACTACTACTGGTCTTCGAGGGAACGATCAAAGCGTAGACTTTGAGACATTACTCCCATGGAGGAAAGTGCGCATGGTGACTGTTGTATTCAATCCCGATGCTATATCTGTGTTTCATCAACACTCTGATAGTCCACAGATTACAGAATGCCACCAGATGTGCATCGGAAACTACTGCTGGTAATCCAGGGAACGATCAAAGCGTAGACTGTTTGAGATATCACTCCCGTGGAGGAAAGTGCTCATGGTGACTGTTGTATTCAATTCCGATGCTTTCTCTGTGTTTCATCAACACTCTGATAGTCCACAGATTACAGAATGCCACCAGTTGTGCATCGGAAACAACTACTGGTCTTTCATTGAACGATCAAAGCGTAGACTGTTTGAGACATTACTCACATGGAGGAATGTGCGCATTGTGACTGTTGTATTCAATCCCGATGCAATTTCTGTGTTTCATGAACTCTCTGATAGTACACAGATTACAGAATGCCACCAGATGTGCATCGGAAACTACTACTGGTGTTCCAGGGAACGATCAAATCGTAGACTGTTTGAGACATTACTCCCATGGAGGGAAGTGCGCATGGTGACTGTTGTATTCAATCACGATGCAATTTCTGTGTTTCATCAACACTCTGATAGTCCACAGATTACAGAATGCCACCAGATGTGCATCCAAAACTACTACTGGTCTTCCAGAGAACGATCAAAGCGTAGACTGTTTGAGAATTACTCCCATGGAGGAAAGTGCGCATAGTGACTGTTGTATTCAATTCCGATGGAATTTCTGTGTTTCATCAACACTCTGATAGTCCACAGATTACAGAATGCTACCAGATGAGCATCGGAAACTACTACTGGTCTTCCAGGGAACAATCAAAACGTAGACTGTTTGAGACAATACTCCCATGGAGGATAGTGCGCACGGTGACAGTTGTATTCAATCCCGATGCAATTTCTGTGTTTCATCAACACTCTGATATTCCATAGATTACAGAATGCTACCAGATGAGCATCGGAAACTTGTACTGGTCTTCCAGGGAACGATCAAAGCGTAGACTGTTTCAGACATTACTCCCATGGAGGAATGTGCGCATGGTGACTGTTGTATTCAATCCCGATGCAATTTCTGTGTTTCATCAACACTCTGATAGACCACAGATTACAAAATGCCACCAGATGTGCATCGGAAACTACTAATTGTCTTCCAGGGAACGATCAAATCGTAGACTGTTTGAGACATTACTCCCATGGAGGAAAGTGCGCATGGTGACTGTTGTATTCAATCCCGATGCAATTTCTGTGTTTCACCAACACTCTTATAGTCCACAGATTACTGAATGCCACCAGATGTGCATCGGAAACTACTACTGGTCTTCCAGGGACCGAACAAAGCGTAGAAAGTTTGAGAATTACTCCCATGGAGGAAAGTGCGCGTGGTGACTCTTGTATTCAATCCCGATGCAATATCTATGTTTCATGAACAGTCTGATAGTCCACAGATTGCAGAATGCCTCCAGATGTGCATCGAAAATTACTACTGGTCTTCCAGGGAACGATCAAAGCGTAGACTGTTTGAGACATTACTCCAATGGAATAAAGTGCGAATATTGACTGTTGTATTCAATCCCGATGCAATTTCTGTGTTTCATCAACACTCCGTTAGTCCACAGATTACAGAATGCCACCAGATGTGCATCGGAAACTACTACTGGTCGTCCAGGGAACGATCAAAGCGTAGATTGTTTCAGACATTACTCCCATGGAGGAAAGTGCGCATGGTGACTGTTGTATTCAATCCCGATGCAATTTCTGTGTTTCATCAACACTCTCTTAGTCCACAGATTACAGAATGACACCAGATGTGCATCGGAGACTACTACTGGTCTTCCAGCGAACGATCAAAACGTAGACTGTTTGAGACATTACTCCCATGGAGGAAAGTGCGCATGGTGACTGTTGTATTCAATCCCGATGAGATTTCTGTGTTTCATCAACACTCTGATAGTCCACAGATTACAGAATGCCTCCAGATATGCATCGGAAATTACTACTGCTCTTCCAGGCAACTATCAAAGCGTAGACTGTTTGAGACATTACTCCCATGGAGGAAAGTGAGAAAATTGACTGTTGTATTCAATCCCGATGCAATTTCTGTGTTTCATCAACACTCTGTTAGTCCACAGATTACAGTATGCCACCAGATGTGCATCGGAGACTACTACTGGTCTTCCAGGGAACGATCAAAGCGTAGACTTCGAGACATTACTCCCATGGAGGAAAGTGCGCATGGTGACTGTTGTATTCAATCCCGATGCTATTTCTGTGTTTCATCAACACTCTGATAGTCCACAGAATACAGAATGCCACCAGATGTCCATCGGAAACTACTACTGGTATTCCTGGGAACGATCAAAGCGTAGACTGTTTGAGATATCACTCCCGTGGAGGAAAGTGCTCATGGTGACTGTTGTATTCAATCCCAATGCATTCTCTCTGTTTCATCAACACTCTGATAGTCCACAGATTACAGAATGCCACCAGTTGTGCATCGGAAACCACTACTGGTCTTTCAGGGAACGATCAAAGCGTAGACTATTTGAGACATTTCTCACATGGAGGAATGTGCGCATTGTGACTGTTGTATTCAATCCCGATGCAATTTCTGTGTTTCATCAACTCTCTGATAGTACACAGATTACAGAATGGCCCCAGAAGTGCATCGGAAACTACTACTGGTCTTCCAGAGAACGATCAAAGCGTAGACTGTTTGAGACATTACTCCCAAGGAGGAAAGTGTTCATGATGACAGTTGTATTCAATCCCTATGCTACTTCTGTGTTTCATCAACACTCTGATTGTCCACAGATTATAGAATGCCTCCAGATGTGCATCGGAAACTACTACTGGTCCTCCAGGGAACGATCAAAGCGTAGACTGTTTGAGAATTACTCCCATGGAGGAAAGTGCGCATAGTGACTATAGTATTCAATCCCGATGGAATTTCTGTGTTTCATCAACACTCTGATAGTCCACAGATTAAAGAATGCTACCAGATGAGCATCGGAAACTACTACTGGTCTTCCAGGGAACAATCAAAACGTAGACTGTTTGAGACAATATTCCCATGGAGAAAAGTGCGCATGGTGACTGTTGTATTCAATCCCGATGCAATTTCTGTGTTTCATCAACACTCTGATAGTCCATAGATTACAGAATGCTACCAGATGTGCATCGGAAACTTCTACTTGTCTTCCAGGGAACGATCAAAGCGTAGACTGTTTCAGACATTACTCCCATGGAGGAATGTGCGCATGGTGACTGTTCTATTCAATCCCGATGCAATTTCTGTGTTTCATCAACACTCTGATAGTCCACAGATTACAAAATGCCACCAGATGTGCATCGGAAACTACTAATTGTCTTCCAGGGAACGATCAAATCGTAGACTGTTTAAAACATTACTCCCATGGAGGAAAGTGCGCATGGTGACAGTTGTATTCAATCCCGATGCTATTTCTGTGTTACACCAACACTCTTATAGTCCACAGATTACTGAATGCCACCAGATGTGCATCGGAAACTACTACTGGTCATCCAGGGAACGATCAAAGCGTAGAAAGTTTGAGAATTACTCCCATGGAGGAAAGTGCGCATGGTGACAGTTGTATTCAATCCCGATGCTATTTCTGTGTTTCACCAACACTCTTATAGTCCACAGATTACTGAATGCCTCCAGATGTGCATCGAAAATTACTACTGGTCTTCCAGGGAACGATCAAAGCGTAGACTGTTTGAGACATTACTCCCATGGAGGAAAGTCCGAATATTGACTGTTGTATTCAATCCCGATGCAATTTCTCTGTTTCATCAACACTCTGTTAGTCCACAGATTACAGAATGCCACCAGGTGTGCATCGGAAACTACTACTGGTCTTCCAGGGAAAGATCAAAGCGTAGACTGTTTGAGACATTACTCCCATGGAGAAAAGTGCGCATGGTGTCTGTTGTAATCAATCCCGATGCTATTTCTGTGTTTCATCAACACTCTGATAGTCAACTGATTACAGAATGCCACCAGATGTGCATTGGAAACTACTACTGCATTCCAGGGAACGATCAAAGCGTAGACTGTTTGTGATATCACTCCCGTGGGGGAAAGTGCGCATGGTGACTGTTGTATTCAATCCCGATGCATTCTCTGTGTTTCATCAACACTCTGATGGTCCACAGATTACAGAATGCCACCAGTTGTGCATCGGAAACCACTACTGGTCTTTCAGGGAACGATCAAAGCGTAGAGTGTTTGAGACATTACTCCCATGGAGGAATGTGCGCATGGTGACTGTTGATGTAATTTCTGTGTTTCATCAACACTCTGATAGTCCACAGATTACAGATTGCCTCCAGATGTGCATCGGAAACTACTACTGGTCTTCCTGGGAACGATCAAAGCGTAGTCTGTTTCAGACGTTACTCCCATGGAGGAAAGTGCGGATGGTGACTGTTGTATTCACTCCCGACGCAATTTCTGTGTTTTATCAACATTTTGAAGGTCCACAGATTACAGAATGCTTCCAGATGTGCACCGGAAGCTACTAATGGTCTTCCAGGGAACGATCAAAGCGTAGATTGTTTCAGACATTACTCCCATGGAGGAAAGTGCGCATGGTGACTGTTGTATTCAATCCCGATGCAATTTCTGTGTTTCATCAACACTCTGTTAGTCCACAGATTACAGAATGCCACCAGATGTGCCTCGGAGACTACTACTGGTCTTCCAGGGAACGATCAAAGCGTAGACTTTGAGACATTACTTCCATGGAAGAAAGTGCGCATGGTGACTGTTGTGTTCAATCCCGATGCTATTTCTGTGTTTCATCAACACTCTGATAGTCCACAGATTAAAGAATGCCACCAGATGTGCATCGGAAACTATTACTGGCATTCCAGGGAACGATCAAGTCGTAGACTGTTTGAGATATTACTCGAGTGGAGGAAATTGCGCATGGTGACTTTTGTAATCAATCCCGATGCATTCCATGTGTTTCATCAACACTCTGATAGTCCACAGATTACAAAATGCCACCAGATGTGCATCGGAAACTACTACTGGTGTTCCAGGGAACGATCAAATCGTAGACTGTTTGCGACATTACTCCCATGGAAGGAAGTGCGCATAGTGACTGTTGTATTCAATCACGATGCAATTTCTCTGTTTCATCAACACTCTGGTGGTCCACAGATTACAGAATGCCTCCAGATGTGCATCCAAAAGTACTACTGGTCTTCCAGAGAACGATCAAAGCGTAGACTCTTAGAGACATTACTCCCAAAGAGGAAAATGCTCATGATGACTGTTGTATTCAATACCGATGCTACTTCTATGTTTCATCAACACTCTGATAGTCCACAGATTACAGAATGCCACCAGATGTGCATCGGAAACTACTACTGGTCTTCCAGGGAACGATCAAAGCGTAGACTGTTTGAGAATTACAGCCATGGAGGAAAGTGCGCATGGTGACTGTTGTATTCAATCCCGATGGAATTTCTGTGTTTCATCAACACTCTGATAGTCCACAAATTACAGAGTGCCTCCATTTGTGCATCGAAAACTACTACTGGTCTTCCAGGGAACAATCAAAACGTAGACTGTTTAAGACAATACTCCCATGGAGGAAAGTGCGCATGGTGACTGTTGTATTCAATCCCGATGCAATCTCTGTGTTTCATCAACACTCTGATAGTCCATAGTTTACAGAATGCTACCAGATGTGCATCGGAAACTTCTACTGGTCTTCCAGGAAACGATCAAAGCGTAGACTGTTTGAGACATTACTCCCAAGGAGGAAAGTTTTCATGATGACAGTTGTATTCAATCCCTATGCTACTTCTGTGTTTCATCAACACTCTGATTGTCCACAGATTATAGAATGCCTCCAGATGTGCATCGGAAACTACTACTGGTCCTCCAGGGAACGATCAAAGCGTAGACTGTTTGAGAATTACTCCCATGGAGGAAAGTGCGCATAGTGACTATAGTATTCAATCCCGATGGAATTTCTGTGTTTCATCAACACTCTGATAGTCCACAGATTAAAGAATGCTACCAGATGAGCATCGGAAACTACTACTGGTCTTCCAGGGAACAATCAAAACGTAGACTGTTTGAGACAATATTCCCATTGAGAAAAGTGCGCATGGTGACTGTTGTATTCAATCCCGATGCAATTTCTGTGTTTCATCAACACTCTGATAGTCCATAGATTACAGAATGCTACCAGATGTGCATCGGAAACTTCTACTTGTCTTCCAGGGAACGATCAAAGCGTAGACTGTTTCAGACATTACTCCCATGGAGGAATGTGCGCATGGTGACTGTTCTATTCAATCCCGATGCAATTTCTGTGTTTCATCAACACTCTGATAGTCCACAGATTACAAAATGCCACCAGATGTGCATCGGAAACTACTAATTGTCTTCCAGGGAACGATCAAATCGTAGACTGTTTAAAACATTACTCAAATGGAGGAAAGTGCGCATGGTGACAGTTGTATTCAATCCCGATGCTATTTCTGTGTTACACCAACACTCTTATAGTCCACAGATTACTGAATGCCACCAGATGTGCATCGGAAACTACTAATGGTCTTCCTGGGAACGATCAAAGCGTAGACTGTTTCAGACATTACTCCCATGCATGAAAGTGCGCATGGTGTCTGTTGTATTCATCCCGATGCTATTTCTGTCTTTCATCAACACTCTGATAGTCCACAGATTACAGAATGCCTCCAGATGTGCACCGGAGACTACTAATGGTCTTCCAGGGAACGATCAAAACGTAGATTCTTTGAGACATTACTCCCATGGAGGGAAGTGCGCATGGTGACTGTTGTATTCAATCCCGATGCAATTTCTGTGTTTCATCAAAACTCTGATAGTCCACAGATGACAGAATGCCTCCAGAAGTGAATCGAAAATTACTACTGGTCTTCCAGGGAACGATCATAGCGTAGACTGTTTGAGACATTAATCCCATGGAGGAAAGTGCGAATATTGACTGTTGTATTCAATCCCGATGCAATTTCTGTGTTCCATCAACACTCTGTTAGCCCACAGATTACAGAATGCCACCAGATGTGCATCGGAGACTACTACTGGTCTTCCAGGGAACGATCAGAGCGTAGACTGTTTGAGACATTACTCCCAAGGAGGAAAGTGCTCATGATGACTGTTGTATTCAATCCCGATACTACTTCTGTGTTTCATCAACACTCTGATAGTCCACAGATTACAGAATGCCACCAGATGTGCATCGGAAACTACTACTGTTCTTCCAGGGAACGATCAAAGCGTAGACTGTTTGAGAATTACTCCCATGGAGGAAAGTGCGCATGGTGACTGTTGTATTCAATCCCGATGCAATTTCTGTGTTTCATCAACACTCTGATAGTCCACAGATTACAGAATGCCTCCATTTGTGCATCGAAAACTACTACTGCCATTCCAGAGAACAATAAAAACGTAGACTGTTTGAGACATTACTCCCATGGAGGAAAGTGCGCATGGTGACTGTTGTATTAAATCCCGATTAAATTTCTGTGTTTCATCAACACTCTGATACTCCATAGATTACAGAATGCCACCAGATGTGCATCGGAAACTTCTACTGGTCTTCCAGGAAACGATCAAAGCGTAGACTGTTTGAGACATTACTCTCGTGGAGGAATGTGCGCATGGTGACTGTTGTATTCAATCCCGATGCTATTTCTGTGTTTCACCTACACTCTGATAGTCCACAGATTACTGAATGCCACCAGATGTGCATCGGAAACTACTACTGGTCTAACAGGGAACGATCAAAGCGTAGAATGTTTGAGAATTACTCCCATGGAGGAAAGTGCGCATGGTGACTGTTGTATTCAATCCCGATGCAATATCTGTGTTTCAACAACACTCTGATAGTCCACAGATTACAGAATGCCTCCAGATGTGCACCGGAAACTACTAATGGTCTTCCAGGGAACGATCAAAACGTAGACTTCTTGAGACATTACTCCCATGGAGGAAAGTGCGCATGGTGACTGTTGTATTCAATCCCGATGCAATTTCTGTGTTTCATCAACACTCTGATAGTCCACAGATGACAGAATGCCTCCAGATGAGCATCGAAAATTACTACTGGTCTTCCAGGGAACGATCATAGCGTAGACTGTTTGAGACATTACTCCCATGGAGGAAAGTGCGAATATTGACTGTTGTATTCAATCCCGATGCAATTTCTGTGTTTCATCAACACTCTCTTAGTCCACAGATTACAGAATGCCACCAGATGTGCATCGGAGACTACTACTGGTCTTCCAGGGAACGATCAAAGCGTAGACTTTGAGACATTACTTCCATGGAGGAAAGTGAGCATGGTGACTGTTGTATTCAATCCCGATGCTATTTCTGTGTTTCAACAACACTCTGATAGTCCACAGATTACAGAATGCCACCAGAAGTGCATCGGAAACTACTACTGGTATTCCAGGGAACGATCAAGTCGTAGACTGTTTGAGATATTACTCCCGTGGAGGAAATTGCGCATGGAGACTGTTGTATTCAATCCCGATGAATTCCATGTGTTTCATCAACACTCTGATAGTCCACAGATTACAAAATGCCACCAGATGTGCTTCGGAAACTACTACTGGTCTTCCAGCGAACGATCAAAACGTAGACTGTTTGAGACATTACTCCCATGGAGGAAAGTGCGCATGGTGACTGTTGTATTCAATCCCGATGCAATTTCTGTGTTTCATCAACACTCTGATAGTCCACAGATTACAGAATGCCTCCAGATGTGCATCGGAAATTACTACTGCTCTTCCAGGGAACTATCAAAGCGTAGACTGTTTGAGACATTACTCCCATGGAGGAAAGTGAGAAAATTGACTGTTGTATTCAATCCCGATGCAATTTCTGTGTTTCATCAACACTCTGTTAGTCCACAGATTACAGTATGCCACCAGATGTGCATCGGAGACTACTACTGGTCTTCCAGGGAACGATCAAAGCGTAGACTTCGAGACATTACTCCCATGGAGGAAAGTGCGCATGGTGACTGTTGTATTCAATCCTGATGCTATTTCTGTGTTTCATCAACACTCTGATAGTCCACAGAATACAGAATGCCACCAGATGTGCATCGGAAACTACTACTGGTATTCCTGGGAACGATCAAAGCGTAGACTGTTTGAGATATCACTCCCGTGGAGGAAAGTGCTCATGGTGACTGTTGTATTCAATCCCAATGCATTCTCTGTGTTTCATCAACACTCTGATAGTCCACAGATTACAGAATGCCACCAGTTGTGCATCGGAAACCATTACTGGTCTTTCAGGGAACGATCAAAGCGTAGACTATTTGAGACATTACTAACATGGAGGAATGTGCGCATTGTGACTGTTGTATTCAATCCCGATGCAATTTCTGTGTTTCATCAACTCTCTGATAGTACACAGATTACAGAATGCCACCAGATGTGCATCCAAAACTACTACTGGTCTTCCAGAGAACGATCAAAGCGTAGACTGTTTGAGACATTACTCCCAAGGAGGAAAGTGTTCATGATGACTGTTGTATTCAATCCCGATGCTACTTCTGTGTTTCATCAACACTCTGATAGTCCATAGATTACAGAATGCTACCAGATGTGCATCGGAAACTTCTACTTGTCTTGCAGGGAACGATCAAAGCGTAGACTGTTTCAGACATTACTCCCATGGAGGAATGTGCGCATGGTGACTGTTCTATTCAATCCCGATGCAATTTCTGTGTTTCATCAACACTCTGATAGTCCACAGATTACAAAATGCCACCAGATGTTCATCGGGAACTACTAATTGTCTTCCAGGGAACGATCAAATCGTAGACTGTTTAAAACATTACTCCCATGGAGGAAAGTGCGCATGGTGACAGTTGTATTCAATCCCGATGCTATTTCTGTGTTTCACCAACACTCTTATAGTCCACAGATTACTGAATGCCACCAGATGTGCATCGGAAACTACTACTGGTCATCCAGGGAACGATCAAAGCGTAGAAAGTTTGAGAATTACTCCCATGGAGGAAAGTGCGCATGGTGACAGTTGTATTCAATCCCGATGCTATTTCTGTGTTTCACCAACACTCTTATAGTCCACAGATTACTGAATGCCTCCAGATGTGCATCGAAAATTACTACTGGTCTTCCAGGGAACGATCAAAGCGTAGACTGTTTGAGACATTTCTCCCATGGAGGAAAGTGCGAATATTGACTGTTGTATTCAATCCCGATGCAATTTCTCTGATTCATCAACACTCTGTTAGTCCACTGATTACAGATTGCCACCAGATGTGCATCGGAAACTACTACTGCATTCCAGGGAAAGATCAAAGCGTAGACTGTTTGAGACATTACTCCCATGGAGAAAAGTGCGCATGGTGACTGTTGTATTCAATCCCGATGCATTCTCTGTGTTTCATCAACACTCTGATTGTCCACAGATTACAGAATGCCACCAGTTGTGCATCGGAAACCACTACTGGTCTTTCAGTGAGCGATCAGAGCGTAGACTGTTTGAGACATTACTCACATGGAGGAATGTGAGAATTGTGACTGTTGTATTCAATCCCGATGCTATTTCTGTGTTTCATCAACTCTCTGATAGTCCACAGATTACAGAATGCCACCACATGTGCATCGGAAACTACTACTGGTGTTCCAGGGAACGATCAAATCGTAGACTGTTTGAGACATTACTCCCATGGAGAGAAGTGCGCATGGTGACTGTTGTATTCAATCCCTATGCAATTTCTGTGTTTCTTCAACACTCTGATAGTCCACAGATTACACAATGCCACCAGATGTGCATCGAAAACTACTACTGGTCTTCCAGTGCACGATCAAAGCGTAGACTGTTTGAGACATTACTCCCAAGGAGGAAAGTGCTCATGATGACTGTTGTATTCAATCCCGATGCTACTTCTGTGTTTCATCAACACTCTTATAGTCCACAGATTACAGAATGCCACCAGATGTGCATCGAAAATTACTACTGGTCTTCCAGGGAACGATCATAGCGTAGACTGTTTGAGACATTACTCCCATGGAGGAAAGTGCGAATATTGACTGTTGTATTCAATCCCGATGCAATTTCTGTGTTTCATCAACACTCTCTTAGTCCACAGATTACAGAATGCCACCAGATGTGCATCGGAGACTACTACTGGTCTTCCAGGGAACGAACAAAGCGTAGAGTTTGAGACATTACTTCCATGGAGGAAAGTGCGCATGGTGACTGTTGTATTCAATCCCGATGCTATTTCTGTGTTTCATCAACACTCTGATAGTCCACAGATTACAGAATGCCACCAGAAGTGCATCGGAAACTACTACTGGTATTCCAGGGAACGATCAAGTCGTAGACTGTTTGAGATATTACTCCCGTGGAGGAAATTGCGCATGGAGACTGTTGTATTCAATCCCGATGCATTCCATGTGTTTCATCAACACTCTGATAGTCCACAGATTACAAAATGCCACCAGATGTGCTTCGGAAACTACTACTGGTCTTCCAGCGAACGATCAAAACGTAGACTGTTTGAGACATTACTCCCATGGAGGAAAGTGAGAAAATTGACTGTTGTATTCAATCCCGATGCAATTTCTGTGTTTCATCAACACTCTGTTAGTCCACAGATTACAGTATGCCACCAGATGTGCATCGGAGACTACTACTGGTCTTCCAGGGAACGATCAAAGCGTAGACTTCGAGACATTACTCCCATGGAGGAAAGTGCGCATGGTGACTGTTGTATTCAATCCCGATGCTATTTCTGTGTTTCATCAACACTCTGATAGTCCACAGAATACAGAATGCCACCAGATGTGCATCGGAAACTACTACTGGTATTCCTGGGAACGATCAAAGCGTAGACTGTTTGAGATATCACTCCCGTGGAGGAAAGTGCTCATGGTGACTGTTGTATTCAATCCCAATGCATTCTCTGTGTTTCATCAACACTCTGATAGTCCACAGATTACAGAATGCCACCAGTTGTGCATCGGAAACCACTACTGGTCTTTCAGGGAACGATCAAAGCGTAGACTATTTGAGACATTACTAACATGGAGGAATGTGCGCATTGTGACTGTTGTATTCAATCCCGATGCAATTTCTGTGTTTCATCAACTCTCTGATAGTACACAGATTACAGAATGCCACCAGATGTGCATCCAAAACTACTACTGGTCTTCCAGAGAACGATCAAAGCGTAGACTGTTTGAGACATTACTCCCAAGGAGGAAAGTGTTCATGATGACTGTTGTATTCAATCCCGATGCTACTTCTGTGTTTCATCAACACTCTGATAGTCCACAGATTACAGAATGCCTCCAGATGTGCATCGGAAACTACTACTGGTCCTCCAGGGAACGATCAAAGCGTAGACTGTTTGAGAATTACTCCCATGGAGGAAAGTGCGCATAGTGACTATTGTATTCAATCCCGATGGAATTTCTGTGTTTCATCAACACTCTGATAGTCCACAGATTAAAGAATGCTACCAGATGAGCATCGGAAACTACTACTGGTCTTCCAGGGAACAATCAAAACGTAGACTGTTTGAGACAATATTCCCATGGAGGAAAGTGCGCATGGTGACAGTTGTATTCAATCCCGATGCTATTTCTGTGTTTCACCAACACTCTTATAGTCCACAGATTACTGAATGCCACCAGATGTGCATCGGAAACTACTACTGGTCATCCAGGGAACGATCAAAGCGTAGAAAGTTTGAGAATTACTCCCATGGAGGAAAGTGCGCATGGTGACAGTTGTATTCAATCCCGATGCTATTTCTGTGTTTCACCAACACTCTTATAGTCCACAGATTACTGAATGCCTCCAGATGTGCATCGAAAATTACTACTGGTCTTCCAGGGAACGATCAAAGCGTAGACTGTTTGAGACATTACTCCCATGGAGGAAAGTGCGAATATTGACTGTTGTATTCAATCCCGATGCAATTTCTCTGTTTCATCAACACTCTGTTAGTCCACAGATTACAGAATGCCACCAGATGTGCATCGGAAACTACTACTGGTCTTCCAGGGAAAGATCAAAGCGTAGACTGTTTGAGACATTACTCCCATGGAGAAAAGTGCGCATGGTGTCTGTTGTAATCAATCCCGATGCTATTTCTGTGTTTCATCAACACTCTGATAGTCCACTGATTACAGAATGCCACTAGATGTGCATTGGAAACTACTACTGCATTCCAGGGAACGATCAAAGCGTAGACTGTTTGTGATATCACTCCCGTGGGGGAAAGTGCGCATGGTGACAGTTGTATTCAATCCCGATGCATTCTCTGTGTTTCATCAACACTCTGATGGTCCACAGATTACAGAATGCCACCAGTTGTGCATCGGAAACCACTACTGGTCTTTCAGGGAACGATCAAAGCGTAGAGTGTTTGAGACATTACTCCCATGGAGGAATGTGCGCATGGTGACTGTTGATGCAATTTCTGTGTTTCATCAACACTCTGATAGTCCACAGATTACAGATTGCCTCCAGATGTGCATCGGAAACTACTACTGGTCTTCCTGGGAACGATCAAAGCGTAGTCTGTTTCAGACGTTACTCCCATGGAGGAAAGTGCGGATGGTGACTGTTGTATTCACTCCCGATGCAATTTCTGTGTTTTATCAACATTTTGAAGGTCCACAGATTACAGAATGCTTCCAGATGTGCACCGGAAGCTACTAATGGTCTTCCAGGGAACGATCAAAGCGTAGATTGTTTCAGACATTACTCCCATGGAGGAAAGTGCGCATGGTGACTGTTGTATTCAATCCCGATGCAATTTCTGTGTTTCATCAACACTCTGTTAGTCCACAGATTACAGAATGCCACCAGATGTGCCTCGGAGACTACTACTGGTCTTCCAGGGAACGATCAAAGCGTAGACTTTGAGACATTACTTCCATGGAAGAAAGTGCGCATGGTGACTGTTGTGTTCAATCCCGATGCTATTTCTGTGTTTCATCAACACTCTGATAGTCCACAGATTACAGAATGCCACCAGATGTGCATCGGAAACTACTACTGGCATTCCAGGGAACGATCAAGTCGTAGACTGTTTGAGATATTACTCCCGTGGAGGAAATTGCGCATGGTGACTGTTGTAATCAATCCCGATGCATTCCATGTGTTTCATCAACACTCTGATAGTCCACAGATTACAAAATGCCACCAGATGTGCATCGGAAACTACTACTGGTGTTCCAGGGAACGATCAAATCGTAGACTGTTTGCGACATTACTCCCATGGAAGGAAGTGCGCATAGTGACTGTTGTATTCAATCACGATGCAATTTCTCTGTTTCATCAACACTCTGGTGGTCCACAGATTACAGAATGCCTCCAGATGTGCATCCAAAAGTACTACTGGTCTTCCAGAGAACGATCAAATCGTAGACTGTTAGAGACATTACTGCCAAAGAGGAAAATGCTCATGATGACTGTTGTATTCAATACCGATGCTACTTCTATGTTACATCAACACTCTGATAGTCCACAGATTACAGAATGCCACGAGATGTGCATCGGAAACTACTATTGGTCTTCCAGGGAACGGTCAAAGCGTAGACTGTTTGAGAATTACTGCCATGGAGGAAAGTGCGCATGGTGACTGTTGTATTCAATCCCGATGGAATTTCTGTGTTTCATCAACAGTCTGATAGTCCACAAATTACAGAATGCCTCCATTTGTGCATCGAAAACTACTACTGGTCTTCCAGGGAACAATCAAAACGTAGACTGTTTGAGACAATACTCCCATGGAGGAAAGTGCGCATGGTGACTGTTGTATTCAATCCCGATGCAATCTCTGTGTTTCATCAACACTCTGATAGACCATAGTTTACAGAATGCTACCAGATGTGCATCGGAAACTTCTACTGGTCTTCCAGGGAACGATCAAAGCGTAGACTGTTTGAGACTTTACTCCCATTGAGGAATGTGCGCATGGTGACTGTTGTATTCAATCCCGATGCAATTTCTGTGTTTCATCAACACTCTGATAGTCCACAGATTACAGAATGCCAGCAGATGTGCATCGGAAACTACTACTGGTCTTCCAGGGAACGATCAAAGCGTAGACTGTTTGAGAATTACTCCCATGGAGGAAAGAGCGCATGGTGACTATTGTATTCAATCCCGATGCTATTTCTGTGTTTCATCAACACTCTGATAGTCCACAGATTACAGAATGCCTCCACATGTGCACCGGAGACTACTAATGGTCTTCCAGGGAACGATCAAAACGTAGATTCTTTGAGACATGACTCCCATGGAGGGAAGTGCGCATGGTGACTGTTGTATTCAATCCCGATGCAATTTCTGTGTTTCATCAAAACTCTGATAGTCCACAGATGACAGAATGCCTCCAGAAGTGCATCGAAAATTACTACTGGTCTTCCAGGGAACGATCATAGCGTAGACTGTTTGAGACATTACTCCCATGGAGGAAAGTGCGAATATTGACTGTTGTATTCAATCCCGATGCAATTTCTGTGTTTCATCAACATTCTGTTAGCCCACAGATTACAGAATGCCACCAGATGTGCATCGGAGACTACTACTGGTCTTCCAGGGAACGATCAAAGTTTAGACTGTTTGAGACATTACTCCCATGGAGGAAAGTGCGCATGGTGACTGTTGTATTCAATCCCGATGCAATTTCTGTGTTTCATCAACACTCAGTTAGTCCACAGATTACAGAATGCCACCAGATGTGCATCGGAGACTACTACTGGTCTTCCAGGGAACGATCAAAACGTAGACTGTTTGAGACATTACTCCCATGGAAGAAAGTGCGCATGGTGACTGTTGTATACAATCCCGATGCTATTTCTATGTTTCATCAACACTCTGATAGTCCACAGATTACAGAATGCCACCAGATGTGCATCGGAAACTAATACTGGTATTCCAGGGAACGATCAAAGCGTAGACGGTTTGAGATATCACTCCCGTGGAGGAAAGTGCGCATGGTGACTGTTGTATTCAATCCCGATGCATTCTCTGTGTTTCATCAACACTCTGAAAGTCCACAGATTACAGAATGCCACCAGTTGTGCATCGGAAACCACTACTGGTCTTTCAGGGAGCGATCAGAGCGTAGACTGTTTGAGACATTACTCACATGGAGGAATGTGAGAATATTGACTGTTGTATTCAATCCCGATGCAATTTCTGTGTTTCATCAACACTCTCTTAGTCCACAGATTACAGAATGCCACCAGATGTGCATCGGAGACTACTACTGGTCTTCCAGGGAACGAACAAAGCGTAGAGTTTGAGACATTACTTCCATGGAGGAAAGTGCGCATGGTGACTGTTGTATTCAATCCCGATGCTATTTCTGTGTTTCATCAACACTCTGATAGTCCACAGATTACAGAATGCCACCAGAAGTGCATCGGAAACTACTACTGGTATTCCAGGGAACGATCAAGTCGTAGACAGTTTGAGATATTACTCCCGTGGAGGAAATTGCGCATGGAGACTGTTGTATTCAATCCCGATGCATTCCATGTGTTTCATCAACACTCTGATAGTCCACAGATTACAAAATGCCACCAGATGTGCTTCGGAAACTACTACTGGTCTTCCAGCGAACGATCAAAACGTAGACTGTTTGAGACATTACTCCCATGGAGGAAAGTGCGCATGGTGACTGTTGTATTCAATCCCGATGCAATTTCTGTGTTTCATCAACACTCTGATAGTCCACAGATTACAGAATGCCTCCAGATGTGCATCGGAAATTACTACTGCTCTTCCAGGGAACTATCAAAGCGTAGACTGTTTGAGACATTACTCCCATGGAGGAAAGTGAGAAAATTGACTGTTGTATTCAATCCCGATGCAATTTCTGTGTTTCATCAACACTCTGTTAGTCCACAGATTACAGTATGCCACCAGATGTGCATCGGAGACTACTACTGGTCTTCCAGGGAACGATCAAAGCGTAGACTTCGAGACATTACTCCCATGGAGGGAAGTGCGCATGGTGACTGTTGTATTCAATCCCGATGCTATTTCTGTGTTTCATCAACACTCTGATAGTCCACAGAATACAGAATGCCACCAGATGTGCATCGGAAACTACTACTGGTATTCCTGGGAACGATCAAAGCGTAGACTGTTTGAGATATCACTCCCGTGGAGGAAAGTGCTCATGGTGACTGTTGTATTCAATCCCAATGCATTCTCTTTGTTTCATCAACACTCTGATAGTCCACAGATTACAGAATGCCACCAGTTGTGCATCGGAAACCACTACTGGTCTTTCAGGGAACGATCAAAGCGTAGACTATTTGAGACATTACTAACATGGAGGAATGTGCGCATTGTGACTGTTGTATTCAATCCCGATGCAATTTCTGTGTTTCATCAACTCTCTGATAGTACACAGATTACAGAATGCCACCAGATGTGCATCCAAAACTACTACTGGTCTTCCAGAGAACGATCAAAGCGTAGACTGTTTGAGACATTACTCCCAAGGAGGAAAGTGTTCATGATGACTGTTGTATTCAATCCCGATGCTACTTCTGTGTTTCATCAACACTCTGATAGTCCACAGATTACAGAATGCCTCCAGATGTGCATCGGAAACTACTACTGGTCCTCCAGGGAACGATCAAAGCGTAGACTGTTTGAGAATTACTCCCATTGAGGAAAGTGCGCATAGTGACTATTGTATTCAATCTCGATGGAATTTCTGTGTTTCATCAACACTCTGATAGTCCACAGATTAAAGAATGCTACCAGATGAGCATCGGAAACTACTACTGGTCTTCCAGGGAACAATCAAAACGTAGACTGTTTGAGACAATATTCCCATGGAGGAAAGTGCGCATGGTGACAGTTGTATTCAATCCCGATGCTATTTCTGTGTTTCACCAACACTCTTATAGTCCACAGATTACTGAATGCCACCAGATGTGCATCGGAAACTACTACTGGTCATCCAGGGAACGATCAAAGCGTAGAAAGTTTGAGAATTACTCCCGTGGAGGAAAGTGCGCATGGTGACAGTTGTATTCAATCCCGATGCTATTTCTGTGTTTCACCAACACTCTTATAGTCCACAGATTACTGAATGCCTCCAGATGTGCATCGAAAATTACTACTGGTCTTCCAGGGAACGATCAAAGCGTAGACTGTTTGAGACATTACTCCCATGGAGGAAAGTGCGAATATTGACTGTTGTATTCAATCCCGATGCAATTTCTCTGTTTCATCAACACTCTGTTAGTCCACAGATTACAGAATGCCACCAGATGTGCATCGGAAACTACTACTGGTCTTCCAGGGAAAGATCAAAGCGTAGACTGTTTGAGACATTACTCCCATGGAGAAAAGTGCGCATGGTGTCTGTTGTAATCAATCCCGATGCTATTTCTGTGTTTCATCAACACTCTGATAGTCCACTGATTACAGAATGCCACTAGATGTGCATTGGAAACTACTACTGCATTCCAGGGAACGATCAAAGCATAGACTGTTTGTGATATCACTCCCGTGGGGGAAAGTGCGCATGGTGATTGTTGTATTCAATCCCGATGCATTCTCTGTGTTTCATCAACACTCTGATGGTCCACACATTACAGAATGCCACCAGTTGTGCATCGGAAACCACTACTGGTCTTTCAGGGAACGATCAAAGCGTAGAGTGTTTGAGACATTACTCCCATGGAGGAATGTGCGCATGGTGACTGTTGATGCAATTTCTGTGTTTCATCAACACTCTGATAGTCCACAGATTACAGATTGCCTCCAGATGTGCATCGGAAACTACTACTGGTCTTCCTGGGAACGATCAAAGCGTAGTCTGTTTCAGACGTTACTCCCATGGAGGAAAGTGCGGATGGTGACTGTTGTATTCACTCCCGATGCAATTTCTGTGTTTTATCAACATTTTGAAGGTCCACAGATTACAGAATGCTTCCAGATGTGCACCGGAAGCTACTAATGGTCTTCCAGGGAACGATCAAAGCGTAGATTGTTTCAGACATTACTCCCATGGAGGAAAGTGCGCATGGTGACTGTTGTATTCAATCCCGATGCAATTTCTGTGTTTCATCAACACTCTGTTAGTCCACAGATTACAGAATGCCACCAGATGTGCCTCGGAGACTACTACTGGTCTTCCAGGGAACGATCAAAGCGTAGACTTTGAGACATTACTTCCATGGAAGAAAGTGCGCATGGTGACTGTTGTGTTCAATCCCGATGCTATTTCTGTGTTTCATCAACACTCTGATAGTCCACAGATTACAGAATGCCACCAGATGTGCATCGGAAACTACTACTGGCATTCCAGGGAACGATCAAGTCGTAGACTGTTTGAGATATTACTCCCGTGGAGGAAATTGCGCATGGTGACTGTTGTAATCAATCCCGATGCATTCCATGTGTTTCATCAACACTCTGATAGTCCACAGATTACAAAATGCCACCAGATGTGCATCGGAAACTACTACTGGTGTTCCAGGGAACGATCAAATCGTAGACTGTTTGCGACATTACTCCCATGGAAGGAAGTGCGCATAGTGACTGTTGTATTCAATCACGATGCAATTTCTCTGTTTCATCAACACTCTGGTGGTCCACAGATTACAGAATGCCTCCAGATGTGCATCCAAAAGTACTACTGGTCTTCCAGAGAACGATCAAAACGTAGACTGTTAGAGACATTACTGCCAAAGAGGAAAATGCTCATGATGACTGTTGTATTCAATACCGATGCTACTTCTATGTTACATCAACACTCTGATAGTCCACAGATTACAGAATGCCACGAGATGTGCATCGGAAACTACTATTGGTCTTCCAGGGAACGATCAAAGCGTAGACTGTTTGAGAATTACTGCCATGGAGGAAAGTGCGCATGGTGACTGTTGTATTCAATCCCGATGGAATTTCTGTGTTTCATCAACACTCTGATAGCCCACAAATTACAGAATGCCTCCATTTGTGCATCGAAAACTACTACTGGTCTTCCAGGGAACAATCAAAACGTAGACTGTTTGAGACAATACTCCCATGGAGGAAAGTGCGCATGGTGACTGTTGTATTCAATCCCGATGCAATCTCTGTGTTTCATCAACACTCTGATAGTCCATAGTTTACAGAATGCTACCAGATGTGCATCGGAAACTTCTACTGGTCTTCCAGGGAACGATCAAAGCGTAGACTGTTTGAGACATTACTCCCATTGAGGAATGTGCGCATGGTGACTGTTGTATTCAATCCCGATGCAATTTCTGTGTTTCATCAACACTCTGATAGTCCACAGATTACAGAATGCCAGCAGATGTGCATCGGAAACTACTACTGGTCTTCCAGGGAACGATCAAAGCGTAGACTGTTTGAGAATTACTCCCATGGAGGAAAGTGCGCATGGTGACTGTTGTATTCAATCCCGATGCTATTTCTGTGTTTCATCAACACTCTGATAGTCCACAGATTACAGAATTCCTCCACATGTGCACCGGAGACTACTAATGGTCTTCCAGGGAACGATCAAAACGTAGATTCATTGAGACATTACTCCCATGGAGGGAAGTGCGCATGGTGACTGTTGTATTCAATCCCGATGCAATTTCTGTGTTTCATCAAAACTCTGATAGTCCACAGATGACAGAATGCCTCCAGAAGTGCATCGAAAATTACTACTGGTCTTCCAGGGAACGATCATAGCGTAGACTGTTTGAGACATTACTCCCATGGAGGAAAGTGCGAATATTGACTGTTGTATTCAATCCCGATGCAATTTCTGTGTTTCATCAACATTCTGTTAGCCCACAGATTACAGAATGCCACCAGATGTGCATCGGAGACTACTACTGGTCTTCCAGGGAACGATCAAAGTTTAGACTGTTTGAGACATTACTCCCATGGAGGAAAGTGCGCATGGTGACAGTTGTATTCAATCCCGATGCAATTTCTGTGTTTCATCAACACTCAGTTAGTCCACAGATTACAGAATGCCACCAGATGTGCATCGGAGACTACTACTGGTCTTCCAGGGAACGATCAAAACGTAGACTGTTTGAGACATTACTCCCATGGAAGAAAGTGCGCATGGTGACTGTTGTATACAATCCCGATGCTATTTCTATGTTTCATCAACACTCTGATAGTCCACAGATTACAGAATGCCACCAGATGTGCATCGGAAACTAATACTGGTATTCCAGGGAACGATCAAAGCGTAGACAGTTTGAGATATCACTCCCGTGGAGGAAAGTGCGCATGGTGACTGTTGTATTCAATCCCGATGCATTCTCTGTGTTTCATCAACACTCTGAAAGTCCACAGATTACAGAATGCCACCAGTTGTGCATCGGAAACCACTACTGGTCTTTCAGGGAGCGATCAGAGCGTAGACTGTTTGAGACATTACTCACATGGAGGAATGTGAGAATTGTGACTGTTGTATTCAATCCCGATGCTATTTCTGTGTTTCATCAACTCTCTGATAGTCCACAGATTACAGAATGCCACCACATGTGCATCGGAAACTACTACTGGTGTTCCAGGGAACGATCAAATTGTAGACTGTTTGAGACATTACTCCCATGGAGAGAAGTGCGCATGGTGACTGTTGTATTCAATCCCTATGCAATTTCTGTGTTTCTTAAACACTCTGATAGTCCACAGATTACACAATGCCACCAGATGTGCATCGAAAACTACTACTGGTCTTCCAGTGCACGATCAAAGCGTAGACTGTTTGAGACATTACTCCCAAGGAGGAAAGTGCTCATGATGACTGTTGTATTCAATCCCGATGCTACTTCAGCGTTTCATCAACACTCGGATAGTCCACAGATTACAGAATGCCACCAGATGTGCATCGGAAACTACTACTGGTCTTCCAGGGAACGATCAAAGCGTAGACTGTTTGAGAATTACTCCCATGGATGAAAGTGCGCATGGTGACTGTTGTATTCAATCCCGATGCTATTTCTGTGTTTCATCAACACTCTGATAGTCCACAGATTACAGAATGCCACCAGTTGTGCATCGGAAACCACTACTGGTCTTTCAGGGAGCGATCAGAGCGTAGACTGTTTGAGACATTACTCACATGGAGGAATGTGAGAATTGTGACTGTTGTATTCAATCCCGATGCTATTTCTGTGTTTCATCAACTCTCTGATAGTCCACAGATTACAGAATGCCACCACATGTGCATCGGAAACTATTACTGGTGTTCCAGGGAACGATCAAATTGTAGACTGTTTGAGACATTACTCCCATGGAGAGAAGTGCGCATGGTGACTGTTGTATTCAATCCCTATGCAATTTCTGTGTTTCTTCAACACTCTGATAGTCCACAGATTACACAATGCCACCAGATGTGCATCGAAAACTACTACTGGTCTTCCAGTGCACGATCAAAGCGTAGACTGTTTGAGACATTACTCCCAAGGAGGAAAGTGCTCATGATGACTGTTGTATTCAATCCCGATGCTACTTCTGCGTTTCATCAACACTCGGATAGTCCACAGATTACAGAATGCCACCAGATGTGCATCGGAAACTACTACTGGTCTTCCAGGGAACGATCAAAGCGTAGACTGTTTGAGAATTACTCCCATGGATGAAAGTGCGCATGGTGACTGTTGTATTCAATCCCGATGCAATTTCTGTGTTTCATCAACACTCTGATAGTCCACAGATTACAGAATGCTTCCATTTGTGCATCGAAAACTACTACTGCCATTCCAGAGAACAATAAAAACGTAGACTGTTTGAGACTTTACTCCCATGGAGGAAAGTGCGCATGGTGACTGTTGTATTAAATCCCAATTAAATTTCTGTGTTTCAGCAACACTCTGATAGTCCATAGATTACAGAATGCCACCAGATGAGCATCGAAAATGACTACTGGTCTTCCAGGGAACGATCATAGCGTAGACTGTTTGAGACATTACTCCCATGGAGGAAAGTGCGAATATTGACTGTTGTATTCAATCCCGATGCAATTTCTGTGTTTCATCAACACTCTGTTATTCCACAGATTACAGAATGCCACCAGATGTGCATCGGAGACTACTACTGGTTTTCCAGGGAACGATCAAAGCGTAGACTGTTTGAGACATTCCTCCCATGGAGGAAAGTGCGCATGGTGACTGTTGTATACAATCCCGATGCTATTTCTGTGTTTCATCAACACTCTGATAGTCCATAGATTACAGAATGCCACCAGATGTGCATCGGATACTTCTACTGGTCTTCCAGGGAACGATCAAAGCGTAGACTGTTTCAGACGTTACTCCCATTGAGGAAAGTGCGGATGGTGACTGTTGTATTCAATCCCGATGCTATTTCTGTGTTTCACCTACACTCTGATAGTCCACAGATTACTGAATGCCACCAGATGTGCATCGGAAACTACTACTGGTCTTACAGGGAACGATCAAAGCGTAGAATGTTTGAGAATTACTCCCATGGAGGAAAGTGCGCATGGTGACTGTTGTATTCAATCCCGATGCAATATCTGTGTTTCAACAACACTCTGATAGTCCACAGATTACAGAATGCCTCCAGATGTGCACCGGAAACTACTAATGGTCTTCCAGGGAACGATCAAAACGTAGACATCTTGAGACATTACTCCCATGGAGGAAAGTGCGCATGGTGACTGTTGTATTCAATCCCGATGCAATTTCTGTGTTTCATCAACACTCTGATAGTCCACAGATGACAGAATGCCTCCAGATGAGCATCGAAAATTACTACTGGTCTTCCAGGGAACGATCATAGCGTAGACTGTTTGAGACATTACTCCCATGGAGGAAAGTGCGAATATTGACTGTTGTATTCAATCCCGATGCAATTTCTGTGTTTCATCAACACTCTGTTATTCCACAGATTACAGAATGCCACCAGATGTGCATCGGAGACTACTACTGGTCTTCCAGGGAACGATCAAAGCGTAGTCTGTTTGAGACATTCCTCCCATGGAGGAAAGTGCGCATGGTGACCGTTGTATACAATCCCGATGCTATTTCTGTGTTTCATCAACACTCTGATAGTCCATAGATTACAGAATGCCACCAGATGTGCATCGGATACTTCTACTGGTCTTCCAGGGTACGATCAAAGCGTAGACTGTTTCAGACATTACTCCCATGGAGGAAAGTGCGGATGGTGACTGTTGTATTTAATCCCGATTCAATTTCAGGGTTTCATCAACACTATGATAGTCCACAGATTACAGAATGCCACCAGATGTGCATCGGAAACTACTACTGGTCTTCCAGGGAAAGATCAATGCGTAGACTGTTTGAGACATTACTCCCATGGAGGAAAGTGCGCATGGTGACTGTTGTATTCAATCCCTTTGCAATTTCTGTGTTTCATCAACACTTAGTTAGTCCACAGATTACAGAATGCCTCCAGATGTGCATCGGAAACTACTACTGGTCTTCCTGGGAACGATCAAAGCGTAGACTGTTTGAGACATTACTCCCATAGAGGAAAGTGCGCATGGTGACTGTTGTATTCAATCCCGATGCAATTTCTGTGTTTCATCAACACTCTGATAGTCCACAGATTACAGAATGCCTCCATTTGTGCATCGAAAACTACTACTGCCATTCCAGAGAACAATGAAAACGTAGACTGTTTGAGACTTTACTCCCATGGAGGAAAGTGCGCATGGTGACTGTTGTATTAAATCCCAATAAAATTTCTGTGTTTCATCAACACTCTGATAGTCCATAGATTACAGAATGCCACCAGATGTGCATCGGAAACTTCTACTGGTCTTCCAGGGAACGATCAAACCGTAGACTGTTTGAGACATTACTCCCATGGAGGAATGTGCGCATGGTGACTGTTGTATTCAATCCCGAAGGTATTTCTGTGTTTCATCAACTCTCTGATAGTCCACAGATTACAGAATGCCACCACATGTGCATCGGAAACTACTACTGGTCTTCCTTTGAACGATCAAAGCGTAGACTGTTTCAGACGTTACTCCCATGGAGGAAAATGCGCATGGTGACTGTTGTATTCAATCCCGATGCAATTTCTGTGTTTCAACAACACTCTAATAGTCCACAGATTACAGAATGCCTCCAGATGTGCACCGGATACTACTAATGGTCTTCCAGGGAACGATCAAAACGTAGACTTCTTGTGACATTACTCCCATGGAGGAAAGTGCGCATGGTGACTGTTGTATTCAATCCCGATGCAATTTCTGTGTTTCATCAACACTCTGATAGTCCACAGATGACAGAATGCCTCCAGATGAGCATCGAAAATTACTACTGGTCTTCCAGGGAACGATCATAGCGTAGACTGTTTGAGACATTACTCCCATCGAGGAAAGTGCGAATATTGGCTGTTGTATTCAATCCCGATGCAATTTCTGTGTTTCATCAACACTCTGTTATTCCACAGATTACAGAATGCCACCAGAAGTGCATCGGAGACTACTACTGGTCTTCCAGGGAACGATCAAAGCGTAGACTGTTTGAGACATTCCTCCTATGGAGGAAAGTGCGCATGGTGACTGTTGTATACAATCCCGATGCTATTTCTGTGTTTCATCAACACTCTGATAGTCCATAGATTACAGAATGCCACCAGATGTGCATCGGATACTTCTGCAGGTCTTCCAGGGAACGATCAAAGCGTAGACTGTTTCAGACGTTACTCCCATGGAGGAAAGTGCGGATGGTGACTGTTGTATTCACTCCCGATGCAATTTCTGTGTTTCATCAACATTTTGAAGGTCCACAGATTACAGAATGCTTCCAGATGTGCACCGGAAACTACTAATGGTCTTCCAGGGTACGATCAAAGCGTAGACTGTTTCAGACATTACTCCCATGGAGGAAAGTGCGGATGGTGACTGTTGTATTCAATCCCGATTCAATTTCAGGGTTTCATCAACACTATGATAGTCCACAGATTACAGAATGCCACCAGATGTGCATCGTAAACTACTACTGGTCTTCCAGGGAAAGATCAAAGCTTAGACTGTTTGAGACATTACTCCCATGGAGGAAAGTGCGAATGGTGACTGTTGTATTCAATCCCTTTGCAATTTCTGTGTTTCATCAACACTTAGTTAGTCCACAGATTACAGAATGCCTCCAGATGTGCATCGGAAACTACTACTGGTCTTCCAGGGAACGATCAAAGCGTAGACTGTTTGAGACATTACTCCCATAGAGGAAAGTGCGCATGGTGACTGTTGTATTCAATCCCGATGCAATTTCTGTGTTTCATCAACACTCTGATAGTCCACAGATTACAGAATGCCTCCATTTGTGCATCGAAAACTACTACTGCCATTCCAGAGAACAATGAAAACGTAGACTGTTTGAGACTTTACTCCCATGGAGAAAAGTGCGCATGGTGACTGTTGTATTAAATCCCGATTAAATTTCTGTGTTTCATCAGCACTCTGATAGTCCATAGTTTACAGAATGCCACCAGATGTGCATCGGAAACTTCTACTGGTCTTCCAGGGAACAATCAAAGCGTAGACTGTTTGAGACATTACTCCCATGGAGGAATGTGCGCATGGTGACCGTTGTATTCAATCCCGATGCTATTTCTGTGTTTCACCTACACTCTGATAGTCCACAGATTACTGAATGCCACCAGATGTGAATCGGAAACTACTACTGGTCTTCCAGGGAACGATCAAAGCGTAGAATGTTTGAGAATACTCCCATGGAGGAAAGTGCGCATGGTGACTGTTGTATTCAATCCCGATGCAATTCCTGTGTTTCATCAACACTCTGATAGTCCACAGAATACAAAATGCCTCCAGATGTGCATCGGAAATTACTACTAGTCTTCCAGTGAACGATCAAAGGGTAGACTGTTTGAGACATTACTCCCATGGAGGAAAGTGCGAATATTGACCGTTGTATTCAATCCCGATGTAATTTCTGTCTTTCATCAACACTCTGTTAGTCCACAGATTACAGAATGCCACCAGATGTGCATCGGAAACTACTACTGCTCTTCCAGGGAACGACCAAAGCGTAGACTGTTTGAGACATTACTCCCATGGAGTAAAGTACACATGGCGTTTGTTGTATTCAATCCCGATGCTATTTCTGTGTTTCATCAACACTCTGATAGTCCACTGATTACAGAATGCCACCAGATGTGCATCGGAAACCACTAGTGGTATTCCAGGGAAGGATCAAAGCGTAGACTGTTTGAGATATCACTCCCGTGGAGGAAAGTGCGCATGGTGATTGTTGTATTCAATCCCGATGCATTCTCTGTGTTTCATCAACACTCTGATGATCTACAGGTTACAGAATGCCACCAGTTGTGCATCGGAAACCACTACTGGTCTTTCAGGGAACGATCAAAGCGTAGACTGTTTGAGATATTACTCCCATGGAGGAAAGTGTGCATGGTGACTGTTGTATACAATCCCGATGCTATTTCTGTGTTTCATCAACACTCTGATAGTCCAAAGATTACAGAATGCCACCAGATGTGCATCGGAAACTACTACTGGTATTCCAGGGAACGATCAAAGCGTAGACTGTTTGAGATATCACTCCCGTGGAGGAAAGTGCGCATGGTGACTGTTGTATTCAATCCCGATGCATTCTCTGTGTTTCATCAACACTCTGATAGTCCACAGATTACAGAATGCCACCAGTTGTGCATCGGAAACCACTACTGGTCTTTCAGGGAACGATCAAAGCGTAGACTGTTTGAGACATTAATCCCAAGGATGAAAGTGCTCATAATGACTGTTGTATTCAATCCCGATGCTACTTCTGTGTTTCATCAACACTCTGATAGTCCACAGATTACAGAATGCCACCAGATGTGCATCGGAAACTACTACTGGTCTTCCAGGGAACGATCAAAGCGTAGACTGTTTGAGACATTACTCCCAAGGAGGAAAGTGCTCATGATGACTGTTGTATTCAATCCCGATGGAATTTCTGTGTTTCATCAACACTCTGATAGTCCACAGATTACAGAATGTCTCCATTTGTGCATCGAAAACTACTACTGGCATTCCAGGCAACAATCAAAACGTAGACTGTTTGAGACATTACTCCCATGGAGGAAAGTGCGCATGGTGACTGTTGTATTAAATCCCGATTAAATTTCTGTGTTTCATCAACACTCTGATAGTCCATAGATTACAGAATGCCACCAGATGTGCATCGGAAACTTCTACTGGTCTTCCAGGGAACGAGCAAAGCGTAGACTGCTTGAGACATTACTCCCATGTAGGAATGTGCGCATGGTAACTGTTGTATTCAATCCTGATGCTATTTCTGTGTTTCACCTACACTCTGATAGTCCACAGATTACTGAATGCCACAAGATGTGAATCGGAAACTACTACTGGTCTTCCAGGGAACGATCAAATCGTAGACTGTTTGAGACATTACTCCCTTTTAGAGAAGTGCGCATGGTGACTGTTGTATTCAATCCCTATGCAATTTCTGTGTTTCATCAACACTCTGAGAGTCCACAGATTACAGAATGCCACCAGATGTGAATCGAAAACTACTACTGGTCTTCCAGTGAACGATCAAAGCGTAGACTGTTTGAGACATTACTCCCAAGGAGGAAAGTGCTCATGATGACTGTTGTATTCAATCCCGATGCTACTTCTGTGTTTCATCAACACTCTGATAGTCCACAGATTACAGAATGCCACCAGATGTGCATCGGAAACTACTACTGGGCTTCCAGGGAACGATCAAAGCGTAGACTGTTTGAGAATTACTCCCATGGAGGAAAGTGCGCATGCTGACTGTTGTATTCAATCCCGATGGAATTTCTGTGTGTCATCAACACTCTGATAGTCCACAGATTACAGAATGTCTCCATTTGTGCATCGAAAACTACTACTGGCATTCCAGGCAACAATCAAAACGTAGACTGTTTGAGACATTACTCCCATGGAGGAAAGTGCGCATGGTGACTGTTGTATTAAATCCCGATTAAATTTCTGTGTTTCATCAACACTCTGATAGTCCATAGATTACAGAATGCCACAAGATGTGCATCGGAAACTTCTACTTGTCTTCCAGGGAAAGAGCAAAGCGTAGACTGTTTGAGACATTACTCCCATGTAGGAATGTGCGCATGGTGACTGTTGTATTCAATCCCGATGCTATTTCTGTGTTTCACCTACACTCTGATAGTCCACAGATTACTGAATGCCACCAGATGTGAATCGGAAACTACTACTGGTCTTCCAGGGAACGATCAAAGCGTAGAATGTTTGAGAATTACTGCCATGGAGGAAAGTGCGCATGGTGACTGTTGTATTCAATCCGATGCAATTACTGTGTTTCATCAACACTCTGATAGTCCACAGATTACAGAATGCCTCCAGATGTGCATCGGAAATTACTACTGGTCTTCCAGGGAACGATCAAAGCGTAGACTGTTTGAGACATTACTCCCATGGAGGAAAGTGCGATTATTGACCGTTGTATTCAATCCCGATGTAATTTCTGTCTTTCATCAACACACTGTTAGTCCACAGATTACAGAATGACACCAGATGTGCATCGGAAACTACTACTGCCCTTCCAGGTCACGATCAAAGCGTAGACTGTTTGAGAAATTACTCCCATGGAGGAAAGTACGCATGGTGTTTGTTGTATTCAAACCCGACGCTATTTCTGTGTTTCATCAACACTCTGATAGTCCACTGATTACAGAATGCCACCAGATGTGCATCGGAAACTACTACTGGTATTCCAGGGAACGATCAAAGCGTAGACTGTTTGAGATATCACTCCCGTGGAGGGAAGTGCGCATGGTGACTGTTGTATTCAATCCCGATGCATTCTCTGTGTTTCATCAACACTCTGATGATCCACAGGTTACAGAATGCCACCAGTTGTGCATCGGAAACCACTACTATTCTTTCAGGGAACGATCAAAGCGTAGACCGTTTGAGACATTACTCCCATGGAGGAATGTGCGCATGGTGACTGTTGTATTCAATTCCGATTCAATTTCAGTGTTTAATCTACACTCTGATAGTCCACAGATTACAGAATGCCTCCAGATGTGCATCGAAAACTACTACTGGTCTTCCAGGGAACAATCAAAACGTATACTGTTTGAGACATTACTCCCATGGAGGAGAGTGCGCATGGTGACTGTTGTATTCAATCCCGATGCAATTTCTGATTTTCATCAACACTCTGATAGTCCATAGATTACAGATTGCCTCCAGATGTGCATCGGAAACTACTACTGGTCTTCCTTTGAACGATCAAAGCGTAGACTGTTTCAGACGTTACTCCCATGGAGGAAAATGCGCATGGTGACTGTTGTATTCAATCCCATTGCAATTTCTGTGTTTTATCAACACTCAGTTAGTCCACAGATTCCAGAATGCCACAAGATGTGCGTCGGAAACTACTACTGGTCTTCCAGGGAACGATCAAAGCCTAGACTGTTTGAGACATTACTCCCATGGAGGAAAGTGCGCATGGTGAATGTTGTATTCAATCCCGATGCAATTTCTGTGTTTCATCAACACTCTGATAGTCCATATATTACAGAATGTCACCAGATGTGCATCGGAAACTTCTACTGGTCTTCCAGGGAACGATCAAAGCGTAGACTGTTTGAGACATTACTCCTATGGAGGAATGTGCGCATGGTAACTGTTGTATTCAATCGCGATGCTATTTCTGTGTTTCATCAACACTCTGATAGTCCACAGATTAAAGAATGCCACCATATACGCAAAGGAAACTACTACTGGTGTTCCAGGGAACGATCAAATCGTAGACTGTTTCAGACATTACTCCCATGGAGGGAAGTGCGCATGGTGACTGTTGTATTCAATCCCGATTCAATTTCAGTGTTTCATCAACACTCTGATAGTCCACAGATTACAGAATGCCTCCAGATGTGCATCGAAAACTACTACTGGTCATCCAGGGAGCAATCAAAATGTATACTGTTTGAGACATTACTCCCATGGAGGAAAGTGCGCATGGTGACTGTTGTATTAAATCCCGATGAAATTTCTGATTTTCATCAATACTCTGATAGTCCACAGATTACAGATTGCCTCCAGATGTGCATCGGAAACTACTACTGGTCTTCCAGGGAAAGATCAAAGCGTAGACTGTTTGAGACATTACTCCCATGGAGGAAAGTGCGCATGGTGACTGTTGTATTCAATCCCTTTGCAATTTCTGTGTTTCATCAACACTTAGTTAGTCCACAGATTACAGAGTGCTTCCAGATGTGCACCGGAAACTACTAATGGTCTTCCAGGGAACAATCAAAGCGTAGACTGTTTCAGACATTACTCCCATCGAGGAAAGTGCGGATGGTGACTGTTGTATTCAATCCCGAATCAATTTCAGTGTTTCATCAACACTATGATAGTCCACAGATTACAGAATGAAACCAAATGTGCATCGGAAACTACTACAGGTCTTCCAGGGAACGATCAAAGCGTAGACTGTTTGAGACATTACTCCCATGGAGGAAAGTGCGCATGGTGACTGTTGTATTCAATCCCATTGCAATTTCTGTGTTTGATCAACACTCAGTTAGTCCACAGATTACAGAATGCCTCCAGATGTGCATCGGAAACTACTACTGGTCTTCCAGGGAACGATCAAAGCGTAGACTGTTTGAGACATTACTCCCATGGAGGAAAGTGCGCATGATGACTGTTGTATTCAATCCCATTGCAATTTCTGTGTTTTATCAACACTCAGTTAGTCCAAAGATTCCAGAATGCCTCCAGATGTGCATCGGAAACCACTACTGGTCTTAATGGGAACGATCAAAGCGTAGACTGTATCAGACATTACTCCCATGGAGGAAAGTGCGTATTGTGTCTGTTGTATTCACTCCCGATGCAATTTGTTTGTTTCAACAACACTTTGAAGGTCCACAGATTATAGAATGCCTCCAGATGTGCATCGGAAACTACTACTGGTATTCCATGGAACTATCAAAGCGTAGACTGTTTCAGACGTTACTCCCATGGAGGAAAATGCGCATGGTGACTGTTGTATTCAATCCCATTGCAATTTCTGTGTTTTATCAACACTCAGTTAGTCCACAGATTCCAGAATGCCACAAGATGTGCGTCGGAAACTACTACTGGTCTTCCAGGGAACGATCAAAGCGTAGACTGTTTGAGACATTACTCCCATGGAGGAAAGTGCGCATGGTGAATGTTGTATTCAATCCCGATGCAATTTCTGTGTTTCATCAACAATCTGATAGTCCATATATTACAGAATGTCACCAGATGTGCATCGGAAACTTCTACTGGTCTTCCAGGGAACGATCAAAGCGTAGACTGTTTGAGACATTACTCCTATGGAGGAATGTGCGCATGGTAACTGTTGTATTCAATCGCGATGCTATTTCTGTGTTTCATCAACACTCTGATAGTCCACAGATTAAAGAATGCCACCATATACGCAAAGGAAACTACTACTGGTGTTCCAGGGAACGATCAAATCGTAGACTGTTTCAGACATTACTCCCATGGAGGGAAGTGCGCATGGTGACTGTTGTATTCAATCCCGTTTCAATTTCAGTGTTTCATCAACACTCTGATAGTCCACAGATTACAGATTGCCTCCAGATGTGCATCGGAAACTACTACTGGTCTTCCTGGGAACGATCAAAGCGTAGACTGTTTCAGACGTTACTCCCATGGAGGAAAGTGCGGATGGTGACTGTTGTATTCACTCCCGATGCAATTTCTGTGTTTCATCAACATTTTGAAGGTCCACAGATTACAGAATGCTTCCAGATGTGCACCGGAAACTACTAATGGTCTTCCAGGGAACGATCAAAGCGTAGACTGTTTCAGACATTACTCCCATCGAGGAAAGTGCGGATGGTGACTGTTGTATTCAATCCCGAATCAATTTCAGTGTTTCATCAACACTATGATAGTCCACAGATTACAGAATGAAACCAAATTGTGCATCGGAAACTACTACAAGTCTTCCAGGGAACGATCAAAGCGTAGACTGTTTGAGACATTACTCCCATGGAGGAAAGTGCGCATGGTGACTGTTGTATTCAATCCCATTGCAATTTCTGTGTTTGATCAACACTCAGTTAGTCCACAGATTAAAGAATGCCTCCAGATGTGCATCGGAAACTACTACTGGTCTTCCTGGGAACGATCAAAGAGTAGACTGTTTGAGACACTACTCCCATGGAGAAAAGTGCGGATGGTGATTGTTGTATTCCATCCCGATGGAATTTATATGTTTTATCAACACTCTGATGGTCCACAGATTACAGAATGCCTCCACATGTGCATCGGAAACTACTACTGGTCTTTCTGGGAACGATCAAAGCGTAGACTGTTTGAGACAATACTCCCATGGAGGAAATTGCGCATGGTGACTATTGTATTCAATCCCATTGCATTTTCTGTGTTTTATCAACACTCAGTTAGTCCACAAATTTCTGAATGCCACCAGATGTGCATTACCAACTACTACTGGTCTTCCTGGAAACGATCAAAACGTAGACTGTATCAGACATTACTCCCATGGAGGAAAGTGCGGATTTTGACTGTTGTATTCACTTCCGATGCAATTTCTGTGTTTCATCAAAACTTTGAAGGTCCACAGATTACAGAATGCCTCCAGATGTGCATCGGAAATTACTACTGGTCTTCCAGGGAACGATCAAACCGTAGACTGTTTGAGACATTACTCCCATGGAGGAAAGTGCGAATATTGACCGTTGTATTCAATCCCGATGCAATTTCTGTTTTTCATGAACACTCTGATAGTCCACAGATTAAAGAATGCCACCATATATGCAAAGGAAACTACTACTGGTGATCCAGGGAACGTTCAAATCGTAGACCGTTTGAGACATAACTCCCATGGAGGGAAGTGCGCATGGTGACTGTTGTATTCAATCCTGATTCAGTTTCAGTGTTTCATCAACACTCTGATAGTCCACTGATTACAGAATGCCTCCAGATGTGCATCGAAAACTACTACTGGTCTTCCAGGGAACAATCAAAAAGTATACTGTTTGAGACATTACTCCCATGGGGGAAAGAGCGCATGGTGACTGTTGTATTAAATCCCGATGCAATTTCTGATTTTCATCAACACTCTGATAGTCCACAGATTACAGATTGCCTCCAGAAGTGCATCGGAAACTACTACTGGTCTTCCTGGGAACGATCAAAGCGTAGACTGTTTCAGACGTTACTCCCATGGAGGAAAGTGCGGATGGTGACTGTTGTATTCACTCCCGATGCAATTTCTGTGTTTCATCAACATTTTGAAGGTCCACAGATTACAGAATGCTTCCAGATGTGCACCGGAAACTACTAATGGTCTTCCAGGGAACGATCAAAGCGTAGACTGTTTCAGACATTACTCCCATGGAGGAAAATGCGGATGGTGACTGTTGTATTCAATCCCGATTCAGTTTCAGTGTTTCATCAACACTCTGATAGTCCACTGATTACAGAATGCCACCAGATGTGCATCGGAAACTACTACTGGTATTCCAGGGAACGATCAAAGCGTAGACTGTTTGAGATATCACTCCCGTGGAGGAAAGTGCGCATGGTGACTGTTGTATTCAATCCCGATGCATTCTCTGTGTTTCATCAACACTCTGCTGATCCACAGATTACAAAATGACACCAGTTGTGCATCGGAAACCACTACTGGTCTTTCAGGGAACGATCAAAGCGTAGACTGTTTGAGACATTACTCCCATGGAGGAATGTGCGCATGGTGACTGTTGAATTCAATCCCGATTCAATTTCTGTGTTTCATCAACACTCTGATAGTCCACAGATTAAAGAATGCCACCAGATGTGCATCGGAAACTACTACTGTTGTTCCAGGGAACTAACAAATCGTAGACTGTATGAGACATTACTCCCATGGAGGGAAGTGCGCATGGTGACTGTTGTATTCAATCCCGATTCAATTTCAGTGTTTCATCAACACTCTGATAGTCCACAGATTACAGAATGCCTCCAGATGTGCATCGAAAACTACTACTGGTCTTCCAGGGAACAATCAAAACGTATACTGTTTGAGACATTACTCCCATGGAGGAGAGTGCGCATGGTGACTGTTGTATTCAATCCCGATTCAATATCAGTGTTTCATCAACACTCTGATAGTCCACAGATTACAGAATGCCTCCAGATGTGCATCGAAAACTACTACTGGTCTTCCAGGGAACAATCAAAAAGTATACTGTTTGAGACATTACTCCCATGGAGGAAAGTGCGCGTGGTGACTGTTGTATTCAATCGCGATGCTATTTCTGTGTTTCATCAACACTCTGATAGTCCACAGATTAAAGAATGCCACCATATACGCAAAGGAAACTACTACTGGTGTTCCAGGGAACGATCAAATCGTAGACTGTTTCAGACATTACTCCCATGGAGGGAAGTGCGCATGGTGACTGTTGTATTCAATCCCGATTCAATTTCAGTGTTTCATCAACACTCTGATAGTCCACAGATTACAGAATGCCTCCAGATGTGCATCGAAAACTACTACTGGTCATCCAGGGAGCAATCAAAATGTATACTGTTTGAGACATTACTCCCATGGAGGAAAGTGCGCATGGTGACTGTTGTATTAAATCCCGATGAAATTTCTGATTTTCATCAATACTCTGATAGTCCACAGATTACAGATTGCCTCCAGATGTGCATCGGAAACTACTACTGGTCTTCCAGGGAAAGATCAAAGCGTAGACTGTTTGAGACATTACTCCCATGGAGGAAAGTGCGCATGGTGACTGTTGTATTCAATCCCTTTGCAATTTCTGTGTTTCATCAACACTTAGTTAGTCCACAGATTACAGAGTGCTTCCAGATGTGCACCGGAAACTACTAATGGTCTTCCAGGGAACAATCAAAGCGTAGACTGTTTCAGACATTACTCCCATCGAGGAAAGTGCGGATGGTGACTGTTGTATTCAATCCCGAATCAATTTCAGTGTTTCATCAACACTATGATAGTCCACAGATTACAGAATGAAACCAAATGTGCATCGGAAACTACTACAGGTCTTCCAGGGAACGATCAAAGCGTAGACTGTTTGAGACATTACTCCCATGGAGGAAAGTGCGCATGGTGACTGTTGTATTCAATCCCATTGCAATTTCTGTGTTTGATCAACACTCAGTTAGTCCACAGATTACAGAATGCCTCCAGATGTGCATCGGAAACTACTACTGGTCTTCCAGGGAACGATCAAAGCGTAGACTGTTTGAGACATTACTCCCATGGCGGAAAGTGCGCATGATGACTGTTGTATTCAATCCCATTGCAATTTCTGTGTTTTATCAACACTCAGTTAGTCCAAAGATTCCAGAATGCCTCCAGATGTGCATCGGAAACCACTACTGGTCTTAATGGGAACGATCAAAGCGTAGACTGTATCAGACATTACTCCCATGGAGGAAAGTGCGTATTGTGTCTGTTGTATTCACTCCCGATGCAATTTGTTTGTTTCAACAACACTTTGAAGGTCCACAGATTATAGAATGCCTCCAGATGTGCATCGGAAACTACTACTGGTATTCCATGGAACTATCAAAGCGTAGACTGTTTCAGACGTTACTCCCATGGAGGAAAATGCGCATGGTGACTGTTGTATTCAATCCCATTGCAATTTCTGTGTTTTATCAACACTCAGTTAGTCCACAGATTCCAGAATGCCACAAGATGTGCGTCGGAAACTACTACTGGTCTTCCAGGGAACGATCAAAGCGTAGACTGTTTGAGACATTACTCCCATGGAGGAAAGTGCGCATGGTGAATGTTGTATTCAATCCCGATGCAATTTCTGTGTTTCATCAACAATCTGATAGTCCATATATTACAGAATGTCACCAGATGTGCATCGGAAACTTCTACTGGTCTTCCAGGGAACGATCAAAGCGTAGACTGTTTGAGACATTACTCCTATGGAGGAATGTGCGCATGGTAACTGTTGTATTCAATCGCGATGCTATTTCTGTGTTTCATCAACACTCTGATAGTCCACAGATTAAAGAATGCCACCATATACGCAAAGGAAACTACTACTGGTGTTCCAGGGAACGATCAAATCGTAGACTGTTTCAGACATTACTCCCATGGAGGGAAGTGCGCATGGTGACTGTTGTATTCAATCCCGTTTCAATTTCAGTGTTTCATCAACACTCTGATAGTCCACAGATTACAGATTGCCTCCAGATGTGCATCGGAAACTACTACTGGTCTTCCTGGGAACGATCAAAGCGTAGACTGTTTCAGACGTTACTCCCATGGAGGAAAGTGCGGATGGTGACTGTTGTATTCACTCCCGATGCAATTTCTGTGTTTCATCAACATTTTGAAGGTCCACAGATTACAGAATGCTTCCAGATGTGCACCGGAAACTACTAATGGTCTTCCAGGGAACGATCAAAGCGTAGACTGTTTCAGACATTACTCCCATCGAGGAAAGTGCGGATGGTGACTGTTGTATTCAATCCCGAATCAATTTCAGTGTTTCATCAACACTATGATAGTCCACAGATTACAGAATGAAACCAAATTGTGCATCGGAAACTACTACAAGTCTTCCAGGGAACGATCAAAGCGTAGACTGTTTGAGACATTACTCCCATGGAGGAAAGTGCGCATGGTGACTGTTGTATTCAATCCCATTGCAATTTCTGTGTTTGATCAACACTCAGTTTGTCCACAGATTAAAGAATGCCTCCAGATGTGCATCGGAAACTACTACTGGTCTTCCTGGGAACGATCAAAGAGTAGACTGTTTGAGACACTACTCCCATGGAGAAAAGTGCGGATGGTGATTGTTGTATTCCATCCCGATGGAATTTATATGTTTTATCAACACTCTGATGGTCCACAGATTACAGAATGCCTCCACATGTGCATCGGAAACTACTACTGGTCTTTCTGGGAACGATCAAAGCGTAGACTGTTTGAGACAATACTCCCATGGAGGAAATTGCGCATGGTGACTATTGTATTCAATCCCATTGCATTTTCTGTGTTTTATCAACACTCAGTTAGTCCACAAATTTCTGAATGCCACCAGATGTGCATTACCAACTACTACTGGTCTTCCTGGAAACGATCAAAACGTAGACTGTATCAGACATTACTCCCATGGAGGAAAGTGCGGATTTTGACTGTTGTATTCACTTCCGATGCAATTTCTGTGTTTCATCAAAACTTTGAAGGTCCACAGATTACAGAATGCCTCCAGATGTGCATCGGAAATTACTACTGGTCTTCCAGGGAACGATCAAACCGTAGACTGTTTGAGACATTACTCCCATGGAGGAAAGTGCGAATATTGACCGTTGTATTCAATCCCGATGCAATTTCTGTTTTTCATGAACACTCTGATAGTCCACAGATTAAAGAATGCCACCATATATGCAAAGGAAACTACTACTGGTGATCCAGGGAACGTTCAAATCGTAGACTGTTTGAGACATAACTCCCATGGAGGGAAGTGCGCATGGTGACTGTTGTATTCAATCCTGATTCAGTTTCAGTGTTTCATCAACACTCTGATAGTCCACTGATTACAGAATGCCTCCAGATGTGCATCGAAAACTACTACTGGTCTTCCAGGGAACAATCAAAAAGTATACTGTTTGAGACATTACTCCCATGGGGGAAAGAGCGCATGGTGACTGTTGTATTAAATCCCGATGCAATTTCTGATTTTCATCAACACTCTGATAGTCCACAGATTACAGATTGCCTCCAGAAGTGCATCGGAAACTACTACTGGTCTTCCTGGGAACGATCAAAGCGTAGACTGTTTCAGACGTTACTCCCATGGAGGAAAGTGCGGATGGTGACTGTTGTATTCACTCCCGATGCAATTTCTGTGTTTCATCAACATTTTGAAGGTCCACAGATTACAGAATGCTTCCAGATGTGCACCGGAAACTACTAATGGTCTTCCAGGGAACGATCAAAGCGTAGACTGTTTCAGACATTACTCCCATGGAGGAAAATGCGGATGGTGACTGTTGTATTCAATCCCGATTCAGTTTCAGTGTTTCATCAACACTCTGATAGTCCACTGATTACAGAATGCCACCAGATGTGCATCGGAAACTGCTACTGGTATTCCAGGGAACGATCAAAGCGTAGACTGTTTGAGATATCACTCCCGTGGAGGAAAGTGCGCATGGTGACTGTTGTATTCAATCCCGATGCATTCTCTGTGTTTCATCAACACTCTGCTGATCCACAGATTACAAAATGACACCAGTTGTGCATCGGAAACCACTACTGGTCTTTCAGGGAACGATCAAAGCGTAGACTGTTTGAGACATTACTCCCATGGAGGAATGTGCGCATGGTGACTGTTGAATTCAATCCCGATGCAATTTCTGTGTTTCATCAACACTCTGATAGTCCACAGATTAAAGAATGCCACCAGATGTGCATCGGAAACTACTACTGGTGTTCCAGGGAACTAACAAATCGTAGACTGTTTGAGACATTACTCCCATGGAGGGAAGTGCGCATGGTGACTGTTGTATTCAATCCCGATTCAATTTCAGTGTTTCATCAACACTCTGATAGTCCACAGATTACAGAATGCCTCCAGATGTGCATCGAAAACTACTACTGGTCTTCCAGGGAACAATCAAAACGTATACTGTTTGAGACATTACTCCCATGGAGGAGAGTGCGCATGGTGACTGTTGTATTCAATCCCGATTCAATTTCAGTGTTTCATCAACACTCTGATAGTCCACAGATTACAGAATGCCTCCAGATGTGCATCGAAAACTACTACTGGTCTTCCAGGGAACAATCAAAAAGTATACTGTTTGAGACATTACTCCCATGGAGGAAAGTGCGCGTGGTGACTGTTGTATTAAATCCCGATGAAATTTCTGATTTTCATCAATACTCTGATAGTCCACAGATTACAGATTGCCTCCAGATGTGCATCGGAAACTACTACTGGTCTTCCTGGGATCGATCAAAGCGTAGACTGTTTCAGACGTTACTCCCATGGAGGAAAGTGCGGATGGTGACTGTTGTATTCACTCCCGATGCAATTTCTGTGTTTCATCAACATTTTGAAGGTCCACAGATTACAGAATGCTTCCAGATGTGCACCGGAAACTACTAATGGTCTTCCAGGGAACGATCAAAGCGTAGACTGTTTCAGACATTACTCCCATCGAGGAAAGTGCGGATGGTGACTGTTGTATTCAATCCCGAATCAATTTCAGTGTTTCATCAACACTATGATAGTCCACAGATTACAGAATGAAACCAAATGTGCATCGGAAACTACTACAGGTCTTCCAGGGAACGATCAAACCGTAGACTGTTTGAGACATTACTCCCATGGAGGAAAGTGCGCATGGTGACTGTTGTATTCAATCCCATTGCAAATTCTGTGTTTGATCAACACTCAGTTAGTCCACAGATTAAAGAATGCCTCCAGATGTGCATCAGAAACTACTACTGGTCTTCCTGGGAACGATCAAAGCGTAGACTGTTTGAGACATTACTCCCATGGAGAAAAGTGCGGATGGTGATTGTTGTATTCCATCCCGATGGAATTTATATGTTTTATCAACACTCTGATGGTCCACAGATTACAGAATGCCTCCACATGTGCATCGGAAACTACTACTGGTCTTTCTGGGAACGATCAAAGCGTAGACTGTTTGAGACATTACTCCCATGGAGGAAATTGCGCATGGTGACTATTGTATTCAATCCCATTGCATTTTCTGTGTTTTATCAACACTCAGTTAGTCCACAAATTTCTGAATGCCACCAGATGTGCATTACCAACTACTACTGGTCTTCCTGGAAACGATCAAAACGTAGACTGTATCAGACATTACTCCCATGGAGGAAAGTGCGGATTTTGACTGTTGTATTCACTCCCGATGCAATTTCTGTGTTTCATCAAAACTTTGAAGGTCCACAGATTACAGAATGCCTCCAGATGTGCATCGGAAATTACTACTGGTCTTCCAGGGAACGATCAAACCGTAGACTGTTTGAGACATTACTCCCATGGAGGAAAGTGCGAATATTGACCGTTGTATTCAATCCCGATGCAATTTCTGTGTTTCATGAACACTCTGATAGTCCACAGATTAAAGAATGCCACCATATATGCAAAGGAAACTACTACTGGTGTTCAAGGGAACGTTCAAATCGTAGACTGTTTGGGACATAACTCCCATGGAGGGAAGTGCGCATGGTGACTGTTGTATTCAATCCTGATTCAGTTTCAGTGTTTCATCAACACTCTGATAGTCCACTGATTACAGAATGCCTCCAGATGTGCATCGAAAACTACTACTGGTCTTCCAGGGAACAATCAAAAAGTATACTGTTTGAGACATTACTCCCATGGGGGAAAGAGCGCATGGTGACTGTTGTATTAAATCCCGATGCAATTTCTGATTTTCATCAACACTCTGATAGTCCACAGATTACAGATTGCCTCCAGATGTGCATCGGAAACTACTACTGGTCTTCCTGGGAACGATCAAAGCGTAGACTGTTTCAGACGTTACTCCCATGGAGGAAAGTGCGGATGGTGACTGTTGTATTCACTTCCGATGCAATTTCTGTGTTTCATCAACATTTTGAAGGTCCACAGATTACAGAATGCTTCCAGATGTGCACCGGAAACTACTAATGGTCTTCCAGGGAACGATCAAAGCGTAGACTGTTTCAGACATTACTCCCATGGAGGAAAGTGCGGATGGTGACTGTTGTATTCAATCCCGATTCAGTTTCAGTGTTTCATCAACACTCTGATAGTCCACTGATTACAGAATGCCACCAGATGTGCATCGGAAACTACTACTGGTATTCCAGGGAACGATCAAAGCGTAGACTGTTTGAGATATCACTCCCGTGGAGGAAAGTGCGCATGGTGACTGTTGTATTCAATCACGATGCATTCTCTGTGTTTCATCACACTCTGCTGATCCACAGATTACAGAATGACAACAGTTGTGCATCGGAAACCACTACTGGTCTTTCAGGGAACGATCAAAGCGTAGACTGTTTGAGACATTACTCCCATGGAGGAATGTGCGCATGGTGACTGTTGGATTCAATCCCGATGCAATTTCTGTGTTTCATCAACACTCTGATAGTCCACAGATTAAAGAATGCCACCAGATGTGCATCGGAAACTACTACTGGTGTTCCAGGGAACTATCAAATCGTAGACTGTTTGAGACATTACTCCCATGGAGGGAAGTGCGCATGGTGACTGTTGTATTCAATCCCGATTCAATTTCAGTGTTTCATCAACACCCTGATAGTCCACAGATTACAGAATGCCTCCAGATGTGCATCGAAAACTACTACTGGTCTTCCAGGGAACACTCAAAACGTATACTGTTTGAGACATTACTCCCATGGAGGAGAGTGCGCATGGTGACTGTTGTATTCAATCCCGATTCAGTTTCAGTGTTTCATCAACACTCTGATAGTCCACTGATTACAGAATGCCTCCAGATGTGCATCGAAAACTACTACTGGTCTTCCAGGGAACAATCAAAAATTATACTGTTTGAGACATTACTCCCATGGGGGAAAGAGCGCATGGTGACTGTTGTATTAAATCCCGATGCAATTTCTGATTTTCATCAACACTCTGATAGTCCACAGATTACAGATTGCCTCCAGATGTGCATCGGAAACTACTACTGGTCTTCCTGGGAACGATCAAAGCGTAGACTGTTTCAGACGTTACTCCCACGGAGGAAAGTGTGGATGGTGACTGTTGTATTCACTCCCGATGCAATTTCTGTGTTTCATCAACATTTTGAAGGTCCACAGATTACAGAATGCTTCCAGATGTGCACCGGAAACAACTAATGGTCTTCCAGGGAACGATCAAAGCGTAGACTGTTTCAGACATTACTCCCATGGAGGAAAGTGCGCATGGTGACTGTTGTATTAAATCCCGATGAAATTTCTGATTATCATCAATACTCTGATAGTCCACAGATTACAGATTGCCTCCAGATGTGCATCGGAAACTACTACTGGTCTTCCTGGGAACGATCAAAGCGTAGACTGTTTCAGACGTTACTCCCATGGAGGAAAGTGCGCATGGTGACTGTTGTATTCAATCCCATTGCAATTTCTGTGTTTTATCAACACTCAGTTAGTCCACAGATTCCAGAATGCCTCCAGATGTGCATCGGAAACTACTACTGGTCTTAATGGGAACGATCAAAGCGTAGACTGTATCAGACATTACTCCAATGGAGGAAAGTGCGTATTGTGTCTGTTGTATTCACTCCCGATGCAATTTCTGTGTTTCAACAACACTTTGAAGGTCCACAGATTACAGAATGCCTCCAGATGTGCATCGGAAACTACTACTGGTATTCCATGGAACTATCCAAGCGTAGCCTGTTTCAGATATTACTCCCATGGAGAAAAGTGCGGATGGTGATTGTTGTATTCCATCCCGATGCAATTTATATGTTTCATCAACACTATGATGGTCCACAGATTACAGATTGCCTCCACATGTGCATCGGAAACTACTACTGGTCTTTCTGGGAACGATCAAAGCGCAGACTGTTTGAGACATGACTCCCATGGAGGAAATTGCGCATGGTGACTGTTGTATTCAATCCCATTGCATTTTCTGTGTTTTATCAACACTCAGTTAGTCCACAAATTTCTGAATGCCACCAGATGTGAATTACAAACTACTACTGGTCTTCCTGGAAACGATCAAAACGTAGACTGTATCAGACATTACTCCCATGGAGGAAAGTGCGGATTTTGACTGTTGTATTCACTCCCGATGCAATTTCTGTGTTTCATCAACACTTTGAAGGTCCACAGATTACAGAATGCCTCCAAATGTGCATCGGAAATTACTACTGGTCTTCCAGGGAACGATCAAACCGTAGACTGTTTGAGACATTACTTCCATGGAAGAAAGTGCGAATATTGACCGTTGTATTCAATCCCGATGCAATTTCTGTGTTTCATCAACACTCTGATAGTCCACAGATTACAGAATGCCTCCAGATGTGCATCAAAAACTACTACTGGTCTTCCAGGGAACAATCAAAAAGTATACTGTTTGAGACATTACTCCCATGGAGGAAAGAGCGCATGGTGACTGTTGTATTAAATCCCGATGCAATTTTTGATTTTCATCAACACTCCGATAGTCCACAGATTACAGATTGCCTCCAGATGTGCATCGGAAACTACTACTGGTCTTCCTGTGAACGATCAAAGCGTAGACTGTTTCAGACGATACTCCCATGGAGGAAAGTGCGCATGGTGACTGTTGTATTCAATCCCGATGCAATTTCTGTGTTTCATCAACATTTTGAAGGTCCACAGATTACAGAATGCTTCCAGATGTGCACCGGAAACTACTAATGGTCTTCCAGGGAACGATCAAAGCGTAGACTGTTTCAGACATTACTCCCATCGAGGAAAGTGCGGATGGTGACTGTTGTATTCAATCCCGAATCAATTTCAGTGTTTCATCAACACTATGATAGTCCACAGATTACAGAATGAAACCAAATGTGCATCGGAAACTACTACAGGTCTTCCAGGGAACGATCAAAGCGTAGACTGTTTGAGACATTACTCCCATGAAGGAAAGTGCGCATGGTGACTGTTGTATTCAATCCCATTGCAATTTCTGTGTTTGATCAACACTCAGTTAGTCCACAGATTAAAGAATGCCTCCAGATGTGCATCGGAAACTACTACTGGTATTCCTGGGAACGATCAAAGCGTAGACTGTTTGAGACATTACTCCCATGGAGAAAAGTGCGGATGGTGATTGTTGTATTCCATCCCGATGGAATTTATATGTTTTATCAACACTCTGATGGTCCACAGATTACAGAATGCCTCCACATGTGCATCGGAAACTACTACTGGTCTTTCTGGGAACGATCAAAGCGTAGACTGTTTGAGACATTACTCCCATGGAGGAAATTTTGCATGGTGACTATTGTATTCAATCCCATTGCATTTTCTGTGTTTTATCAACACTCAGTTAGTCCACAAATTTCTGAATGCCACCAGATGTGCATTACCAACTACTACTGGTCTTCCTGGAAACGATCAAAACGTAGACTGTATCAGACATTACTCCCATGGAGGAAAGTGCGGATTTTGACTGTTGTATTCACTCCCGATGCAATTTCTGTGTTTCATCAAAACTTTGAAGGTCCACAGATTACAGAATGCCTCCAGATGGGCATCGGAAATTACTACTGGTCTTCCAGGGAACGATCAAACCGTAGACTGTTGGAGACATTACTCCCATGGAGGAAAGTGCGAATATTGACCGTTGTATTCAATCCCGATGCAATTTCTGTGTTTCATGAACACTCTGATAGTCCACAGATTAAAGAATGCCACCATATATGCAAAGGAAACTACTACTGGTGTTCCAGGGAACGTTCAAATCGTAGACTGTTTGAGACATAACTCCCATGGAGGGAAGTGCGCATGGTGACTGTTGTATTCAATCCTGATTCAGTTTCAGTGTTTCATCAACACTCTGATAGTCCACTGATTACAGAATGCCTCCAGATGTGCATCGAAAACTACTACTGGTCTTCCAGGGAACAATCAAAAAGTATACTGTTTCAGACATTACTCCCATGGGGGAAAGAGCGCATGGTGACTGTTGTATTAAATCCCGATGCAATTTCTGATTTTCATCAACACTCTGATAGTCCACAGATTACAGATTGCCTCCAGATGTGCATCGGAAACTACTACTGGTCTTCCTGGGAACGATCAAAGCGTAGACTGTTTCAGACGTTACTCCCATGGAGGAAAGTGCGGATGGTGACTGTTGTATTCACTCCCGATGCAATTTCTGTGTTTCATCAACATTTTGAAGGTCCACAGATTACAGAATGCTTCCAGATGTGCACCGGTAACTACTAATGGTCTTCCAGGGAACGATCAAAGCGTAGACTGTTTCAGACATTAGTCCCATGGAGGAAAGTGCGGATGGTGACTGTTGTATTCAATCCCGATTCAGTTTCAGTGTTTCATCAACACTCTGATAGTCCACTGATTACAGAATGCCACCAGATGTGCATCGGAAACTACTACTGGTATTCCAGGGAACGATCAAAGCGTAGACTGTTTGAGATATCACTCCCGTGGAGGAAAGTGCGCATGGTGACTGTTGTATTCAATCCCGATGCATTCTCTGTGTTTCATCAACACTCTGCTGATCCACAGATTACAGAATGACACCAGTTGTGCATCGGAAACCACTACTGGTCTTTCAGGGAACGATCAAAGCGTAGACTGTTTGAGACATTACTCCCATGGAGGGATGTGCGCATGGTGACTGTTGAATTCAATCCCGATGCAATTTCTGTGTTTCATCAACACTCTGATAGTCCACAGATTAAAGAATGCCACCAGATGTGCATCGGAAACTACTACTGGTGTTCCAGGGAACTATCAAATCGTAGACTGTTTGAGACATTACTCCCCTGGAGGGAAGTGCACATGGTGACTGTTGTATTCAATCCCGATTCAATTTCAGTGTTTCATCAACACTCTGATAGTCCACAGATTACAGAATGCCTCCAGATGTGCATCGAAAACTACTACTGGTCTTCCAGGGAACAATCAAAACGTATACTGTTTGAGACATTACTCCCATGGAGGAGAGTGCGCATGGTGACTGTTGTATTCAATCCCGATTCAATTTCAGTGTTTCATCAACACTCTGATAGTCCACAGATTACAGAATGCCTCCAGATGTGCATCGAAAACTCCTACTGGTCTTCCAGGGAACAATCAAAAAGTATACTGTTTGAGACATTACTCCCATGGAGGAAAGTGCGCGTGGTGACTGTTGTATTAAATCCCGATGAAATTTCTGATTTTCATCAATACTCTGATAATCCACAGATTACAGATTGCCTCCAGATGTGCATCGGAAACTACTACTGGTCTTCCTGGGAACGATCAAAGCGTAGACTGTTTCAGACGTTACTCCCATGGAGGAAAGTGCGGATGGTGACTGTTGTATTCACTCCCGATGCAATTTCTGTGTTTCATCAACATTTTGAAGGTCCACAGATTACAGAATGCTTCCAGATGTGCACCGGAAACTACTAATGGTCTTCCAGGGAACGATCAAAGCGTAGACTGTTTCAGACATTACTCCCATGGAGGAAAGTGCGCATGGTGACTGTTGTATTAAATCCCGATGAAATTTCTGATTATCATCAATACTCTGATAGTCCACAGATTACAGATTGCCTCCAGATGTGCATCGGAAACTACTACTGGTCTTCCTGGGAACGATCAAAGCGTAGACTGTTTCAGACGTTACTCCCATGGAGGAAAGTGCGCATGGTGACTGTTGTATTCAATCCCATTGCAATTTCTGTGTTTTATCAACACTCAGTTAGTCCACAGATTCCAGAATGCCTCCAGATGTGCATCGGAAACTACTACTGGTCTTAATGGGAACGATCAAAGCGTAGACTGTATCAGACATTACTCCCATGGAGGAAAGTGCGTATTGTGTCTGTTGTATTCACTCCCGATGCAATTTCTGTGTTTCAACAACACTTTGAAGGTCCACAGATTACAGAATGCCTCCAGATGTGCATCGGAAACTACTACTGGTATTCCATGGAACTATCCAAGCGTAGCCTGTTTCAGATATTACTCCCATGGAGAAAAGTGCGGATGGTGATTGTTGTATTCCATCCCGATGCAATTTATATGTTTCATCAACACTATGATGGTCCACAGATTACAGATTGCCTCCACATGTGCATCGGAAACTACTACTGGTCTTTCTGGGAACGATCAAAGCGTAGACTGTTTGAGACATGACTCCCATGGAGGAAATTGCGCATGGTGACTGTTGTATTCAATCCCATTGCATTTTCTGTGTTTTATCAACACTCAGTTAGTCCACAAATTTCTGAATGCCACCAGATGTGAATTACAAACTTCTACTGGTCTTCCTGGAAACGATCAAAACGTAGACTGTATCAGACATTACTCCCATGGAGGAAAGTGCGGATTTTGACTGTTGTATTCACTCCCGATGCAATTTCTGTGTTTCATCAACACTTTGAAGGTCCACAGATTACAGAATGCCTCCAAATGTGCATCGGAAATTACTACTGGTCTTCCAGGGAACGATCAAACCGTAGACTGTTTGAGACATTACTCCCATGGAGGAAAGTGCGAATATTGACCGTTGTATTCAATCCCGATGCAATTTCTGTGTTTCATCAACACTCTGATAGTCCACAGATTACAGAATGCCTCCAGATGTGCATCAAAAACTACCACTGGTCTTCCAGGGAACAATCAAAAAGTATACTGTTTGAGACATTACTCCCATGGAGGAAGGAGCGCATGGTGACTGTTGTATTAAATCCCGATGCAATTTCTGATTTTCATCAACACTCTGATAGTCCACAGATTACAGAATGCCTCCAGATGTGCATCGGAAACTACTACTGGTCTTCCAGGGAACGATCAAAGCGTAGACTGTTTGAGACATTACTCCCATGGAGGAAAGTGCGCATGGTGACTGTTGTATTCAATCCCATTGCAATTTCTGTGTTTTATCAACACTCAGTTAGTCCAAAGATTCCAGAATGCCTCCAGATGTGCATCGGAAACCACTACTGGTCTTAATGGGAACGATCAAAGCGTAGACTGTATCAGACATTACTCCCATGGAGGAAAGTGCGTATTGTGTCTGTTGTATTCACTCCCGATGCAATTTCTTTGTTTCAACAACACTTTGAAGGTCCACAGATTATAGAATGCCTCCAGATGTGCATCGGAAACTACTACTGGTATTCCATGGAACTATCAAAGCGTAGACTGTTTCAGACGTTACTCCCATGGAGGAAAATGCGCATGGTGACTGTTGTATTCAATCCCATTGCAATTTCTGTGTTTTATCAACACTCAGTTAGACCACAGATTCCAGAATGCCACAAGATGTGCGTCGGAAACTACTACTGGTATTCCAGGGAACGATCAAAGCGTAGACTGTTTGAGACATTACTCCCATGGAGGAAAGTGCGCATGGTGAATGTTGTATTCAATCCCGATGAAATTTCTGTGTTTCATCAACACTCTGATAGTCCATATATTACAGAATGTCACCAGATGTGCATCGGAAACTTCTACTGGTCTTCCAGGGAACGATCAAAGCGTAGACTGTTTGAGACATTACTCCTATGGAGGAATGTTCGCATGGTAACTGTTGTATTCAATCGCGATGCTATTTCTGCGTTTCATCAACACTCTGATAGTCCACAGATTAAAGAATGCCACCATATACGCAAAGGAAACTACTACTGGTGTTCCAGGGAACGATCAAATCGTAGACTGTTTCAGACATTACTCCCATGGAGGGAAGTGTGCATGGTGACTGTTGTATTCAATCCCGATTCAATTTCAGTGTTTCATCAACACTCTGATAGTCCACAGATTACAGAATGCCTCCAGGTGTGCGTCGGAAATTACTACTGGTCTCCCAGGGGACGATCAAAGCGTAGACTGTTTGAGACATTACTCCCATGGAGGAAAGTGCGCATGGTGACTGTTGTATTCAATCCCATTGGAATTTCTGTGTTTTATCAACACTCAGTTAGTCCCAAGATTCCAGAATGCCTCCAGATGTGCATCGGAAACCACTACTGGTCTTAATGGGAACGATCAAAGCGTAGACTGTTTCAGACATTACTCCCATGGAGGGAAGTGCGCATGGTGACTGTTTTATTCAATCCCGTTTCAATTTCAGTGTTTCATCAACACTCTGATAGTCCACAGATTACAGATTGCCTCCAGATGTGCATCGGAAACTACTACTGGTCTTCCTGGGAACGATCAAAGCGTAGACTGTTTCAGACGTTACTCCAATGGAGGAAAGTGCGGATGGTGACTGTTGTATTCACTCCCGATGCTATTTCTGTGTTTCATCAACATTTTGAAGGTCCACAGATTACAGAATGCTTCCAGATGTGCACCGGAAACTACTAATGGTCTTCCAGGGAACGATCAAAGCGTAGACTGTTTCAGACATTACTCCCATCGAGGAAAGTGCGGATGGTGACTGTTGTATTCAATCCCGAATCAATTTCAGTGTTTCATCAACACTATGATAGTCCACAGATTACAGAATGAAACCAAATGTGCATCGGAAACTACTACAGGTCTTCCAGGGAACGATCAAAGCGTAGACTGTTTGAGACATTACTCCCATGGAGGAAAGTGCGCATGGTGACTGTTGTATTCAATCCCATTGCAATTTCTGTGTTTGATCAACACTCAGTTAGTCCACAGATTAAAGAATGCCTCCAGATGTGCATGGGAAACTACTACTGGTCTTCCTGGGAACGATCAAAGCGTAGACTGTTTGAGACATTACTCCCATGGAGAAAAGTGCGGATGGTGATTGTTGTATTCCATCCCGATGGAATTTATATGTTTTATCAACACTCTGATGGTCCACAGATTACAGAATGCCTCCACATGTGCATCGGAAACTACTACTGGTCTTTCTGGGAACGATCAAAGCGTAGACTGTTTGAGACATTACTCCCATGGAGGAAATTTTGCATGGTGACTATTGTATTCAATCCCATTGCATTTTCTGTGTTTCATCAACACTCAGTTAGTCCACAAATTTCTGAATGCCACTAGATGTGCATTACCAACTACTACTGGTCTTCCTGGAAACGATCAAAACGTAGACTGTATCAGACATTACTCCCATGGAGGAAAGTGCGGATTTTGACTGTTGTATTCACTCCCGATGCAATTTCTGTGTTTCATCAAAACTTTGAAGGTCCACAGATTACAGAATGCCTCCAGATGTGCATCGGAAATTACTACTGGTCTTCCAGGGAACGATCAAACCGTAGACTGTTTGAGACATTACTCCCATGGAGGAAAGTGCGAATATTGACCGTTGTATTCAATCCCGATGCAATTTCTGTGTTTCATGAACACTCTGATAGTCCACAGATTAAAGAATGCCACCATATATGCAAAGGAAACTACTACTGGTGTTCCAGGGAACGTTCAAATCGTAGACTGTTTGAGACATAACTCCCATGGAGGGAAGTGCGCATGGTGACTGTTGTATTCAATCCTGATTCAGTTTCAGTGTTTCGTCAACACTCTGATAGTCCACTGATTACAGAATGCCTCCAGATGTGCATCGAAAACTACTACTGGTCTTCCAGGGAACAATCAAAAAGTATACTGTTTGAGACATTACTCCCATGGGGGAAAGAGCGCATGGTGACTGTTGTATTAAATCCCGATGCAATTTCTGATTTTCATCAACACTCTGATAGTCCACAGATTACAGATTGCCTCCAGATGTGCATCGGAAACTACTACTGGTCTTCCTGGGAACGATCAAAGCGTAGACTGTTTCAGACGTTACTCCCATGGAGGAAAGTGCAGATGGTGACTGTTGAATTCACTCCTGGTGCAATTTCTGTGTTTCATCAACATTTTGAAGGTCCACAGATTACAGAATGCTTCCAGATGTGCACCGGAAACTACTAATGGTCTTCCAGGGAACGATCAAAGCGTAGACTGTTTCAGACATTACTCCCATGGAGGAAAGTGCGGATGGTGACTGTTGTATTCAATCCCGATTCAGTTTCAGTGTTTCATCAACACTCTGATAGTCCACTGATTACAGAATGCCACCAGATGTGCATCGGAAACTACTACTGGTATTCCAGGGAACCATCAAAGCGTAGACTGTTTGAGATATCACTCCCGTGGAGGAAAGTGCGCATGGTGACTGTTGTATTCAATCCCGATGCATTCTCTGTGTTTCATCAACACTCTGCTGATCCACAGATTACAGAATGACACCAGTTGTGCATCGGAAACCACTACTGGTCTTTCAGGGAACGATCAAAGCGTAGACTGTTTGAGACATTACTCCCATGGAGGAATGTGCGCATGGTGACTGTTGAATTCAATCCCGATGCAATTTCTGTGTTTCATCAACACTCTGATAGTCCACAGATTATAGAATGCCACCAGATGTGCATCGGAATCTACTACTGGTGTTCCAGGGAACTATCAAATCGTAGACTGTTTGAGACATTACTCCCATGGAGGGAAGTGCGCATGGTGACTGTTGTATTCAATCCCGATTCAATTTCAGTGTTTCATCAACACTCTGATAGTCCACAGATTACAGAATGCCTCCAGATGTGCATCGAAAACTACTACTGGTCTTCCAGGGAACAATCAAAACGTATACTGTTTGAGACATTACTCCCATGGAGGAGAGTGCGCATTGTGACTGTTGTATTCAATCCCGATTCAATTTCAGTGTCTCATCAACACTCTGATAGTCCACAGATTACAGAATGCCTCCAGATGTGCATCGAAAACTACTACTGGTCTTCCAGGGAACAATCAAAAAGTATACTGTTTGAGACATTACTCCCATGGAGGAAAGTGCGCGTGGTGACTGTTGTATTAAATCCCGATGAAATTTCTGATTTTCATCAATACTCTGATAGTCCACAGATTACAGATTGCCTCCAGATGTGCATCGGAAACTACTACTGGTCTTCCTGGGAACGATCAAAGCGTAGACTGTTTCAGACGTTACTCCCATGGAGGAAAGTGCGGATGGTGACTGTTGTATTCACTCCCGATGCAATTTCTGTGTTTCATCAACATTTTGAAGGTCCACAGATTACAGAATGCTTCCAGATGTGCACCGGAAACTACTAATGGTCTTCCAGGGAACGATCAAAGCGTAGACTGTTTCAGACATTACTCCCATGGAGGAAAGTGCGCATGGTGACTGTTGTATTAAATCCCGATGAAATTTCTGATTATCATCAATACTCTGATAGTCCACAGATTACAGATTGCCTCGAGATGTGCATCGGAAACTACTACTGGTCTTCCTGGGAACGATCAAAGCGTAGACTGTTTCAGACGTTACTCCCATGGAGGAAAGTGCGCATGGTGACTGTTGTATTCAATCCTATTGCAATTTCTGTGTTTTATCAACACTCAGTTAGTCCACAGATTCCAGAATGCCTCCAGATGTGCATCGGAAACTACTACTGGTCTTAATGGGAACGATCAAAGCGTAGACTGTATCAGACATTACTCCCATGGAGGAAAGTGCGTATTGTGTCTGTTGTATTCACTCCCGATGCAATTTCTGTGTTTCATCAACAATTTGAAGGTCCACAGATTACAGAATGCCTCCAAATGTGCATCGGAAATTACTACTGGTCTTCCAGGGAACGATCAAACCGTAGACTGTTTGAGACATTACTTCCATGGAGGAAAGTGCGAATATTGACCGTTGTATTCAATCCCGATGCAATTTCTGTGTTTCATCAACACTCTGATAGTCCACAGATTACAGAATGCCTCCAGATGTGCATCAAAAACTACTACTGGTCTTCCAGGGAACAATCAAAAAGTATACTGTTTGAGACATTACTCCCATGGAGGAAGGAGCGCATGGTGACTGTTGTATTAAATCCCGATGCAATTTCTGATTTTCATCAACACTCTGATAGTCCACAGATTACAGATTGCCTCCAGATGTGCATCGGAAACTACTACTGGTCTTCCTGTGAACGATCAAAGCGTAGACTGTTTCAGACGTTACTCCCATGGAGGAAAGTGCGAATGGTGACTGTTGTATTCACTCCCGATGCAATTTCTGTGTTTCATCAACATTTTGAAGGTCCACAGATTACAGAATGCTTGCAGATGTGCACCGGAAACTACTAATGGTCTTCCAGGGAGCGATCAAAGCGTAGACTGTTTCAGACATTACTCCCATGGAGGAAAGTGCGGATGGTGACTGTTGTATTCAATCCCGATTCAATTTCAGTGTTTCATCAACACTATGATAGTCCACAGATTACAGAATGCCACCAGATGTGCATCGGAAACTACTACAGGTCTTCCAGGGATCGATCAAAGCGTAGACTGTTTGAGACATTACTCCCATGGAGGAAAGTGCGCATGGTGACTGTTGTATTCAATCCCATTGCAATTTCTGTGTTTGATCAACACTCAGTTAGTCCACAGATTACAGAATGCCTCCAGATGTGCATGGGAAACTACTACTGGCCTCCCAGGGTACGGTCAAAGCGTAGACTGTTTGAGACATTACTCCCATGGAGTAAAGTGATCTTGGTGACTGTTGTATTCAATCCCATTGCAATTTCTGTGTTTTATTAACACTCAGTTAGTCCACAGATTCCAGAATGACTCCAGATGTGCATCGGAAACTACTACTGGTCTTAAAGGGAACGATCAAAGCATAGACTGTATCAGACATTACTCCCATGGAGGAAAGTGCGAATTGTGTCTGTTGTATTCACTCACGATGCAATTTCTGTGTTTCATCAACACTTTGAAGGTCCACAGATTACAGAATGCCTCCAGATGTGCATGGGAAACTACTACTGGTATTCCATGGAACTATCAAAGCGTTGACTGTTTCAGATATTACTCCCATGCAGAAAAGTGCGGATGGTGATTTTTGTATTCCATCCCGATGCAATTTCTATGTTTCATCAACACTCTGATGGTTCACAGATTACAGATTGCCTCCAGATGTGCATCGGAAACTACTACTGGTCTTCCTGGGAACGATCTAAACGTAGACTGTATCAGACATTACTCCCATGGAGGAAAGTGAGGATTTTGACTGTTGTATTCACTCCCGATGCAATTTCTGTGTTTCATCAGCACTTTGAAGGTCCACAGATTACAGAATGCCTCCAGATGTGCATCGGAAACTTCTACTGGTATTCCATGGAACGATCAAAGCGTAGACTGTTTAAGATATTACTGCCATGGAGAAAAGTGCGGATGGTGACTGTTGTATTCCATCCCATGCAATATCTATGTTTCATCAACACTCTGATAGTCCACAGATTACAGAATGCCTCCAGACTTGCTTCGGAAACTACTACTGGTCTTCCAGAGAACGATCAAAGAGTAGACTGTTTGAGACATTACTCCCATGGAGGAAAGTGCGGATGGTGACTGTTGTACTCAAACTCGATGCAATTTCTGTGTTTCATCAACACTTTGCGGGTCCACAGATTACAGAATTCCTCCAGATGTGCATCGGAAATTACTACTGGTCTTCCAGGGAACGATCAAAGCGTACACTCTTTGTGACATTACTCCCATGGAGGAAAGTGCGCATGGTGACTGTTGTATTCAATCCCGATGCAATTTCTGTGTTTCATCAACACTCTGATAGTCCACAGATTACAGAATGCCACCAGATGTGCATCGGTAACTACTACTGGTCTTCCAGGGATCGATCAAAGCGTAGACTGTTTGAGACATTACTCCCATGGAGGAAAGTGCGCATGGCGACTGTTGTATTCAATTCCATTGCACTTTCTGTGTTTTATCAACACTCAGTTAGTCCACAGATTCCAGAATGCCTCCAGATGTGCATCGGAAACTACTACTGGTCTTAATGGGAACGATCAAAGCGTAGACTGTATCAGACATTACTCCCATGGAGGAAAGTGCGTATTGTGTCTGTTGTATTCACTCCCGATGCAATTTCTGTGTTTCAACAACACTTTGAAGCTCCACAGATTACAGAATGCCTCCAGATGTGCATTGGAAACTACTACTGGTCTTCGTGGAAACGATCAAATCGTAGACTGTATCAGACATTACTCCCATGGAGGAAAGTGCGGATTGTGACTGTTGTATTCACTCCCGATGCAATTTCTGTGTTTCATCAACACTTTGAAGGTCCACAGATTACAGAATGCCTCCAGATGTGCATCGGAAACTTCTACTGGTATTCCATGGAACGATCAAAGCGTAGACTGTTTAAGATATTACTGCCATGGAGAAAAGTGCGGATGGTGACTGTTGCATTCCATCCCATGCAATTACTATGTTTCATCCACACTCTGATAGTCCACAGATTACAGAATGCCTCCAGATGTGGATCGGAAACTACTACTAGTCTTCCTGGGAACGATCAAAGCGTAGACTGTTTGAGACTTACTGCCATGGAGGAAAGTGCGGATGGTGACTGTTGTATTGAAACTCGATGCAACTTCTGTGTTTCATCAACACTTTGAGGGTCCACAGATTACAGAATGCCTCCAGATGGGCATCGGAAACTACTACTGGTCTTCCAGGGAACGATCAAAGCGTAGACTGTTTGAGACATTACTCCCATGGAGGAAAGTGCGCATGGTGACTGTTGTATTCAATCCCGATTCAATTTCAGTGTTTCATCAACACTCTGATAGTCCACAGATTACAGAATGCCTCCAGATGTGCATCGGAAACCACTACTGGTCTTAATGGGAACGATCAAAGCGTAGACTGTATCAGACATTACTCCCATGGAGGAAAGTGCGTATTGTGTCTGTTGTATTCACTCCCGATGCAATTTCTTTGTTTCAACAACACTTTGAAGGTCCACAGATTATAGAATGCCTCCAGATGTGCATCGGAAACTACTACTGGTATTCCATGGAACTATCAAAGCGTAGACTGTTTCAGACGTTACTCCCATGGAGGAAAATGCGCATGGTGACTGTTGTATTCAATCCCATTGCAATTTCTGTGTTTTATCAACACTCAGTTAGTCCACAGATTCCAGAATGCCACAAGATGTGCGTCGGAAACTACTACTGGTATTCCAGGGAACGATCAAAGCGTAGACTGTTTGAGACATTACTCCCATGGAGGAAAGTGCGCATGGTGAATGTTGTATTCAATCCCGATGAAATTTCTGTGTTTCATCAACACTCTGATAGTCCATATATTACAGAATGTCACCAGATGTGCATCGGAAACTTCTACTGGTCTTCCAGGGAACGATCAAAGCGTAGACTGTTTGAGACATTACTCCTATGGAGGAATGTGCGCATGGTAACTGTTGTATTCAATCGCGATGCTATTTCTGCGTTTCATCAACACTCTGATAGTCCACAGATTAAAGAATGCCACCATATACGCAAAGGAAACTACTACTGGTGTTCCAGGGAACGATCAAATCGTAGACTGTTTCAGACATTACTCCCATGGAGGGAAGTGTGCATGGTGACTGTTGTATTCAATCCCGATTCAATTTCAGTGTTTCATCAACACTCTGATAGTCCACAGATTACAGAATGCCTCCAGGTGTGCGTCGGAAATTACTACTGGTCTCCCAGGGGACGATCAAAGCGTAGACTGTTTGAGACATTACTCCCATGGAGGAAAGTGCGCATGGTGACTGTTGTATTCAATCCCATTGCAATTTCTGTGTTTTATCAACACTCAGTTAGTCCCAAGATTCCAGAATGCCTCCAGATGTGCATCGGAAACCACTACTGGTCTTAATGGGAACGATCAAAGCGTAGACTGTTTCAGACATTACTCCCATGGAGGGAAGTGCGCATGGTGACTGTTTTATTCAATCCCGTTTCAATTTCAGTGTTTCATCAACACTCTGATAGTCCACAGATTACAGATTGCCTCCAGATGTGCATCGGAAACTACTACTGGTCTTCCTGGGAACGATCAAAGCGTAGACTGTTTCAGACGTTACTCCCATGGAGGAAAGTGCGGATGGTGACTGTTGTATTCACTCCCGATGCAATTTCTGTGTTTCATCAACATTTTGAAGGTCCACAGATTACAGAATGCTTCCAGATGTGCACCGGAAACTACTAATGGTCTTCCAGGGAACGATCAAAGCGTCGACTGTTTCAGACATTACTCCCATCGAGGAAAGTTCGGATGGTGACTGTTGTATTCAATCCCGAATCAATTTCAGTGTTTCATCAACACTATGATAGTCCACAGATTACAGAATGAAACCAAATGTGCATCGGACACTACTACAGGTCTTCCAGGGAACGATCAAAGCGTAGACTGTTTGAGACATTACTCCCATGGAGGAAAGTGCGCATGGTGACTGTTGTATTCAATCCCATTGCAATTTCTGTGTTTGATCAACACTCAGTTAGTCCACAGATTAAAGAATGCCTCCAGATGTGCATCGGAAACTACTACTGGTCTTCCTGGGAACGATCAAAGCGTAGACTGTTTGAGACATTACTCCCATGGAGAAAAGTGCGGATGGTGATTGTTGTATTCCATCCCGATGGAATTTATATGTTTTATCAACACTCTGATGGTCCACAGATTACAGAATGCCTCCACATGTGCATCGGAAACTACTACTGGTCTTTCTGGGAACGATCAAAGCGTAGACTGTTTGAGACATTACTCCCATGGAGGAAATTTTGCATGGTGACTATTGTATTCAATCCCATTGCATTTTCTGTGTTTCATCAACACTCAGTTAGTCCACAAATTTCTGAATACCACTAGATGTGCATTACCAACTACTACTGGTCTTCCTGGAAACGATCAAAACGTAGACTGTATCAGACATTACTCCCATGGAGGAAAGTGCGGATTTTGACTGTTGTTTTCACTCCCGATGCAATTTCTGTGTTTCATCAAAACTTTGAAGGTCCACAGATTACAGAATGCCTCCAGATGTGCATCGGAAATTACTACTGGTCTTCCAGGGAACGATCAAACCGTAGACTGTTTGAGACATTACTCCCATGGAGGAAAGTGCGAATATTGACCGTTGTATTCAATCCCGATGCAATTTCTGTGTTTCATGAACACTCTGATAGTCCACAGATTAAAGAATGCCACCATATATGCAAAGGAAACTACTACTGGTGTTCCAGGGAACGTTCAAATCGTAGACTGTTTGAGACATAACTCCCATGGAGGGAAGTGCGCATGGTGACTGTTGTATTCAATCCTGATTCAGTTTCAGTGTTTCATCAACACTCTGATAGTCCACAGATTACAGAATGCCTCCAGATGTGCATCGAAAACTACTACTGGTCTTCCAGGGAACAATCAAAACGTATACTGTTTGAGACATTACTCCCATGGGGGAAAGAGCGCATGGTGACTGTTGTATTAAATCCCGATGCAATTTCTGATTTTCATCAACACTCTGATAGTCCACAGATTACAGATTGCCTCCAGATGTGCATCGGAAACTACTACTGGTCTTCCTGGGAACGATCAAAGCGTAGACTGTTTCAGAAATTACTCCCATGGAGGAAAGTGCAGATGGTGACTGTTGAATTCACTCCTGATGCAATTTCTGTGTTTCATCAACATTTTGAAGGTCCACAGATTACAGAATGCTTCCAGATGTGCACCGAAAACTACTAATGGTCTTCCAGGGAACGATCAAAGCGTAGACTGTTTCAGACATTACTCCCATGGAGGAATGTGCGCATGGTGACTGTTGAATTCAATCCCGATGCAATTTCTGTGTTTCATCAACACTCTGATAGTCCACAGATTATAGAATGCCACCAGATGTGCATCGGAATCTACTACTGGTGTTCCAGGGAACTATCAAATCGTAGACTGTTTGAGACATTACTCCCATGGAGGGAAGTGCGCATGGTGACTGTTGTATTCAATCCCGATTCAATTTCAGTGTTTCATCAACACTCTGATAGTCCACAGATTACAGAATGCCTCCAGATGTGCATCGAAAACTACTACTGGTCTTCCAGGGAACAATCAAAACGTATACTGTTTGAGACATTACTCCCATGGAGGAGAGTGCGCATTGTGACTGTTGTATTCAATCCCGATTCAATTTCAGTGTTTCATCAACACTCTGATAGTCCACAGATTACAGAATGCCTCCAGATGTGCATCGAAAACTACTACTGGTCTTCCAGGGAACAATCAAAAAGTATACTGTTTGAGACATTACTCCCATGGAGGAAAGTGCGCGTGGTGACTGTTGTATTAAATCCCGATGAAATTTCTGATTTTCATCAATACTCTGATAGTCCACAGATTACAGATTGCCTCCAGATGTGCATCGGAAACTACTACTGGTCTTCCTGGGAACGATCAAAGCGTAGACTGTTTCAGACGTTACTCCCATGGAGGAAAGTGCGGATGGTGACTGTTGTATTCACTCCCGATGCAATTTCTGTGTTTCATCAACATTTTGAAGGTCCACAGATTACAGAATGCTTCCAGATGTGCACCGGAAACTACTAATGGTCTTCCAGGGAACGATCAAAGCGTAGACTGTTTCAGACATTACTCCCATGGAGGAAAGTGCGCATGGTGACTGTTGTATTAAATCCCGATGAAATTTCTGATTATCATCAATACTCTGATAGTCCACAGATTACAGATTGCCTCGAGATGTGCATCGGAAACTACTACTGGTCTTCCTGGGAACGATCAAAGCGTAGACTGTTTCAGACGTTACTCCCATGGAGGAAAGTGCGCATGGTGACTGTTGTATTCAATCCTATTGCAATTTCTGTGTTTTATCAACACTCAGTTAGTCCACAGATTCCAGAATGCCTCCAGATGTGCATCGGAAACTACTACTGGTCTTAATGGGAACGATCAAAGCGTAGACTGTATCAGACATTACTCCCATGGAGGAAAGTGCGTATTGTGTCTGTTGTATTCACTCCCGATGCAATTTCTGTGTTTCAACAACACTTTGAAGGTCCACAGATTACAGATTGCCTCCACATGTGCATCGGAAACAACTACTGGTCTTCCAGGGAACGATCAAACCGTAGACTGTTTGAGACATTACTTCCATGGAGGAAAGTGCGAATATTGACCGTTGTATTCAATCCCGATGCAATTTCTGTGTTTCATCAACACTCTGATAGTCCACAGATTACAGAATGCCTCCAGATGTGCATCAAAAACTACTACTGGTCTTCCAGGGAACAATCAAAAAGTATACTGTTTGAGACATTACTCCCATGGAGGAAGGAGCGCATGGTGACTGTTGTATTAAATCCCGATGCAATTTCTGATTTTCATCAACACTCTGATAGTCCACAGATTACAGATTGCCTCCAGATGTGCATCGGAAACTACTACTGGTCTTCCTGTGAACGATCAAAGCGTAGACTGTTTCAGACGTTACTCCCATGGAGGAAAGTGCGAATGGTGACTGTTGTATTCACTCCCGATGCAATTTCTGTGTTTCATCAACATTTTGAAGGTCCACAGATTACAGAATGCTTGCAGATGTGCACCGGAAACTACTAATGGTCTTCCAGGGAACGATCAAAGCGTAGACTGTTTCAGACATTACTCCCATGGAGGAAAGTGCGGATGGTGACTGTTGTATTCAATCCCGATTCAATTTCAGTGTTTCATCAACACTATGATAGTCCACAGATTACAGAATGCCACCAGATGTGCATCGGAAACTACTACAGGTCTTCCAGGGATCGATCAAAGCGTAGACTGTTTGAGACATTACTCCCATGGAGGAAAGTGCGCATGGTGACTGTTGTATTCAATCCCATTGCAATTTCTGTGTTTGATCAACACTCAGTTAGTCCACAGATTACAGAATGCCTCCAGATGTGCATGGGAAACTACTACTGGCCTCCCAGGGTACGGTCAAAGCGTAGACTGTTTGAGACATTACTCCCATGGAGTAAAGTGCTCTTGGTGACTGTTGTATTCAATCCCATTGCAATTTCTGTGTTTTATTAACACTCAGTTTGTCCACAGATTCCAGAATGACTCCAGATGTGCATCGGAAACTACTACTGGTCTTAAAGGGAACGATCAAAGCATAGACTGTATCAGACATTACTCCCATGGAGGAAAGTGCGAATTGTGTCTGTTGTATTCACTCACGATGCAATTTCTGTGTTTCATCAACACTTTGAAGGTCCACAGATTACAGAATGCCTCCAGATGTGCATGGGAAACTACTACTGGTATTCCATGGAACTATCAAAGCGTTGACTGTTTCAGATATTACTCCCATGGAGAAAAGTGCGGATGGTGATTTTTGTATTCCATCCCGATGCAATTTCTATGTTTCATCAACACTCTGATGGTTCACAGATTACAGATTGCCTCCAGATGTGCATCGGAAACTACTACTGGTCTTCCTGGGAACGATCAAAGTGTAGACTGTTTGAGACATTACTCCCATGGAGGAAATTGCGCATGGTGACTGTTGTATTCAATCCCATTGCAATTTCTGTGTTTGATCAACACTCAGTTAGTCCACAAATTTCAGAATGCCTCCAGATGTGCATTGAAAACTACTACTGGCCTTCCTGGAAACGATCAAAACGTAGACTGTATCAGACATTACTCCCATGGAGGAAAGTGAGGATTTTGACTGTTGTATTCACTCCCGATGCAATTTCTGTGTTTCATCAGCACTTTGAAGGTCCACAGATTACAGAATGCCTCCAGATGTGCATCGGAAACTTCTACTGGTATTCCATGGAACGATCAAAGCGTAGACTGTTTAAGATATTACTGCCATGGAGAAAAGTGCGGATGGTGACTGTTGTATTCCATCCCATGCAATATCTATGTTTCATCAACACTCTGATAGTCCACAGATTACAGAATGCCTCCAGACTTGCTTCGGAAACTACTACTGGTCTTCCAGAGAACGATCAAAGAGTAGACTGTTTGAGACATTACTCCCATGGAGGAAAGTGCGGATGGTGACTGTTGTACTCAAACTCGATGCAATTTCTGTGTTTCATCAACACTTTGCGGGTCCACAGATTACAGAATTCCTCCAGATGTGCATCGGAAATTACTACTGGTCTTCCAGGGAACGATCAAAGCGTACACTCTTTGTGACATTACTCCCATGGAGGAAAGTGCGCATGGTGACTGTTGTATTCAATCCCGATGCAATTTCTGTGTTTCATCAACACTCTGATAGTCCACAGATTACAGAATGCCACCAGATGTGCATCGGAAACTACTACTGGTCTTCCAGGGATCGATCAAAGCGTAGACTGTTTGAGACATTACTCCCATGGAGGAAAGTGCGCATGGCGACTGTTGTATTCAATCCCATTGCACTTTCTGTGTTTTATCAACACTCAGTTAGTCCACAGATTCCAGAATGCCTCCAGATGTGCATCGGAAACTACTACTGGTCTTAATGGGAACGATCAAAGCGTAGACTGTATCAGACATTACTCCCATGGAGGAAAGTGCGTATTGTGTCTGTTGTATTCACTCCCGATGCAATTTCTGTGTTTCAACAACACTTTGAAGCTCCACAGATTACAGAATGCCTCCAGATGTGCATTGGAAACTACTACTGGTCTTCGTGGAAACGATCAAATCGTAGACTGTATCAGACATTACTCCCATGGAGGAAAGTGCGGATTGTGACTGTTGTATTCACTCCCGATGCAATTTCTGTGTTTCATCAACACTTTGAAGGTCCACAGATTACAGAATGCCTCCAGATGTGCATCGGAAACTTCTACTGGTATTCCATGGAACGATCAAAGCGTAGACTGTTTAAGATATTACTGCCATGGAGAAAAGTGCGGATGGTGACTGTTGCATTCCATCCCATGCAATTACTATGTTTCATCCACACTCTGATAGTCCACAGATTACAGAATGCCTCCAGATGTGGATCGGAAACTACTACTAGTCTTCCTGGGAACGATCAAAGCGTAGACTGTTTGAGACTTACTGCCATGGAGGAAAGTGCGGATGGTGACTGTTGTATTGAAACTCGATGCAACTTCTGTGTTTCATCAACACTTTGAGGGTCCACAGATTACAGAATGCCTCCAGATGGGCATCGGAAACTACTACTGGTCTTCCAGGGAACGATCAAAGCGTAGACTGTTTGAGACATTACTCCCATGGAGGAAAGTGCGCATGGTGACTGTTGTATTCAATCCCGATGCAATTTCTGTGTTTCATCAACACTCTGATAGTCCACAGATTACAAAATGCTACCAGATGTGCATCGGAAACTACTCCTGGTCTTCCATGGAACGATCAACTCGTAGACTGTTTGAGACATTACTCCCATGGAGGTAAGTGCGCATGGTGACTGTTGTATTCAAACCCGATGCAATTTCTGTGTTTCATCAACACTCTGACAGTCCACAGATTACAGTATGCCACCAGATGTGCATCAGAAACTACTACTGGTCTTCCAGGGAACGATCAAAGCGTAGACTGTTTCAGACGTTACTCGCATGGAGGAAAGTGCGTATGGTGACTGTTGTATTCAATCCCGATGCAATTTCTGTGTTTCATCAACACTTTGACGGTCCACAGAATACAGAATGCCTCCAGATGTGCATCGGAAACTACTACTGGTATTCCAGGGAACGATCAAAGCGTAGACTGTTTCAGACGTTACTCCCATGGAGGAAAGTGCGGATGGTGTTGTATTCACTCCCGATGCAATTTCTGCGTTTCATCAACATTTTGAAGGTCCACAGATTACAGAATGTTTCCAGATGTGCACCGGAAACTAGTAATAGTCTTCCTGGGAACGATCAAAGCGTAGACTGTTTCAGACATTACTAACATGGAGGAAAGTGCGGATGGTGAATGTTGTATTCAATCCCGATGCTATTTCTGTGTTTCACCAACTCTCTGATAGTCCACAGATTACAGAATGCCACCAGATGTGCATCGGAAATTACTACTGCTCTTCCAGGGAACGATCAAAGCGTACACTCTTTGAGACATTACTTCCATGGAGGAAAGTGCGCATGGTGACTGTTGTATTCAATCCCGATGCAATTTCTGTGTTTCATCAACACTCTGATAGTCCACAGATTACAGAATGCCACCAGATGTGCATCGGAAACTACTACTGGTCTTCCTGGGAACGATCAAAGCGTAGACTGTTTGAGACATTACTCCCATGGAGGAAAGTGCGCATGGTGACTGTTGTATTCAATCCCATTGCAATATCTGTGTTTTATCAACACTCAGTTAGTCCACAAATTTCAGAATGCTTCCAGATGTGCATTGGAAACTACTACTGGTCTTCGTGGAAACGATCAAATCGTAGACTGTATCAGACATTACACCCATGGAGGAAAGTGCGGATTGTGACTGTTGTATTCACTCCCGATGCAATTTCTGTGTTTCATCAACACTTTGAAGGTCCACAGATTACAGAATGCCTCCAGATGTGCATCGGAAACTTCTACTCGTATTCCATGGAACGATCAAAGCGTAGACTGTTTAAGATATTACTGCCATGGAGAAAAGTGCGGATGGTGAATGTTGTATTCTATCCCATGCAATTACTATGTTTCATCGGCACTCTGATAGTCCACAGATTACAGATTGCCTCCAGATGTGCATCGGAAACTACTACTAGTCATCCTGGGAACGATCAAAGCGTAGACTGTTTGAGACTTACTGCCATGGAGGGAAGTGCGGATGGTGACTGTTGTATTCAAACTCGATGCAATTTCTGTGTTTCATCAACACTTTGAGGGTCCACAGATTACAGAATGCCTCCAGATGGGCATCGGAAACTACTACTGGTCTTCCAGGGAACGATCAAAGCGTAGACTGTTTGAGACATTACTCCCATGGAGGAAAGTGCGCATGGTGACTGTTGTATTCAATCCCGATGCAATTTCTGTGTTTCGTCAACACTCTGATAGTCCACAGATTACAGAATGCCACCAGATGTGCATCGGAAACTACTCCTGGTCTTCCAGGGAACGATCAAAGCGTAAACTGTTTGAGACATTACTCCCATGGAGGTTAGTGCGCATGGTGACTGTTGCATTCAATCCCGATGCTATTTCTATGTTTCACCAACACTCTGATTGTCCATAGATTACAGAATGCCACCAGCTGTGCATCGGAAATTACTACTGGTCTTCCAGGGAACGATCAAATCGTAGACTGTTTTAGACATTACTCCCATGGAGGAAAGTGCGCATGGTGACTGTTGTATTCAAACCCGATGCAATTTCTGTGTTTCATCAACACTCTGACAGTCCACAGATTACACAATGCCACCAGATGTGCATCGGAAACTACTACTGGTCTTCCAGGGAAAGATCAAAGCGTAGACTGTTTGAGACATTAGTCCCACGGCGGTAAGTGCGCATGACGACTGTTGTATTCAATCCCGATGCTATTTCTGTGTTTCACCAACTCTCTGAAAGTCCACAGATTACAGAATGCCACCAGATGTGCATCGGAACTTACTACTGGTCTTCCAGGGAACGATCAAAGCGTACACTCTTTGAGACATTACTTCCATGGAGGAAAGTGCGCATGGTGACTGTTGTATTCAATCCCGATGCAATTTCTGTGTTTCATCAACACTCTGATAGTCCACAGATTACAGAATGCCACCAGATGTGCATCGGAAACTACTACTGGTCTTCCAGGGATCGATCAAAGCGTAGACTGTTTGAGAATTACTCCCATGGAGGAAAGTGCGGATGGTGACTGTTGTATTCCATCCCGATGCAATTTCTATGTTTCATCAACACTCTGATGGTCCACAGATTACAGATTGCCTCCAGATGTGCATCGGAAACTACTACTGGTCTTCCTGGGAACGATCAAAGCGTAGACTGTTTGAGACATTACTCCCATGGAGGAAAGTGCGCATGGTGACTGTTGTATTCAATCCCGATGCAATTTCTGTGTTTCATCAACACTCTGATAGTCCACAGATTACAGAATGCCACCAGATGTGCATCGGAAACTACTCCAGGTCTTCCATGGAACGACCAACTCGTAGACTGTTTGAGACATTACTTCCATGGAGGGAAGTGCGCATGGTGACGGCTTTATTCACTCCCGATGCAATTTCTGTGTTTCATCAACACTTTGAAGGTCCACAGATTACAGAATGCCTCCAGATGTGCATCGGAAACTTCTACTGGTATTCCATGGAACGATCACAGCGTAGACTGTTTAAGATATTACTGCCATGGAGAAAAGTGCGGATGGTGACTGTTGCATTCCATCCCATGCAATTACTATGTTTCATCCACACTCTGATAGTCCACAGATTACAGAATGCCTCCAGATGTGCATCGGAAACTACTACTAGTCTTCCTGGGAACGATCAAAGCGTAGACTGTTTGAGACTTACTGCCATGGAGGAAAGTGCGGATGGTGACTGTTGTATTCAAACTCGATGCAATTTCTGTGTTTCATCAACACTTTGAGGGTCCTCAGATTACAGAATGCCTCCAGATGGGCATCGGAAACTACTACTGGTCTTCCAGGGAACGATCAAAGCGTAGAATGTTTGAGACATTACTCCCATGGAGGAAAGTGCGCATGGTGACTGTTGTATTCAATCCCGATGCAATTTCTGTGTTTCGTCAACACTCTGATAGTCCACAGATTACAGAATGCCACCAGATGTGCATCGGAAACTACTCCTGGTCTTCCAGGGAACGATCAAAGCGTAAACTGTTTCAGACATTACTCCCATGGAGGTTAGTGCGCATGGTGACTGTTGCATTCAATCCCGATGCTATTTCTATGCTTCACCAACACTCTGATTGTCCATAGATTACAGAATGCCACCAGCTGTGCATCGGAAATTACTACTGGTCTCCCAGGGAACGATCAAAGCGTAGACTATTTTAGACATTACTCCCATGGAGGAAAGTGCGCATGGTGACTGTTGTATTCAAACCCGATGCAATTTCTGTGTTTCATCAACACTCTGACAGTCCACAGATTACACAATGCCACCAGATGTGCATCGGAAACTACTACTGGTCTTCCAGGGAAAGATCAAAGCGTAGACTGTTTGAGACATTAGTCCCACGGCGGTAAGTGCGCATGATGACTGTTGTATTCAATCCCGATGCTATTTCTGTGTTTCACCAACTCTCTGAAAGTCCACAGATTACAGAATGCCACCAGATGTGCATCGGAACTTACTACTGGTCTTCCAGGGAACGATCAAAGCGTACACTCTTTGAGACATTACTTCCATGGAGGAAAGTGCGCATGGTGACTGTTGTATTCAATCCCGATGCAATTTCTGTGTTTCATCAACACTCTGATAGTCCACAGATTACAGAATGCCACCAGATGTGCATCGGAAACTACTACTGGTCTTCCAGGCATCGATCAAAGCGTAGACTGTTTGAGAATTACTCCCATGGAGGAAAGTGCGGATGGTGACTGTTGTATTCCATCCCGATGCAATTTCTATGTTTCATCAACACTCTGATGGTCCACAGATTACAGATTGCCTCCAGATTTGCATCGGAAACTACTACTGGTCTTCCTGGGAACGATCAAAGCGTAGACTGTTTGAGACATTACTCCCATGGAGGAAAGTGCGCATGGTGACTGTTGTATTCAATCCCGATGCAATTTCTGTGTTTCATCAACACTCTGATAGTCCACAGATTACAGAATGCCACCAGATGTGCATCGGAAACTACTCCAGGTCTTCCATGGAACGATCAACTCGTAGACTGTTTGAGACATTACTTCCATGGAGGGAAGTGCGCATGGTGACGGCTTTATTCACTCCCGATGCAATTTCTGTGTTTCATCAACACTTTGAAGGTCCACAGATTACAGAATGCCTCCAGATGTGCATCGGAAACTTCTACTGGTATTCCATGGAACGATCACAGCGTAGACTGTTTAAGATATTACTGCCATGGAGAAAAGTGCGGATGGTGACTGTTGCATTCCATCCCATGCAATTACTATGTTTCATCCACACTCTGATAGTCCACAGATTACAGAATGCCTCCAGATGTGCATCGGAAACTACTACTAGTCTTCCTGGGATCGATCAAAGCGTAGACTGTTTGAGTCTTACTGCCAATGAGGAAAGTGCAGTTGGTGACTGTTGTATTGAAACTCGATGCAATTTCTGTGTTTCATCAACACTTTGAGGGTCCACAGATTACAGAATGCCTCCAGATGGGCATCTGAAACTACTACTGGTCTTCCAGGGAACGATCAAAGCGTAGACTGTTTGAGACATTACTCCCATGGAGGAAAGTGCGCATGGTGACTGTTGTATTCAATCCCGATGCAATTTCTGTGTTTCATCAACACTCTGATAGTCCACAGATTACAGAATGCCACCAGATGTGCATCGGAAACTACTCCAGGTCTTCCATGGAACGATCAACTCGTAGACTGTTTGAGACATTACTCCCATGGAGGTAAGTTCGGATGGTGACTGTTGTATTCAAACCCGATGCAATTTCTGTGTTTCATCAACACTCTGACAGCCCACAGATTACAGAATGCCACCAGATGTGCATCGGAAACTACTACTGGTCTTCCAGGGAACGATCAAAGCGTAGACTGTTTCAGACGTTACTCGCATGGAGGAAAGTGCGGATGGTGACTGTTGTATTCAATCCCGATGCAATATCTGTGTTCCATCAACACTTTGAAGGTCCACAGATTACAGAATGCCTCCAGATGTGCATCGGAAAGTACTACTGGTATTCCAGGGAACGATCAAAGCGTAGACTGTTTCAGACGTTACTCCCATGGAGGAAAGTGCGGATGGTGTTGTATTCACTCCCGATGCAATTTCTGCGTTTCATCAACATTTTGAAGGTCCACAGATTACAGAATGTTTCCAGATGTGCACCGGAAACTAGTAATGGTCTTCCTGGGAACCATCAAAGCGTAGACTGTTTCAGACATTACTAACATGGAGGAAAGTGCGGATGGTGAATGTTGTATTCAATCCCGATTCAATTTCAGTGTTTCATCAACACTCTGATAGTCCACAGATTACAGAATGCCTCCAGATGTGCATCGGAAACTACTACTTGTCTTCCAGGGAACGATCAAAGCATAGGCTGTTTGAGAAACTACTCCCGTATAGGAAAGTTCGCATGGTGACTGTTGTATTCAATCCCGATGCTATTTCTGTGTTTCACCAACTCTCTGATAGTCCACAGATTACAGAATGCCACCAGATGTGCATCGGAAATTACTACTGGTCTTCCAGGGAACGATCAAAGCGTACACTCTTTGAGACATTACTCCCATGGAGGAAAGTGCGCATGGTGACTGTTGTATTCAATCCCATTGCAATATCTGTGTTACATCAACACTCTGATAGTCCACAGATTACAGAATGCCACCAGATGTGCATCGGAAACTACTACTGGTCTTCCAGGGATCGATCAAAGCGTAGACTGTTTGAGAATTACTCCCATGGAGGAAAGTGCGGATGGTGACTGTTGTATTCCATCCCGACGCAATTTCTATATTTCATCAACACTCTGATGGTCCACAGATTACAGATTGCCTCCAGATGTGCATCGGAAACTACTACTGGTCTTCCTGGGAACGATCAAATTGTAGACTGTTTGAGACATTACTCCCATGGAGGAAAGTGCGCATGGTGACTGTTGTATTCAATCCCATTGCAATATCTGTGTTTTATCAACACTCAGTTAGTCCACAAATTTCAGAATGCCTCCAGATGTGCATTGGAAACTACTACTGGTCTTCGTGGAAACGATCAAATCGTAGACTGTATCAGACGTTACACCCATGGAGGAAAGTGCGGATTGTGACTGTTGTATTCACTCCCGATGCAATTTCTGTGTTTCATCAACACTTTGAAGGTCCACAGATTACAGAATGCCTCCAGATGTGCATCGGAAACTTCTACTCGTATTCCATGGAACGATCAAAGCGTAGACTGTTTAAGATATTACTGCCATGGAGAAAAGTGCGGATGGTGAATGTTGTATTCTATCCCATGCAATTACTATGTTTCATCGGCACTCTGATAGTCCTCTGATTACAGATTGCCTCCAGATGTGCATCGGAAACTACTACTAGTCTTCCTGGGAACGATCAAAGCGTAGACTGTTTGAGACTTACTGCCATGGAGGAAAGTGCGGATGGTGACTGTTGTATTCAAACTCGATGCAATTTCTGTGTTTCATCAACACTTTGAGGGTCCACAGATTACAGAATGCCTCCAGATGGGCATCGGAAACTACTACTGGTCTTCCAGGGAACGATCAAAGCGTAGACTGTTTGAGACATTACTCCCATGGAGGAAAGTGCGCATGGTGACTGTTGTATTCAATCCCGATGCAATTTCTGTGTTTCATCAACACTCTGATAGTCCACAGATTACAGAATGCCACCAGATGTGCATCGGAAACTACTCCTGGTCTTCCAGGGAACGATCAAAGCGTAGACTGTTTGAGACATTACTCCCATGGAGGTAAGTGCGCATGGTGACTGTTGCATTCAATCCCAATGCTATTTCTATGTTTCACCAACACTCTGATTGTCCATAGATTACAGAATGCCACCAGCTGTGCATCGGAAATTACTACTGGTCTTCCAGGGAACGATCTAAGCGTAGACTGTTTTAGACATTACTCCCACAGAGGAAAGTGCGCATGGTGACTGTTGTATTCAAACCCGATGTAATTTCTGTGTTTCATCAACACTCTGACAGTCCACAGAATACAGAATGCCACCAGATGTGCATCGGAAACTACTACTGGTCTTCCAGGGAAAGTTCAAAGCGTAGACTGTTTGAGACATTAGTCCCATGGAGGTAAGTGCGCATGATGACTGTTGTATTCAATCCCGATGCTATTTCTGTGTTTCACCAACTCTCAGATAGTCCACAGATTACAGAATGCCACCAGATGTGCATCGGAAATTACTACTGGTCTTCCAGGGAACGATCAAAGCGTACACTCTTTGTGACATTACTCCCATGGAGGAAAGTGCGCATGGTGACTGTTGTATTCAATCCCGATGCAATTTCTGTGTTTCATCAACACTCTGATAGTCCACAGATTACAGAATGCCACCAGATGTGCATCGGAAACTACTACTGGTCTTCCAGGGATCGATCAAAGCGTAGACTGTTTGAGAATTACTCCCATGGAGGAAAGTGCGGATGGTGACTGTTGTATTCCATCCCGATGCAATTTCTATGTTTCATCAACACTCTGATGGTCCACAGATTACAGATTGCCTCCAGATGTGCATCGGAAACTACTACTGGTCTTCCTGGGAACGATCAAAGCGTAGACTGTTTGAGACATTACTCCCATGGAGGAAAGTGCGCACGGTGACTGTTGTATTCAATCCCATTGCAATATCTGGGTTTTATCAACACTCAGTTAGTCCACAAATTTCAGAATGCCCCGAGATATGCATTGGAAACTACTACTGGTCTTCGCGGAAACGATCAAATCGTAGACTGTATCAGACCTTACTCCCATGGAGGAAAGTGCGGATTGTGACTGTTGTATTCACTCCCGATGCAATTTCTGTGTTTCATCAACACTTTGAAGGTCCACAGACTACAGAATGCCTCCAGATGTGCATCGGAAACTTCTACTGGTATTCCATGGAACGATCAAAGCGTAGACTGTTTAAGATATTACTGCCATGTAGAAAAGTGCGGATGGTGACTGTTGTATTCCATCCCATGCAATTACTATGTTTCATCCACACTCTGATAGTCCACAGATTACAGATTGCCTCCAGATGTGCATCGGAAACTACTACTAGTCTTCCTGGGAACGATCAAAGCGTAGACTGTTTGAGACTTACTGCCATGGAGGAAAGTGCGGATGGTGACTGTTGTATTCAAACTCGATGCAATTTCTGTGTTTCATCAACACTTTGAGGGTCCACAGATTACAGAATGCCTCCAGATGGGAATCGGAAACTACTACTGGTCTTCCAGGGAACGATCAAAGCGTAGACTGTTTGAGACATTACTCCCATGGAGGAAAGTGCGCATGGTGACTGTTGTATTCAAACCCGTGGCAATTTCTGTGTTTCATCAACACTTTGAAGGTCCACAGATTACAGAATGCCTCCAGATGTGCATCGGAAACTACTACTGGTGTTCCCGGGAACGACCAAAGCGTAGACTGTTTCAGATATTACTCCCATGGAGGAAAGTGCGCATGGTGACTGTTCTATTGATTCCCGATGCTATTTCTGTGTTTCATCAACGCTCTGATAGTCCACAGATTACAGAATGCCACCAGATGTGCATCGGAAACTACTACTGGTCTTCCAGGGAACGATCAAGGCGTAGACTGTTTGAGACATACTCCCATGGAGAAAAGTGAGCATGGTGACTGTTGTATTCAATCCCAATGGAATTTCTGTGTTTCATCAACACTCTGATAGTCCACAGATTACAGAATGCCACCAGATGTGCATCGGAAACTACTACTGGTATTCCAGGGAACGATCAAAGCGTAGACTGTTTGAGATATCACTCCCGTGGAAGAAAGTGCGCATGGTGACTGTTGTATTCAATCCCGATGCAATTTCTGTGTTTCATCAACACTCTGATGGTCCACAGATTACAGAATGCCTCCAGATGTGCATCGGAAACTACTACTGGTCAACCAATGAACGATCCAATCGTAGACTGTTTGAGACATTACTCCCATGGAGGAAAGTGCGCATGGTGACTGTTGTATTCCATCCCGATGGAATTTCTGTGTTTCATCAACACTCTGATAGTCCACAGATTACAGAATGCGATCAGATGTGCATCGGAAACTACTACTGGTCTTTCAGAGAACGATCAAATCGTAGACTGTCTGAGACATTATTCCCTTGGAGGACAGTGCGAATATTGACTATTGTATACAATCGCGATGCAATTTTGTGTTTCATCAAAAGTCTGTTAGTCCACAGATTACAGAATGCCACCAGGTGTGCATCGGAGACTACTACTGGTCTTCCAGGGAACGTTCAAAGCGTAGACTGTTTGAGACATTACTCCCATGGAGGAAAGTGCGCATGGTAACTGTTGTATTCAATCCCGATGCTATATCTGTGTTTCATCAACACTCTGATAGTCCACAGATTACGGAATGCCACCAGATGTGCATCAGAAACTACTAGTGGTATTCCAGGGAAGGACTAAAACGTAGACTGTTTGTGATATCACTCCCGTGGAGGAAAGTGCGCATGGTGACTGTTGTATTCAAACCCGATGCAATTTCTTTGTTTCATCAACACTCTCACAGTCCACAGATTACAGAATGTCTGAAGATGTGCATCGGAAATTACTACTGGTCTTCCAGGGAACGGTCTAAGCATAGACTATTTGAGACATTACTCCCATGGATGAAAGTGCGCATGGTGACTGTTGTATTCAAACCCGATGCAATTTCTGTGTTTAATCAACACTCTGACAGTCCACAGATTACAGAATGCCTCCAGATGTGCATCGGAAGCTACTACTGGTATTCCAGGGAACGTTCAAAGCGTAGACTGTTTCAGACGTTACTCCCATGGAGGAAAGTGTGGATGGTGACTGTTGTATTCAATCCCGATGCAATTTCTGTGTTTCATCAACACTCGGATAGTCCACAGATTACAGAATGCCTCCAGATGTGCATCGGAAACTACTACTGGCTTTCCAGGGAACGATCAAAGCGTAGACTGTTCGAGACATTAGTCCCATGGAGGTAAGTGCGCATGGTGACTGTTGTATTCAATCCCGATGCTATTTCTGTGCTTCACCAACTCTCTGATAGTCCACAGATTACAGAATGCCACCAGATGTGCAACGGAAATTACTACTGGTCTTCCAGGGAACGATCAAAGCGTACACTCTTTGAGACAATAATTTTATCTTGGAACTCTTCCATTTGGTCCGTGTTTGCATAGAAAAACAATATCAGAAGTTGCGTCCGCCTCTTTGAGACATTACTCCCATGGAGGAAAGTGCGCTTGGTGACTGTTGTATTCAATCCCGATGCAATTTCTGTGTTTCATCAACACTCTGATAGTCCACAGTTACAGAATGCCACCAGATGTGCATCGGAAACTACTACTGGCCTTCCAGGGATCGATCAAAGCGTAGACTGTTTGAGAATTACTCCCATGGAGGAAAGTGCGGATGGTGACTGTTGTACTCCATCCCGATGCAATTTCTATGTTTCACCAACTCTCTGATTGTCCATAGATTACAGAATGCCACCAGCTGTGCATCGGAAATTACTACTGGTCTTCCAGGGAACGATCAAAGCGTAGACTGTTTTAGACATTTCTCCCATGGAGGAAAGTGCGCATGGTGACTGTTGTATTCAAACCCGATGCAATTTCTGTGTTTAATCAACACTCTGACAGTCCACAGATTACAGAATGCCACCAGATGTGCATCGGAAACTACTACTGGTCTTCCAGGGAACGATCAAAGCGTAGACTGTTTCAGACGTTACTCGCATGGAGGAAAGTGCGGATGGTGACTGTTGTATTCAATCCCGATGCAATTTCTGTGTTTCATCAACACTTTGAACGTCCACAGATTACAGAATGCCTCCAGATGTGCATCGGAAGCTACTACTGGTATTCCAGGGAACGATCAAAGCGTAGACTGTTTCAGACGTTACTCCCATGGAGGAAAGTGTGGATGGTGACTGTTTTATTCACTCCCGATGCCATTTCTGTGTTTCATCAACATTTTGAAGGTCCACAGATTACAGAATGCTTCCAGATGTGCACCGGAAACTAGTAATGTTCTTCCTGGGAACGATCAAAGCGTAGACTGTTTCAGACATTACTAACATGGAGGAAAGTGCGGATGGTGAATGTTGTATTCAATCCAGATTCAATTTCAGTGTTTCATCAACACTCTGATAGTCCACAGATTACAGAATGCCTCCAGATGTGCATCGGAAACTAGTACTGGTATTCCAGGGAACGATCAAAGCGTAGACTGTTTGAGATATCACTCCCGAGGAGGAAAGTGAGCATGGTGACTGTTGTATTCAATCCCGATGCAATTTCTGTGTTTCATCAACACTCTGATGGTCCACAGATTACAGAATGCCTCCAGATGTGCATCGGAAACTACTACTGGTCAACCAATGAACGATCCAATCGTAGACTGTTTGAGACATTACTCCCACGGAGGAAAGTGCGGATGGTGACTGTTGTATTCACTTCCGATGCAATTTCTGTGTTTCACCAACATTTTGAAGGTCCACAGATTACAGAATGCTTCCAGATGTGCACCGGAAACTACTAATGGGCTTCCTCGGAACGATCAAAGCGTAGACTGTTTCAGACATTACTCCCATGGAGGAAAGTGCGAATATTGACTATTGCATTCAATCCCGATGCAATATCTGTGTTTCATCAACACTCTGTTAGTCCACAGATTACAGAATGCCACCAGGTGTGCATCGGAGACTACTACTCGTCTTCCAGGGAACGATCAAAGCGTAGACTGTTTGAGACATTACTCCCATGGAGGAAAGTGCGCATGGTGACTGTTGTATTGATTCCCGATGCTATTTCTGTGTTTCATCAACGCTCTGATAGTCCACAGATTACAGAATGCCTCCAGATGTGCATCGGAAACTACTACTGATATTCCAGTGAACGATCAAAGCGTAGACTGTTTGAGACATTTCTCCCATGGAGGAAAGTGAGCATTGTAGCTGTTGTATTCAATCCCGATGCAATTTCTGAGTTTCATCAACACTCTGATAGTCCACAGATTACAGAATGACTGAAGATGTGCATCGGAAATTACTGCTGGTCTTCCAGGGAACGATCTAAGCATAGACTGTTTGAGACATTACTCCCATGGATGAAAGTGCGCATGGTGACTGTTGTTTTCAATCCCGATGCAATTTCTGTGTTTCATCAACACTCAGATAGTCCACAGATTACAGAATGCCTCCAGATGTGCATCGGAAACTACTACTGGTCTTCCAAGAACCATCAAAGCGTAAACTGTTTGAGACATTACTCCCTTGCAGGAAAGTGCGCATGGTGACTGTTGTATTCAATCCCGATGCAATTTCTGTGTTTCATCAACACTCTGAAAGTCCACAGATTACAGAATGCCACCAGATGTGCATCGGAAACTACTACTGGTCTTCCAGGGAACGATCCAAGCGTAGACTGTTTGAGACATTACTCTCATGGAGGAAAGTGCGCATGGTGACTGTTGTATTCAATCCTGATGCTATTTCTGTGTTTCACCAACACTCTGATAGTCCACAGATTACAGAATGCCACCAAATGTGCATCGGAAATTACTACTGGTCTTCCAGGGATCGATCAAAGCGTAGACCCTTTGAGACATTACTGAAATGGAGGAAAGTGCGAGTATTCACTGTTGTATTCAATCCCGTTGCAATTTCTGTGTTTCATCAACACTCTGGTAGTCCACAGATTACAGAATGCCACCAGATGTGCATCGGAATCTACTACTGGTATTCCTGGGAACGATCAAAGCGTAGAAAGTTTGAGATATCACTCACGTGGAGAAAAGTGCACATTGTGACTGTTGTATTTAATCCCGATGCATTTTCTGTGTTTCATCAACACTCTGATAGTCCACAGACTACAGAATGCCACCAGATTTGCATCGGAAACCACTACTGGTCTTCCAGGGAACGATCAACGCGTAGACTGTTTGAAACATTACTCCCATGGAGGAAAGTGCGCATGGTGACTGTTGTATTCAATCCCAATGGAATTTCTGTGTTTCATCAACACTCTGATAGTCCACAGATTACAGAATGCCACCAGATGTGCATCAGAAACTACTACTGGTCTTCCTGGGATCGATCAAAGCGTAGACTGTTTGAGAATTATTCCCATGGAGGAAAGTGCACATGGTGACTGTTGTATTCAATCCCGATGGAATTTCTGTGTTTCATCAACACTCTGATAGTCCACAGATTACAGAATGCCTCCAGATGTGCATCGAGAACTACTACTGGTCTTCCAGGGAACAATCAAAACGTAGACTGTTTGAGACATTACTCCCATGGAGGAAAGTACTCATGGTGACTGTTGTATTCAGTATCGATGCATGTTCTGGTTTTCATCAACACTCTGATGGTCCACAGATTACAGAATGCCACCAGATGTGTATCGGAGACTACTACTGGTCTTCCAGGGAACGATCAAAGCGTAGACTATTTGAGACATTACTCCCATGGAAGTAAGTGCGCATGGTGACAGTTGTATTCAATCCCGATGCAATTTCTGTGTTTCTTCAACACTCTGATAGTCCACAGATTACAGAATGCCACCAGATGTGCATCGGAATCTACTACTGGTATTCCAGGGAACGATCAAAGCGTAGACAGTTTGAGATATCACTCACGTGGAGAAAAGTGCACATTGTGACTGTTGTATTTAATCCCGATGCATTTTCTGTGTTTCATCAACACTCTGATAGTCTACAGATTACAGAATGCCACCAGATTTGCATCGGAAACCACTACTGCTCTTCCAGGGAACGATCAACTCGTAGACTGTTTGAGACGTTACTCCCATGGAGGAAAGTGCGCATGGTGACTGTTGTATTCAATCCCGATGCAATTTCTGTGTTTCATCAACACTCTGATAGTCTACATATTACAGAATGCCTCCAGATGTGCATCGGAAATTACTACTGGTATTCCAGGGAACGATCAAAGCGTAGACTGTTTGAGACATTACTCCCATGGAGGAAAGTGCGCATGGTGACTGTTGTATTCAATCCCAATGGAATTTCTGTGTATCATCAACTCTCTGATAGTCCACAGACTACAGAATGCCACCAGATGTGCATCAGGAACTACTACTGGTCTTCCAGGGAACGATCCAAGCGTATACTGTTTGAGACATTACTCCCATTTAGGAAAGTGCGCATGGTGACTGTTGTATTCAATCCCGATGGAATTTCTGTGTTTCATCAACACTCTGATAGTCCACAGATTACAGAATGACTCCAGATGTGCATCGAAAACTACTACTAGTCTTCCAGGGTACAATCAAAACGTAGACTGTTTGAGACGTTACTCCCATGGAGAAAAGTGCGCATGGTGACTGTTGTATTCAATCTCGATGCAATTTCTGATTTTCATCAACAGTCTGATAGTCCACAGATTACAGATTGCCTCCAGATGTGCATCGGAAACTAGTACCGGTGTTCCAGGGAACGATCAAATCGTAGACTGTTGAGACACTACTCCCATGGAGGAAAGTGCGAATATTGACTATTGCTTCAATCCCGATGCAATTTCTGTGTTTCATCAACACTCTGTTAGTCCACAGATTACAGAATGCCACCAGGTGTGCATCGGAGACTACTACTCGTCTTCCAGGGAACGATCAAAGCGTAGACTGTTTGAGACATTACTCCCATGGCGGAAAGTGCGCATGGCGACTGTTGTATTGATTCCCGATGCTATTTCTGTGTTTCATCAACGCCCTGATAGTCCACAGATTACAGAATGCCACCAGATGTGCATCGGAAACTACTACTGGTCTTTTAGGGTACAATCAAAACGTAGACTGTTTGAGACGTTACTCCCATGGAGAAAAGTGCGCATGGTGACTGTTGTATTCAATCTCGATGCAATTTCTGATTTTCATCAACACTCTGATAGTCCACAGATTACAGATTGCCTCCAGATGTGCATCGGAAACTACTACACGTCTTCCTGGGAACGATCAAAGCGTAGACTGTTTCAGACGTTACTCCCATGTAGGAAAGGGCGGATTGTGACTGTTGTATTCACTGCGGATGCAATTTCTGTGTTTCATCAACACTTTGTAGGTCCACAGATTACAGAATGCCTCCAGATGTGCATCGGAAACTACTACTGGTCAACCAATGAACGATCCAATCGTAGACTGTTTGAGACATTACTCCCATGGAGGAAAGTGCGCATGGTGACTGTTGTATTCAATCCCAATGGAATTTCTTTGTTTCATCAACACTCTGATAGTCCACAGATTACAGAATGCCACCAGATGTGCATCGGAAACTACTGCTGGTCTTCCAGGGAACGATCAAAGCGTAGACTGTTTGTGACATTCCTCCCATGGAGGAAAGACCGCATGGTGCCTGTTGTATGCAATCCTGATGCAATTTCTCTGTTTCATCAACAATCTGATAGTCCACAGATTACAGAATGCCACCAGATGTGCATCGGAAACTACTACTGGTATTCCAGGGAACGATCAAAGCGTACACTGTTTGAGATATCACTCCCGTGGAGGAAAGTGTGCATGGTGACTGTTGTATTCAATCCCAATGCAATTTCTGTGTTTCATCAACACTCTGATAGTCCACAGATTACAGAATGCCTCCAGATGTGCATCGGAAACTACTACTGGTCAACCAATGAACGATCCAATCGTAGACTGTTTGAGACATTACTCCCATGGAGGAAAGTGCGCATGGTGACTGTTGTATTCAATCCCGATGGAATTTCTGTGTTTCATCAACACTCTGATAGTCCACAGATTACAGAATGCCATCAGATGTGCATCGGAAACTACTACTGGTCTTTCAGAGAACGATCAAATCGTAGACTGTCTGAGACATTACTCCCATGGAGGAAAGTGCGCATGGTGACTGTTGCATTCAATCCCGATGCTATTTCTGTGTTTCATCATTACTCTGATAGTCCACAGGTTACAGAATGCCACCAGGTGTGCGTCGGAAATTACTACTGGTCTTCCAGGGGACGATCAAAGCGTAGACTGTTTGAGACATTACTCCCATGGAGGAAAGTGCGAATATTGACTATTGCTTCAATCCCGATGCAATTTCTGTGTTTCATCAACACTCTGTTAGTCCACAGATTACAGAATGCCACCAGGTGTGCATCGGAGACTACTACTCGTCTTCCATGGAACGATCAAAGCGTAGACTGTTTGAGACATTACTCCCATGGAGGAAAGTGCGCATGGTGACTGTTGTATTGATTCCCGATGCTATTTCTGTGTTTCATCAACGCCCTGATAGTCCACAGATTACAGAATGCCACCAGATGTGCATCGGAAACTACTACTGGTCTTTCAGAGAACGATCAAATCGTAGACTGTCTGAGACATTACTCCCATGGAGGAAAGTGCGCATGGTGACTGTTGCATTCAATCCCGATGCTATTTCTGTGTTTCATCATTACTCTGATAGTCCACAGGTTACAGAATGCCACCAGGTGTGCGTCGGAAATTACTACTGGTCTTCCAGGGGACGATCAAAGCGTAGACTGTTTGAGACATTACTCCCATGGAGGAAAATGCGAATATTGACTATTGCATTCAATCCCGATGCAATTTCTGTGTTTCATCAACACTCTGTTAGTCCACAGATTACAGAATGCCACCAGGTGTGCATCGGAGACTACTACTCGTCTTCCAGGGAACGATCAAAGCGTAGACTGTTTGAGACATTACTCCCATGGAGGAAAGTGCGCATGGTGACTGTTGTATTGATTCCCGATGCTATCTCTGTGTTTCATCAACGCTCTGATAGTCCACAGATTACAGAATGCCACCAGATAGGCATCGGAAACTACTACTGGTCTTCCTGGAAACGATCCAAGCGTAGACTGTATCACACATTACTCCCATGTAGGACCTGGCGGATTGTGACTGATGTATTCACTCCCGATGCAATTTCTGTGTTTCATCAACACTTTAAAGGTCCACAGATTACAGAATGCCTATAGATGTGCATCGGAAACTACTACTGGTCTTCCAGGGAACGATCAAAGCGTAGACTGTTTCAGATATTACTCCGAGGGAGAAAAGCGCGGATGGTGACTGTTGTATTGAATCGCGATGCAATTTCTGTGTTTCATCAACACTCTGATAGTCCACATATTACAAAATGCCTCCAGATGTGAATCGGAAATTACTACTGGTCTTCCAGGGAACGATCAAAGCGTAGACTGTTTGAGACATTACTCCCATGGAAGAAAGTGCGCATGGTGACTGTTGTATTCAATCCCGATGCAATTTCTGTGTTTCATCAACACTCAGATAGTCCACAGATTACTGAATGCCACCAGATAGGCATCGGAAACTACTACTGGTCTTCCTGGAAACGATCCAAGCGTAGACTGTATCACACATTACTCCCATGGAGGAAAGTGGGCATGGTGACTGTTGTATTCAATCCCGATGGAATTTCTGTGTTTCATCAACACTCTGATAGTCCACAGATTACAGAATGCCATCAGATGTGCATCGGAAACTACTACTGGTCTTTCAGAGAACGATCAAATCGTAGACTGTCTGAGACATTACTCCCATATAGGAAAGTGCGCATGGTGACTGTTGTATTGAATCCCGAAGCTATTCCTGTGTTTCATCAACGCTCTGATAGTCCACAGATTGCAGAATGCCACCAGATGTGCATCGGAAACTACTACTGGTCTTCCAGGGGACGATCAAAGCGTAGACTGTTTGAGACATTACTTCTATGGAGGAAAGTGCGAATATTGACTGTTGTATTCAATCCCGATGACATTTCTGTGTTTCATCAACACTCTGTTAGTCCACAGATTACAGAATGCCACCAAGTGTGCATCGGAGACTACTACTGGTCTTCCAGGGAACGATCAAAGCGTAGACTGTTTGAGACATTACTCCCATGGAGGAAAGTGCGCATGGTGACTGTTGTATTCAAACCCGATGCAATTTCTGTGTTTCATCAACACTCTCACAGTCCACAGATTACAGAATGCCACCAGATGTGCATCGGAAACTACTACTGGTCTTCCAGAGAACGATCAAAGCGTAGACTGTTTGAGACATTACTCCCATGGAGGAAAGTGCGCATGGTGACTGTTGTATTCAATCCCGATGCAATTTCTGTGTTTCATCAACACTCTGATAGTCCACAGATTACAGAATGCCACCAGATGTGCATTGGAAACTACTACTGGTCTTCCAGGGAACGATCAAAGCGTAGACTGTTTGAGACATACTCCCATGGAGGTAGGTGCGCATGGTGACTGTTGTATTCAATCCCGATGCTATTTCTGTGTTTCACCAACACTCTGATAGTCCACAGATTACAGTATGCCACCAGATGTGCATCGGAAATTACTACTGGTCTTCCAGGGAACGATCAAAGCGTAGACGCTTTGAGATATTACTCAAATGGAGGAAAGTGCGAGTATTCACTGTTGTATTCAATCCCGTTGCAATTTCTGTGTTTCATCAACACTCTGGTAGTCCACAGATTACAGAACGCCACCAGATGTGTATCGGAGACTACTGCTGGTCTTCCAGGGAACGATCAAAGCGTAGACTATTTGAGACATTACTCCCATGGAAGAAAGTGCGCATGGTGACTGTTTTATTGAATCCCGATGCTATTTCTGTGTTTCATCAATGCTCTGATAGTCCACAGATTACAAAATGCCTCCAGATGTGAATCGGAAATTACTACTGGTATTCCAGGGAACGATCAAAGCGTAGACTGTTTCAGATATTACTCCGAGGGAGAAAAGCGCGGATGGTGACTGTTGTATTGAATCGCGATGCAATTTCTGTGTTTCATCAACACTCTGATAGTCCACATATTACAAAATGCCTCCAGATGTGAATCGGAAATTACTACTGGTATTCCAGGGAACTATCAAAGCGTGGACTGTTTGAGACATTACTCCCATGGAAGAAAGTGCGCATGGTGATTGTTGTATTCAATCCCGATGCAATTTCTGTGTTTCATCAACAATCTGATAGTCCGCAGATTACAGAATGCCTCCAGATGTGCATCGGAAACTACTACTGGTCAACCAATGAGCGATCCAATCGTAGACTGTTTGAGACATTACTCCCATGGAGGAAAGTGCGCATGGTGACTGTTGTATTCAATCCCAATGGAATTTCTGTGTTTCATCAACACTCTGATAGTCCACAGATTACAGAATGCCATCAGATATGCATCGGAAACTACTACTGGTCTTTCAGAGAACAATCAAATCGTAGACTGTCTGAGACATTACTCCCATATAGGAAAGTGCACATGGTGACTGTTGTATTCAATCCCGATGCAATTTCTGTGTTTCATCATTACTCTGATAGTCCACAGATTACAGAATGCCACCAGGTGTGCGTCGGAAATTACTACTGGTCTTCCAGGGGACGATCAAAGCGTAGACTGTTTGAGGCATTACTCCCATTGAGGAAAGTGCGAATATTGACTGTTGTATTCAATCCCGATGCAATTTCTGTGTTTCATCAACACTCTGTTAGTCCACAGATTACAGAATGCCACCAGGTGTGCATCGGAGACTACTACTGGTCTTCCAGGGAACGATCAAAGCGTAGACTGTTTGAGACATTACTCCCATGGAGGAAAGTGCGCATGGTGACTGTTGTATTGAATCCCGATGCTATTTCTGTGTTTCATCAACGCTCTGATAGTCCACAGATTACAGAATGCCACCAGATGTGCATCGGAAACTACTACTGGTCTTCCAGGGGACGATCAAAGCGTAGACTGTTTGAGACATTACTTCTATGGAGGAAAGTGTGAATATTGACTGTTGTATTCAATCCCGATGACATTTCTGTGTTTCATCAACACTCTGTTAGTCCACAGATTACAGAATGCCACCAAGTGTGCATCGGAGACTACTACTGGTCTTCCAGGGAACGATCAAAGCGTAGACTGTTTGAGACATTACTCCCATGGAGGAAAGTGCGCATGGTAACTGTTGTATTCAATCCCGATGCTATTTCTGTGTTTCATCAACATTCTGATAGTACACAGATTACAGAATGCCACCGGATGTGCATCGAAAAAATTACTAGTGGTATTCCAGGGAAGGATCAAAGCGTAGACTGTTGAGATATCACTCCCATGGAGGAAAGTGTGCATGGTGACTGTTGTATTCAAACCCGATGCAATTTCTGTGTTTCATCAACACTCTCACAGTCCACAGATTACAGAATGCCACCAGATGTGCATCGGAAACTACTACTGGTCTTCCAGGGAACGATCAAAGCGTAGACTGTTTGAGACATTTCTCCCATGGAGGAAAGTGCGCATGGTGACTGTTGTATTCAATCCCGATGCAATTTCTGTGTTTCATCAACACTCTGATAGTCCACAGATTACAGAATGCCACCAGATGTGCATCGGAAACTACTACTGGTCTTCCAGGGAACGATCAAAGCGTAGACTGTTTGAGACATACTCCCATGGAGGTAAGTGCGCATGGTGACCGTTGTATTCCATCCCGATGCTATTTCTGTGTTTCACCAACACTCTGATAGTCCACAGATTACAGTATGCCACCAGATGTGCATCGGAAATTATTACTGGTCTTCCAGGGAACGATCAAAGCGTAGACGCTTTGAGATATTACTCAAATGGAGGAAAGTGCGAGTATTCACTGTTGTATTCAATCCCGTTGCAATTTCTGTGTTTCATCAACACTCTGGTAGTCCACAGATTACAGAACGCCACCAGATGTGTATCGGAGACTACTACTGGTCTTCCAGGGAACGATCAAAGCGTAGACTATTTGAGACATTACTCCCATGGAAGAAAGTGCGCATGGTGACTGTTGTATTCAATCCCGATGATATTTATGTGTTTCATCATTACTCTGATATTCCACAGATTACAGAATGCCACCAGGTGTGCGTCGGAAATTACTACTGGTCTTCCAGGGGACGATCAAAGCGTAGACTGTTTGAGGCATTATTCCCATTGAGGAAAGTGCGAATATTGACTGTTGTATTCAATCCTGATGCAATTTCTGTGTTTCATCAACACTCTGTTAGTCCACAGATTACAGAATGCCACCAGGTGTGCATCGGAGACTACTACTGGTCTTCCAGGGAACGATCAAAGCGTAGACTGTTTGAGACATTACTCCCATGGAGGAAAGTGCGCATGGTGACTGTTGTATTGAATCCCGAAGCTATTTCTGTGTTTCATCAACGCTCTGATGGTCCACAGATTACAGAATGCCACCAGATGTGCATCGGAAACTACTACTGGTCTTCCAGGGGACGATCAAAGCGTAGACTGTTTGAGACATTACTTCTATGGAGGAAAGTGCGAATATTGACTGTTGTATTCAATCCCGATGACATTTCTGTGTTTCATCAACACTCTGTTAGTCCACAGATTACAGAATGCCACCAAGTGTGCATCGGAGACTACTACTGGTCCTCCAGGGAACGATGAAAGCGCAGACTGTTTGAGACATTACTCCCATGGAGGAAAGTGCGCATGGTAACTGTTGTATTCAATCCCGATGCTATTTCTGTGTTTCATCAACACTCTGATAGTACACAGATTACAGAATGCCACCGGATGTGCATCGAAAAAATTACTAGTGGTATTCCAGGGAAGGATCAATGCGTAGACTGTTGAGATATCACTCCCGTGGAGGAAAGTGTGCATGGTGACTGTTGTATTCAAACCCGATGTAATTTCTGTGTTTCATCAACACTCTCACAGTCCACAGATTACAGAATGCCACCAGATGTGCATCGGAAACTACTACTGGTCTTCCAGGGAACGATCAAAGCGTAGACTGTTTGAGACATTACTCCCATGGAGGAAAGTGCGCATGGTGACTGTTGTATTCAATCCCGATGCAATTTCTGTGTTTCATCAACACTCTGATAGTCCACAGATTACAGAATGCCACCAGATGTGCATCGGAAACTACTACTGGTCTTCCAGGGAACGATCAAAGCGTAGATTGTTTGAGACATACTCCCATGGAGGTAGGTGCGCATGGTGACTGTTGTATTCAATCCCGATGCTATTTCTGTGTTTCACCAACACTCTGATAGTCCACAGATTACAGTATGCCACCAGATGTGCATCGGAAATTACTACTGGTCTTCCAGGGATCGATCAAAGCGTAGACGCTTTGAGATATTACTCAAATGGAGGAAACTGCGAGTATTCACTGTTGTATTCAATCCCGTTGCAATTTCTGTGTTTCATCAACACTCTGGTAGTCCACAGATTACAGAACGCCACCAGATGTGTATCGGAGACTACTACTGGTCTTCCAGGGAACGATCAAAGCGTAGACTATTTGAGACATTACTCCCATGGAAGAAAGTGCGCATGGTGACTGTTGTATTCAATCCCGATGCTATTTCTGTGTTTCATCATTACTCTGATAGTGCACAGATTACAGAATGCCACCAGGTGTGCGTCGGAAATGACTACTGGTCTTCCAGGGGACGATCAAAGCGTAGACTCTTTGAGGCATTACTCCCATTGAGGAAAGTGCGATTATTGACTGTTGTATTCAATCCCGATGCAATTTCTGTGTTTCATCAACACTCTGTTAGTCCACAGATTACAGAATGCCACCAGGTGTGCATCGGAGACTACTACTGGTCTTCCAGGGAACGATCAAAGCGTAGACTGTTTGAGACATTACTCCCATGGACGAAAGTGCGCATGGTGACTGTTGTATTGAATCCCGATGCTATTTCTGTGTTTCATCAACGCTCTGATAGTCCACAGATTACAGAATGCCACCAGATGTGCATCGGAAACTACTACTGGTCTTCCAGGGAACGATCAAAGCGTAGACTGTTTGAGACATTACTCCCATGGAGGAAAGTGCGCATGGTAACTGTTGTATTCAATCCCGATGCTATTTCTGTGTTTCATCAACACTCTGATAGTACACAGATCACAGAATGCCACCAGATGTGCATCGAAAAAATTACTAGTGGTATTCCAGGGAAGGATCAAAGCGTAGACTGTTGAGATATCACTCCCGTGGAGGAAAGTGTGCATGGTGACTGTTGTATTCAAACCCGATGCAATTTCTGTGTTTCATCAACACTCTCACAGTCCACAGATTACAGAATGCCACCAGATGTGCATCGGAAACTACTACTGGTCTTCCAGATAACGATCAAAGCGTAGACTGTTTGAGACATTACTCCCATGGAGGAAAGTGCGCATGGTGACTTATTCATTCCCGATGCAATTTCTGTGTTTCATCAACACTCTGATAGTCCACAGATTACAGAATGCCACCAGATGTGCATCGGAAACTACTACTGGTCTTCCAGGGAACGATCAAAGCGTAGACTGTTTGATACATACTCCCACGGAGGTAAGTGCGCATGGTGACTGTTGTATTCAATCCCGATGCTATTTCTGTGTTTCACCAACACTCTGATTGTCCACAGATTACAGTATGCCACCAGATGTGCATCGGAAATTACTACTGGTCTTCCAGGGAACGATCAAAGCGTAGACTGTTTCAGATATTACTCCGAGGGAGAAAAGCGCGGATGGTGACTGTTGTATTGAATCGCGATGCAATTTCTGTGTTTCATCAACACTCTGGTAGTCCACAGATTACAGAATGCCATCAGATGTGCATCGGAAACTACTACTGGTCTTTCAGAAAACGATCAAATCGTAGACTGTCTGAGACATTACTCCCATATAGGAAAGTGCGCATGGTGACTGTTGTATTCAATCCCGATGCTATTTCTGTGTTTCATCATTACTCTGATAGTCCACAGATTACAGAATGCCACCAGGTGTGCGTCGGAAATTACTACTGGTCTTCCAGGGGACGATCAAAGCGTAGACTGTTTGAGGCATTACTCCCATTGAGGAAAGTGCGAATATTGACTGTTGTATTCAATCCCGATGCAATTTCTGTGTTTCATCAACACTCTGTTAGTCCACAGATTACAGAATGCCACCAGGTGTGCATCGGAGACTACTACTGGTCTTCCAGGGAACGATCAAAGCGTAGACTGTTTGAGACATTACTCCCATGGAGGAAAGTGCGCATGGTGACTGTTGTATTGAATCCCGAAGCTATTTCTGTGTTTCATCAACACTCTGATAGTCCACAGATTACAGAATGCCACCAGATGTGCATCGGAAACTACTACTGGTCTTCCAGGGGACGATCAAAGCGTAGACTGTTTGAGACATTACTTCTATGGAGGAAAGTACGAATATTGACTGTTGTATTCAATCCCGATGACATTTCTGTGTTTCATCAACACTCTGTTAGTCCACAGATTACAGAATGCCACCAAGTGTGCATCGGAGACTACTACTGGTCTTCCAGGGAACGATCAAAGCGTAGACTGTTTGAGACATTACTCCCATGGAGGAAAGTGCGCATGGTAACTGTTGTATTCAATCCCGATGCTATTTCTGTGTTTCATCAACACTCTGATATTACACAGATTACAGAATGCCACCAGATGTGCATCGAAAAAATTACTAGTGGTATTCCAGGGAAGGATCAAAGCGTAGACTGTTGAGATATCACTCCCGTGGAGGAAAGTGTGCATGGTGACTGTTGTATTCAAACCCGATGCAATTTCTGTGTTTCATCAACACTCTCACAGTCCACAGATTACAGAATGCCACCAGATGTGCATCGGAAACTACTACTGGTCTTCCAGGGAACGATCAAAGCGTAGACTGTTTGAGACATTACTCCCATGGAGGAAAGTGCGCATGGTGACTGTTGTATTCAATCCCGATGCAATTTCTGTGTTTCATCAACACTCTGATAGTCCACAGATTACAGAATGCCACCAGATGTGCATCGGAAACTACTACTGGTCTTCCAGGGAACGATCAAAGCGTAGACTGTTTGAGACATACTCCCATGGAGGTAAGTGCGCATGGTGACTGTTGTATTCAATCCCGATGCCATTTCCGTGTTTCACCAACACTCTGATAGTCCACAGATTACAGTATGCCACCAGATGTGCATCGGAAATTATTACTGGTCTTCCAGGGAACGATCAAAGCGTAGACGCTTTGAGATATTACTCAAATGGAGGAAAGTGCGAGTATTCACTGTTGTATTCAATCCCGTTGCAATTTCTGTGTTTCATCAACACTCTGGTAGTCCACAGATTACAGAACGCCACCAGGTGTGTATCGGAGACTACTACTGGTCTTCCAGGGAACGATCAAAGCGTAGACTATTTGAGACATTACTCCCATGGAAGAAAGTGCGCATGGTGACTGTTGTATTCAATCCCGATGCTATTTCTGTGTTTCATCATTACTCTGATATTCCACAGATTACAGAATGCCACCAGGTGTGTGTCGGAAATTACTACTGGTCTTCCAGGGGACGATCAAAGCGTAGACTGTTTGAGGCATTACTCCCATTGAGGAAAGTGCGAATATTGACTGTTGTATTCAATCCCGATGCAATTTCTGTGTTTCATCAACACTCTGTTAGTCCACAGATTACAGAATGCCACCAGGTGTGCATCGGAGACTACTACTGGTCTTCCAGGGAACGATCAAAGCGTAGACTGTTTGAGACATTACTCCCATGGAGGAAAGTGCGCATGGTGACTGTTATATTGAATCCCGATGCTATTTCTGTGTTTCATCAACGCTCTGATAGTCCACAGATTACAGAATGCCACCAGATGTGCATCGGAAACTACTACTGGTCTTCCAGGGGACGATCAATGCGTAGACTGTTTGAGACATTACTTCTATGGAGGAAAGTGCGAATATTGACTGTTGTATTCAATCCCGATGACAGTTCTGTGTTTCATCAACACTCTGTTAGTCCACAGATTACAGAATGCCACGAAGTGTGCATCGGAGACTACTACTGGTATTCCAGGGAACGATCAAAGCGTAGACTGTTTGAGACATTACTCCCATGGAGGAAAGTGCGCATGGTAACTGTTGTATTCAATCCCGATGCTATTTCTGTGTTTCATCAACACTCTGATAGTACACAGATTACAGAATGCCACCAGATGTGCATCGAAAAAATTACTAGTGGTATTCCAGGGAAGGATCAAAGCGTAGACTGTTGAGATATCACTCCCGTGGAGGAAAGTGTGCATGGTGACTGTTGTATTCAAACCCGATGCAATTTCTGTGTTTCATCAACACTCTCACAGTCCACAGATTTCAGAATGCCACCAGATGTGCATCGGAAACTACTACTGGTCTTCCAGGGAACGATCAAAGCGTAGACTGTTTGAGACATTACTCCCATGGAGGAAAGTGCGCATGGTGACTGTTGTATTCAATCCCGATGCAATTTCTGTGTTTCATCAACACTCTGATAGTCCACAGATTACAGAATGCCACCAGATGTGCATCGGAAACTACTACTGGTCTTCCAGGGAACAATCAAAGCGTAGACTGTTTGAGACATTACTCCCATGGAGGAAAGTGCGCATAGTGACTGTTGTATTGAATCCCGATGCTATTTCTGTGTTTCATCAACGCTCTGATAGTCCACATATTACAGAATGCCACCAGATGTGCATCGGAAACTACTACTGGTCTTCCAGGGGACGATCAAAGCGTAGACTGTTTGAGACATTACTTCTATGGAGGAAAGTGCGAATTTTGACTGTTGTATTCAATCCCGATGACATTTCTGTGTTTCATCAACACTTTGTTAGTCCACAGATTACAGAATGCCACCAAGTGTGCATCGGAGACTACTACTGGTCTTCCAGGGAACGATCAAAGCGTAGACTATTTGAGACATTACTCCCATGGAAGAAAGTGCGCATGGTGACTGTTGTATTCAATCCCGATGCTATTTCTGTGTTTCATCATTACTCTGATATTCCACAGATTACAGAATGCCACCAGGTGTGCGTCGGAAATTACTACTGGTCTTCCAGGGGACGATCAAAGCGTAGACTGTTTGAAGCATTACTCCCATTGAGGAAAGTGCGAATATTGACTGTTGTATTCAATCCCGATGCAATTTCTGTGTTTCATCAACACTCTGTTAGTCCACAGATTACAGAATGCCACCAGGTGTGCATCGGAGACTACTACTGGTCTTCCAGGGAACGATCAAAGCGTAGACTGTTTGAGACATTACTCCCATGGAGGAAAGTGCGCATGGTGACTGTTGTATTGAATCCCGATGCTATTTCTGTGTTTCATCAACGCTCTGATAGTCCACATATTAAAGAATGCCACCAGATGTGCATTGGAAACTACTACTGGTCTTCCAGGGGACGATCAAAGCGTAGACTGTTGAGACATTACTTCTATGGAGGAAAGTGCGAATATTGACTGTTGTATTCAATCCCGATGACATTTCTGTGTTTCATCAACACTCTGTTAGTCCACAGATTACAGAATGCTACCAAGTGTGCATCGGAGACTACTACTGGTCTTCCAGGGAACGATCAAAGCGTAGACTGTTTGAGACATTACTCCCATGGAGGAAAGTGCGCATGGTAACTGTTGTATTCAATCCCGATGCTATTTCTGTGTTTCATCAACACTCTGATAGTACACAGATTACAGAATGCCACCAGATGTGCATCGAAAAAATTACTAGTGGTATTCCAGGGAAGGATCAAAGCGTAGACTGTTGAGATATCACTCCCGTGGAGGAAAGTGTGCATGGTGACTGTTGTCTTCAAACCCGATGCAATTTCTGTGTTTCATCAACACTCTCACAGTCCACAGATTACAGAATGCCACCAGATGTGCATCGGAAACTACTACTGGTCTTCCAGGGAACGATCAAAGCGTAGACTGTTTGAGACATTACTCCCATGGAGGAAAGTGCGCATGGTGACTGTTGTATTCAATCCCGATGCAATTTCTGTGTTTCATCAACACTCTGATAGTCCACAGATTACAGAATGCCACCAGATGTGCATCGGAAACTACTACTGGTCTTCCAGGGAACGATCAAAGCGTAGACTGTTTGAGACATACTCCCATGGGGGTAAATGCGCATGGTGACTGTTGTATTCAATCCCGATGCTATTTCTGTGTTTCACCAACACTCTGATAGTCCACAGATTACAGTATGCCACCAGATGTGCATCGGAAATTATTACTGGTCTTCCAGGGAACGATCAAAGCGTAGACGCTTTGAGATATTACTCAAATGGAGGAAAGTGCGAGTATTCACTGTTGTATTCAATCCCGTTGCAATTTCTGTGTTTCATCAACACTCTGGTAGTCCACAGATTACAGAACGCCACCAGATGTGTATCGGAGACTACTACTGGTCTTCCAGGGAACGATCAAAGCGTAGACTATTTGAGACATTACTCCCATGGAAGAAAGTGCGCATGGTGACTGTTGTATTCAATCCCGATGCTATTTCTGTGTTTCATCATTACTCTGATATTCCACAGATTACAGAATGCCACCAGGTGTGCGTCGGAAATTACTACTGGTCTTCCAGGGGACGATCAAAGCGTAGACTGTTTGAGGCATTACTCCCATTGAGGAAAGTGCGAATATTGACTGTTGTATTCAATCCCGATGCAATTTCTGTGTTTCATCAACACTCTGTTAGTCCACAGATTACAGAATGCCACCAGGTGTGCATCGGAGACTACTACTGGTCTTCCAGGGAACGATCAAAGCGTAGACTGTTTGAGACATTACTCCCATGGAGGAAAGTGCGCATGGTGACTGTTGTATTGAATCCCGATGCTATTTCTGTGTTTCATCAACGCTCTGATAGTCCACATATTACAGAATGCCACCAGATGTGCATCGGAAACTACTACTGGTCTTCCAGGGGACGATCAAAGCGTAGACTGTTGAGACATTACTTCTATGGAGGAAAGTGCGAATATTGACTGTTGTATTCAATCCCGATGCTATTTCTGTGTTTCATCAACACTCTGATAGTACACAGATTACAGAATGCCACCAGATGTGCATCGAAAAAATTACTAGTGGTATTCCAGGGAAGGATCAAAGCGTAGACTGTTGAGATATCACTCCCGTGGAGGAAAGTGTGCATGGTGACTGTTGTATTCAATCCCGATGCAATTTCTGTGTTTCATCAACACTCTGATAGTCCACAGATTACAGAATGCCACCAGATGTGCATCGGAAACTACTACTGGTCTTCCAGGGAACGATCAAAGCGTAGACTGTTTGAGACATACTCCCATGGAGGTAAGTGCGCATGGTGACTGTTGTATTCAATCCCGATGCTATTTCTGTGTTTCACCAACACTCTGATAGTCCACAGATTACAGTATGCCACCAGATGTGCATCGGAAATTATTACTGGTCTTCCAGGGAACGATCAAAGCGTAGACGCTTTGAGATATTACTCAAATGGAGGAAAGTGCGAGTATTCACTGTTGTATTCAATCCCGTTGCAATTTCTGTGTTTCATCAACACTCTGGTAGTCCACAGATTACAGAACGCCACCAGATGTGTATCGAAGACTACTACTGGTCTTCCAGGGAACGATCAAAGCGTAGACTATTTGAGACATTACTCCCATGGAAGAAAGTGCGCATGGTGACTGTTGTATTCAATCCCGATGCTATTTCTGTGTTTCATCATTACTCTGATATTCCACAGATTACAGAATGCCACCAGGTGTGCGTCGGAAATTACTACTGGTCTTCCAGGGGACGATCAAAGCGTAGACTGTTTGAGGCATTACTCCCATTGAGGAAAGTGCCAATATTGACTGTTGTATTCAATCCCGATGCAATTTCTGTGTTTCATCAACACTCTGTTAGTCCACAGATTACAGAATGCCACCAGGTGTGCATCGGAGACTACTACTGGTCTTCCAGGGAACGATCAAAGCGTAGACTGTTTGAGACATTACTCCCATGGAGGAAAGTGCGCATGGTGACTGTTGTATTGAATCCCGATGCTATTTCTGTGTTTCATCAACGCTCTGATAGTCCACATATTACAGAATGCCACCAGATGTGCATCGGAAACTACTACTGGTCTTCCAGGGGACGATCAAAGCGTAGACTGTTTGAGACATTACTTCTATGGAGGAAAGTGCGAATATTGACTGTTGTATTCAATCCCGATGACATTTCTGTGTTTCATCAACACTCTGTTAGTCCACAGATTACAGAATGCCACCAAGTGTGCATCGGAGACTACTACTGGTCTTCCAGGGAACGATCAAAGCGTAGACTGTTTGAGACACTACTCCCATGGAGGAAAGTGCGCATGGTAACTGTTGTATTCAATCCCGATGCTATTTCTGTGTTTCATCAACACTCTGATAGTACACAGATTACAGAATGCCACCAGATGTGCATCGAAAAAATTACTAGTGGTATTCCAGGGAAGGATCACAGCGTAGACTGTTGAGATATCACTCCCGTGGAGGAAAGTGTGCATGGTGACTGTTGTATTCAAACCCGATGCAATATCTGTGTTTCATCAACACTCTCACAGTCCACAGATTACAGAATGCCACCAGATGTGCATCGGAAACTACTACTGGTCTTCCAGGGAACGATCAAAGCGTAGACTGTTTGAGACATTACTCCCATGGAGGAAATTGCGCATGGTGACTGTTGTATTCAATCCCGATGCAATTTCTGTGTTTCATCAACACTCTGATAGTCCACAGACTACAGAATGCCACCAGATGTGCATCGGAAACTACTACTGGTCTTCCAGGGAACGATCAAAGCGTAGACTGTTTGAGACATACTCCCATGGAGGTAAGTGCGCATGGTGACTGTTGTATTCAATCCCGATGCTATTTCTGTGTTTCACCAACACTCTGATAGTCCACAGATCACAGTATGCCACCAGATGTGCATCGGAAATTATTACTGGTCTTCCAGGGAACGATCAAAGCGTAGACGCTTTGAGATATTACTCAATTGGAGGAAAGTGCGAGTATTCACTGTTGTATTCAATCCCGTTGCAATTTCTGTGTTTCATCAACACTCTGTTAGTCCACAGATTACAGAATGTCACCAGGTATGCATCGGAGACTACTACTGGTCTTCCAGGGAACGATCAAAGCGTAGACCGTTTGAGACATTACTCCCATGGAGGAAAGTGCGCATGGTGACTGTTGTATTGAATCCCGATGCTATTTCTGTGTTTCATCAACGCTCTGATAGTCCACAGATTACAGAATGCCACCAGGTGTGCGTCGGAAATTACTACTGGTCTTCCAGGGGACGATCAAAGCGTAGACTGTTTGAGGCATTACTCCCATTGAGGAAAGTGCGAATATTGACTGTTGTATTCAATCCCGATGACATTTCTGTGTTTCATCAACACTCTGTTAGTCCACAGATTACAGAATGCCACCAAGTGTGCATCGGAGACTACTACTGGTCTTCCAGGGAACGATCAAAGCGTAGATTGTTTGAGACATTACTCCCATGGAGGAAAGTGCGCATGGTGACTGTTGTATTCAATCCCGATGCAATTTCTGTGTTTCATCAACACTCTGATAGTCCACAGATTACAGAATGCCACCAGATGTGCATCGGAAACTACTACTGGTCTTCCAGGGAACGATCAAAGCGTAGACTGTTTGAGACATACTCCCATGGGGGTAAATGCGCATGGTGACTGTTGTATTCAATCCCGATGCTATTTCTGTGTTTCACCAACACTCTGATAGTCCACAGATTATAGTATGCCACCAGATGTGCATCGGAAATTATTACTGGTCTTCCAGGGAACGATCAAAGCGTAGACGCTTTGAGATATTACTCAAATGGAGGAAAGTGCGAGTATTCACTGTTGTATTCAATCCCGTTGCAATTTCTGTGTTTCATCAACACTCTGGTAGTCCACAGATTACAGAACGCCACCAGATGTGTATCGGAGACTACTACTGGTCTTCCAGGGAACGATCAAAGCGTAGACTATTTGAGACATTACTCCCATGGAAGAAAGTGCGCATGGTGACTGTTGTATTCAATCCCGATGCTATTTCTGTGTTTCATCATTACTCTGATATTCCACAGATTACAGAATGCCACCAGGTGTGCGTCGGAAATTACTACTGGTCTTCCAGGGGACGATCAAAGCGTAGACTGTTTGAGGCATTACTCCCATTGAGGAAAGTGCGAATATTGACTGTTGTATTCAATCCCGATGCAATTTCTGTGTTTCATCAACACTCTGTTAGTCCACAGATTACAGAATGCCACCAGGTGTGCATCGGAGACTACTACTGGTCTTCCAGGGAACGATCAAAGCGTAGACTGTTTGAGACATTACTCCCATGGAGGAAAGTGCGCATGGTGACTGTTGTATTGAATCCCGATGCTATTTCTGTGTTTCATCAACGCTCTGATAGTCCACATATTACAGAATGCCACCAGATGTGCATCGGAAACTACTACTGGTCTTCCAGGGGACGATCAAAGCGTAGACTGTTGAGACATTACTTCTATGGAGGAAAGTGCGAATATTGACTGTTGTATTCAATCCCGATGCTATTTCTGTGTTTCATCAACACTCTGATAGTACACAGATTACAGAATGCCACCAGATGTGCATCGAAAAAATTACTAGTGGTATTCCAGGGAAGGATCAAAGCGTAGACTGTTGAGATATCACTCCCGTGGAGGAAAGTGTGCATGGTGACTGTTGTATTCAATCCCGATGCAATTTCTGTGTTTCATCAACACTCTGATAGTCCACAGATTACAGAATGCCACCAGATGTGCATCGGAAACTACTACTGGTCTTCCAGGGAACGATCAAAGCGTAGACTGTTTGAGACATACTCCCATGGAGGTAAGTGCGCATGGTGACTGTTGTATTCAATCCCGATGCTATTTCTGTGTTTCACCAACACTCTGATAGTCCACAGATTACAGTATGCCACCAGATGTGCATCGGAAATTATTACTGGTCTTCCAGGGAACGATCAAAGCGTAGACGCTTTGAGATATTACTCAAATGGAGGAAAGTGCGAGTATTCACTGTTGTATTCAATCCCGTTGCAATTTCTGTGTTTCATCAACACTCTGGTAGTCCACAGATTACAGAACGCCACCAGATGTGTATCGAAGACTACTACTGGACTTCCAGGGAACGATCAAAGCGTAGACTATTTGAGACATTACTCCCATGGAAGAAAGTGCGCATGGTGACTGTTGTATTCAATCCCGATGCTATTTCTGTGTTTCATCATTACTCTGATATTCCACAGATTACAGAATGCCACCAGGTGTGCGTCGGAAATTACTACTGGTCTTCCAGGGGACGATCAAAGCGTAGACTGTTTGAGGCATTACTCCCATTGAGGAAAGTGCGAATATTGACTGTTGTATTCAATCCCGATGCAATTTCTGTGTTTCATCAACACTCTGTTAGTCCACAGATTACAGAATGCCACCAGGTGTGCATCGGAGACTACTACTGGTCTTCCAGGGAACGATCAAAGCGTAGACTGTTTGAGACATTACTCCCATGGAGGAAAGTGCGCATGGTGACTGTTGTATTGAATCCCGATGCTATTTCTGTGTTTCATCAACGCTCTGATAGTCCACATATTACAGAATGCCACCAGATGTGCATCGGAAACTACTACTGGTCTTCCAGGGGACGATCAAAGCGTAGACTGTTTGAGACATTACTTCTATGGAGGAAAGTGCGAATATTGACTGTTGTATTCAATCCCGATGACATTTCTGTGTTTCATCAACACTCTGTTAGTCCACAGATTACAGAATGCCACCAAGTGTGCATCGGAGACTACTACTGGTCTTCCAGGGAACGATCAAAGCGTAGACTGTTTGAGACACTACTCCCATGGAGGAAAGTGCGCATGGTAACTGTTGTATTCAATCCCGATGCTATTTCTGTGTTTCATCAACACTCTGATAGTACACAGATTACAGAATGCCACCAGATGTGCATCGAAAAAATTACTAGTGGTATTCCAGGGAAGGATCAAAGCGTAGACTGTTGAGATATCACTCCCGTGGAGGAAAGTGTGCATGGTGACTGTTGTATTCAAACCCGATGCAATATCTGTGTTTCATCAACACTCTCACAGTCCACAGATTACAGAATGCCACCAGATGTGCATCGGAAACTACTACTGGTCTTCCAGGGAACGATCAAAGCGTAGACTGTTTGAGACATTACTCCCATGGAGGAAAGTGCGCATGGTGACTGTTGTATTCAATCCCGATGCAATTTCTGTGTTTCATCAACACTCTGATAGTCCACAGACTACAGAATGCCACCAGATGTGCATCGGAAACTACTACTGGTCTTCCAGGGAACGATCAAAGCGTAGACTGTTTGAGACATACTCCCATGGAGGTAAGTGCGCATGGTGACTGTTGTATTCAATCCCGATGCTATTTCTGTGTTTCACCAACACTCTGATAGTCCACAGATCACAGTATGCCACCAGATGTGCATCGGAAATTATTACTGGTCTTCCAGGGAACGATCAAAGCGTAGACGCTTTGAGATATTACTCAATTGGAGGAAAGTGCGAGTATTCACTGTTGTATTCAATCCCGTTGCAATTTCTGTGTTTCATCAACACTCTGTTAGTCCACAGATTACAGAATGTCACCAGGTGTGCATCGGAGACTACTACTGGTCTTCCAGGGAACGATCAAAGCGTAGACCGTTTGAGACATTACTCCCATGGAGGAAAGTGCGCATGGTGACTGTTGTATTGAATCCCGATGCTATTTCTGTGTTTCATCAACGCTCTGATAGTCCACAGATTACAGAATGCCACCAGGTGTGCGTCGGAAATTACTACTGGTCTTCCAGGGGACGATCAAAGCGTAGACTGTTTGAGGCATTACTCCCATTGAGGAAAGTGCGAATATTGACTGTTGTATTCAATCCCGATGACATTTCTGTGTTTCATCAACACTCTGTTAGTCCACAGATTACAGAATGCCACCAAGTGTGCATCGGAGACTACTACTGGTCTTCCAGGGAACGATCAAAGCGTAGATTGTTTGAGACATTACTCCCATGGAGGACAGTGCGCATGGTAACTGTTGTATTCAATCCCGATGCTATTTCTGTGTTTCATCAACACTCTGATAGTACACAGATTACAGAATGCCACCAGATGTGCATCGAAAAAATTACTAGTGGTATTCCAGGGAAGGATCAAAGCGTAGACTGTTGAGATATCACGCCCGTGGAGGAAAGTGTGCATGGTGACTGTTGTATTCAAACCCGATGCAATTTCTGTGTTTCATCAACACTCTCACAGTCCACAGATTACAGAATGCCACCAGATGTGCATCGTAAACTACTACTGGTCTTCCAGGGAACGATCAAAGCGTAGACTGTTTGAGACATTACTCCCATGGAGGAAAGTGCGCATGGTGACTGTTGTATTCAATCCCGATGCAATTTCTGTGTTTCATCAACACTCTGATAGTCCACAGGTTACAGAATGCCACCATGTGTGCGTCGGAAATTACTACTGGTCTTCCAGGGGACGATCAAAGCGTAGACTGATTGAGACATTACTCATATAGAGGAAAGTGCGAATATTGACTATTGCATTCAATCCCGATGCAATTTCTGTGTGTCATCAACACTCTGATAGTCCATAGATTACAGAATGCCATCAGATGTGCATCGGAAACTACTACTGGTCTTTCAGAGAATGATCAAATCGTTGACTGTCTGAGACATTACTCCCATGGAGGAAAGTGCGCATGGTGACTGTTGCATTCAATCCCGATGCTATTTCTGTGTTTCATCATTACTCTGATAGTCCACAGGTTACAGAATGCCACCATGTGTGCGTCGGAAATTACTACTGGTCTTCCAGGGGACGATCAAAGCGTAGACTGATTGAGACATTACTCATATAGAGGAAAGTGCGAATATTGACTATTGCATTCAATCCCGATGCAATTTCTGTGTGTCATCAACACTCTGTTAGTCCACAGATTACAGAATGCCACCAGGTGTGCATCGGAGACTACTACTGGTCTTTCAGAGAACGATCAAGTCGTAGACTGTCTGAGACATTACTCCCATATAGGAAAGTGCGCATGGTGACTGTTGTATTCAATCCCGATGCTATTTCTGTGTTTCATCATTACTCTGATAGTCCACAGACTACAGAATGCCACCAGGTGTGCGTCGGAAATTACTACTGGTCTTCCAGGGGACGATCAAAGCGTAGACTGTTTGAGACATTACTCCCATTGAGGAAAGTGCGAATATTGAATGTTGTATTCAATCCCGATGCAATTTCTGTGTTTCATAAACACTCTGTTAGTCCACAGATTACAGAATGCCACCAGGTGTGCATCGGAGACTACTACTGGTCTTCCAGGGAACGATCAAAGCGTAGACTGTTTGAGACATTACTCACATGGATGAAAGTGCGCATGGAGACTGTTGTATTAAATCCCGATGCTATTTCTGTGTTTCATCAACAGTCTGATAGTACACAGATTACAGAATGCCACCAAGTGTGCATCGGAGACTACTACTGGTCTTCCAGGGAACGATCAAAGCGTAGACTGTTTGAGACACTACTCCCATGGAGGAAAGTGCGCATGGTAACTGTTGTATTCAATCCCGATGCTATTTCTGTGCTTCATCAACACTCTGATAGTACACAGATTACAGAATGCCACCAGATGTGCATCGAAAAAATTACTAGTGGTATTCCAGGGAAGGATCAAAGCGTAGACTGTTGAGATATCACTCCCGTGGAGGAAAGTGTGCATGGTGACTGTTGTATTCAAACCCGATGCAATATCTGTGTTTCATCAACACTCTCACAGTCCACAGATTACAGAATGCCACCAGATGTGCATCGGAAACTACTACTGGTCTTCCAGGGAACGATCAAAGCGTAGACTGTTTGAGACATTACTCCCATGGAGGAAAGTGCGCATGGTGACTGTTGTATTCAATCCCGATGCAATTTCTGTGTTTCATCAACACTCTGATAGTCCACAGACTACAGAATGCCACCAGATGTGCATCGGAAACTACTACTGGTCTTCCAGGGAACGATCAAAGCGTAGACTGTTTGAGACATACTCCCATGGAGGTAAGTGCGCATGGTGACTGTTGTATTCAATCCCGATGCTATTTCTGTGTTTCACCAACACTCTGATAGTCCACAGATCACAGTATGCCACCAGATGTGCATCGGAAATTATTACTGGTCTTCCAGGGAACGATCAAAGCGTAGACGCTTTGAGATATTACTCAATTGGAGGAAAGTGCGAGTATTCACTGTTGTATTCAATCCCGTTGCAATTTCTGTGTTTCATCAACACTCTGTTAGTCCACAGATTACAGAATGTCACCAGGTGTGCATCGGAGACTACTACTGGTCTTCCAGGGAACGATCAAAGCGTAGACCGTTTGAGACATTACTCCCATGGAGGAAAGTGCGCATGGTGACTGTTGTATTGAATCCCGATGCTATTTCTGTGTTTCATCAACGCTCTGATAGTCCACAGATTACAGAATGCCACCAGGTGTGCGTCGGAAATTACTACTGGTCTTCCAGGGGACGATCAAAGCGTAGACTGTTTGAGGCATTACTCCCATTGAGGAAAGTGCGAATATTGACTGTTGTATTCAATCCCGATGACATTTCTGTGTTTCATCAACACTCTGTTAGTCCACAGATTACAGAATGCCACCAAGTGTGCATCGGAGACTACTACTGGTCTTCCAGGGAACGATCAAAGCGTAGATTGTTTGAGACATTACTCCCATGGAGGACAGTGCGCATGGTAACTGTTGTATTCAATCCCGATGCTATTTCTGTGTTTCATCAACACTCTGATAGTACACAGATTACAGAATGCCACCAGATGTGCATCGAAAAAATTACTAGTGGTATTCCAGGGAAGGATCAAAGCGTAGACTGTTGAGATATCACGCCCGTGGAGGAAAGTGTGCATGGTGACTGTTGTATTCAAACCCGATGCAATTTCTGTGTTTCATCAACACTCTCACAGTCCACAGATTACAGAATGCCACCAGATGTGCATCGTAAACTACTACTGGTCTTCCAGGGAACGATCAAAGCGTAGACTGTTTGAGACATTACTCCCATGGAGGAAAGTGCGCATGGTGACTGTTGTATTCAATCCCGATGCAATTTCTGTGTTTCATCAACACTCTGATAGTCCACAGGTTACAGAATGCCACCATGTGTGCGTCGGAAATTACTACTGGTCTTCCAGGGGACGATCAAAGCGTAGACTGATTGAGACATTACTCATATAGAGGAAAGTGCGAATATTGACTATTGCATTCAATCCCGATGCAATTTCTGTGTGTCATCAACACTCTGATAGTCCATAGATTACAGAATGCCATCAGATGTGCATCGGAAACTACTACTGGTCTTTCAGAGAATGATCAAATCGTTGACTGTCTGAGACATTACTCCCATGGAGGAAAGTGCGCATGGTGACTGTTGCATTCAATCCCGATGCTATTTCTGTGTTTCATCATTACTCTGATAGTCCACAGGTTACAGAATGCCACCATGTGTGCGTCGGAAATTACTACTGGTCTTCCAGGGGACGATCAAAGCGTAGACTGATTGAGACATTACTCATATAGAGGAAAGTGCGAATATTGACTATTGCATTCAATCCCGATGCAATTTCTGTGTGTCATCAACACTCTGTTAGTCCACAGATTACAGAATGCCACCAGGTGTGCATCGGAGACTACTACTGGTCTTTCAGAGAACGATCAAGTCGTAGACTGTCTGAGACATTACTCCCATATAGGAAAGTGCGCATGGTGACTGTTGTATTCAATCCCGATGCTATTTCTGTGTTTCATCATTACTCTGATAGTCCACAGACTACAGAATGCCACCAGGTGTGCGTCGGAAATTACTACTGGTCTTCCAGGGGACGATCAAAGCGTAGACTGTTTGAGACATTACTCCCATTGAGGAAAGTGCGAATATTGAATGTTGTATTCAATCCCGATGCAATTTCTGTGTTTCATAAACACTCTGTTAGTCCACAGATTACAGAATGCCACCAGGTGTGCATCGGAGACTACTACTGGTCTTCCAGGGAACGATCAAAGCGTAGACTGTTTGAGACATTACTCACATGGATGAAAGTGCGCAAGGAGACTGTTGTATTAAATCCCGATGCTATTTCTGTGTTTCATCAACAGTCTGATAGTACACAGATTACAGAATGCCACCAGATGTGCATCGGAAACTACTACTGGTCTTTCAGGGGACGATCAAAGCGTAGACTGTTTGAGACACTACTCCCATGGAGGAAAGTGCGAATATTGACTGTTGTATTCAATCCCGACGACATTTCTGTGTTTCATCAACACTCTGTTAGTCCACAGATTAGAGAATGCCACCAAGTGTGCATCGTAAATTACTACTGGTCTTCCAGGGAACGATCAAAGCGTAGACGCTTTGAGATATTACTCAAATGGAGGAAAGTGCGAGTATTCACTGTTGTATTCAATCCCGTTGCAATTTCTGTGTTTCATCAACACTCTCACAGTCCACAGATTACAGAATGCCACCAGATGTGGATCGGAAACTACTACTGGTCTTACAGGGAACGATCAAAGCGTAGACTTTTTGAGACATTACTCCCATGGAGGAAAGTGCGCATGGTGACTGTTGTATTCAATCCCGATGCAATTTCTGTGTTTCATCAACACTCTGATAGTCCACAGATTACAGAATGCCACCAGATGTGCATCGGAAACTACTACTGGTCTTCCAGGGAACGATCAAAGCGTAGACTGTTTGAGACATACTCCCATGGAGGAAAGTGCGCATGGTGACTGTTGTATTCAATCCCGATGCAATTTCTGTGTTTCATCAACACTCTGATAGTCCACAGGTTACAGAATGACACCAGGTGTGCGTCGGAAATTACTACTGGTCTTCCAGGGACGATCAAAGCGTAGACTGATTGAGACATTACTCATATAGAGGAAAGTGCGAATATTGACTATTGCATTCAATCCCGATGCAATTTCTGTGTGTCATCAACACTCTGTTAGTCCACAGATTACAGAATGCCACCAGGTGTGCATCGGAGACTACTACTGGTCTTTCAGAGAACGATCAAGTCGTAGACTGTCTGAGACATTACTCCCATATAGGAAAGTGCGCATGGTGACTGTTGTATTCAATCCCGATGCTATTTCTGTGTTTCATCATTACTCTGATAGTCCACAGACTACAGAATGCCACCAGGTGTGCGTCGGAAATTACTACTGGTCTTCCAGGGGACGATCAAAGCGTAGACTGTTTGAGACATTACTCCCATTGAGGAAAGTGCGAATATTGAATGTTGTATTCAATCCCGATGCAATTTCTGTGTTTCATAAACACTCTGTTAGTCCACAGATTACAGAATGCCACCAGGTGTGCATCGGAGACTACTACTGGTCTTCCAGGGAACGATCAAAGCGTAGACTGTTTGAGACATTACTCACATGGATGAAAGTGCGCATGGAGACTGTTGTATTAAATCCCGATGCTATTTCTGTGTTTCATCAACAGTCTGATAGTACACAGATTACAGAATGCCACCAGATGTGCATCGGAAACTACTACTGGTCTTTCAGGGGACGATCAAAGCGTAGACTGTTTGAGACACTACTCCCATGGAGGAAAGTGCGAATATTGACTGTTGTATTCAATCCCGACGACATTTCTGTGTTTCATCAACACTCTGTTAGTCCACAGATTAGAGAATGCCACCAAGTGTGCATCGTAAATTACTACTGGTCTTCCAGGGAACGATCAAAGCGTAGACGCTTTGAGATATTACTCAAATGGAGGAAAGTGCGAGTATTCACTGTTGTATTCAATCCCGTTGCAATTTCTGTGTTTCATCAACACTCTCACAGTCCACAGATTACAGAATGCCACCAGATGTGCATCGGAAACTACTACTGGTCTTACAGGGAACGATCAAAGCGTAGACTGTTTGAGACATTACTCCCATGGAGGAAAGTGCGCATGGTGACTGTTGTATTCAATCCCGATGCAATTTCTGTGTTTCATCAACACTCTGATAGTCCACAGATTACAGAATGCCACCAGATGTGCATCGGAAACTACTACTGGTCTTCCAGGGAACGATCAAAGCGTAGACTGTTTGAGACATACTCCCATGGAGGAAAGTGCGCATGGTGACTGTTGTATTCAATCCCGATGCAATTTCTGTGTTTCATCAACACTCTGATAGTCCACAGGTTACAGAATGACACCAGGTGTGCGTCGGAAATTACTACTGGTCTTCCAGGGGACGATCAAAGCGTAGACTGATTGAGACATTACTCCCATGGAGGAAAGTGCGAATATTGACTATTGCATTCAATCCCGATGCAATTTCAGTGTTTCATCAACACTCTGTTAGTCCACAGATTACAGAATGCCACCAGGTGTGCATCGGAGACTACTACTGGTCTTTCAGAGAACGATCAAGTCGTAGACTGTCTGAGACTTTACTCCCATACAGGAAAGTGCGCATGGTGACTGTTGCATTCAATCCCGATGCTATTTCTGTGTTTCATCATTACTCTGATAGTCCACAGATTACAGTATGCCACCAGGTGTGCGTCGGAAATTACTACTGGTCTTCCAGGGGACGATCAAAGCGTAGACTGTTTGAGACATTACTCCCATTGAGGAAAGTGCGAATATTGACTGTTGTATTCAATCCCGATGCAATTTCTGTGTTTCATCAACACTCTGTTAGTCCACAGATTACAGAATGCCACCAGGTGTGCATTGGAGACTACTACTGGTCTTCCAGGGAACGATCAAAGCGTAGACTGTTTGAGACATTACTCCCATGGAGGAAAGTGCGCATGGTGACTGTTGTATTGAATCCCGATGCTATTTCTGTGTTTCATCAACGCTCTGATAGTCCACAGATTACAGAATGCCATTAGATGTGCATCGGAAACTACTACTGGTCTTCCAGGGGACGATCAAAGCGTAGACTGTTTGAGACATTACTCCCATGGAGGAAAGTGCGCATGGTGACTGTTGTATTCAATCCCGATGCAATTTCTGTGTTTCATCAACACTCTGATAGTCCACAGATTACAGAATGCCACCAGATGTGCATCGGAAACTACTACTGGTCTTACAGGGAACGATCAAAGCGTAGACTGTTTGAGACATACTCCCATGGAGGTAAGTGCGCATGGTGACTGTTGTATTCAATCCCGATGCTATTTCTGTGTTTCACCAACACTCTGATAGTCCACAGATTACAGTATGCCACCAGATGTGCATCGGAAATTACTACTGGTCTTCCAGGGAACGATCAAAGCGTAGACGCTTTGAGACATTACTCAAATGGAGGAAAGTGCGAGTATTCACTGTTGTATTCAATCCTGTTGCAATTTCTGTGTTTCATCAACACTCTGGTAGTCCACAGATTACAGAACGCCACCAGATATGTATCGGAGACTACTACTGGTCTTCCAGGGAACGATCAAAGCGTAGACTATTTGAGACATTACTCCCATGGAAGAAGGAGCGCATGGTGACTGTTGTATTCAATCCCGATGCAATTTCTGTGTTTCATCAACACTCTGATAGTCCACAGATTACAGAATGCCTCCAGATATGCATCGGAAACTACTACTGGTCAACCAATGAACGATCCAATCGTAGACTGTTTGAGACATTACTCCCATGGAGGAAAGTGCGCATGATGACTGTTGTATTCAATCCCGATGGAATTTCTGTGTTTCATCAACGCTCTGATAGTCCACAGGTTACAGAATGCCATCAGATGTGCATCGAAAACTACTACTGGTCTTTCAGAGAACGATCAAATCGTAGACTGTCTGAGACATTACTCCCATGGAGGAAAGTGCGCATGGTGACTGTTGCATTCAATCCCGATGCTATTTCTGTGTTTCATCATTACTCTGATAGTCCACAGGTTACAGAATGCCACCAGGTGTGCGTCGGAAATTACTAATGGTCTTACAGGGGACGATCAAAGCGTAGACTGATTGAGACATTACTCCCATGGAGGAAAGTGCGAATATTGACTATTGCATTCAATCCCGATGCAATTTCTGTGTTTCATCAACACTCTGTTAGTCCACAGATTACAGAATGCCACCAGGTGTGCATCGGAAACTACTACTGGTCTTCCAAGAACGATCAAAGCGTACACTGTTTGAGACATTACTCCCATGCAGGAAAGTGCGCATGGTGAATGTTGTATTCAATCCCGATGCAATTTCTGTGTTTCATCAACACTCTGAAAGTCCACAGATTACAGAATGCCACCAGATGGGCATCGGAAACTACTACTGGTCTTCCTGGAAACGATCCAAACGAAGACTGTATCACACTATACTCCCATGTAGGAAAGGGCGGATTGTGACTGATGTATTCACTCCCGATGCAATTTCTGTGTTTCATCAACACTTTAAAGGTCTACAGATTACAGAATGCCTATAGATGTGCATCGGAAACTACTACTGGTATTCCAGGGTACGATCAAAGCGTAGACTGTTTCAGATATTACTCCGAGGGAGAAAAGCGCGGATGGTGACTGTTGTATTGAATCGCGATGTAATTTCTGTGTTTCATCAACACTCTGATAGTCCACATATTACAGAATGCCTCCAAATGTGCATCGGAAATTACTACTGGTCTTCCAGGGAACGATCAAAGCGTAGACTGTTTGAGACATTACTCCCATGGAAGAAAGTGCGCGTGGTGACTGTTGTATTCAATCCCGATGCAATTTCTGTGTTTCATCAACACTCTGATAGTCCACAGATTACAGAATGCCACCAGGTGTGCGTCGGAAATTACTACTGGTCTTCCAGGGGACGATCAAAGCGTAGACTGTTTGAGACATTACTCCCATTGAGGAAAGTGCGAATATTGACTGGTGTATTCAATCCCGATGCAATTTCTGTGTTTCATCAACACTCTGTTAGTCCACAGATTACAGAATGCCACCAGGTGTGCATCGGAGACTACCACTGGTCTTCCAGGGAACGATCAAAGCGTAGACTGTTTGAGACATTACTCCCATGGAGGAAAGTGCGCATGGTGACTGTTGTATTGAATCCCGATGCTATTTCTGTGTTTCATCAACGCTCTGATAGTCCACAGATTACAGAATGCCTCCAGATGTGCATCGGAAACTACTACTGGTCTTCCAGGGGACGATCAAAGCGTAGACTCTTTGAGACATTACTCCCATGGAGGAGAGTGCGAATATTGACTGTTGTATTCAATCCCGATGAAATTTCTGTGTTTCATCAACACTCTATTAGTCCACAGATTACAGAATGCCACCAGGTGTGCATCGGAGACTACTACTGGTCTTCCAGGGAACGATCAAAGCGTAGTCTGTTTGAGACATTACTCCCATGGAGGAAAGTGGGCATGGTCACTGTTGTATTCAATCCCGATGCTATTTCTGTGTTTCATCAACACTGTGATAGTACACAGATTACAGAATGCCACCAGATGTGCATCGGAAACTACTAGTGGTATTCCAGGGAACGATGAAAGCGTAGACTGTTTGAGACATTACTCCCATGGAGGTAAGTGCGCATGGTGACTGTTGTATTCAATCCCGATGCTATTTCTGTGTTTCACCAACACTCTGATAGTCCACAGATTACAGAATGCCACCAGATGTGCATCGGAAATTACTACTGGTCTTCCAAGGAACGATCAAAGCGTAGACTATTTGAGACATTACTCCCATGGAAGAAAGTGCGCGTAGTGACTGTTGTATTTAATCCCGATGCATTTTCTGTGTTTCATCAACACTCTGATAGTCCACAGATTACAGAATGCCACCAGATTTGCATCGGAAACCACTACTGGTCTTCCAGGGAACGATCAACGCGTAGACTGTTTGAGACATTACTCCCATGGAGGAAAGTGCGCATGGTGACTGTTGTATTCAATCCCAATGCAATATCTGTGTATCATCAACACTCTGATAGTCCACAGATTACAGAATGCCACCAGATGTGCATCGGAAACTACTACTGGTCTTCCAGGGAACGATCAAAGCGTAGACTGTTTGAGACATTACTCCCATGGAGGAAAGTGCGCATGGTGTCAGTTGTATGCAATCCCGATGGAATTTCTGTGTTTCATCAACACTCTGATAGTCCATAGATTACAGAATGCCTCCAGATGTGCATCGAAAACTACTACTAGTCTTCCAGGGAACAATCAAAACGTAGACTGTTTGAAACATTACTCCCATGGAGAAAAGTGCGCATGGTGACTGTTGTATTCAATCTCGATGCAATTTCTGACTTTCATCAACTCTCTGATAGTCCACAGACTACAGGTTGCCTCCAAATGTGCATCGGAAAGTACTACTCGTCTTCCTGGGAACGATCAAAGCGTATACTGTTTCAGACGTTACTCCCATGGAGGAAAGTGCGGATTATGACTGTTGTATTCACTCCCGATGCAATTTCTGTGTTTCATCAACATTTTGAAGGTCCACAGATTACAGAATGCTTCCAGATGTGCATCGGAAACTACTACTGGTCTTCCAGGGAACGATCAAAACATAGGCTGTTTGAGACATTACTCCCGTATAGGAAAGTTCACATGGTGACTGTTGTATTCAATCCCGATGCAACTTCTGTGTTTCATCAACACTCTGATAGTCCATAGATTACAGAATGCCACCAGATGTGCATCGGAAACTACTACTGGTATTCCAGGAACGATCAAAGCGTAGACTGTTTGATACATGACTCAAATGGAGGAAAGTGCGCATGGTGACTGTTGTATTCAATCCCGATGCAATTTCTGTGTTTCATCAACACTCTGATAGTCCACAGATTACAAAATGCCACCAGATGTGCATCGGAAACTGCTACTGGTCTTCCAGGGAACGATCAAATCGTACACTGTTTGAGACATTACTCCCATCGAGGACAGTGCGCATGGTGAATGTTGCATTCAATCCCGATGCAATTTCAGTGTTTCATCAACACTCTGTTAGTCCACAGATTACAGAATGCCACCAGGTGTGCATCGGAGACTACTACTGGTCTTTCAGAGAACGATCAAGTCGTAGACTGTCTGAGACATTACTCCCATATAGGAAAGTGCGCATGGTGACTGTTGTATTCAATCCCGATGCTATTTCTGTGTTTCATCATTACTCTGATAGTCCACAGATTACAGTATGCCACCAGGTGTGCGTCGGAAATTACTACTGGTCTTCCAGGGGACGATCAAAGCGTAGACTGTATGAGACATTACTCCCATTGAGGAAAGTGCGAATATTGACTGTTGTATTCAATCCCGATGCAATTTCTGTGTTTCATCAACACTCTGTTAGTCCACAGATTACAGAATGCCACCAGGTGTGCATCGGAGACTACTACTGGTCTTCCAGAGAACGATCAAAGCGTAGACTGTTTGAGACATTACTCCCATGGAGGAAAGTGCGCATGGTGACTGTTGTATTGAATCCCGATGCTATTTCTGTGTTTCATCAACGCTCTGATAGTCCACAGATTACAGAATGCCACCAGATGTGCATCGGAATCTACTACTGGTATTCCAGGGAACGATCAAAGCGTAGACAGTTTGAGATATCACTCACGTGGAGAAAAGTGCACATTGTGACTGTTGTATTTAATCCCGATGCATTTTCTGTGTTTCATCAACACTCTGATAGTCCACAGATTACAGAATGCCACCAGATTTGCATCGGAAACCACTACTGGTCTTCCAGGGAACGATCAACGCGTAGACTGTTTGAGACATTACTCCCATGGAGGAAAGTGCGCATGGTGACTGTTGTATTCAATCCCGATGCAATTTCTGTGTTTCATCAACACTCTGATAGTCCACATATTACAGAATGCCTCCAGATGTGCATCGGAAATTACTACTGGTATTCCAGGGAACGATCAAAGCGTAGACTGTTTGAGACATTACTCCCATGGAGGAAAGTGCGCATGGTGACTGTTGTATTCACTCCCAATGGAATTTCTGTGTTTCATCAACACTCTGATGGTCCCCAGATTACAGAATGCCACCAGATGTGCATCGGAAACTACTGCTGGTCTACCAGGGAACGATCAAAGCGTAGACTGTTTGTGACATTACTCCCATGAAGGAAAGTCCGCATGGTGCCTGTTGTATGCAATCCTGATGCAATTTCTCTGTTTCATTAACAATCTGATAGTCCACAGATTACAGAAAGCCACCAGATGTGCATCGGAAACTACTACTGGTATTCCAGGGAACGATCAAAGCGTACACTGTTTGAGATATCACTCCCGTGGAGGAAAGTGCGCATGGTGACTGTTGTATTCAATCCCGATGCAATTTCTGTGTTTCATCAACACTCTGATAGTCCACAGATTACAGAATGCCTCCAGATGTGCATCGGAAACTACTACTGGTCAACCAATGAACGATCCAATCGTAGACTGTTTGAGACATTACTCCCATGGAGGAAAGTGCGCATGATGACTGTTGTATTCAATCCCGATGGAATTTCTGTGTTTCATCAACGCTCTGATAGTCCACAGATTACAGAATGCCATCAGATGTGCATCGGAAACTACTACTGGTCTTTCAGAGAACGATCAAATCGTAGACTGTCTGAGACATTACTCCCATGGAGGAAAGTGCGCATGGTGACTGTTGCATTCAATCCCGATGCTATTTCTGTGTTTCATCATTACTCTGATAGTCCACAGGTTACAGAATGCCACCAGGTGTGCGTCGGAAATTACTAATGGTCTTACAGGGGACGATCAAAGCGTAGACTGATTGAGACATTACTCCCATGGAGGAAAGTGCGAATATTGACTATTGCATTCAATCCCGATGCAATTTCTGTGTTTCATCAACACTCTGTTAGTCCACAGATTACAGAATGCCACCAGGTGTGCATCGGAAACTACTACTGGTCTTCCAAGAACGATCAAAGCGTACACTGTTTGAGACATTACTCCCATGCAGGAAAGTGCGCATGGTGAATGTTGTATTCAATCCCGATGCAATTTCTGTGTTTCATCAACACTCTGAAAGTCCACAGATTACAGAATGCCACCAGATGGGCATCGGAAACTACTACTGGTCTTCCTGGAAACGATCCGAACGAAGACTGTATCACACTATACTCCCATGTAGGAAAGGGCGGATTGTGACTGATGTATTCACTCCCGATGCAATTTCTGTGTTTCATCAACACTTTAAAGGTCCACAGATTACAGAATGCCTATAGATGTGCATCGGAAACTACTACTGGTATTCCAGGGAACGATCAAAGCGTAGACTGTTTCAGATATTACTCCGAGGGAGAAAAGCGCGGATGGTAACTGTTGTATTGAATCGCGATGCAATTTCTGTGTTTCATCAACACTCTGATAGTCCACATATTACAGAATGCCTCCAAATGTGCATCGGAAATTACTACTGGTCTTCCAGGGAACGATCAAAGCGTAGACTGTTTGAGACATTACTCCCATGGAAGAAAGTGCGCGTGGTGACTGTTGTATTCAATCCCGATGCAATTTCTGTGTTTCATCAACACTCTGATAGTCCACAGATTACAGAATGCCACCAGGTGTGCGTCGGAAATTACTACTGGTCTTCCAGGGGACGATCAAAGCGTAGACTGTTTGAGACATTACTCCCATTGAGGAAAGTGCGAATATTGACTGGTGTATTCAATCCCGATGCAATTTCTGTGTTTCATCAACACTCTGTTAGTCCACAGATTACAGAATGCCACCAGGTGTGCATCGGAGACTACCACTGGTCTTCCAGGGAACGATCAAAGCGTAGACTGTTTGAGACATTACTCCCATGGAGGAAAGTGCGCATGGTGACTGTTGTATTGAATCCCGATGCTATTTCTGTGTTTCATCAACGCTCTGATAGTCCACAGATTACAGAATGCCTCCAGATGTGCATCGGAAACTACTACTGGTCTTCCAGGGGACGATCAAAGCGTAGACTCTTTGAGACATTACTCCCATGGAGGAGAGTGCGAATATTGACTGTTGTATTCAATCCCGATGAAATTTCTGTGTTTCATCAACACTCTGTTAGTCCACAGATTACAGAATGCCACCAGGTGTGCATCGGAGACTACTTCTGGTCTTCCAGGGAACGATCAAAGCGTAGTCTGTTTGAGACATTACTCCCATGGAGGAAAGTGGGCATGGTCACTGTTGTATTCAATCCCGATGCTATTTATGTGTTTCATCAACACTGTGATAGTACACAGATTACAGAATGCCACCAGATGTGCATCGGAAACTACTAGTGGTATTCCAGGGAACGATGAAAGCGTAGACTGTTTGAGACATTACTCCCATGGAGGTAAGTGCGCATGGTGACTGTTGTATTCAATCCCGATGCTATTTCTGTGTTTCACCAACACTCTGATAGTCCACAGATTACAGAATGCCACCAGATGTGCATCGGAAATTACTACTGGTCTTCCAAGGAACGATCAAAGCGTAGACTATTTGAGACATTACTCCCATGGAAGAAAGTGCGCGTAGTGACTGTTGTATTTAATCCCGATGCATTTTCTGTGTTTCATCAACACTCTGATAGTCCACAGATTACAGAATGCCACCAGATTTGCATCGGAAACCACTACTGGTCTTCCAGGGAACGATCAACGCGTAGACTGTTTGAGACATTACTCCCATGGAGGAAAGTGCGCATGGTGACTTTTGTATTCAATCCCAATGCAATATCTGTGTATCATCAACACTCTGATAGTATACAGATTACAGAATGCCACCAGATGTGCATCGGAAACTACTACTGGTCTTCCAGGGAACGATCAAAGCGTAGACTGTTTGAGACATTACTCCCATGGAGGAAAGTGCGCATGGTGTCAGTTGTATGCAATCCCGATGGAATTTCTGTGTTTCATCAACACTCTGATAGTCCATAGATTACAGAATGCCTCCAGATGTGCATCGAAAACTACTACTAGTCTTCCAGGGAACAATCAAAACGTAGACTGTTTGAAACATTACTCCCATGGAGAAAAGTGCGCATGGTGACTGTTGTATTCAATCTCGATGCAATTTCTGACTTTCATCAACTCTCTGATAGTCCACAGACTACAGGTTGCCTCCAAATGTGCATCGGAAAGTACTACTCGTCTTCCTGGGAACGATCAAAGCGTATACTGTTTCAGACGTTACTCCCATGGAGGAAAGTGCGGATTATGACTGTTGTATTCACTCCCGATGCAATTTCTGTGTTTCATCAACATTTTGAAGGTCCACAGATTACAGAATGCTTCCAGATGTGCATCGGAAACTACTACTGGTCTTCCAGGGAACGATCAAAACATAGGCTGTTTGAGACATTACTCCCGTATAGGAAAGTTCACATGGTGACTGTTGTATTCAATCCCGATGCAACTTCTGTGTTTCATCAACACTCTGATAGTCCATAGATTACAGAATGCCACCAGATGTGCATCGGAAACTACTACTGGTATTCCAGGAACGATCAAAGCGTAGACTGTTTGATACATGACTCCCATGGAGGAAAGTGCGCATGGTGACTGTTGTATTCAATCCCGATGCAATTTCTGTGTTTCATCAACACTCTGATAGTCCACAGATTACAAAATGCCACCAGATGTGCATCGGAAACTGCTACTGGTCTTCCAGGGAACGATCAAATCGTACACTGTTTGAGACATTACTCCCATCGAGGAAAGTGCGCATGGTGAATGTTGCATTCAATCCCGATGCAATTTCAGTGTTTCATCAACACTCTGTTAGTCCACAGATTACAGAATGCCACCAGGTGTGCATCGGAGACTACTACTGGTCTTTCAGAGAACGATCAAGTCGTAGACTGTCTGAGACATTACTCCCATATAGGAAAGTGCGCATGGTGACTGTTGTATTCAATCCCGATGCTATTTCTGTGTTTCATCATTACTCTGATAGTCCACAGATTACAGTATGCCACCAGGTGTGCGTCGGAAATTACTACTGGTCTTCCAGGGGACGATCAAAGCGTAGACTGTATGAGACATTACTCCCATTGAAGAAAGTGCGAATATTGACTGTTGTATTCAATCCCGATGCAATTTCTGTGTTTCATCAACACTCTGTTAGTCCACAGATTACAGAATGCCACCAGGTGTGCATCGGAGACTACTACTGGTCTTCCAGGGAACGATCAAAGCGTAGACTGTTTGAGACATTACTCCCATGGAGGAAAGTGCGCATGGTGACTGTTGTATTGAATCCCGATGCTATTTCTGTGTTTCATCAACGCTCTGATAGTCCACAGATTACATAATGCCACCAGATGTGCATCGGAAACTACTACTGGTCTTCCAGGGGACGATCAAAGCGTAGACTGTTTGAGACATTACTCCCATGGAGGAAAGTGCGAATATTGACTGTTGTATTCAATCCCGATGACATTTCTGTGTTTCATCAACACTCTGTTAGTCCACAGATTACAGAATGCCACCAAGTGTGCATCGGAGACTACTACTGGTCTTCCAGGGAACGATCAAAGCGTAGACTGTTTGAGACATTACTCCCATGGAGGAAAGTGCGCATGGTGACTGTTGTATTCAATCCCGATGCAATTTCTGTGTTTCATCAACACTCTGATAGTCCACAGATTACAGAATGCCACCAGATGTGCATCGGAAACTACTACTGGTCTTACAGGGAACGATCAAAGCGTAGACTGTTTGAGACATACTCCCATGGAGGTAAGTGCGCATGGTGACTGTTGTATTCATTCCCGATGCTATTTCTGTGTTTCACCAAAACTCTGATAGTCCACAGATTACAGTATGCCACCAGATGTGCATCGGAAATTACTACTGGTCTTCCAGGGAACGATCAAAGCGTAGACGCTTTGAGACATTACTCAAATGGAGGAAAGTGCGAGTATTCACTGTTGTATTCAATCCCGTTGCAATTTCTGTGTTTCATCAACACTCTGGTAGTCCACAGATTACAGAACGCCACCAGATATGTATCGGAGACTACTACTGGTCTTCCAGGGAACGATCAAAGCGTAGACTATTTGAGACATTACTCCCATGGAAGAAGGAGCGCATGGTGACTGTTGCATTCAATCCCGATGCAATTTCTGTGTTTCATCAACACTCTGATAGTCCACAGATTACAGAATGGCACCAGATGTGCATCGGAATCTACTACTGGTATTCCAGGGAACGATCAAAGCGTAGACAGTTTGAGATATCACTCACGTGGAGAAAAGTGCACATTGTGACTGTTGTATTTAATCCCGATGCATTTTCTGTGTTTCATCAACACTCTGATAGTCCACAGATTACAGAATGCCACCAGATTTGCATCGGAAACCACTACTGGTCTTCCAGGGAACGATCAACGCGTAGACTGTTTGAGACATTACTCCCATGGAGGAAAGTGCGCATGGTGACTGTTGTATTCAATCCCGATGCAATTTCTGTGTTTCATCAACACTCTGATAGTCCACATATTACAGAATGCCTCCAGATGTGCATCGGAAATTACTACTGGTATTCCAGGGAACGATCAAAGCGTAGACTGTTTGAGACATTACTCCCATGGAGGAAAGTGCGCATGGTGACTGTTGTATTCACTCCCAATGGAATTTCTGTGTTTCATCAACACTCTGATGGTCCCCAGATTACAGAATGCCACCAGATGTGCATCGGAAACTACTGCTGGTCTACCAGGGAACGATCAAAGCGTAGACTGTTTGTGACATTACTCCCATGGAGGAAAGTCCGCATGGTGCCTGTTGTATGCAATCCTGATGCAATTTCTCTGTTTCATTAACAATCTGATAGTCCACAGATTACAGAAAGCCACCAGATGTGCATCGGAAACTACTACTGGTATTCCAGGGAACGATCAAAGCGTACACTGTTTGAGATATCACTCCCGTGGAGGAAAGTGCGCATGGTGACTGTTGTATTCAATCCCGATGCAATTTCTGTGTTTCATCAACACTCTGATAGTCCACAGATTACAGAATGCCTCCAGATGTGCATCGGAAACTACTACTGGTCAACCAATGAACGATCCAATCGTAGACTGTTTGAGACATTACTCCCATGGAGGAAAGTGCGCATGATGACTGTTGTATTCAATCCCGATGGAATTTCTGTGTTTCATCAACGCTCTGATAGTCCACAGATTACAGAATGCCATCAGATGTGCATCGGAAACTACTACTGGTCTTTCAGAGAACGATCAAATCGTAGACTGTCTGAGACATTACTCCCATGGAGGAAAGTGCGCATGGTGACTGTTGCATTCAATCCCGATGCTATTTCTGTGTTTCATCATTACTCTGATAGTCCACAGGTTACAGAATGCCACCAGGTGTGCGTCGGAAATTACTAATGGTCTTACAGGGGACGATCAAAGCGTAGACTGATTGAGACATTACTCCCATGGAGGAAAGTGCGAATATTGACTATTGCATTCAATCCCGATGCAATTTCTGTGTTTCATCAACACTCTGTTAGTCCACAGATTACAGAATGCCACCAGGTGTGCATCGGAGACTACTACTGGTCTTCCAGGGAACGATCAAAGCGTAGACTGTTTGAGACATTACTCCCATGGATGAAAGTGGGCATGGTGACTGTTGTATTCAATCCCGATGCAATTTCTGTGTTTCATCAACACTGAGATAGTCCACAGATTACAGAATGCCTCCAGATTTGCATCGGAAACTACTACTGGTCTTCCAAGAACGATCAAAGCGTACACTGTTTGAGACATTACTCCCCTGCAGGAAAGTGGGCATGGTGAATGTTGTATTCAATCCCGATGCAATTTCTGTGTTTCATCAACACTCTGAAAGTCCACAGATTACAGAATGCCACCAGATGGGCATCGGAAACTACTACTGGTCTTCCTGGAAACGATCCAAACGAAGACTGTATCACACTATACTCCCATGTAGGAAAGGGCGGATTGTGACTGATGTATTCACTCCCGATGCAATTTCTGTGTTTCATCAACACTTTAAAGGTCCACAGATTACAGAATGCCTATAGATGTGCATCGGAAACTACTACTGGTATTCCAGGGAACGATCAAAGCGTAGACTGTTTCAGATATTACTACGAGGGAGAAAAGCGCGGATGGTGACTGTTGTATTCAATCCCGATGCAATTTCTGTGTTTCATCAACACTCTGATGGTCCACAGATTACAGAATGTCACCAGGTGTGCGTCGGAAATTACTACTGGTCTTCCAGGGGACGATCAAAGCGTACACTGTTTGAGACATTACTCCCATTGAGGAAAGTGCGAATATTGACTGGTGTATTCAATCCCGATGCAATTTCTGTGTTTCATCAACACTCTGTTAGTCCACAGATTACAGAATGCCACCAGGTGTGCATCGGAGACTACCACTGGTCTTCCAGGGAACGATCAAAGCGTAGACTGTTTGAGACATTACTCCCATGGAGGAAAGTGCGCATGGTGACTGTTGTATTGAATCCCGATGCTATTTCTGTGTTTCATCAACGCTCTGATAGTCCACAGATTACAGAATGCCTCCAGATGTGCATCGGAAACTACTACTGGTCTTCCAGGGGACGATCAAAGCGTAGACTCTTTGAGACATTACTCCCATGGAGGAGAGTGCGAATATTGATGTTGTATTCAATCCCGATGAAATATCTGTGTTTCATCAACACTCTGTTAGTCCACAGATTACAGAATGCCACCAGGTGTGCATCGGAGACTACTACTGGTCTTCCAGGGAACGATCAAAGCGTAGTCTGTTTGAGACATTACTCCCATGGAGGAAAGTGGGCATGGTCACTGTTGAATTCAATCCCGATGCTATTTCTGTGTTTCATCAACACTGTGATAGTACACAGATTACAGAATGCCACCAGATGTGCATCGGAAACTACTAGTGGTATTCCAGGGAAGGATCAAAGCGTAGACTGTTTGAGATATCACTCCCGTGGAGGAAAGTGTGCATGGTGACTGTTGTATTCAAACCCGATGCAATTTCTGTGTTTCATCAACACTCTCACAGTCCACAGATTACAGAATGCCACCAGATGTGCATCGGAAACTACTACTGGCCTTCCAGGGAACGATCAAAGCGTAGACTGTTTGAGACATTACTCCCATGGAGGAAAGGGCGCATGGTGAATGTTGTATTCATTCCCGATGCATTTTCCGTGTTTCATCAACACTCTGATAGTCCACAGATTACAGAATGCCACCAGATGTTCATCGGAAACTACTACTGGTCTTCCAGGGAACGATGAAAGCGTAGACTGTTTGAGACATTACTCCCATGGAGGTAAGTGCGCATGGTGACTGTTGTATTCAATCCCGATGCTATTTCTGTGTTTCACCAACACTCTGATAGTCCACAGATTACAGAATGCCACCAGATGTGCATCGGAAATTACTACTGGTCTTCCAAGGAACGATCAAAGCGTAGACTATTTGAGACATTACTCCCATGGAAGAAAGTGCGCGTGGTGACTGTTGTATTTAATCCCGATGCATTTTCTGTGTTTTATCAACACTCTGATAGTCCACAGATTACAGAATGCCACCAGATTTGCATCGGAAACCACTACTGGTCTTCCAGGGAACGATCAACGCGTAGACTGTTTGAGACATTACTCCCATGGAGGAAAGTGCGCATGGTGACTGTTGTATTCAATCCCGATGCAATATCTGTGTATCATCAACACTCTGATAGTCCACAGATTACAGAATGCCACCAGATGTGCATCGGAAACTACTACTGGTCTTCCAGGGAACGATCAAAGCGTAGACTGTTTGAGACATTACTCGCATGGAGGAAAGTGCGCATGGTGTCAGTTGTATGCAATCCCGATGGAATTTCTGTGTTTCATCAACACTCTGATAGTCCATAGATTACAGAATGCCTCCAGATGTGCATCGAAAACTACTACTAGTCTTCCAGGGAACAATCAAAACGTAGACTGTTTGAAACATTACTCCCATGGAGAAAAGTGCGCATGGTGACTGTTGTATTCAATCTCGATGCAATTTCTGACTCATCAACTCTCTGATAGTCCACAGACTACAGGTTGCCTCCAAATGTGCATCGGAAAGTACTACTCGTCTTCCTGGGAACGATCAAAGCGTATACTGTTTCAGACGTTACTCCCATGGAGGAAAGTGCGGATTATGACTGTTGTAATCACCTCCGATGCAATTTCTGTGTTTCATCAACATTTTGAAGGTCCACAGATTACAGAATGCTTCCAGATGTGCATCGGAAACTACTACTGGTCTTCCAGGGAACGATCAAAACATAGGCTGTTTGAGACATTACTCCCGTATAGGAAAGTTCACATGGTGACTGTTGTAATCAATCCCGATGCAACTTCTGTGTTTCATCAACACTCTGATAGTCCATAGATTACAGAATGCCACCAGATGTGCATCGGAAACTACTACTGGTATTCCAGGAACGATCAAAGCGTAGACTGTTTGAGACATTACTCCCATGGAGGAAAGTGCGCATTGTGACTGTTGTATTCAATCCCGATGCAATTTCTGTGCTTCATCAACACTCTGATAGTCCACAGATTACAGAATGAGTCCAGATGTGCATCGGAAATTACTACTGGTCTTCCAGGGAACGATCTAAGCATAGACTGTTTGAGACATTACTCCCATGGAGGAAAGTGCGCATGGTGACTGTTGTATTTAATCCCGAAGCAATTTCTGTGTTTCATCAACACTCTGATAGTCCACAGATTGCAGAATACCTCCAGATGCGCATCGGAAACTACTACTGATATTCCTGGGAACGATCCAAGCGTAGACTGTACCACAAATTACTCCCACGGAGGAAAGGGCGAATCGTGACTGACGTATTCACTACCGATGCAATTTCTGTGTTTCATCAACACTTTGAAAGTCCACAGATTACAGAATGCCTCCAGATGTGCATCGGAAACTACTACTGGTATTCCAGGGAACGATCAAAGCGTAGACTGTTTCAGATATTACTCCGATGGAGAAAAGCGCGGATGGTGACTGTTGTATTCAATCGCGATGCAATTTCTGTGTTTCATCAACACTCTTATAGTCCACATATTACAGAATGCTTCCAGATGTGCATCGGAAATTACTACTGGTCTTCCAGGGGACGATCAAAGCGTTGACTGTTTGAGACATTACTCCCATGGAGGAAAGTGCGAATATTGACTGTTGTATTCAATCCCGATGACATTTCTGTGTTTCATCAACACTCTGTTAGTCCACAGATTACAGAATGCCACCAAATGTGCATTGGAGACTACTACTGGTCTTCCAGGGAACGATCAAAGCGTAGACTGTTTGAGACATACTCCCATGGAGGTAAGTGCGCATGGTGACTGTTGTATTCAATCCCGATGGTATTTCTGTGTTTCACCAACACTCTGATAGTCCACAGATTACAGTATGTCACCAGATGTGCATCGGAAATTACTACTGGTCTTCCAGGGAACGATCAAAGCGTAGACGCTTTGAGACATTACTCAAATGGAGGAAAGTGCGAGTATTCACTGTTGTATTCAATCCCGTTGCAATTTCTGTGTTTCATCAACACTCTGATAGTCCACAGGTTACAGAATGCCACCAGGTGTGCATCGGAAACTACTACTGGACTTCCAGGGGACGATCAAAGCGTAGACTGTTTGGGACATTACTCCCATGGAGGAAAGTGCGAATATTGACTGTTGTATTCAATCCCGATGCAATTTCTGTGTTTAATCAACACTCTGATAGTCCACAGATTAAAGAATGCCACCAGATGTGCATCGGAATCTACTACTCGTATTCCAGGGAACGATCAAAGCGTAGACACTTTGAGATATCACTCACGTGGAGAAAAGTACACATTGTGATTGTTCTATTTAATCCCGATGCATTTTCTGTGTTTCATCAACACTCTGATAGTCCACAGATTACAGAATGCCACCAGATTTGCATCGGAAACTACTGCTGGTCTACCAGGGAACGATCAAAGCGTAGACTGTTTGTGACATTACTCCCATGGAGGAAAGACCGCATGGTGCCTGTTGTATGCAATCCTGATGCTATTTCTCTGTTTCATAACAATCTGATAGTCCACAGAATACAGAAAGCCACCAGATGTGCATCGGAAACAACTACTAATCTTTCAGAGAACGATCAAATCGTAGACTGTCAGAGACATTACTCCCATGGAGGAAAGTGCGCATGGTGACTGTTGCATTCAATCCCGATGCTATTTCTGTGTTTCATCATCACTCTGATAGTCCACAGGTTACAGAATGCCACCAGGTGTGCGTCGGAAATTACTACTGGTCTTCCAGGGAACGATCAAAGCGTAGATTGATTGAGACGTTACTCCCATGGAGGAAAGTGCGAATATTGACTATTGCATTCAATCCCGATGCAATTTCTGTGTTTCATCAACACTCTGTTAGTCCACAGATTACAGAATGCCACCAGGTGTGCATCGGAGACTACTACTGGTCTTCCAGGGAACGATCAAAGCGTAGACTGTTTGAGACATTACTCCCATGGATGAAAGTGGGCATGGTGACTGTTGTATTCAATCCCGATGCAATTTCTGTGTTTCATCAACACTCAGATAGTCCACAGATTACAGAATGCCTCCAGATGTGCATCGGAAACTACTACTGGTCTTCCAAGAACGATCAAAGCGTACACTGTTTGAGACATTACTCCCATGGAGGAAAGTGCGCATGGTGACTGTTGTATTCAATCCCGATGGAATTTCTGTGTTTCATCAACACTCTGATAGTCCACAGATTACAGAATGCCTCCATTTCTGCATCGAAAACTACTACTGGTCTTCCAGGGAACAATCAAAACGTAGACTGTTTGAGACAATACTCCCATGGAGGAAAGTGCGCATGGTGACTGTTGTAATCAATCCCGATGAAATTTCTGTGTTTCATCAACATTCTGATAGTCGATAGATTACAGAATCCTACCAGATGAGCATCGGAAACTTCTACTGGTCTTCCAGGGAACGATCAAATCGTAGACTGTTTGTGACATTACTTCCATGGAGGAAAGTGCGCATGGTGACTGTTGTATTCAATCCCAATGCTATTTCTGTGTTTCACCAACACTCTGTTAGTCCACAGATTACAGAATGCCACCAGATGTGCATCGGAAACTACTACTGGTTTTCCAGGGAACGATCAAAGCGTAGACTGTTTGAGACATTACTCCCATGGAGGAAAGTGCGCATGGTGAATGTTGTATTCAATCCCGATGCTATTTCTGTGCTTCACCAACACTCTGATAGTCCACAGATTACAGAATGCCTTCAGATGTGCATCGGAAACTACTACTGGTGTTCCAGGGAACGATCAAAACGTAGACTGTTTGAGACATTACTCCCATGGAGGAAAGTGCGCATAGTGACTGTTGCATTCAATCCCGATGCAATTTCTGTGTTTCATCAAGACTCTTATAGTCCACAGATTACAGAATGCCTCCAGATGTGCATCGAAAATTACTACTGGTCTTCCAGGGAACTATCAAAGCGTAGACTGTTTGAGACATTACTCCCATGGAGGAAAGTGAGAAAATTGACTGTTGTATTCAATCCCGATGCTATTTCTGTGTTTCATCAACACTCTGATAGTCCACAGATTACAGAATGCCACCAGATGTGCATCGGAAACTACTACTGGTGTTCCAGGGAACGATCAAATCGTAGACTGTATGAGACATAACTCCCATGGAGGGAAGTGCGCATGGTGACTGTTGTATTCAAGCACGATGCAATATCTGTGTTTCATCAACACTCTGATAGTCCACTGATTACAGAATGCCACCAGATGTGCATCCAAAACTACTACTGGTCTTCCAGAGAACGATCAAAGCGTAGACTGTTTGAGACATTACTCCCATGGAGGAAAGTGCTCATGATGACTGTTGTATTCATCCCGATGCTACTTCTTTGTTTCATCAACACTCTGATAGTCCACAGATTACAGAATGCCACCAGATGTGCATCGGAAACTACTACTGGTCTTCCAGGGAACGATCAAGGCGTAGACTGTTTGAGAATTACTCCCATGGAGGAAAGTGGGCATGGTGACTGTTGTATTAAATCCCGAAGGAATTTCTGTGTTTCATCAACACTCTGATAGTCCACAGTTTACAGAATGCCTCCATTTGTACATCGAAAACTACTACTGGTCTTCCAGGGAACAATCAAAACGTAGACTGTTTGAGACAATACTCCCATGGAGGAAAGTGCGCATGGTGACTGTTGTAATCAATCCCGATGCAATTTCTGTGTTTCATCAACACTCTGATAGTCCATAGATAATAGAATGCTACCAGATGAGCATCGGAAACTTCTACTGGTCTTCCAGGGAACGATGAAAGCGTAGACTGTTTGAGACATTACTCCCATGGAGGAAAGTGCGCATGGTGAATGTTGTATTCAATCCCGATGCTATTTCTGTGCTTCATCAACACTCTGATAGTCCACAGATTACAGAATGCCTTCAGATGTGCATCGGAAACTACTACTGGTGTTCCAGGGAACGATCAAAGCGTAGACTGTTTGAGACATTACTCCCATGGAGGAAAGTGCGCATAGTGACTGTTGCATTCAATCCCGATGCAATTTCTGTGTTTCATCAAGACTCTTATAGTCCACAGATTACAGAATGCCTCCAGATGTGCATCGGAAATTATTACTGGTCTTCCAGGGAACTATCAAAGCGTAGACTGTTTGAGACATTACTCCCATGGAGGAATGTGAGAAAATTGACTGTTGTATTCAATCCCGATGCTATTTCTGTGTTTCATCAACACTCTGATAGTCCACAGATTACAGAATGCCACCAGATGTGCATCGGAAACTACTACTGGTGTTCCAGGGAACGATCAAATCGTAGACTGTTTGAGACATAACTCCCATGGAGGGAAGTGCGCATGGTGACTGTTGTATTCAAGCACGATGCAATTTCTGTGTTTCATCAACACTCTGATAGTCCACTGATTACAGAATGCCACCAGATGTACATCCAAAACTACTACTGGTCTTCCAGAGAACGATCAAAGCGTAGACTGTTTGAGACATTACTCCCATGGAGGAAAGTGCTCATGATGACTGTTGTATTCAATCCCGATGCTACCTCTTTGTTTCATCAACACTCTGATAGTTCACAGATTACAGAATGCCACCAGATGTGCATCGGAAACTACTACTGGTCTTCCAGGGAACGATCAAGGCGTAGACTGTTTGAGAATTACTCCCATGGAGGAAAGTGGGCATGGGGACTGTTGTATTAAATCCCGATGGAATTTCTGTGTTTCATCAACACTCTGATAGTCCACAGTTTACAGAATGCCTCCATTTGTACATCGAAAACTACTACTGGTCTTCCAGGGAACAATCAAAACGTAGACTGTTTGAGACAATACTCCCATGGAGGAAAGTGCGCATGGTGACTGTTGTAATCAATCCCGATTCAATTTCTGTGTTTCATCAACACTCTGATAGTCCATAGATTATAGAATGCTACCAGATGAGCATCGGAAACTTCTACTGGTCTTCCAGGGAACGATGAAAGCGTAGACTGTTTGAGACATTACTCCCATGGAGGAATGTGCGCATGGTGACTGTTGTATTTAATCCCGATGCCATTTCTGTGTTTCATCAACACTCTGATAGTCCACAGATTATCAGAATGCCACCAGATGTGCATCGGAAACTACTAATGGTCTTTCAGGGAACGACCAAATCATAGACTGATTGAGACATTACTCCCATGGAGGAAAGTGCGCATGGTGACTGTTGTATTCAATCCCGATGCAATTTCTCTGTTTCATCAACACTCTGTTAGTCCACAGATTACAGAATGCCACCAGATGTGCATCGGAAACTACTACTGGTCTTCCAGGGAACGATCAAAGCGTAGACTGTTTGAGACATTACTCCCATGGAGAAAAGTGCGCATGGTGACTGTTGTATTCAATAACGACGCTAATTCTGTGTTTCATCAACACTCTGATAGTCCACTGATTACAGAATGCCACCAGATGTGCATCGGAAACTACTACTGCATTCCAGTGAACGATCAAACCGTAGACTGTTTGAGATATCACTCCTGTGGAGGAAAGTGCGCATGGTAACTGTAGTATTCAATCCCGATGCATTCTCTGTGTTTCATCAACACTCTGATGGTCCACAGATTACAGAATGCCACCAGTTGTGCATCGGAAACCACTACTGGTCTTTCAGGGAACCATCAAAACGTAGACTGTTGGAGACATTACTCGAATGGAGATATGTGCGCATGGTGACTGTTGAATTCAATCCCGATGCAATTTCTGTGTTTCATCAACACTCTGATAGTCCACAGATTACAGAATGCCACCAGATGTGCATCGGAAACTACTACTGGTCTTCCAGGGAACGATCAAAGCGTAGAATGTTTGAGAATTACTCCCATGGAGGAACTTGTGCATGGTGACTGTTGTATTCAACCCCGATGCAATTTCTGTGTTTCATCAACACTCTGATAGTCCACAGATTACAGAATGCCTTCAGATGTGCATCGGAAACTACTACTGGTCTTCCAGGGAACGATCAAAACGTAGAATGTTTGAGAAATTACTCCCATGGAGGAAAGTGCGCATGGTGTGTTGTATTCAATCCCGATGCAATTTCTGTGTTTCATCAACACTCTGATAGTCCACAGATTACAGAATGCCTCCAGATGTGCATCGAAAATTGCTACTGGTCTTCCAGGGAACTATCAAAGCGTGGACTGTTTGAGACATTGCTCCCATGGAGGAAAGTGAGAAAATTGACAGTTGTATTCAATCCCGATGCAATTTCTGTGTTTCATCAACACTCTGTTAGTCCACAGATTACAGAATGCCACCAGTTGTGCATCGGAAAACACTACTGGTCTTTCAGGGAACGATCAAAGCGTAGACTGTTTGAGAATTACTCCCATGGAGGAAAGTGCTCATGGGGACTGTTGTAGTCAATCCCGATGCATTCTCTGCGTTTCATCAACACTCTGATAGTCCACAGATTACAGAATGCCACCAGTTGTGCATCGGAAAACACTACTGGTCTTTCAGGGAACGATCAAAGCGTAGACTGTTTGAGACATTACTCCCATGGAGGAAAGTGCGCATGGTGACTGTTGTATTCAATCCCGATGCTATTTATGTGTTTCATCAACACTCTGATAGTCCACAGATTACAGAATGCCACCAGATGTGCATCGGAAACTACTACTGGTATTCCAGTGAACGATCAAAGCGTAGACTGTTTGAGATATCACTCCCGTGGAGGAAAGTGCTCATGGGGACTGTTGTAGTCAATCCCGATGCATTCTCTGTGTTTCATCAACACTCTGATAGTCCACAGATTACAGAATGCCACCAGTTGTGCATCGGAAAACACTACTGGTCTTTCAGGGAACGATCAAAGCGTAGACTGTTTGAGACATTACTCACATTGAGGAAAGTGCGAATATTGACTGTTGTATTCAATCCCGATGCAATTTCTGTGTTTCATCAACTCTCTGATAGTACACAGATTACAGAATGCCACCAGATGTGCATCGGAAACTACTACTGGTGTTCCAGGGAACGATCAAATCGTAGACTGTTTGAGACATTACTCCCATGGAGGGAAGTGCGCATGGTGACTGTTGTATTCAATCACGATGCTATTTCTGTGTTTCTTCAACACTCTGATAGTCCACAGATTACAGAATGCCACCAGATGTGCATCCAAAACTACTACTGGTCTTCCAGAGAACGATCAAAGCGTAGACTGTTTGAGACATTACTCCCAAGGAGGAAAGTGCTCATGATGACTGTTGTATTCAATCCCGATGCTACTTCTGTGTTTCATCAACACTCTGATAGTCCACAGATTACAGAATGCCACCAGATGTACATCGGAAACTACTACTGGTCTTCCAGGGAACGATCAAAGCGTAGACTGTTTGAGAATTACTCCCATGGAGGAAAGTTCGCATAGTGACTGTTGTATTCAATCCCGATGGAATTTCTGTGTTTCATCAACACTCTGATAGTCCACAGATTACAGAATGCCTCCATTTGTAAATCGAAAACTACTACTGGTGCTCCAGGGAACGATCAAATCGTAGACTGTTTGAGACATTACTCCCATGGAGGGAAGTGCGCATGGTGACTGTTGTATTCAATCACGATGCAATTTCTGTGTTTCATCAACACTCTGATTGTCCACAGATTACAGAATGCCACCAGATGTGCATCCAAAACTACAACTGGTCTTCCAGGGAACGATCAAAGCGTAGACTGTTTGAGACATTACTCCCATGGAGGAAAGTGCTCATGACGACTGTTGTATTCAATCCCGATGCTACTTCTGAGTTTCATCAACACTCTGATAGTCCACAGAATACAGAATGCCACCAGATGTGCATCGGAAACTACTACTTGTCTTCCAGGGAAAGATCAAAGCGTAGAAAGTTTGAGAATTACTCCCATGGAGGAAAGTGCGCATGGTTACTGTTGTATTCAATCCCGATGCAATTTCTGTGTTTCATCAACACTCTGATAGTCCACAGATTGCAGAATGCCTCCAAATGTGCATCGGAAATTACTACTTTTCTTCCAGGGAACGATCAAAGCGTAGACTGTTTGAGACATTAATCCCATGGAGGAAAGTGCGAATATTGACTGTTGTATTCAATCCCGATGCAATTTCTCTGTTTTATCAACACTCTGTTAGTCCACAGATTACAGAATGCCACCAGATGTGCATCGGAAACTACTACTGGTCTTCCAGGGAACGATCAAAGCGTAGACTGTTTGAGACATTACTCCCATGGAGAAAAGTGCGCAACGTGACTGTTGTATTCAATCCCCATGCAATTTCTGTGTTTCATCAACTCTCTGATAGTCCACAGATTACAGAATGCCACCAGATGTGCATTGGAAACTACTACTGGTGTTCCAGGGAACGATCAAATCGTAGACTGTTTGAGACATTACTCCCATGGAGGGAAGTGCGCATGGTGTCTGTTGTATTCAATCACGATGCAATTTCTGTGTTTCATCAACACTCTGATAGTCCACAGATTACAGAATGCCACCAGATGTGCATCCAAAACTACTACTGGTCTTCCAGAGAACGATCAAAGCGTAGACTGTTTGAGACATTACTCCCATGGAGGAAAGTGCTCATGATGACTGTTGTATTCAATCCCGATGCTACTTCTGTGTTTCATCAACACTCTAATAGTCCACAGATTACAGAATGCCACCAGATGTGCATCGGAAACTACTACTGGTCTTCCAGGGAACGATCAAAGCGTAGACTGTTTGAGAATTACTCCCATGGAGGAAAGTGCGCATGGTGACTGTTGTATTTAATCCCGATGGAATATCTGTGTTTCATCAACACTCTGATAGTCCACAGATTACAGAATGCCTCCATTTGTGCATCGAAAACTACTACTGGTCTTCCAGGGAACAATCAAAACGTAGACTGTTTGAGACAATACTCCCATTTAGGAAAGTGCGCATGGTGACTGTTGTATTCAATCCCGATGCAATTTCTGTGTCTCATCAACACTCTGATAGTCCATAGATTACAGAATGCTACCAGATGAGCATCGGAAACTTCTACTGGTCTTCCAGGGAACGATGAAAGCGTAGACTGTTTGAGACATTACTCCCATGGAGGAATGTGCGCATGGTGACTGTTGTATTCAATAACGATGCAATTACTGTGTTTCATCAACACTCTGATAGTCCACAGATTACAGAATGCCACCAGATGTGCATCGGAAACTAAAACTGGTCTTTCAGGGAACGATCAATTCGTAGACTGTTTGAGACATTACTCCCATGGAGGGAAGTGCGCATGGTGACTGTTGTATTCAATCCCGATGCTATATCTGTGTTTCACCAACACTCTGATAGTCCACAGATTACTGAATGCCACCAGATGTGCATCGGAAACTACTACTGGTCTTCTAGGGAACGATCAAAGCGTAGAATGTTTGAGAATTACTCCCATGGAGGAAAGTGCGCATGGTGACTGTTGTATTCAATCCCGATGCAATTTCTGTGTTTCATCAACACTCTGATAGTCCACAGATTACAGAATGCCACCAGATGTGCATCGGAAACTACTACTGGTCTTCCAGGGAACGATCAAAGCGTAGACTGTTTGAGAATTACTCTCATGGAGGAAAGTGCGCATGGTGACTGTTGTATCAATCCCGATGGAATTTCTGTGTTTCACCAACACTCTGATAGTCCACAGATTACTGAATGCCACCAGATGTGCATCGGAAACTACTACTTGTCTTCCAGGGAACGACCAAAGCGTAGAAAGTTTGAGAATTACTCCCATGGAGGAAAGTGCACATGGTGACTGTTGTATTCAATCCCGATGCAATTTCTGTGTTTCATCAACACTCTGATAGTCCACAGATTGCAGAGTGCCTCCAGATGTGCATCGGAAATTACTACTATTCTTCCAGGGAACGATCAAAGCGTAGACTGTTTGAGACATTACTCCCATGGAGGAAAGTGAAAATATTGACTGTTGTAATCAATCCCGATGCAATTTCTCTGTTTCATCAACACTCTGTTAGTCCACAGATTACAGAATGCCACCAGATGTGCATCGGAATCTACTACTGGTCTTCCAGGGAACGATCAAAGCGTAGACTGTTTGAGACATTACTCCCAAGGTGAAAAGTGCGCGTGGTGACTGTTGTATTCAATCCAGATGCAATTTCTGTGTTTCATCAACTCTCTGATAGTCCACAGATTACAGAATGCCACCAGATGTGCATCGGAAACTACTACTGGTGTTCCAGGGAACGATCAAAGCGTAGACTGTTTGAGACATTACTCCCATGGAGGAAAGTGCGAATATTGACTGTTGTATTCAATCCCGATGCAATTTCTCTGTTTCATCAACACTTTGTTAGTCCACAGATTACAGAATGCCACCAGATGTGCATCGGAAACTAATACTGGTCTTCCAGGGAACTATCAAAGCGTAGACTGTATGAGACATTACTCCCATGGAGAAAAGTGCGCAACGTGACTGTTGTATTCAATCCCCATGCAATTTCTGTGTTTCATCAACTCTCTGATAGTCCACAATTTACAGAATGCCACCAGATGTGCATCGGAATCTACTACTGGTGTTCCAGGGAACGATCAAATCGTAGACTGTTTGAGACATTACTCCCATGGAGGGAAGTGCGCATGGTGTCTGTTGTAATCAATCGCGATGCAATTTCTGTGTTTCATCAACACTCTGATAGTCCACAGATTACAGAATGCCACCAGATGTGCATCCAAAACTACTACTGGTCTTCCAGAGAACGATCAAAGCGTAGACTGTTTAAAACATAAATCCCATGGAGGAAAGTGCTCATGATGACTGTTGTATTCAATCCCGATGCTACTTCTGTGTTTCATCAACACTCTGATAGTCCACAGATTACTGAATGCCACCAGATGTGCATCGGAAACTACTACTGGTCTTCCAGGGAACGATCAAAGCGTAGACTGTTTGAGAATTACTCCCATGGAGGAAAGTGCGCATGGTGACTGTTGTATTTAATCCCGATGGAATATCTGTGTTTCATCAACACTCTGATAGTCCACAGATTACAGAATGCCTCCATTTGTGCATCGAAAACTACTACTGGTCTTCCAGGGAACAATCAAAACGTAGACTGTTTGAGACAATACTCCCATTTAGGTAAGTGCGCATGGTGACTGTTGTATTCAATCCCGATGCAATTTCTGTGTTTCATCAACACTCTGATAGTCCATAGATTACAGAATGCTACCAGATGAGCATCGGAAACTTCTACTGGTCTTCCAGGGAACGATGAAAGCGTAGACTGTTTGAGACATTACTCCCATGGAGGGAAGTGCGCATGGTGACTGTTGTATTCAATCCCGATGCTATATCTGTGTTTCACCAACACTCTGATAGTCCACAGATTACTGAATGCCACCAGATGTGCATCGGAAACTACTACTGGTCTTCTAGGGAACGATCAAAGCGTAGAATGTTTGAGAATTACTCCCATGGAGGAAAGTGCGCATGGTGACTGTTGTATTCAATCCCGATGCAATTTCTGTGTTTCATCAACACTCTGATAGTCCACAGATTACAGAATGCCACCAGATGTGCATCGGAAACTACTACTGGTCTTCCAGGGAACGATCAAAGCGTAGACTGTTTGAGAATTACTCTCATGGAGGAAAGTGCGCATGGTGACTGTTGTATCAATCCCGATGGAATTTCTGTGTTTCACCAACACTCTGATAGTCCACAGATTACTGAATGCCACCAGATGTGCATCGGAAACTACTACTTGTCTTCCAGGGAACGACCAAAGCGTAGAAAGTTTGAGAATTACTCCCATGGAGGAAAGTGCACATGGTGACTGTTGTATTCAATCCCGATGCAATTTCTGTGTTTCATCAACACTCTGATAGTCCACAGATTGCAGAGTGCCTCCAGATGTGCATCGGAAATTACTACTATTCTTCCAGGGAACGATCAAAGCGTAGACTGTTTGAGACATTACTCCCATGGAGGAAAGTGAAAATATTGACTGTTGTAATCAATCCCGATGCAATTTCTCTGTTTCATCAACACTCTGTTAGTCCACAGATTACAGAATGCCACCAGATGTGCATCGGAATCTACTACTGGTCTTCCAGGGAACGATCAAAGCGTAGACTGTTTGAGACATTACTCCCATGGTGAAAAGTGCGCGTGGTGACTGTTGTATTCAATCCAGATGCAATTTCTGTGTTTCATCAACTCTCTGATAGTCCACAGATTACAGAATGCCACCAGATGTGCATCGGAAACTACTACTGGTGTTCCAGGGAACGATCAAAGCGTAGACTGTTTGAGACATTACTCCCATGGAGGAAAGTGCGAATATTGACTGTTGTATTCAATCCCGATGCAATTTCTCTGTTTCATCAACACTTTGTTAGTCCACAGATTACAGAATGCCACCAGATGTGCATCGGAAACTAATACTGGTCTTCCAGGGAACTATCAAAGCGTAGACTGTATGAGACATTACTCCCATGGAGAAAAGTGCGCAACGTGACTGTTGTATTCAATCCCCATGCAATTTCTGTGTTTCATCAACTCTCTGATAGTCCACAGATTACAGAATGCCACCAGATGTGCATCGGAATCTACTACTGGTGTTCCAGGGAACGATCAAATCGTAGACTGTTTGAGACATTACTCCCATGGAGGGAAGTGCGCATGGTGTCTGTTGTAATCAATCGCGATGCAATTTCTGTGTTTCATCAACACTCTGATAGTCCACAGATTACAGAATGCCACCAGATGTGCATCCAAAACTACTACTGGTCTTCCAGAGAACGATCAAAGCGTAGACTGTTTAAAACATAAATCCCATGGAGGAAAGTGCTCATGATGACTGTTGTATTCAATCCCGATGCTACTTCTGTGTTTCATCAACACTCTGATAGTCCACAGATTACTGAATGCCACCAGATGTGCATCGGAAACTACTACTGGTCTTCCAGGGAACGATCAAAGCGTAGACTGTTTGAGAATTACTCCCATGGAGGAAAGTGCGCATGGTGACTGTTGTATTTAATCCCGATGGAATATCTGTGTTTCATCAACACTCTGATAGTCCACAGATTACAGAATGCCTCCATTTGTGCATCGAAAACTACTACTGGTCTTCCAGGGAACAATCAAAACGTAGACTGTTTGAGACAATACTCCCATTTAGGTAAGTGCGCATGGTGACTGTTGTATTCAATCCCGATGCAATTTCTGTGTTTCATCAACACTCTGATAGTCCATAGATTACAGAATGCTACCCGATGAGCATCGGAAACTTCTACTGGTCTTCCAGGGAACGATGAAAGCGTAGACTGTTTGAGACATTACTCCCATGGAGGAATGTGCGCATGGTGACTGTTGTATTCAATAACGATGCAATTTCTGTGTTTCATCAACACTCTGATAGTCCACAGATTACAGAATGCCACCAGATGTGCATCGGAAACTAAAACTGGTCTTTCAGGGAACGATCAAATCGTAGACTGTTTGAGACATTACTCCCATGCAGGGAAGTGCGCATGGTGACTGTTGTATTCAATCCCGATGCTATATCTGTGTTTCACCAACACTCTGATAGTCCACAGATTACGAATGTCACCAGATGTGCATCGGAAACTACTACTGGTCTACCAGGGAACGATCAGAGCGTAGAATGTTTGAGAATTACTCCCATGGATTAAAGTGCACATGGTGACTGTTGTATTCAATCCCGATGCAATTTCTGTGTTTCATCAACACTCTGATAGTCCACAGATTACAGAATGCCACCAGATGTGCATCGGAAACTACTACTGGTCTTCCAGGGAACGATCAAAGCGTAGACTGTTTGAGAATTACTCTCATGGAGGAAAGTGCGCATGGTGACTGTTGTATCAATCCCGATGGAAATTCTGTGTTTCACCAACACTCTGATAGTCCACAGATTACTGAATGCCACCAGATGTGCATCGGAAACTACTACTTGTCTTCCAGGGAACGACCAAAGCGTAGAAAGTTTGAGAATTACTCCCATGGAGGAAAGTGCGCATGGTGACTGTTGTATTCAATCCCGATGCAATTTCTGTGTTTCATCAACACTCTGATAGTCCACAGATTGCAGAGTGCCTCCAGATGTGCATCGGAAATTACTACTGGTCTTCCAGAGAACGATCAAAGCGTAGACTGTTTGAGACATTACTCCCATGGAGGAAAGTGCGAATATTGACTGTTGTATTCAATCACGATGCAATATCTCTGTTTCATCAACACTCTGTTAGTCCACAGATTACAGAATGCCACCAGATGTGCATCGGAAACTACTACTGGTCTTCCAGGGAACGATCAATGCGTAGACTGTTTGAGACATTACTCCCATGGTGAAAAGTGCGCGTGGTGACTGTTGTATTCAATCCCGATGCAATTTCTGTGTTTCATCAACTCTCTGATAGTCCACAGATTACAGAATGCCACCAGATGTGCATCGGAAACTACTACTGGTGTTCCAGGGAACGATCAAATCGTAGACTGTTTGAGACATTACTCCCATGGAGGGAAGTGCGCATGGTGACTGTTGTATTCAATCACGATGCAATTTCTGGGTTTCATCAACACTCTGATACTCCACAGATTACAAAATGCCACCAGATGTGCATCGGAGACTACTACTGGTCTTCCAGAGAACGATCAAAGCGTAGACTGTTTGAGACATTACTCCCATGGAGGAAAGTGCTCATGATGACTGTTGTATTCAATCACGAAGCTACTTCTGTGTTTCATCAACACTCTGATAGTCCACAGATTACAGAATGCCACCAGATGTGCATCGGAAACTACTACTGGTCTTCCAGGGAACGATCAAAGCGTAGACTGTTTGAGACATTACTCCCATGGAGGGAAGTGCGCATGGTGACTGTTGTATTCAATCCCGATGCAATTTCTGTGTTTCATCAACACTCTGATAGTCCATAGATTACAGAATGCTACCAGATGAGCATCGGAAACTTCTACTGGTCTTCCAGGGAACGATGAAAGCGTAGACTGTTTGAGACATTACTCCCATGGAGGAATGTGCGCATGGTGACTGTTGTATTCAATAACGATGCAATTTCTGTGTTTAATCAACACTCTGATAGTCCACAGATTACAGAATGCCACCAGATGTGCATCGGAAACTACTACTGGTCTTCCAGGGAACGATCAAAGCGTAGACTGTTTGAGACATTACTCCCATGGAGAAAAGTTCGCATGGAGACTGTTGTATTCAATCCCGATGCTATTTCTCTTTTTCATCAACACTCTGATAGTCCACTGATTACAGAATGCCACCAGATGTGCATCGGAGACTACTACTGCATTCCAGGGAACGATCAAAGCGTAGACTGTTTGAGATATCACTCCCGTGGAGGAAAGTGCGCATGGTAACTGTTGTATTCAATCCCGATGCATTCTCTGTGTTTCATCAACACTCTGATGGTCCACAGATTACAGAATGCCACCAGTTGTGCATCGGAAACCACTACTGGTCTTTCAGGGAACGATCAAAACGTAGACTGTTTGCGACATTACTCCCATGGAGGAATGTGCCCATGGTGACTGTTGAATTCAATCCCGATGCAATTTCTGTGTTTCATCAAATCTCTGATAGTCCATAGATTACAGAATGCTACCAGATGAGCATCGGAAACTTCTACTGGTCTTCCAGGGAACGATGAAAGCGTAGACTGTTTGAGACATTACTCCCATGGAGGAATGTGCGCATGGTGACTGTTGTATTCAATAACGATGCAATTTCTGTGTTTAATCAACACTCTGATAGTCCACAGATTACAGAATGCCACCGGATGCGCATCGGAAACTACTACTGGTCTTTCAGGGAACGATCAAATCGTAGACTGTTTGAGACATTACTCCCAAGGAGGAAAGTGCGCATGGTGACTGTTGTATTCAATCCCGATGCTATTTCTGTGTTTCACCAACACTCTGATAGTCCACAGATTACTGAATGCCACCAGATGTGCATCGGAAACTACTACTGGTCTTCCAGGGAACGATCAATGCGTAGACTGTTTGAGACATTACTCCCATGGTGAAAAGTGCGCGTGGTGACTGTTGTATTCAATCCCGATGCATTCTCTGTGTTTCATCAACACTCTGATGGTCCACAGATTACAGAATGCCACCAGTTGTGCATCGGAAACCACTACTGGTCTTTCAGGGAACGATCAAAACGTAGACTGTTTGCGACATTACTCCCATGGAGGAATGTGCCCATGGTGACTGTTGAATTCAATCCCGATGCAATTTCTGTGTTTCATCAACAATCTGATAGTCCACAGATTACAGAATGCCACCAGATGTGCATCGGAAACTACTACTGGTCTTCCAGGGAACGATCAAAGCGTAGACTTTGAGACATTACTCCCATGGTGAAAAGTGCGCGTGGTGACTGTTGTATTCAATCCCGATGCTATTTCTGTGTTTCATCAACAATCTGATAGTCCACAGATTACAGAATGCCACCAGATGTGCATCGGAAACTACTACTGGTCTTCCAGAGAACGATCAAAGCGTAGACTGTTTGAGACATTACTCCCATGGAGGAAAGTGCTCATGATGACTGTTGTATTCAATCACGAAGCTACTTCTGTGTTTCATCTACACTCTGATAGTCAACAGATTACAGAATGCCACCAGATGTGCATCGGAAACTACTACTGGTCTTCCAGGGAACGATCAAAGCGTAGACTGTTTGAGACATTACTCCCATGGAGGAAAGTGCGCATGGTGACTGTTGTATTCAATCCCGATGGAATTTCTGTGTTTCATCAACACTCTGATAGTCCACAGATTACAGAATGCCTCCATTTGTGCATCGAAAACTACTACTGGTCTTCCAGGGAACAGTCAAAACGTAGACTGTTTGAGACAATACTCCCATGGAGGAAAGTGCGCATGGTGACTGTTGTATTCAATCCCGATGCAATTTCTGTGTTTCATCAAATCTCTGATAGTCCATAGATTACAGAATGCTACCAGATGAGCATCGGAAACTTCTACTGGTCTTCCAGGGAACGATGAAAGCGTAGACTGTTTGAGACATTACTCCCATGGAGGAATGTGCGCATGGTGACTGTTGTATTCAATAACGATGCAATTTCTGTGTTTAATCAACACTCTGATAGTCCACAGATTACAGAATGCCACCGGATGCGCATCGGAAACTACTACTGGTCTTTCAGGGAACGATCAAATCGTAGACTGTTTGAGACATTACTCCCAAGGAGGAAAGTGCGCATGGTGACTGTTGTATTCAATCCCGATGCTATTTCTGTGTTTCACCAACACTCTGATAGTCCACAGATTACTGAATGCCACCAGATGTGCATCGGAAACTACTACTGGTCTTCCAGGGAACGATCAAAGCGTAGACTGTTTGAGACATTACTCCCATGGAGGAAAGTGCGAATATTGATTGTTGTATTCAATCCCGATGCAATTTCTCTGTTTCATCAACACTCTGTTAGTCCACAGATTAAAGAATGCCACCAGATGTGCATCGGAAACTACTACTGGTCTTCCAGGGAACGATCAAAGCGTAGACTGTTTGAGACATTACTCCCATGGAGAAAAGTTCGCATGGTGACTGTTGTATTCAATCCCGATGCTATTTCTCTTTTTCATCAACACTCTGATAGTCCACTGATTACAGAATGCCACCAGATGTGCATCGGAGACTACTACTGCATTCCAGGGAACGATCAAAGCGTAGACTGTTTGTGATATCACTCCCGTGGAGGAAAGTGCGCATGGTAACTGTTGTATTCAATCCCGATGCACTCTCTGTGTTTCATCAACACTCTGATGGTCCACAGATTACAGAATGCCACCAGTTGTGCATCGGAAACCACTACTGGTCTTTCAGGGAACGATCAAAACGTAGACTGTTTGCGACATTACTCCCATGGAGGAATGTGCACATGGTGACTGTTGAATTCAATCCCGATGCAATTTCTGTGTTTCATCTACACTCTGATAGTCCACAGATTACAGAATGTCACCAGATTTGCATCGGAAACTACTACTGGTCTTCCAGGGAACGATCAAAGCGTAGAATGTTTGAGAATTACTCCCATGGAGGAACGTGTGCATGGTGACTGTTGTATTCAATCCCGATGCAATATCTGCGTTTCATCAACACTCTGATAGTCCACAGATTACAGAATGCCACCAGATGTGCATCGGAAACTACTACTGGTCTTCCAGGGAACGATCAAATCGTAGACTGTTTGAGACATTACTCCCACGGAGGAAAGTGAGAAAATTGACTGTTGTATTCAATCCCGATGCAATATCTGTGTTTCATCAACACTCTGTTAGTCCACAGATTACAGAATGCCACCAGATGTGCATCGGAGACTACTACTGGTCTTCCAGGGAACGATCAAAGCGTAGACTTTGAGACATTACTTCCATGGAGGAAAGTGCTCATGATGACTGTGGTATTCAATCCCGATGCTACTTCTGTGTTTCATCAACACTCTGATAGTCCACAGATTACAGAATGCCACCAGATGTGCATCGGAAATTACTACTGGTCTTTCAGGGAACGATCAAAGCGTAGACTGTTTGAGAATTACTCCCATGGAGGAAAGTGCGAATAGTGACTGTTGTATTCAATCCCGATGGAATTTCTGTGTTTCATCAACACTCTGATAGTCCACAGATTACAGAATGCCTCCATTTGTGCAACGAAAACTACTACTGGTCTTCCAGGGAACAATCAAAACGTAGACTGTTTGAGACAATACTCCCATCGAGGAAAGTGCGCATGGTGACTGTTGTATTCAATCCCGATGCAATTTCTGTGTTTCATCAACACTCTGATAGTCCATAGATTACAGAATGCTACCAGATGTGCATCGGAAACTTCTACTGGTCTTCCAGGGAACGATCAAAGCGTAGACTGTTTGAGACATTACTCCCATGGAGGAATGTGCGCATGGTGACTGTTGTATTCAATCCCGATGCAATTTCTGTGTTTCATCAACACTCTGATAGTCCACAGATTACAGAATGCCACCAGATGTGCATCGGAATCTACTAATTGTCTTCCAGGGAACGATCAAATCGTAGACTGTTTGAGACATTACTCCCATGGAGGAAAGTGCGCATGGTGACTGTTGTATTCAATCCCGATGCTATTTCTGTGTTTCACCAACACTCTGATAGTCCACAGATTACTGAATGCCACCAGATGTGCATCGGAAACTACTACTTGTCTTCCAGGGAACGATCAAAGCGTAGAAAGTTTGAGAATTACTCCCATGGAGGAAAGTGCGCATGGTGACTGTTGTATTCAATCCCGATGCAATTTCTGTGTTTCATCAACACTCTGATAGTCCACAGATTGCAGAATGCCTCCAGATGTGCATAAGAAATTACTACTGGTCTTCCAGGGAACGATCAAAGCATAGACTGTTTGAGACATTACTCCCATGGAGGAAAGTGCGAATATTGACTGTTGTATTCAATCCCGAAGCAATTTCTCTGTTTCATCAACACCCTGTTAGTCCACAGATTACAGAACGCCACCAGATGTGCATCGGAAACTACTACTGGTCTTCCAGGGAACGATCAAAGCGTAGACTCTTTGAGACATTACTCCCATGGAGAAAAGTGCGAATGGTGACTGTTGTATTCAATCCCGATGAAATTTCTGTGTTTCATCAACACTCTGATAGTCCACAGATTACAGAATGCCTCCAGATGTGCATCGGAATCTACTACTGGACTTCCAGGGAACGATGAAAGCGTAGACTGTTTGAGACATTACTCCCATGGAGGAAAGTGCGCATGGTGACTGTTGTATTCAATCCCGATGCAATTTCTGTGTTTCATCAACACTCTGATAGTCCACAGACTACAGAATGCCTCCAGATGTGCATCGGAAATTACTACTGGTCTTCCAGGGAACTATCAAAGCGTAGACTGTTTGAGACATTACTCCCATGGAGGAAAGTGAGAAAATTGACTGTTGTATTCAATCCCGATGCAATTTCTGTGTTTCATCAACACTCTGTTAGTCCACAGATTACAGAATGCCACCAGATGTGCATCGGAGACTACTACTGGTCTTCGAGGGAACGATCAAAGCGTAGACTTTGAGACATTACTCCCATGGAGGAAAGTGCGCATGGTGACTGTTGTATTCAATCCCGATGCTATATCTGTGTTTCATCAACACTCTGATAGTCCACAGATTACAGATTGCCACCAGATGTGCATCGGAAACTACTGCTGGTATTCCAGGGAACGATCAAAGCGTAGACTGTTTGAGATATCACACCCATGGAGGAAAGTGCTCATGGTGACTGTTGTATTCAATCCCGATGCATTCTCTGTGTTTCATCAACACTCTGATAGTCCACAGATTACAGAGTGACACCAGTTGTGCATCGGAAACCACTACTGGTGTTCCAGGGAACGATCAAATCGTAGACTGTTTGACACATTACTCCCATGGAGGGAAGTGCGCATGGTGACTGTTGTATTCAATCACGATGCAATTTCTGTGTTTCATCAACACTCTGATAGTCCACAGATTACAGAATTCCACCAGATGTGCATCCAAAACTACTACTGGTCTTCCAGAGAACGATCAAAACGTAGACTGTTTGAGACATTACTCCCAAGGAGGTATGTGCTCATGATGACTGTTGTATTCAATCCCGATGCAATTTTTGTGTTTCATCAACACTCTGATAGTCCATAGATTACAGAATGCTACCAGATGTGCATCGTAAACTTCTACTGGTCTTCCAGGGATCGATCAAAGCGTAGACTGTTTCAGACATTACTCCCATGGAGGAATGTGCGCATGGTGACTGTTGTATTCAATCCCGATGCAATTTCTATGTTTCATCAACACTCTGATAGTCCACAGATTACAAAATGCCACCAGATGTGCATCGGAAACTACTAATTGTCTTCCAGGGAACGATCAAATCGTAGACTGTTTGAGACATTACTCCCATGGAGGAAAGTGCGCATGGTGACTGTTGTATTCAATCCCGATGCTATTTCTGTGTTTCACCAACACTCTTATAGTCCACAGATTACTGAATGCCACCAGATGTGCATCGGAAACTACTACTGGTCTTCCAGGGACCGAAAAAAGCGTAGAAAGTTTGAGAATTACTCCCATGGAGAAAAGTGCGCATGGTGACTGTTGAATTCAATCCCGATGCAATTTCTGTGTTCCATCTACACTTTGATAGTCCACAGATTACAGATTGCCTCCAGATGTGCATCGGAAACTACTACTGGTCTTCCTGGGAACGATCAAAGCGTAGTCTGTTTCAGACGTTACTCCCATGGAGGAAAGTGCGGATGGTGACTGTTGTATTCACTCCCGATGCAATTTCTGTGTTTTATCAACATTTTGAAGGTCCACAGATTACAGAATGCTTCCAGATGTGCACCGGAAGCTACTAATGGTCTTCCAGGGAACGATCAAAGCGTAGATTGTTTCAGACATTACTCCCATGGAGGAAAGTGCGCATTGTGACTGTTGTATTCAATCCCGATGCAATTTCTGTGTTTCATCAACACTCTCTTAGTCCACAGATTACAGAATGCCACCAGATGTGCATCGGAGACTACTACTGGTCTTCCAGGGAACGATCAAAGCGTAGACTTTGAGACATTATTCCATGGAGGAAAGTGCGCATGGTGACTGTTGCATTCAATCCCGATGCTATTTCTGTGTTTCATCAACACTCTGATAGTCCACAGATTACAGAATGCCTCCAGATGTGCATCGGAAATTACTACTGGTCTTCCAGGGAACTATCAAAGCGTAGACTGTTTGAGACATCACTCCCATGGAGGAAAGTGAGAAAATTGACTGTTGTATTCAAACCCGATGCAGTTTCTGTGTTTCATCAACTCTCTGATAGTACACAGATTACAGAATGCCACCAGATGTGCATCGGAAACTACTACTGGTGTTCCAGGGAACGATCAAATCGTAGACTGTTTGAGACATTACTCCCATGGAGGGAAGTGCGCATGGTGACTGTTGTATTCAATCACCATGCAATTTCTGTGTTTCATCAACACTCTGATAGTCCACAGATTACAGAATGCCACCAGATGTGCATCCAAAACTACTACTGGTCTTCCAGAGAACGATCAAAGCGTAGACTGTTTGAGACATTACTCCCAAGGAGGAAAGTGCTCATGATGACTGTTGTATTCAATCCCGATGCTACTTCTGTGTTTCATCAACACTCTGATAGTCCACAGATTACAGAATGCCTCCAGATGTGCATCGGTAACTACTACTGGTCTTCCAGGGAACGATCAAAGCGTAGACTGTTTGAGAATTACTCCCATGGAGGAAAGTGCGCATAGTGACTGTTGTATTCAATTCCGATGGAATTTCTGTGTTTCATCAACACTCTGATAGTCCACAGATTACAGAATGCTACCAGATGAGCATCGGAAACTACTACTGGTCTTCCAGGGAACAATCAAAACGTAGACTGTTTGAGACAATACTCCCATGGAGGAATGTGCGCATGGTGACTGTTGTATTCAATCCCGATGCAATTTCTGTGTTTCATCAACACTCTGATAGTCCACAGATTACAAAATGCCACCAGATGTGCATCGGAAACTACTAATTGTCTTCCAGGGAACGATCAAATCGTAGACTGTTTGAGATATTACTCCCATGGAGGAAAGTGCGCATGGTGACTGTTGTATTCAATCCCGATGCAATTTCTGTGTTTCACCAACACTCTTATAGTCCACAGATTACTGAATGCCACCAGATGTGCATCGGAAACTACTACTGGTCTTCCAGGGACCGAACAAAGCGTAGAAAGTTTGAGAATTACTCCCATGGAGGAAAGTGCGCATGGTGACTGTTGTATTCAATCCCGATGCAATATCTGTGTTTCATCAACACTCTGATAGTCCACAGATTGCAGAATGCCTCCAGATGTGCATCGAAAATTACTACTGGTCTTCCAGGGAACGATCAAAGCGTAGACTGTTTGAGACATTACTCCCATGGAGGTAAGTGCGAATATTGACTGTTGTATTCAATCCCGATGCAATTTCTCTGTTTCATCAACACTCTGTTAGTCCACAGATTACAGAATGCCACCAGATGTGCATCGGAAACTACTACTGGTCTTCCAGGGAACGATCAAAGCGTAGACTGTTTGAGACATTACTCCCATGGAGAAAAGTGCGAATGGTGACTGTCGTAATCAATCACGATGCTATTTCTGTGTTTCATCAACACTCTGATAGTCCACTGATTACAGAATGCCACCAGATGTGCATCGGAAACTACTACTGCATTCCAGGGAACGATCAAAGCGTAGACTGTTTGTGATATCACTCCCGTGGGGGAAAGTGCGCATGGTGACTCTTGTATTCAATCCCGATGCAATCTCTGTGTTTCATCAACACTCTGATGGTCCACAGATTACAGAATGCCACCAGTTGTGCATCGGAAACCACTACTGGTCTTTCAGGGAACGATCAAAGCGTAGACTGTTTGAGACATTACTCCCATGGAGGAATGTGCGCATGGTGACTGTTGAATTCAATCCCGATGCAATTTCTGTGTTTCATCAACACTCTGATAGTCCACAGATTACAGATTGCCTCCAGATGTGCATCGGAAACTACTACTGGTCTTCCTGGGAACGATCAAATCGTAGTCTGTTTCAGTCGTTACTCCCTTGGAGGAAAGTGCGGATGGTGACTGTTGTATTCACTCCCGATGCAATTTCTGTGTTTTATCAAGATTTTGAAGGTCCACAGGTTACAGAATGCTTCCAGATGTGCACCGGAAGCTACTAATGGTCTTCCAGGGAACGATCAAAGCGTAGACTTTGAGACATTACTTCCATGGAGGAAATGCGCATGGTGACTGTTGTATTCAATCCCGATGCTATTTCTGTGTTTCATCAACACTCTGTTAGTCCACAGATTACAGAATGCCACCAGATGTGCATCGGAGACTACTACTGGTCTTCGAGGGAACGATCAAAGCGTAGACTTTGAGACATTACTCCCATGGAGGAAAGTGCGCATGGTGACTGTTGTATTCAATCCCGATGCTATATCTGTGTTTCATCAACACTCTGATAGTCCACAGGTTACAGAATGCCACCAGATGTGCATCGGAAACTACTGCTGGTAATCCAGGGAACGATCAAAGCGTAGACTGTTTGAGATATCACTCCCGTGGAGGAAAGTGCTCATGGTGACTGTTGTATTCAATTCCGATGCATTCTCTGTGTTTCATCAACACTCTGATAGTCCACAGATTACAGAATGCCACCAGTTGTGCATCGGAAACAACTACTGGTCTTTCATTGAACGATCAAAGCGTAGACTGTTTGAGACATTACTCACATGGAGGAATGTGCGCATTGTGACTGTTGTATTCAATCCCGATGCAATTTCTGTGTTTCATCAACTCTCTGATAGTACACAGATTACAGAATGCCACCAGATGTGCATCGGAAACTACTACTGGTGTTCCAGGGAACGATCAAATCGTAGACTGTTTGAGACATTACTCCCATGGAGGGAAGTGCGCATGGTGACTGTTGTATTCAATCACGATGCAATTTCTGTGTTTCATCAACACTCTGATAGTCCACAGATTACAGAATGCCACCAGATGTGCATCCAAAACTACTACTGGTCTTCCAGAGAACGATCAAAGCGTAGACTATTTGAGACATTACTCCCAAGGAGGAAAGTGCTCATGATGACTGTTGTATTCAATCCCGATGCTACTTCTGTGTTTCATCAACACTCTGATAGTCCACAGATTTCAGAATGCCTCCAGATGTGCATCGGAAACTACTACTAGTCTTCCAGGGAACGATCAAAGCGTAGACTGTTTGAGAATTACTCCCATGGAGGAAAGTGCGCATAGTGACTGTTGTATTCAATTCCGATGGAATTTCTGTGTTTCATCAACACTCTGATAGTCCACAGATTACAGAATGCTACCAGATGAGCATCGGAAACTACTACTGGTCTTCCAGGGAACAATCAAAACGTAGACAGTTTGAGACAATACTCCCATGGAGGATAGTGCGCACGGTGACAGTTGTATTCAATCCCGATGCAATTTCTGTGTTTCATCAACACTCTGATAGTCCATAGATTACAGAATGCTACCAGATGAGCATCGGAAACTTGTACTGGTCTTCCAGGGAACGATCAAAGCGTAGACTGTTTCAGACATTACTCCCATGGAGGAATGTGCGCATGGTGACTGTTGTATTCAATCCCGATGCAATTTCTGTGTTTCATCAACACTCTGATAGTCCACAGATTACAAAATGCGACCAGATGTGCATCGGAAACTACTAATTGTCTTCCAGGGAACGATCAAATCGTAGACTGTTTGAGACATTACTCCCATGGAGGAAAGTGCGCATGGTGACTGTTGTATTCAATCCCGATGCAATTTCTGTGTTTCACCAACACTCTTATAGTCCACAGATTACTGAATGCCACCAGATGTGCATCGGAAACTACTACTGGTCTTCCAGGGACCGAACAAAGCGTAGAGAGTTTGAGAATTACTCCCATGGAGGAAAGTGCGCGTGGTGACTCTTGTATTCAATCCCGATGCAATATCTATGTTTCATGAACAGTCTGATAGTCCACAGATTGCAGAATGCCTCCAGATGTGCATCGAAAATTACTACTGGTCTTCCAGGGAACGATCAAAGCGTAGACTGTTTGAGACATTACTCCAATGGAATAAAGTGCGAATATTGACTGTTGTATTCAATCCCGTTGCAATTTCTGTGTTTCATCAACACTCCGTTAGTCCACAGATTACAGAATGCCACCAGATGTGCATCGGAAACTACTACTGGTCTTCCAGGGAACGATCAAAGCGTAGACTGTTTGAGACATTACTCCCATGGAGGAATGTGCGCATGGTGACTGTTGAATTCAATCCCGATGCAATTTCTGTGTTTTATCAACATTTTGTAGGTCCACAGATTACAGAATGCTTCCAGATGTGCACCGGAAGCTACTAATGGTCGTCCAGGGAACGATCAAAGCGTAGATTGTTTCAGACATTACTCCCATGGAGGAAAGTGCGCATGGTAACTGTTGTATTCAATCCCGATGCAATTTCTGTGTTTCATCAACACTCTCTTAGTCCACAGATTACAGAATGCCACCAGATGTGCATCGGAGACTACTACTGGTCTTCCAGGGAACGATCAAAGCGTAGACTTTGAGACATTACTTCCATGGAGGAAAGTGCGCATGGTGACTGTTGTATTCAATCCCGATGCTATTTCTGTGTTTCATCAACACTCTGATAGTCCACAGATTACAGAATGCCACCAGAAGTGCATCGGAAACTACTACTGGTATTCCAGGGAACGATCAAGTCGTAGACTGTTTGAGATATTACTCCCGTGGAGGAAATTGCGCATGGAGACTGTTGTATTCAATCCCGATTCATTCCATGTGTTTCATCAACACTCTGATAGTCCACAGATTAAAGAATGCCACCAGATGTGCTTCGGAAACTACTACTGGTCTTCCAGCGAACGATCAAAACGTAGACTGTTTGAGACATTACTCCCATGGAGGAAAGTGCGCATGGTGACTGTTGTATTCAATCCCGATGAGATTTCTGTGTTTCATCAACACTCTGATAGTCCACAGATTACAGAATGCCTCCAGATGTGCATCGGAAATTACTACTGCTCTTCCAGGCAACTATCAAAGCGTAGACTGTTTGAGACATTACTCCCATGGAGGAAAGTGAGAAAATTGACTGTTGTATTCAATCCCGATGCAATTTCTGTGTTTCATCAACACTCTGTTAGTCCACAGATTACAGTATGCCACCAGATGTGCATCGGAGACTACTACTGGTCTTCCAGGGAACGATCAAAGCGTAGACATCGAGACATTACTCCCATGGAGGAAAGTGCGCATGGTGACTGTTGTATTCAATCCCGATGCTATTTCTGTGTTTCATCAACACTCTGATAGTCCACAGAATACAGAATGCCACCAGATGTGCATCGGAAACTACTACTGGTATTCCTGGGAACGATCAAAGCGTAGACTGTTTGAGATATCACTCCCGTGGAGGAAAGTGCTCATGGTGACTGTTGTATTCAATCCCAATGCATTCTCTGTGTTTCATCAACACTCTGATAGTCCACAGATTACAGAATGCCACCAGTTGTGCATCGGAAACCACTACTGGTCTTTCAGGGAACGATCAAAGCGTAGACTATTTGAGACATTACTCACATGGAGGAATGTGCGCATTGTGACTGTTGTATTCAATCCCGATGCAATTTCTGTGTTTCATCAACTCTCTGATAGTACACAGATTACAGAATGCCCCCAGAAGTGCATCGGAAACTACTACTGGTGTTCCAGGGAACGATCAAATCGTAGACTGTTTGAGACATTACTCCCATGGAGGGAAGTGCGCATGGTGACTGTTGTATTCAATCACGATGCAATTTCTGTGTTTCATCAACACTCTGATAGTCCACAGATTACAGAATGCCACCAGATGTGCATCCAAAACTACTACTGGTCTTCCAGAGAACGATCAAAGCGTAGACTGTTTGTGACATTAATCCCATGGAGGAAAGTGCGAATATTGACTGTTGTATTCAATCCCGATGCTACTTCTGTGTTTCATCAACACTCTGATTGTCCACAGATTACAGAATGCCTCCAGATGTGCATCGGAAACTACTACTGGTCCTCCAGGGAACGATCAAAGCGTAGACTGTTTGAGAATTACTCCCATGGAGGAAAGTGCGCATAGTGACTATAGTATTCAATCCCGATGGAATTTCTGTGTTTCATCAACACTCTGATAGTCCACAGATTAAAGAATGCTACCAGATGAGCATCGGAAACTACTACTGGTCTTCCAGGGAACAATCAAAACGTAGACTGTTTGAGACAATATTCCCATGGAGAAAAGTGCGCATGGTGACTGTTGTATTCAATCCCGATGCAATTTCTGTGTTTCATCAACACTCTGATAGTCCATAGATTACAGAATGCTACCAGACGTGCATCGGAAACTTCTACTTGTCTTCCAGGGAACGATCAAAGCGTAGACTGTTTCAGACATTACTCCCATGGAGGAATGTGCGCATGGTGACTGTTCTATTCAATCCCGATGCAATTTCTGTGTTTCATCAACACTCTGATAGTCCACAGATTACAAAATGCCGCCAGATGTGCATCGGAAACTACTAATTGTCTTCCAGGGAACGATCAAATCGTAGACTGTTTAAAACATTACTCCCATGGAGGAAAGTGCGCATGGTGACAGTTGTATTCAATCCCGATGCTATTTCTGTGTTACACCAACACTCTTATAGTCCACAGATTACTGAATGCCACCAGATGTGCATCGGAAACTACTACTGGTCATCCAGGGAACGATCAAAGCGTAGAAAGTTTGAGAATTACTCCCATGGAGGAAAGTGCGCATGGTGACAGTTGTATTCAATCCCGATGCTATTTCTGTGTTTCACCAACACTCTTATAGTCCACAGATTACTGAATGCCTCCAGATGTGCATCGAAAATTACTACTGGTCTTCCAGGGAACGATCAAAGCGTAGACTGTTTGAGACATTACTCCCATGGAGGAAAGTGCGAATATTGACTGTTGTATTCAATCCCGATGCAATTTCTCTGTTTCATCAACACTCTGTTAGTCCACAGATTACAGAATGCCACCAGGTGTGCATCGGAAACTACTACTGGTCTTCCAGGGAAAGATCAAAGCGTAGACTGTTTGAGACATTACTCCCATGGAGAAAAGTGCGCATGGTGTCTGTTGTAATCAATCCCGATGCTATTTCTGTGTTTCATCAACACTCTGATAGTCCACTGATTACAGAATGCCACCAGATGTGCATTGGAAACTACTACTGCATTCCAGGGAACGATCAAAGCGTAGACTGTTTGTGATATCACTCCCGTGGGGGAAAGTGCGCATGGTGACTGTTGTATTCAATCCCGATGCATTCTCTGTGTTTCATCAACACTCTGATGGTCCACAGATTACAGAATGCCACCAGTTGTGCATCGGAAACCACTACTGGTCTTTCAGGGAACGATCAAAGCGTAGAGTGTTTGAGACATTACTCCCATGGAGGAATGTGCGCATGGTGACTGTTGATGCAATTTCTGTGTTTCATCAACACTCTGATAGTCCACAGATTACAGATTGCCTCCAGATGTGCATCGGAAACTACTACTGGTCTTCCTGGGAACGATCAAAGCGTAGTCTGTTTCAGACGTTACTCCCATGGAGGAAAGTGCGGATGGTGACTGTTGTATTCACTCCCGATGCATATTCTGTGTTTCATCAACACTCTGATAGTCCACAGATTACAGATTGAATCCAGATGTGCATCGGAAACTACTACTGGTCTTCCAGGGAACGATCAAAGCGTAGACTGTTTGAGACATTACTCCCATGGAGGAAAGTGCGAATATTGACTGTTGTATTCAATCCCGATGCAATTTCTCTGTTTCATCAACACTCTGTTAGTCCACAGATTACAGTATGCCACCAGATGTGCATCGGAGACTACTACTGGTCTTCCAGGGAACGATCAAAGCGTAGACATCGAGACATTACTCCCATGGAGGAAAGTGCGCATGGTGACTGTTGTATTCAATCCCGATGCTATTTCTGTGTTTCATCAACACTCTGATAGTCCACAGAATACAGAATGCCACCAGATGTGCATCGGAAACTACTACTGGTATTCCTGGGAACGATCAAAGCGTAGACTGTTTGAGATATCACTCCCGTGGAGGAAAGTGCTCATGGTGACTGTTGTATTCAATCCCAATGCATTCTCTGTGTTTCATCAACACTCTGATAGTCCACAGATTACAGAATGCCACCAGTTGTGCATCGGAAACCACTACTGGTCTTTCAGGGAACGATCAAAGCGTAGACTATTTGAGACATTACTCACATGGAGGAATGTGCGCATTGTGACTGTTGTATTCAATCCCGATGCAATTTCTGTGTTTCATCAACTCTCTGATAGTACACAGATTACAGAATGCCCCCAGAAGTGCATCGGAAACTACTACTGGTGTTCCAGGGAACGATCAAATCGTAGACTGTTTGAGACATTACTCCCATGGAGGGAAGTGCGCATGGTGACTGTTGTATTCAATCACGATGCAATTTCTGTGTTTCATCAACACTCTGATAGTCCACAGATTACAGAATGCCACCAGATGTGCATCCAAAACTACTACTGGTCTTCCAGAGAACGATCAAAGCGTAGACTGTTTGTGACATTAATCCCATGGAGGAAAGTGCGAATATTGACTGTTGTATTCAATCCCGATGCTACTTCTGTGTTTCATCAACACTCTGATTGTCCACAGATTACAGAATGCCTCCAGATGTGCATCGGAAACTACTACTGGTCCTCCAGGGAACGATCAAAGCGTAGACTGTTTGAGAATTACTCCCATGGAGGAAAGTGCGCATAGTGACTATAGTATTCAATCCCGATGGAATTTCTGTGTTTCATCAACACTCTGATAGTCCACAGATTAAAGAATGCTACCAGATGAGCATCGGAAACTACTACTGGTCTTCCAGGGAACAATCAAAACGTAGACTGTTTGAGACAATATTCCCATGGAGAAAAGTGCGCATGGTGACTGTTGTATTCAATCCCGATGCAATTTCTGTGTTTCATCAACACTCTGATAGTCCATAGATTACAGAATGCTACCAGACGTGCATCGGAAACTTCTACTTGTCTTCCAGGGAACGATCAAAGCGTAGACTGTTTCAGACATTACTCCCATGGAGGAATGTGCGCATGGTGACTGTTCTATTCAATCCCGATGCAATTTCTGTGTTTCATCAACACTCTGATAGTCCACAGATTACAAAATGCCGCCAGATGTGCATCGGAAACTACTAATTGTCTTCCAGGGAACGATCAAATCGTAGACTGTTTAAAACATTACTCCCATGGAGGAAAGTGCGCATGGTGACAGTTGTATTCAATCCCGATGCTATTTCTGTGTTACACCAACACTCTTATAGTCCACAGATTACTGAATGCCACCAGATGTGCATCGGAAACTACTACTGGTCATCCAGGGAACGATCAAAGCGTAGAAAGTTTGAGAATTACTCCCATGGAGGAAAGTGCGCATGGTGACAGTTGTATTCAATCCCGATGCTATTTCTGTGTTTCACCAACACTCTTATAGTCCACAGATTACTGAATGCCTCCAGATGTGCATCGAAAATTACTACTGGTCTTCCAGGGAACGATCAAAGCGTAGACTGTTTGAGACATTACTCCCATGGAGGAAAGTGCGAATATTGACTGTTGTATTCAATCCCGATGCAATTTCTCTGTTTCATCAACACTCTGTTAGTCCACAGATTACAGAATGCCACCAGGTGTGCATCGGAAACTACTACTGGTCTTCCAGGGAAAGATCAAAGCGTAGACTGTTTGAGACATTACTCCCATGGAGAAAAGTGCGCATGGTGTCTGTTGTAATCAATCCCGATGCTATTTCTGTGTTTCATCAACACTCTGATAGTCCACTGATTACAGAATGTCACCAGATGTGCATTGGAAACTACTACTGCATTCCAGGGAACGATCAAAGCGTAGACTGTTTGTGATATCACTCCCGTGGGGGAAAGTGCGCATGGTGACTGTTGTATTCAATCCCGATGCATTCTCTGTGTTTCATCAACACTCTGATGGTCCACAGATTACAGAATGCCACCAGTTGTGCATCGGAAACCACTACTGGTCTTTCAGGGAACGATCAAAGCGTAGAGTGTTTGAGACATTACTCCCATGGAGGAATGTGCGCATGGTGACTGTTGATGCAATTTCTGTGTTTCATCAACACTCTGATAGTCCACAGATTACAGATTGCCTCCAGATGTGCATCGGAAACTACTACTGGTCTTCCTGGGAACGATCAAAGCGTAGTCTGTTTCAGACGTTACTCCCATGGAGGAAAGTGCGGATGGTGACTGTTGTATTCACTCCCGATGCAATTTCTGTGTTTTATCAACATTTTGAAGGTCCACAGATTACAGAATGCTTCCAGATGTGCACCGGAAGCTACTAATGGTCTTCCAGGGAACGATCAAAGCGTAGATTGTTTCAGACATTACTCCCATGGAGGAAAGTGCGCATGGTGACTGTTGTATTCAATCCCGATGCAATTTCTGTGTTTCATCAACACTCTGTTAGTCCACAGATTACAGAATGCCACCAGATGTGCCTCGGAGACTACTACTGGTCTTCCAGGGAACGATCAAAGCGTAGACTTTGAGACATTACTTCCATGGAAGAAAGTGCGCATGGTGACTGTTGTGTTCAATCCCGATGCTATTTCTGTGTTTCATCAACACTCTGATAGTCCACAGATTAAAGAATGCCACCAGATGTGCATCGGAAACTATTACTGGCATTCCAGGGAACGATCAAGTCGTAGACTGTTTGAGATATTACTCCCGTGGAGGAAATTGCGCATGGTGACTGTTGTAATCAATCCCGATGCATTCCATGTGTTTCATCAACACTCTGATAGTCCACAGATTACAAAATGCCACCAGATGTGCATCGGAAACTACTACTGGTGTTCCAGGGAACGATCAAATCGTAGACTGTTTGCGACATTACTCCCATGGAAGGAAGTACGCATGGTGACTGTTGTATTCAATCACGATGCAATTTCTCTGTTTCATCAACACTCTGGTGGTCCACAGATTACAGAATGCCTCCAGATGTGCATCCAAAAGTACTACTGGTCTTCCAGAGAACGATCAAAGCGTAGACTCTTAGAGACATTACTCCCAAAGAGGAAAATGCTCATGATGACTGTTGTATTCAATACCGATGCTACTTCTATGTTTCATCAACACTCTGATAGTCCACAGATTACAGAATGCCACCAGATGTGCATCGGAAACTACTACTGGTCTTCCAGTTAACGATCAAAGCGTAGACTGTTTGAGAATTACAGCCATGGAGGAAAGTGCGCATGGTGACTGTTGTATTCAATCCCGATGGAATTTCTGTGTTTCATCAACACTCTGATAGTCCACAAATTACAGAATGCCTCCATTTGTGCATCGAAAACTACTACTGGTCTTCCAGGGAACAATCAAAACGTAGACTGTTTAAGACAATACTCCCATGGAGGAAAGTGCGCATGGTGACTGTTGTATTCAATCCCGATGCAATCTCTGTGTTTCATCAACACTCTGATAGTCCATAGTTTACAGAATGCTACCAGATGTGCATCGGAAACTTCTACTGGTCTTCCAGGAAACGATCAAAGCGTAGACTGTTTGAGACATTACTCCCATGGAGGAATGTGCGCATGGTGACTGTTGTATTCAATCCCGATGCAATTTCTTTGTTTCATCAACACTCTGATAGTCCACAGATTACAGAATGCCAGCAGATGTGCATCGGAAACTACTACTGGTCTTCCAGGGAACGATCAAAGCGTAGACTGTTTGAGAATTACTCCCATGGAGGAAAGTGCGCATGGTGACTGTTGTATTCAATCCCGATGCAATTTCTGTGTTTCATCAACACTCTGATAGTCCACAGATTACAGAATGCCTCCAGATGTGCAACGGAAATTACTACTGGTCTTCCAGGGAACGATCAAAGCGTAGACTGTTTGAGACAATACTCCCATGGAGGAAAGTGCGAATATTGACTGTTGTATTAAATCCTGATGCTATTTCTGTGTTTCATCAACACTCTGATTGTCCACTGATTACAGAATGCCACCAGATGTGCATTGGAAACTACTACTGCATTCCAGGGAACGATCAAAGCGTAGACTGTTTGAGACATTACTCCCATGGAGGGAAGTGCGCATGGTGACTGTTGTATTCAATCCCGATTCAATTTCAGTGTTTCAACAACACTCTGATAGTAAACAGATTACAAAATGCCTCCAGAAGTGCATCGAAAACTAGTACTGGTCTTCCAGGGAACAATCAAAACGTATACTGTTTGAGACATTACTCCCATGGAGGAAAGTGCGCATGGTGACTGTTGTATTCAATCCCGATGCAATTTGTGATTTTCATCAACACTCTGATAGTCCACAGATTACAGATTGCCTCCAGATCTGCATCGGAAACTACTACTGGTCTTCCTGGGAACGATCAAAGCGTAGACTGTTTCAGACATTACTCCCATGCATGAAAGTGCGCATGGTGTCTGTTGTATTCATCCCGATGCTATTTCTGTCTTTCATCAACACTCTGATAGTCCACAGATTACAGAATGCCTCCAGATGTGCACCGGAGACTACTAATGGTCTTCCAGGGAACGATCAAAACGTAGATTCTTTGAGACATTACTCCCATGGAGGGAAGTGCGCATGGTGACTGTTGTATTCAATCCCGATGCAATTTCTGTGTTTCATCAAAACTCTGATAGTCCACAGATGACAGAATGCCTCCAGAAGTGAATCGAAAATTACTACTGGTCTTCCAGGGAACGATCATAGCGTAGACTGTTTGAGACATTAATCCCATGGAGGAAAGTGCGAATATTGACTGTTGTATTCAATCCCGATGCAATTTCTGTGTTCCATCAACACTCTGTTAGCCCACAGATTACAGAATGCCACCAGATGTGCATCGGAGACTACTACTGGTCTTCCAGGGAAAGATCAAAGCGTAGACTGTTTGAGACATTACTCCCATGGAAGAAAGTGCGCATGGTGACTGTTGTGTACAATCCCGATGCTATTTCTGTGTTTCATCAACACTCTGATAGTCCACAGATTACAGAATGCCACCAGATGTGCATCGGAAACTAATACTGGTATTCCAGGCAACGATCAAAGCGTAGACGGTTTGAGATATCACTCCCGTGGAGGAAAGTGCGCATGGTGACTGTTGTATTCAATCCCGATGCATTCTCTGTGTTTCATCAACACTCTGATAGTCCACAGATTACAGAATGCCACCAGTTGTGCATCGGAAACCACTACTGGTCTTTCTGGGAGCGATCAGAGCGTAGACTGTTTGAGACATTACTCACATGGAGGAATGTGAGAATTGTGACTGTTGTATTCAATCCCGATGCTATTTCTGTGTTTCATCAACTCTCTGATAGTCCACAGATTACAGAATGCCACCACATGTGCATCGGAAACTACTACTGGTGTTCCAGGGAACGATCAAATCGTAGACTGTTTGAGACATTACTCCCATGGAGAGAAGTGCGCATGGTGACTGTTGTATTCAATCCCTATGCAATTTCTGTGTTTCTTCAACACTCTGATAGTCCACAGATTACACAATGCCACCAGATGTGCATCGAAAACTACTACTGGTCTTCCAGTGCACGATCAAAGCGTAGACTTTGAGACATTACTTCCATGGAGGAAAGTGCGCATGGTGACTGTTGTATTCAATCCCGATGCTATTTCTGTGTTTCATCAACACTCTGATAGTCCACAGATTACAGAATGCCACCAGAAGTGCATCGGAAACTACTACTGGTATTCCAGGGAACGATCAAGTCGTAGACTGTTTGAGATATTACTCCCGTGGAGGAAATTGCGCATGGAGACTGTTGTATTCAATCCCGATGCATTCCATGTGTTTCATCAACACTCTGATAGTCCACAGATTACAAAATGCCACCAGATGTGCTTCGGAAACTACTACTGGTCTTCCAGCGAACGATCAAAACGTAGACTGTTTGAGACATTACTCCCATGGAGGAAAGTGCGCATGGTGACTGTTGTATTCAATCCCGATGCAATTTCTGTGTTTCATCAACACTCTGATAGTCCACAGATTACAGAATGCCTCCAGATGTGCATCGGAAATTACTACTGCTCTTCCAGGGAACTATCAAAGCGTAGACTGTTTGAGACATTACTCCCATGGAGGAAAGTGAGAAAATTGACTGTTGTATTCAATCCCGATGCAGTTTCTGTGTTTCATCAACACTCTGTTAGTCCACAGATTACAGTATGCCACCAGATGTGCATCGGAGACTACTACTGGTCTTCCAGGGAACGATCAAAGCGTAGACTTTGAGACATTACTTCCATGGAAGAAAGTGCGCATGGTGACTGTTGTGTTCAATCCCGATGCTATTTCTGTGTTTCATCAACACTCTGATAGTCCACAGATTACAAAATGTCACCAGATGTGCATCGGAAACTACTACTGGTGTTCCAGGGAACGATCAAATCGTAGACTGTTTGCGACATTACTCCCATGGAAGGAAGTGCGCATGGTGACTGTTGTATTCAATCACGATGCAATTTCTCTGTTTCATCAACACTCTGGTGGTCCACAGATTACAGAATGCCTCCAGATGTGCATCCAAAAGTACTACTGGTCTTCCAGAGAACGATCAAAGCGTAGACTCTTAGAGACATTACTCCCAAAGAGGAAAATGCTCATGATGACTGTTGTATTCAATACCGATGCTACTTCTATGTTTCATCAACACTCTGATAGTCCACAGATTACAGAATGCCACCAGATGTGCATCGGAAACTACTACTGGTCTTCCAGGGAACGATCAAAGCGTAGACTGTTTGAGAATTACAGCCATGGAGGAAAGTGCGCATGGTGACTGTTGTATTCAATCCCGATGGAATTTCTGTGTTTCATCAACACTCTGATAGTCCACAAATTACAGAATGCCTCCATTTGTGCAACGAAAACTACTACTGGTCTTCCAGGGAACAATCAAAACGTAGACTGTGTAAGACAATACTCCCATGGAGGAAAGTGCGCATGGTGACTGTTGTATTCAATCCCGATGCAATCTCTGTGTTTCATCAACACTCTGATAGTCCATAGTTTACAGAATGCTACCAGATGTGCATCGGAAACTTCTACTGGTCTTCCAGGAAACGATCAAAGCGTAGACTGTTTGAGACATTACTCCCATGGAGGAATGTGCGCATGGTGACTGTTGTATTCAATCCCGATGCAATTTCTTTGTTTCATCAACACTCTGATAGTCCACAGATTACAGAATGCCAGCAGATGTGCATCGGAAACTACTACTGGTCTTCCAGGGAACGATCAAAGCGTAGACTGTTTGAGAATTACTCCCATGGAGGAAAGTGCGCATGGTGACTGTTGTATTCAATCCCGATGCAATTTCTGTGTTTCATCAACACTCTGATAGTCCACAGATTACAGAATGCCTCCAGATGTGCAACGGAAATTACTACTGGTCTTCCAGGGAACGATCAAAGCGTAGACTGTTTGAGACAATACTCCCATGGAGGAAAGTGCGAATATTGACTGTTGTATTAAATCCTGATGCTATTTCTGTGTTTCATCAACACTCTGATTGTCCACTGATTACAGAATGCCACCAGATGTGCATTGGAAACTACTACTGCATTCCAGGGAACGATCAAAGCGTAGACTGTTTGAGACATTACTCCCATGGAGGGAAGTGCGCATGGTGACTGTTGTATTCAATCCCGATGGAATTTCTGTGTTTCATCAACACTCTGATAGTCCACAAATTACAGAATGCCTCCATTTGTGCATCGGAAACTACTACTGGTCTTCCAGGGAACAATCAAAACGTAGACTGTTTGAGACAATATTCCCATGGAGAAAAGTGCGCATGGTGACTGTTGTATTCAATCCCGATGCAATTTCTGTGTTTCATCAACACTCTGATAGTCCATAGATTACAGAATGCTACCAGATGTGCATCGGAAACTTCTACTTGTCTTCCAGGGAACGATCAAAGCGTAGACTGTTTCAGACATTACTCCCATGGAGGAATGTGCGCATGGTGACTGTTCTATTCAATCCCGATGCAATTTCTGTGTTTCATCAACACTCTGATAGTCCACAGATTACAAAATGCCACCAGATGTGCATCGGAAACTACTAATTGTCTTCCAGGGAACGATCAAATCGTAGACTGTTTAAAACATTACTCCCATGGAGGAAAGTGCGCATGGTGACAGTTGTATTCAATCCCGATGCTATTTCTGTGTTACACCAACACTCTTATAGTCCACAGATTACTGAATGCCACCAGATGTGCATCGGAAACTACTACTGGTCATCCAGGGAACGATCAAAGCGTAGAAAGTTTGAGAATTACTCCCATGGAGGAAAGTGCGCATGGTGACAGTTCTATTCAATCCCGATGCTATTTCTGTGTTTCACCAACACTCTTATAGTCCACAGATTACTGAATGCCTCCAGATGTGCATCGAAAATTACTACTGGTCTTCCAGGGAACGATCAAAGCGTAGACCGTTTGAGACATTACTCCCATGGAGGAAAGTGCGAATATTGACTGTTGTATTCAATCCCGATGCAATTTCTGTGTTTCATCAACACTCTGTTAGTCCACAGATTACAGAATGCCACCAGGTGTGCATCGGAAACTACTACTGGTCTTCCAGGGAAAGATCAAAGCGTAGACTGTTTGAGACATTACTCCCATGGAGAAAAGTGCGCATGGTGACTGTTGTAATCAATCCCGATGCTATTTCTGTGTTTCATCAACACTCTGATAGTCCACTGATTACAGAATGCCACCAGATGTGCATTGGAAACTACTACTGCATTCCAGGGAACGATCAAAGCGTAGACTGTTTGTGATATCACTCCCGTGGGGGAAAGTGCGCATGGTGACTGTTGTATTCAATCCCGATGCATTCTCTGTGTTTCATCAACACTCTGATGGTCCACAGATTACAGAATGCCACCAGTTGTGCATCGGAAACCACTACTGGTCTTTCAGGGAACGATCAAAGCGTAGAGTGTTTGAGACATTACTCCCATGGAGGAATGTGCGCATGGTGACTGTTGATGCAATTTCTGTGTTTCATCAACACTCTGATAGTCCACAGATTACAGATTGCCTCCAGATGTGCATCGGAAACTACTACTGGTCTTCCTGGGAACGATCAAAGCGTAGTCTGTTTCAGACGTTACTCCCATGGAGGAAAGTGCGGATGGTGACTGTTGTATTCACTCCCGATGCAATTTCTGTGTTTTATCAACATTTTGAAGGTCCACAGATTACAGAATGCTTCCAGATGTGCACCGGAAGCTACTAATGGTCTTCCAGGGAACGATCAAAGCGTAGATTGTTTCAGACATTACTCCCATGGAGGAAAGTGCGCATGGTGACTGTTGTATTCAATCCCGATGCAATATCTGTGTTTCATCAACACTCTGTTAGTCCACAGATTACAGAATGCCACCAGATGTGCCTCGGAGACTACTACTGGTCTTCCAGGGAACGATCAAAGCGTAGACTTTGAGACATTACTTCCATGGAAGAAAGTGCGCATGGTGACTGTTGTGTTCAATCCCGATGCTATTTCTGTGTTTCATCAACACTCTGATAGTCCACAGATTAAAGAATGCCACCAGATGTGCATCGGAAACTATTACTGGCATTCCAGGGAACGATCAAGTCGTAGACTGTTTGAGATATTACTCCCGTGGAGGAAATTGCGCATGGTGACTGTTGTAATCAATCCCGATGCATTCCATGTGTTTCATCAACACTCTGATAGTCCACAGATTACAAAATGCCACCAGATGTGCATCGGAAACTACTACTGGTGTTCCAGGGAACGAACAAATCGTAGACTGTTTGCGACATTACTCCCATGGAAGGAAGTGCGCATGGTGACTGTTGTATTCAATCACGATGCAATTTCTCTGTTTCATCAACACTCTGGTGGTCCACAGATTACAGAATGCCTCCAGATGTGCATCCAAAAGTACTACTGGTCTTCCAGAGAACGATCAAAGCGTAGACTCTTAGAGACATTACTCCCAAAGAGGAAAATGCTCATGATGACTGTTGTATTCAATACCGATGCTACTTCTATGTTTCATCAACACTCTGATAGTCCACAGATTACAGAATGCCACCAGATGTGCATCGGAAACTACTACTGGTCTTCCAGGGAACGATCAAAGCGTAGACTGTTTGAGAATTACAGCCATGGAGGAAAGTGCGCATGGTGACTGTTGTATTCAATCCCGATGGAATTTCTGTGTTTCATCAACACTCTGATAGTCCACAAATTACAGAATGCCTCCATTTGTGCATCGAAAACTACTACTGGTCTTCCAGGGAACAATCAAAACGTAGACTGTTTAAGACAATACTCCCATGGAGGAAAGTGCGCATGGTGACTGTTGTATTCAATCCCGATGCAATCTCTGTGTTTCATCAACACTCTGATAGTCCATAGTTTACAGAATGCTACCAGATGTGCATCGGAAACTTCTACTGGTCTTCCAGGAAACGATCAAAGCGTAGACTGTTTGAGACATTACTCCCATGGAGGAATGTGCGCATGGTGACTGTTGTATTCAATCCCGATGCAATTTCTTTGTTTCATCAACACTCTGATAGTCCACAGATTACAGATTGCCAGCAGATGTGCATCGGAAACTACTACTGGTCTTCCAGGGAACGATCAAAGCGTAGACTGTTTGAGAATTACTCCCATGGAGGAAAGTGCGCATGGTGACTGTTGTATTCAATCCCGATGCAATTTCTGTGTTTCCTCAACACTCTGATAGTCCACAGATTACAGAATGCCTCCAGATGTGCAACGGAAATTACTACTGGTCTTCCAGGGAACGATCAAAGCGTAGACTGTTTGAGACAATACTCCCATGGAGGAAAGTGCGAATATTGACTGTTGTATTAAATCCTGATGCTATTTCTGTGTTTCATCAACACTCTGATTGTCCACTGATTACAGAATGCCACCAGATGTGCATTGGAAACTACTACTGCATTCCAGGGAACGATCAAAGCGTAGACTGTTTGAGACATTACTCCCATGGAGGGAAGTGCGCATGGTGACTGTTGTATTCAATCCCGATTCAATTTCAGTGTTTCAACAACACTCTGATAGTCCACAGATTACAAAATGCCTCCAGAAGTGCATCGAAAACTAGTACTGGTCTTCCAGGGAACAATCAAAACGTATACTGTTTGAGACATTACTCCCATGGAGGAAAGTGCGCATGGTGACTGTTGTATTCAATCCCGATGCAATTTGTGATTTTCATCAACACTCTGATAGTCCACAGATTACAGATTGCCTCCAGATGTGCATCGGAAACTACTACTGGTCTTCCTGGGAACGATCAAAGCGTAGACTGTTTCAGACATTACTCCCATGCATGAAAGTGCGCATGGTGTCTGTTGTATTCATCCCGATGCTATTTCTGTCTTTCATCAACACTCTGATAGTCCACAGATTACAGAATGCCTCCAGATGTGCACCGGAGACTACTAATGGTCTTCCAGGGAACGATCAAAACGTAGATTCTTTGAGACATTACTCCCATGGAGGGAAGTGCGCATGGTGACTGTTGTATTCAATCCCGATGCAATTTTTGTGTTTCATCAAAACTCTGATAGTCCACAGATGACAGAATGCCTCCAGAAGTGAATCGAAAATTACTACTGGTCTTCCAGGGAACGATCATAGCGTAGACTGTTTGAGACATTAATCCCATGGAGGAAAGTGCGAATATTGACTGTTGTATTCAATCTCGATGCAATTTCTGTGTTCCATCAACACTCTGTTAGCCCACAGATTACAGAATGCCACCAGATGTGCATCGGAGACTACTACTGGTCTTCCAGGGAAAGATCAAAGCGTAGACTGTTTGAGACATTACTCCCATGGAAGAAAGTGGGCATGGTGACTGTTGTATACAATCCCGATGCTATTTCTGTGTTTCATCAACACTCTGATAGTCCACAGATTACAGAATGCCACCAGATGTGCATCGGAAACTAATACTGGTATTCCAGGGACGATCAAAGCGTAGACGGTTTGAGATATCACTCCCGTGGAGGAAAGTGCGCATGGTGACTGTTGTATTCAATCCCGATGCATTCTCTGTGTTTCATCAACACTCTGATAGTCCACAGATTACAGAATGCCACCAGTTGTGCATCGGAAACCACTACTGGTCTTTCTGGGAGCGATCAGAGCGTAGACTGTTTGAGACATTACTCACATGGAGGAATGTGAGAATTGTGACTGTTGTATTCAATCCCGATGCTATTTCTGTGTTTCATCAACTCTCTGATAGTCCACAGATTACAGAATGCCACCACATGTGCATCGGAAACTACTACTGGTGTTCCAGGTAACGATCAAAGCGTAGACTGTTTGAGAATTACTCCCATGGAGGAAAGTGCGCATGGTGACTGTTGTATTCAATCCCGATGCAATTTCTGTGTTTCATCAACACTCTGATAGTCCACAGATTACAGAATGCCTCCATTTGTGCATCGAAAACTACTACTGCCATTCCAGAGAACAATAAAAACGTAGACTGTTTGAGACATTACTCCCATGGAGGAAAGTGCGCATGGTGACTGTTGTATTAAATCCCGATTAAATTTCTGTGTTTCATCAACGCTCTGATACTCCATAGATTACAGAATGCCACCAGATGTGCATCGGAAACTTCTACTGGTCTTCCAGGAAACGATCAAAGCGTAGACTGTTTGAGACATTACTCTCGTGGAGGAATGTGCGCAGGGTGACTGTTGTATTCAATCCCGATGCTATTTCTGTGTTTCACCTACACTCTGATAGTCCACAGATTACTGAATGCCACCAGATGTGCATCGGAAACTACTACTGGTCTTACAGGGAACGATCAAAGCGTAGAATGTTTGAGAATTACTCCCATGGAGGAAAGTGCGCATGGTGACTGTTGTATTCAATCCCGATGCAATATCTGTGTTTCAACAACACTCTGATAGTCCACAGATTACAGAATGCCTCCAGATGTGCACCGGAAACTACTAATGGTCTTCCAGGGAACGATCAAAACGTAGTCTTCTTGAGACATTACTCCCATGGAGGAAAGTGCGCATGGTGACTGTTGTATTCAATCCCGATGCAATTTCTGTGTTTCATCAACACTCTGATAGTCCACAGATGACAGAATGCCTCCAGATGAGCATCGAAAATTACTACTGGTCTTCCAGGGAACGATCATAGCGTAGACTGTTTGAGACATTAATCCCATGGAGGAAAGTGCGAATATTGACTGTTGTATTCAATCTCGATGCAATTTCTGTGTTCCATCAACACTCTGTTAGCCCACAGATTACAGAATGCCACCAGATGTGCATCGGAGACTACTACTGGTCTTCCAGGGAAAGATCAAAGCGTAGACTGTTTGAGACATTACTCCCATGGAAGAAAGTGGGCATGGTGACTGTTGTATACAATCCCGATGCTATTTCTGTGTTTCATCAACACTCTGATAGTCCACAGATTACAGAATGCCACCAGATGTGCATCGGAAACTAATACTGGTATTCCAGGCAACGATCAAAGCGTAGACGGTTTGAGATATCACTCCCGTGGAGGAAAGTGCGCATGGTGACTGTTGTATTCAATCCCGATGCATTCTCTGTGTTTCATCAACACTCTGATAGTCCACAGATTACAGAATGCCACCAGTTGTGCATCGGAAACCACTACTGGTCTTTCTGGGAGCGATCAGAGCGTAGACTGTTTGAGACATTACTCACATGGAGGAATGTGAGAATTGTGACTGTTGTATTCAATCCCGATGCTATTTCTGTGTTTCATCAACTCTCTGATAGTCCACAGATTACAGAATGCCACCACATGTGCATCGGAAACTACTACTGGTGTTCCAGGTAACGATCAAAGCGTAGACTGTTTGAGAATTACTCCCATGGAGGAAAGTGCGCATGGTGACTGTTGTATTCAATCCCGATGCAATTTCTGTGTTTCATCAACACTCTGATAGTCCACAGATTACAGAATGCCTCCATTTGTGCATCGAAAACTACTACTGCCATTCCAGAGAACAATAAAAACGTAGACTGTTTGAGACATTACTCCCATGGAGGAAAGTGCGCATGGTGACTGTTGTATTAAATCCCGATTAAATTTCTGTGTTTCATCAACACTCTGATACTCCATAGATTACAGAATGCCACCAGATGTGCATCGGAAACTTCTACTGGTCCTCCAGGAAACGATCAAAGCGTAGACTGTTTGAGACATTACTCTCGTGGAGGAATGTGCGCAGGGTGACTGTTGTATTCAATCCCGATGCTATTTCTGTGTTTCACCTACACTCTGATAGTCCACAGATTACTGAATGCCACCAGATGTGCATCGGAAACTACTACTGGTCTTACAGGGAACGATCAAAGCGTAGAATGTTTGAGAATTACTCCCATGGAGGAAAGTGCGCATGGTGACTGTTGTATTCAATCACGATGCAATATCTGTGTTTCAACAACACTCTGATAGTCCACAGATTACAGAATGCCTCCAGATGTGCACCGGAAACTACTAATGGTCTTCCAGGGAACGATCAAAACGTAGACTTCTTGAGACATTACTCCCATGGAGGAAAGTGCGCATGGTGACTGTTGTATTCAATCCCGATGCAATTTCTGTGTTTCATCAACACTCTGATAGTCCACAGATGACAGAATGCCTCCAGATGAGCATCGAAAATTACTACTGGTCTTCCAGGGAACGATCATAGCGTAGACTGTTTGAGACATTACTCCCATGGAGGAAAGTGCGAATATTGACTGTTGTATTCAATCCCGATGCAATTTCTGTGTTTCATCAACACTCTCTTAGTCCACAGATTACAGAATGCCACCAGATGTGCATCGGAGACTACTACTGGTCTTCCAGGGAACGATCAAAGCGTAGACTTTGAGACATTACTTCCATGGAGGAAAGTGCGCATGGTGACTGTTGTATTCAATCCCGATGCTATTTCTGTGTTTCATCAACACTCTGATAGTCCACAGATTACAGAATGCCACCAGAAGTGCATCGGAAACTACTACTGGTATTCCAGGGAACGATCAAGTCGTAGACTGTTTGAGATATTACTCCCGTGGAGGAAATTGCGCATGGAGACTGTTGTATTCAATCCCGATGCATTCCATGTGTTTCATCAACACTCTGATAGTCCACAGATTACAAAATGCCACCAGATGTGCTTCGGAAACTACTACTGGTCTTCCAGCGAACGATCAAAACGTAGACTGTTTGAGACATTACTCCCATGGAGGAAAGTGCGCATGGTGACTGTTGTATTCAATCCCGATGCAATTTCTGTGTTTCATCAACACTCTGATAGTCCACAGATTACAGAATGCCTCCAGATGTGCATCGGAAATTACTACTGCTCTTCCAGGGAACTATCAAAGCGTAGACTGTTTGAGACATTACTCCCATGGAGGAAAGTGAGAAAATTGACTGTTGTATTCAATCCCGATGCAATTTCTGTGTTTCATCAACACTCTGTTAGTCCACAGATTACAGTATGCCACCAGATGTGCATCGGAGACTACTACTGGTCTTCCAGGGAACGATCAAAGCGTAGACTTCGAGACATTACTCCCATGGAGGAAAGTGCGCATGGTGACTGTTGTATTCAATCCCGATGCTATTTCTGTGTTTCATCAACACTCTGATAGTCCACAGAATACAGAATGCCACCAGATGTGCATCGGAAACTACTACTGGTATTCCTGGGAACGATCAAAGCGTAGACTGTTTGAGATATCACTCCCGTGGAGGAAAGTGCTCATGGTGACTGTTGTATTCAATCCCAATGCATTCTCTGTGTTTCATCAACACTCTGATAGTCCACAGATTACAGAATGCCACCAGTTGTGCATCGGAAACCACTACTGGTCTTTCAGGGAACGATCAAAGCGTAGACTATTTGAGACATTACTAACATGGAGGAATGTGCGCATTGTGACTGTTGTATTCAATCCCGATGCAATTTCTGTGTTTCATCAACTCTCTGATAGTACACAGATTACAGAATGCCACCAGATGTGCATCCAAAACTACTACTGGTCTTCCAGAGAACGATCAAAGCGTAGACTGAGACATTACTCCCAAGGAGGAAAGTGTTCATGATGACTGTTGTATTCAATCCCGATGCTACTTCTGTGTTTCATCAACACTCTGATAGTCCACAGATTACAGAATGCCTCCAGATGTGCATCGGAATCTACTACTGGTCCTCCAGGGAACGATCAAAGCGTAGACTGTTTGAGAATTACTCCCATGGAGGAAAGTGCGCATAGTGAATATTGTATTCAATCCCGATGGAATTTCTGTGTTTCATCAACACTCTGATAGTCCACAGATTAAAGAATGCTACCAGATGAGCATCGGAAACTACTACTGGTCTTCCAGGGAACAATCAAAACGTAGACTGTTTGAGACAATATTCCCATGGAGAAAAGTGCGCATGGTGACTGTTGTATTCAATCCCGATGCAATTTCTGTGTTTCATCAACACTCTGATAGTCCATAGATTACAGAATGCTACCAGATGTGCATCGGAAACTTCTACTTGTCTTGCAGGGAACGATCAAAGCGTAGACTGTTTCAGACATTACTCCCATGGAGGAATGTGCGCATGGTGACTGTTCTATTCAATCCCGATGCAATTTCTGTGTTTCATCAACACTCTGATAGTCCACAGATTACAAAATGCCACCAGATGTGCATCGGGAACTACTAATTGTCTTCCAGGGAACGATCAAATCGTAGACTGTTTAAAACATTACTCCCATGGAGGAAAGTGCGCATGGTGACAGTTGTATTCAATCCCGATGCTATTTCTGTGTTTCACCAACACTCTTATAGTCCACAGATTACTGAATGCCTCCAGATGTGCATCGAAAATTACTACTGGTCTTCCAGGGAACGATCAAAGCGTAGACTGTTAGAGACATTTCTCCCATGGAGGAAAGTGCGAATATTGACTGTTGTATTCAATCCCGATGCAATTTCTCTGTTTCATCAACACTCTGTTAGTCCACAGATTACAGATTGCCACCAGATGTGCATCGGAAACTACTACTGGTCTTCCAGGGAAAGATCAAAGCGTAGACTCTTAGAGACATTACTCCAATGGAGAAAAGTGCGCATGGTGTCTGTTGTAATCAATCCCGATGCTATTTCTGTGTTTCATCAACACTCTGATAGTCCACTGATTACAGAATGCCACCAGATGTGCATTGGAAACTACTACTGCATTCCAGGGAACGATCAAAGCGTAGACTGTTTGTGATATCACTCCCGTGGGGGAAAGTGCGCATGGTGACTGTTGTATTCAATCCCGATGCATTCTCTGTGTTTCATCAACACTCTGATGGTCCACAGATTACAGAATGCCACCAGTTGTGCATCGGAAACCACTACTGGTCTTTCAGGGAGCGATCAGAGCGTAGACTGTTTGAGACATTACTCACATGGAGGAATGTGAGAATTGTGACTGTTGTATTCAATCCCGATGCTATTTCTGTGTTTCATCAACTCTCTGATAGTCCACAGATTACAGAATGCCACCACATGTGCATCGGAAACTACTACTGGTGTTCCAGGGAACGATCAAATCGTAGACTGTTTGAGACATTACTCCCATGGAGAGAAGTGCGCATGGTGACTGTTGTATTCAATCCCTATGCAATTTCTGTGTTTCTTCAACACTCTGATAGTCCACAGATTACACAATGCCACCAGATGTGCATCGAAAACTACTACTGGTCTTCCAGTGCACGATCAAAGCGTAGACTGTTTGAGACATTACTCCCAAGGAGGAAAGTGCTCATGATGACTGTTGTATTCAATCCCGATGCTACTTCTGTGTTTCATCAACACTCTTATAGTCCACAGATTACAGAATGCCACCAGATGTGCATCGAAAATTACTACTGGTCTTCCAGGGAACGATCATAGCGTAGACTGTTTGAGACATTACTCCCATGGAGGAAAGTGCGAATATTGACTGTTGTATTCAATCCCGATGCAATTTCTGTGTTTCATCAACACTCTCTTAGTCCACAGATTACAGAATGCCACCAGATGTGCATCGGAGACTACTACTGGTCTTCCAGGGAACGATCAAAGCGTAGACTTTGAGACATTACTTCCATGGAGGAAAGTGCGCATGGTGACTGTTGTATTCAATCCCGATGCTATTTCTGTGTTTCATCAACACTCTGATAGTCCACAGATTACAGAATGCCACCAGAAGTGCATCGGAAACTACTACTGGTATTCCAGGGAACGATCAAGTCGTAGACTGTTTGAGATATTACTCCCGTGGAGGAAATTGCGCATGGAGACTGTTGTATTCAATCCCGATGCATTCCATGTGTTTCATCAACACTCTGATAGTCCACAGATTACAAAATGCCACCAGATGTGCTTCGGAAACTACTACTGGTCTTCCAGCGAACGATCAAAACGTAGACTGTTTGAGACATTACTCCCATGGAGGAAAGTGCGCATGGTGACTGTTGTATTCAATCCCGATGCAATTTCTGTGTTTCATCAACTCTCTGATAGTACACAGATTACAGAATGCCTCCAGATGTGCATCGGAAATTACTACTGCTCTTCCAGGGAACTATCAAAGCGTAGACTGTTTGAGACATTACTCCCATGGAGGAAAGTGAGAAAATTGACTGTTGTATTCAATCCCGATGCAATTTCTGTGTTTCATCAACACTCTGTTAGTCCACAGATTACAGTATGCCACCAGATGTGCATCGGAGACTACTACTGGTCTTCCAGGGAACGATCAAAGCGTAGACTTCGAGACATTACTCCCATGGAGGAAAGTGCGCATGGTGACTGTTGTATTCAATCCCGATGCTATTTCTGTGTTTCATCAACACTCTGATAGTCCACAGAATACAGAATGCCACCAGATGTGCATCGGAAACTACTACTGGTATTCCTGGGAACGATCAAAGCGTAGACTGTTTGAGATATCACTCCCGTGGAGGAAAGTGCTCATGGTGACTGTTGTATTCAATCCCAATGCATTCTCTGTGTTTCATCAACACTCTGATAGTCCACAGATTACAGAATGCCACCAGTTGTGCATCGGAAACCACTACTGGTCTTTCAGGGAACGATCAAAGCGTAGACTATTTGAGACATTACTAACATGGAGGAATGTGCGCATTGTGACTGTTGTATTCAATCCCGATGCAATTTCTGTGTTTCATCAACTCTCTGATAGTACACAGATTACAGAATGCCACCAGATGTGCATCCAAAACTACTACTGTTCTTCCAGAGAACGATCAAAGCGTAGACTGTTTGAGACATTACTCCCAAGGAGGAAAGTGTTCATGATGACTGTTGTATTCAATCCCGATGCTACTTCTGTGTTTCATCAACACTCTGATAGTCCACAGATTACAGAATGCCTCCAGATGTGCATCGGAAACTACTACTGGTCCTCCAGGGAACGATCAAAGCGTAGACTGTTTGAGAATTACTCCCATGGAGGAAAGTGCGCATAGTGACTATTGTATTCAATCCCGATGGAATTTCTGTGTTTCATCAACACTCTGATAGTCCACAGATTAAAGAATGCTACCAGATGAGCATCGGAAACTACTACTGGTCTTCCAGGGAACGATCAAAGCGTAGACTATTTGAGACATTACTAACATGGAGGAATGTGCGCATGGTGACTGTTGTATTCAATCCCGATGCATTCTCTGTGTTTCATCAACACTCTGATGGTCCACAGATTACAGAATGCCACCAGATGTGCATCGGAAACTACTACTGGTCTTCCAGGGAAAGATCAAAGCGTAGACTGTTTGAGACATTACTCCCATGGAGAAAAGTGCGCATGGTGTCTGTTGTAATCAATCCCGATGCTATTTCTGTGTTTCATCAACACTCTGATAGTCCACTGATTACAGAATGCCACCAGATGTGCATTGGAAACTACTACTGCATTCCAGGGAACGATCAAAGCGTAGACTGTTTGTGATATCACTCCCGTGGGGGAAAGTGCGCATGGTGACTGTTGTATTCAATCCCGATGCATTCTCTGTGTTTCATCAACACTCTGATGGTCCACAGATTACAGAATGCCACCAGTTGTGCATCGGAAACCACTACTGGTCTTTCAGGGAGCGATCAGAGCGTAGACTGTTTGAGACATTACTCACATGGAGGAATGTGAGAATTGTGACTGTTGTATTCAATCCCGATGCTATTTCTGTGTTTCATCAACACTCTGATAGTCCACAGATTACAGAATGCCTCCATTTGTGCATCGAAAACTACTACTGCCATTCCAGAGAACAATAAAAACGTAGACTGTTTGAGACATTACTCCCATGGAGGAAAGTGCGCATGGTGACTGTTGTATTAAATCCCGATTAAATTTGTGTGTTTCATCAACACTCTGATACTCCATAGATTACAGAATGCCACCAGATGTGCATCGGAAACTTCTACTGGTCTTCCAGGAAACGATCAAAGCGTAGACTGTTTGAGACATTACTCTCGTGGAGGAATGTGCGCATGGTGACTGTTGTATTCAATCCCGATGCTATTTCTGTGTTTCACCTACACTCTGATAGTCCACAGATTACTGAATGCCACCAGATGTGCATCGGAAACTACTACTGGTCTTACAGGGAACGATCAAAGCGTAGAATGTTTGAGAATTACTCCCATGGAGGAAAGTGCGCATGGTGACTGTTGTATTCAATCCCGATGCAATATCTGTGTTTCAACAACACTCTGATAGTCCACAGATTACAGAATGCCTCCAGATGTGCACCGGAAACTACTAATGGTCTTCCAGGGAACGATCAAAACGTAGACTTCTTGAGACATTACTCCCATGGAGGAAAGTGCGCATGGTGACTGTTGTATTCAATCCCGATGCAATTTCTGTGTTTCATCAACACTCTGATAGTCCACAGATGACAGAATGCCTCCAGATGAGCATCGAAAATTACTACTGGTCTTCCAGGGAACGATCATAGCGTAGACTGTTTGAGACATTACTCCCATGGAGGAAAGTGCGAATATTGACTGTTGTATTCAATCCCGATGCAATTTCTGTGTTTCATCAACACTCTCTTAGTCCACAGATTACAGAATGCCACCAGATGTGCATCGGAGACTACTACTGGTCTTCCAGGGAACGATCAAAGCGTAGACTTTGAGACATTACTTCCATGGAGGAAAGTGCGCATGGTGACTGTTGTATTCAATCCCGATGCTATTTCTGTGTTTCATCAACACTCTGATAGTCCACAGATTACAGAATGCCACCAGAAGTGCATCGGAAACTACTACTGGTATTCCAGGGAACGATCAAGTCGTAGACTGTTTGAGATATTACTCCCGTGGAGGAAATAGCGCATGGAGACTGTTGTATTCAATCCCGATGCATTCCATGTGTTTCATCAACACTCTGATAGTCCACAGATTACAAAATGCCACCAGATGTGCTTCGGAAACTACTACTGGTCTTCCAGCGAACGATCAAAACGTAGACTGTTTGAGACATTACTCCCATGGAGGAAAGTGCGCATGGTGACTGTTGTATTCAATCCCGATGCAATTTCTGTGTTTCATCAACACTCTGATAGTCCACAGATTACAGAATGCCTCCAGATGTGCATCGGAAATTACTACTGCTCTTCCAGGGAACCATCAAAGCGTAGACTGTTTGAGACATTACTCCCATGGAGGAAAGTGAGAAAATTGACTGTTGTATTCAATCCCGATGCAATTTCTGTGTTTCATCAACACTCTGTTAGTCCACAGATTACAGTATGCCACCAGATGTGCATCGGAGACTACTACTGGTCTTCCAGGGAACGATCAAAGCGTAGACTTCGAGACATTACTCCCATGGAGGAAAGTGCGCATGGTGACTGTTGTATTCAATCCCGATGCTATTTCTGTGTTTCATCAACACTCTGATAGTCCACAGAATACAGAATGCCACCAGATGTGCATCGGAAACTACTACTGGTATTCCTGGAAACGATGAAAGCGTAGACTGTTTGAGTTATCACTCCCGTGGAGGAAAGTGCTCATGGTGACTGTTGTATTCAATCCCAATGCATTCTCTGTGTTTCATCAACACTCTGATAGTCCACAGATTACAGAATGCCACCAGTTGTGCATCGGAAACCACTACTGGTCTTTCAGGGAACGATCAAAGCGTAGACTATTTGAGACATTACTAACATGGAGGAATGTGCGCATTGTGACTGTTGTATTCAATCCCGATGCAATGTCTGTGTTTCATCAACTCTCTGATAGTACACAGATTACAGAATGCCACCAGATGTGCATCCAAAACTACTACTGGTCTTCCAGAGAACGATCAAAGCGTAGACTGTTTGAGACATTACTCCCAAGGAGGAAAGTGTTCATGATGACTGTTGTATTCAATCCCGATGCTACTTCTGTGTTTCATCAACACTCTGATAGTCCACAGATTACAGAATGCCTCCAGATGTGCATCGGAAACTACTACTGGTCCTCCAGTGAACGATCAAAGCGTAGACTGTTTGAGAATTACTCCCATGGAGGAAAGTGCGCATAGTGACTATTGTATTCAATCCCGATGGAATTTCTGTGTTTCATCAACACTCTGATAGTCCACAGATTAAAGAATGCTACCAGATGAGCATCGGAAACTACTACTGGTCTTCCAGGGAACAATCAAAACGTAGACTGTTTGAGACAATATTCCCATGGAGAAAAGTGCGCATGGTGACTGTTGTATTCAATCCCGATGCAATTTCTGTGTTTCATCAACACTCTGATAGTCCATAGATTACAGAATGCTACCAGATGTGCATCGGAAACTTCTACTTGTCTTGCAGGGAACGATCAAAGCGTAGACTGTTTCAGACATTACTCCCATGGAGGAATGTGCGCATGGTGACTGTTCTATTCAATCCCGATGCAATTTCTGTGTTTCATCAACACTCTGATAGTCCACAGATTACAAAATGCCACCAGATGTGCATCGGGAACTACTAATTGTCTTCCAGGGAACGATCAAATCGTAGACTGTTTAAAACATTACTCCCATGGAGGAAAGTGCGCATGGTGACAGTTGTATTCAATCCCGATGCTATTTCTGTGTTTCACCAACACTCTTATAGTCCACAGATTACTGAATGCCACCAGATGTGCATCGGAAACTACTACTGGTCATCCAGGGAACGATCAAAGCGTAGAAAGTTTGAGAATTACTCCCATGGAGGAAAGTGCGCATGGTGACAGTTGTATTCAATCCCGATGCTATTTCTGTGTTTCACCAACACTCTTATAGTCCACAGATTACTGAATGCCTCCAGATGTGCATCGAAAATTACTACTGGTCTTCCAGGGAACGATCAAAGCGTAGACTGTATGTGATATCACTCCCGTGGGGGAAAGTGCGCATGGTGACTGTTGTATTCAATCCCGATGCATTCTCTGTGTTTCATCAACACTCTGATGGTCCACAGATTACAGAATGCCACCAGTTGTGCATCGGAAACCACTACTGGTCTTTCAGGGAACGATCAAAGCGTAGATTGTTTGAGACATTACTCCCATGGAGGAATGTGCGCATGGTGACTGTTGATGCAATTTCTGTGTTTCATCAACACTCTGATAGTCCACAGATTACAGATTGCCTCCAGATGTGCATCGGAAACTACTACTGGTCTTCCTGGGAACGATCAAAGCGTAGTCTGTTTCAGACGTTACTCCCATGGAGGAAAGTGCGGATGGTGACTGTTTATTCACTCCCGATGCAATTTCTGTGTTTTATCAACATTTTGAAGGTCCACAGATTACAGAATGCTTCCAGATGTGCACCGGAAGCTACTAATGGTCTTCCAGGGAACGATCAAAGCGTAGATTGTTTCAGACATTACTCCCATGGAGGAAAGTGCGCATGGTGACTGTTGTATTCAATCCCGATGCAATTTCTGTGTTTCATCAACACTCTGTTAGTCCACAGATTACAGAATGCCACCAGATGTGCCTCGGAGACTACTACTGGTCTTCAAGGGATCGATCAAAGCGTAGACTTTGAGACATTACTTCCATGGAAGAAAGTGCGCATGGTGACTGTTGTGTTCAATCCCGATGCTATTTCTGTGTTTCATCAACACTCTGATAGTCCACAGATTACAGAATGCCACCAGATGTGCATCGGAAACAACTACTGGCATTCCAGGGAACGATCAAGTCGTAGACTGTTTGAGATATTACTCCCGTGGAGGAAATTGCGCATGGTGACTGTTGTAATCAATCCCGATGCATTCCATGTGTTTCATCAACACTCTGATAGTCCACAGATTACAAAATGCCACCAGATGTGCATCGGAAACTACTACTGGTGTTCCAGGGAACGATCAAATCGTAGACTGTTTGCGACATTACTCCCATGGAAGGAAGTGCGCATGGTGACTGTTGTATTCAATCACGATGCAATTTCTCTGTTTCATCAACACTCTGGTGGTCCACAGATTACAGAATGCCTCCAGATGTGCATCCAAAAGTACTACTGGTCTTCCAGAGAACGATCAAATCGTAGACTGTTAGAGACATTACTGCCAAAGAGGAAAATGCTCATGATGACTGTTGTATTCAATACCGATGCTACTTCTATGTTACATCAACACTCTGATAGTCCACAGATTACAGAATGCCACGAGATGTGCATCGGAAACTACTATTGGTCTTCCAGGGAACGATCAAAGCGTAGACTGTTTGAGAATTACTGCCATGGAGGAAAGTGCGCATGGTGACTGTTGTATTCAATCCCGATGGAATTTCTGTGTTTCATCAACACTCTGATAGTCCACAAATTACAGAATGCCTCCATTTGTGCATCGAAAACTACTACTGGTCTTCCAGGGAACAATCAAAACGTAGACTGTTTGAGACAATACTCCCATGGAGGAAAGTGCGCATGGTGACTGTTGTATTCAATCCCGATGCAATCTCTGTGTTTCATCAACACTCTGATAGTCCATAGTTTACAGAATGCTACCAGATGTGCATCGGAAACTTCTACTGGTCTTCCAGGGAACGATCAAAGCGTAGACTGTTTGAGACATTACTCCCATTGAGGAATGTGCGCATGGTGACTGTTGTATTCAATCCCGATGCAATTTCTGTGTTTCATCAACACTCTGATAGTCCACAGATTACAGAATGCCAGCAGATGTGCATCGGAAACTACTACTGGTCTTCCAGGGAACGATCAAAGCGTAGACTGTTTGAGAATTACTCCCATGGAGGAAAGTGCGCATGGTGACTGTTGTATTCAATCCCGATGCAATTTCTGTGTTTCATCAACACTCTGATAGTCCACAGATTACAGAATGCCTCCAGATGTGCATCGGAAATTACTACTGGTCTTCCAGGGAACGATCAAAGCGTAGACTGTTTGAGACAATACTCCCATGGAGGAAGTGCGAATATTGACTGTTGTATTAAATCCTGATGCAATCTCTGTTTCATCAACACTCTGTTAGTCCACATATCACAGAATGCCACCAGATGTGCATCGGAAACTACTACTGGTCTTCCAGGGAACGTTCAAAGCGTAGACTGTTTGAGACATTACTCCCATTGAGGAAAGTGCGCATGGTGACTGTTGTATTCAATCCCGATGCTATTTCTGTGTTTCATCAACACTCTTATAGTCCACAGATTACAGAATGCCTCCAGATGTGCACCGGAGAATACTAATGGTCTTCCAGGGAACGATCAAAACGTAGATTCTTTGAGACATTACTCCCATGGAGGGAAGTGCGCATGGTGACTGTTGTATTCAATCCCGATGCAATTTCTGTGTTTCATCAAAACTCTGATAGTCCACAGATGACAGAATGCCTCCAGAAGTGCATCGAAAATTACTACTGGTCTTCCAGGGAACGATCATAGCGTAGACTGTTTGAGACATTACTCCCATGGAGGAAAGTGCGAATATTGACTGTTGTATTCAATCCCGATGCAATTTCTGTGTTTCATCAACACTCTGTTAGCCCACAGATTACAGAATGCCACCAGATGTGCATCGGAGACTACTACTGGTCTTCCAGGGAACGATCAAAGTTTAGACTGTTTGAGACATTACTCCCATGGAGGAAAGTGCGCATGGTGACTGTTGTATTCAATCCCGATGCAATTTCTGTGTTTCATCAACACTCAGTTAGTCCACAGATTACAGAATGCCACCAGATGTGCATCGGAGACTACTACTGGTCTTCCAGGGAACGATCAAGACGTAGACTGTTTGAGACATTACTCCCATGGAAGAAAGTGCGCATGGTGACTGTTGTATACAATCCCGATGCTATTTCTATGTTTCATCAACACTCTGATAGTCCACAGATTACAGAATGCCACCAGATGTGCATCGGAAACTAATACTGGTATTCCAGGGAACGATCAAAGCGTAGACGGTTTGAGATATCACTCCCGTGGAGGAAAGTGGGCATGGTGACTGTGGTATTCAATCCCGATGCATTCTCTGTGTTTCATCAACACTCTGAAAGTCCACAGATTACAGAATGCCACCAGTTGTGCATCGGAAACCACTACTGGTCTTTCAGGGAGCGATCAGAGCGTAGACTGTTTGAGACATTACTCACATGGAGGAATGTGAGAATTGTGACTGTTGTATTCAATCCCTATGCAATTTCTGTGTTTCTTCAACACTCTGATAGTCCACAGATTACACAATGCCACCAGATGTGCATCGAAAACTAGTACTGGTCTTCCAGTGCACGATCAAAGCGTAGACTGTTTGAGACATTACTCCCGAGGAGGAAAGTGCTCATGATGACTGTTGTATTCAATCCCGATGCTACTTCTGCGTTTCATCAACACTCTGATAGTCCACAGATTACAGAATGCCACCAGATGTGCATCGGAAACTACTACTGGTCTTCCAGGGAACGATCAAAGCGTAGACTGTTTGAGAATTACTCCCATGGATGAAAGTGCGCATGGTGACTGTTGTATTCAATCCCGATGCAATTTCTGTGTTTCATCAACACTCTGATAGTCCACAGATTACAGAATGCTTCCATTTGTGCATCGAAAACTACTACTGCCATTCCAGAGAACAATAAAAACGTAGACTGTTTGAGACATTACTCCCATGGAGGAAAGTGCGCATGGTGACTGTTGTATTAAATCCCGATTAAATTTCTGTGTTTCAGCAACACTCTGATAGTCCATAGATTACAGAATGCCACCAGATGAGCATCGAAAATTACTACTGGTCTTCCAGGGAACGATCATAGCGTAGACTGTTTGAGACATTACTCCCATGGAGGAAAGTGCGAATATTGACTGTTGTATTCAATCCCGATGCAATTTCTGTGTTTCATCAACACTCTGTTATTCCACAGATTACAGAATGCCACCAGATGTGCATCGGAGACTACTACTGGTTTTCCAGGGAACGATCAAAGCGTAGACTGTTTGAGACATTCCTCCCATGGAGGAAAGTGCGCATGGTGACTGTTGTATACAATCCCGATGCTATTTCTGTGTTTCATCAACACTCTGATAGTCCATAGATTACAGAATGCCACCAGATGTGCATCGGATACTTCTACTGGTCTTCCAGGGAACGATCAAAGCGTAGACTGTTTCAGACGTTACTCCCATTGAGGAAAGTGCGGATGGTGACTGTTGTATTCAATCCCGATGCTATTTCTGTGTTTCACCTACACTCTGATAGTCCACAGATTACTGAATGCCACCAGATGTGCATCGGAAACTACTACTGGTCTTACAGGGAACGATCAAAGCGTAGAATGTTTGAGAATTACTCCCATGGAGGGAAGTGCGCATGGTGACTGTTGTATTCAATCCCGATGCAATATCTGTGTTTCAACAACACTCTGATAGTCCACAGATTACAGAATGCGTCCAGATGTGCACCGGAAACTACTAATGGTCTTCCAGGGAACGATCAAAACGTAGACATCTTGAGATATTACTCCCATGGAGGAAAGTGCGCATGGTGACTGTTGTATTCAATCCCGATGCAATTTCTGTGTTTCATCAACACTCTGATAGTCCACAGATGACAGAATGCCTCCAGATGAGCATCGAAAATTACTACTGGTCTTCCAGGGAACGATCATAGCGTAGACTGTTTGAGACATTACTCCCATGGAGGAAAGTGCGAATATTGACTGTTGTATTCAATCCCGATGCAATTTCTGTGTTTCATCAACACTCTGTTATTCCACAGATTACAGAATGCCACCAGATGTGCATCGGAGACTACTACTGGTCTTCCAGGGAACGATCAAATCGTAGTCTGTTTGAGACATTCCTCCCATGGAGGAAAGTGCGCATGGTGACCGTTGTATACAATCCCGATGCTATTTCTGTGTTTCATCAACACTCTGATAGTCCATAGATTACAGAATGCCACCAGATGTGCATCGGATACTTCTACTGGTCTTCCAGGGTACGATCAAAGCGTAGACTGTTTCAGACATTACTCCCATGGAGGAAAGTGCGGATGGTGACTGTTGTATTTAATCCCGATTCAATTTCAGGGTTTCATCAACACTATGATAGTCCACAGATTACAGAATGCCACCAGATGTGCATCGGAAACTACTACTGGTCTTCCAGGGAAAGATCAAAGCGTAGACTGTTTGAGACATTACTCCCATGGAGGAAAGTGCGCATGGTGACTGTTGTATTCAATCCCTTTGCAATTTCTGTGTTTCATCAACACTTAGTTAGTCCACAGATTACAGAATGCCTCCAGATGTGCATCGGAAACTACTACTGGTCTTCCTGGGAACGATCAAAGCGTAGACTGTTTGAGACATTACTCCCATAGAGGAAAGTGCGCATGGTGACTGTTGTATTCAATCCCGATGCAATTTCTGTGTTTCATCAACACTCTGATAGTCCACAGATTACAGAATGCCTCCATTTGTGCATCGAAAACTACTAATGCCATTCCAGAGAAAAATGAAAACGTAGACTGTTTGAGACTTTACTCCCATGGAGGAAAGTGCGCATGGTGACTGTTGTATTAAATCCCAATAAAATTTCTGTGTTTCATCAACACTCTGATAGTCCATAGATTACAGAATGCCACCAGATGTGCATCGGAAACTTCTACTGGTCTTCCAGGGAACGATCAAACCGTAGACTGTTTGAGACATTACTCCCATGGAGGAATGTGCGCATGGTGACTGTTGTATTCAATCCCGAAGGTATTTCTGTGTTTCATCAACTCTCTGATAGTCCACAGATTACAGAATGCCACCACATGTGCATCGGAAACTACTACTGGTCTTCCTTTGAACGATCAAAGCGTAGACTGTTTCAGACGTTACTCCCATGGAGGAAAATGCGCATGGTGACTGTTGTATTCAATCCCGATGTAATTTCTGTGTTTCAACAACACTCTGATAGTCCACAGATTACAGAATGCCTCCAGATGTGCACCGGATACTACTAATGGTCTTCCAGGGAACGATCAAAACGTAGACTTCTTGTGACATTACTCCCATGGAGGAAAGTGCGCATGGTGACTGTTGTATTCAATCCCGATGCAATTTCTGTGTTTCATCAACACTCTGATAGTCCACAGATGACAGAATGCCTCCAGATGAGCATCGAAAATTACTACTGGTCTTCCAGGGAACGATCATAGCGTAGACTGTTTGAGACATTACTCCCATGGAGGAAAGTGCGAATATTGACTGTTGTATTCAATCCCGATGCAATTTCTGTGTTTCATCAACACTCTGTTATTCCACAGATTACAGAATGCCACCAGAAGTGCATCGGAGACTACTACTGGTCTTCCAGGGAACGATCAAAGCGTAGACTGTTTGAGACATTCCTCCTATGGAGGAAAGTGCGCATGGTGACTGTTGTATACAATCCCGATGCTATTTCTGTGTTTCATCAACACTCTGATAGTCCATAGAATACAGAATGCCACCAGATGTGCATCGGATACTTCTGCTGGTCTTCCAGGGAACGATCAAAGCGTAGACTGTTTCAGACGTTACTCCCATGGAGGAAAGTGCGGATGGCGACTGTTGTATTCACTCCCGATGCAATTTCTGTGTTTCATCAACATTTTGAAGGTCCACAGATTACAGAATGCTTCCAGATGTGCACCGGAAACTACTAATGGTCTTCCAGGGTACGATCAAAGCGTAGACTGTTTCAGACATTACTCCCATGGAGGAAAGTGCGGATGGTGACTGTTGTATTCAATCCCGATTCAATTTCAGGGTTTCATCAACACTATGATAGTCCACAGATTACAGAATGCCACCAGATGTGCATCGGAAACTACTACTGGTCTTCCAGGGAAAGATCAAAGCTTAGACTGTTTGAGACATTACTCCCATGGAGGAAAGTGCGAATGGTGACTGTTGTATTCAATCCCTTTGCAATTTCTGTGTTTCATCAACACTTAGTTAGTCCACAGATTACAGAATGCCTCCAGATGTGCATCGGAAACTACTACTGGTCTTCCAGGGAACGATCAAAGCGTAGACTGTTTGAGACATTACTCCCATAGAGGAAAGTGCGCATGGTGACTGTTGTATTCAATCCCGATGCAATTTCTGTGTTTCATCAACACTCTGATAGTCCACAGATTACAGAATGCCTCCATTTGTGCATCGAAAACTACTACTGCCATTCCAGAGAACAATGAAAACGTAGACTGTTTGAGACTTTACTCCCATGGAGAAAAGTGCGCATGGTGACTGTTGTATTAAATCCCGATTGAATTTCTGTGTTTCATCAGCACTCTGATAGTCCATAGTTTACAGAATGCCACCAGATGTGCATCGGAAACTTCTACTGGTCTTCCAGGGAACAATCAAAGCGTAGACTGTTTGAGACTTTACTCCCATGGAGGAATGTGCGCATGGTGACCGTTGTATTCAATCCCGATGCTATTTCTGTGTTTCACCTACACTCTGATAGTCCACAGATTACTGAATGCCACCAGATGTGAATCGGAAACTACTACTGGTCTTCCAGGGAACGATCAAAGCGTAGAATGTTTGAGAATTACTCCCATGGAGGAAAGTGCGCATGGTGACTGTTGTATTCAATCCCGATGCAATTCCTGTGTTTCATCAACACTCTGATAGTCCACAGAATACAAAATGCCTCCAGATGTGCATCGGAAATTACTACTAGTCTTCCAGTGAACGATCAAAGGGTAGACTGTTTGAGACATTACTCCCATGGAGGAAAGTGCGAATATTGACCGTTGTATTCAATCCCGATGCAATTTCTGTCTTTCATCAACACTCTGTTAGTCCACAGATTACAGAATGCCACCAGATGTGCATCGGAAACTACTACTGCTCTTCCAGGGAACGACCAAAGCGTAGACTGTTTGAGACATTACTCCCATGGAGTAAAGTACGCATGGCGTTTGTTGTATTCAATCCCGATGCTATTTCTGTGTTTCATCAACACTCTGATAGTCCACTGATTACAGAATGCCACCAGATGTGCATCGGAAACCACTAGTGGTATTCCAGGGAAGGATCAAAGCGTAGACTGTTTGAGATATCACTCCCGTGGAGGAAAGTGCGCATGGTGATTGTTGTATTCAATCCCGATGAATTCTCTGTGTTTCATCAACACTCTGATGATCTACAGATTACAGAATGCCACCAGTTGTGCATCGGAAACCACTACTGGTCTTTCAGGGAACGATCAAAGCGTAGACTGTTTGAGACATTACTCCCATGGAGGAAAGTGCGCATGGTGACTGTTGTATACAATCCCGATGCTATTACTGTGTTTCATCAACACTCTGATAGTCCAAAGATTACAGAATGCCACCAGATGTGCATCGGAAACTACTACTGGTATTCCAGGGAACGATCAAAGCATAGACTGTTTGAGATATCACTCCCGTGGAGGAAAGTGCGCATGGTGACTGTTGTATTCAATCCCGATGCATTCTCTGTGTTTCATCAACACTCTGATAGTCCACAGATTACAGAATGCCACCAGTTGTGCATCGGAAACCACTACTGGTCTTTCAGGGAACGATCAAAGCGTAGACTGTTTGAGACATTAATCCCAAGGATGAAAGTGCTCATGATGACTGTTGTATTCAATCCCGATGCTACTTCTGTGTTTCATCAACACTCTGATAGTCCACAGATTACAGAATGCCACCAGATGTGCATCGGAAACTACTACTGGTCTTCCAGGGAACGATCAAAGCGTAGACTGTTTGAGACATTACTCCCAAGGAGGAAAGTGCTCATGATGACTGTTGTATTCAATCCCGATGGAATTTCTGTGTTACATCAACACTCTGATAGTCCACAGATTACAGAATGTCTCCATTTGTGCATCGAAAACTACTACTGGCATTCCAGGCAACAATCAAAACGTAGACTGTTTGAGACATTACTCCCATGGAGGAAAGTGCGCATGGTGACTGTTGTATTAAATCCCGATTAAATTTCTGTGTTTCATCAACACTCTGATAGTCCATAGATTACAGAATGCCACCAGATGTGCATCGGAAACTTCTACTGGTCTTCCAGGGAACGAGCAAAGCGTAGACTGCTTGAGACATTACTCCCATGTAGGAATGTGCGCATGGTAACTGTTGTATTCAATCCTGATGCTATTTCTGTGTTTCACCTACACTCTGATAGTCCACAGATTACTGAATGCCACAAGATGTGAATCGGAAACTACTACTGGTCTTCCAGGGAACGATCAAATCGTAGACTGTTTGAGACATTACTCCCTTTTAGAGAAGTGCGCATGGTGACTGTTGTATTCAATCCCTATGCAATTTCTGTGTTTCATCAACACTCTGAGAGTCCACAGATTACAGAATGCCACCAGATGTGCATCGAAAACTACTACTGGTCTTCCAGTGAACGATCAAAGCGTAGACTGTTTGAGACATTACTCCCAAGGAGGAAAGTGCTCATGATGACTGTTGTATTCAATCCCGATGCTACTTCTGTGTTTCATCAACACTCTGATAGTCCACAGATTACAGAATGCCACCAGATGTGCATCGGAAACTACTACTGGGCTTCCAGGGAACGATCAAAGCGTAGACTGTTTGAGAATTACTCCCATGGAGGAAAGTGCGCATGCTGACTGTTGTATTCAATCCCGATGGAATTTCTGTGTTTCATCAACACTCTGATAGTCCACAGATTACAGAATGTCTCCATTTGTGCATCGAAAACTACTACTGGCATTCCAGGCAACAATCAAAACGTAGACTGTTTGAGACATTACTCCCATGGGGGAAAGTGCGCATGGTGACTGTTGTATTAAATCCCGATTAAATTTCTGTGTTTCATCAACACTCTGATAGTCCATAGATTACAGAATGCCACAAGATGTGCATCGGAAACTTCTACTGGTCTTCCAGGGAAAGAGCAAAGCGTAGACTGTTTGAGACATTACTCCCATGTAGGAATGTGCGCATGGTGACTGTTGCATTCAATCCCGATGCTATTTCTGTGTTTCACCTACACTCTGATAGTCCACAGATTACTGAATGCCACCAGATGTGAATCGGAAACTACTACTGGTCTTCCAGGGAACGATCAAAGCGTAGAATGTTTGAGAATTACTGCCATGGAGGAAAGTGCGCATGGTGACTGTTGTATTCAATCCGATGCAATTACTGTGTTTCATCAACACTCTGATAGTCCACAGATTACAGAATGCCTCCAGATGTGCATCGGAAATTACTACTGGTCTTCCAGGGAACGATCAAAGCGTAGACTGTTTGAGACATTACTCCCATGGAGGAAAGTGCGATTATTGACCGTTGTATTCAATCCCGATGTAATTTCTGTCTTTCATCAACACACTGTTAGTCCACAGATTACAGAATGCCACCAGATGTGCATCGGAAACTACTACTGCCCTTCCAGGTCACGATCAAAGCGTAGACTGTTTGAGAAATTACTCCCATGGAGGAAAGTACGCATGGTGTTTGTTGTATTCAAACCCGACGCTATTTCTGTGTTTCATCAACACTCTGATAGTCCACTGATTACAGAATGCCACCAGATGTGCATCGGAAACTACTACTGGTATTCCAGGGAACGATCAAAGCGTAGACTGTTTGAGATATCACTCCCGTGGAGGGAAGTGCGCATGGTGACTGTTGTATTCAATCCCGATGCATTCTCTGTGTTTCATCAACACTCTGATGATCCACAGGTTACAGAATGCCACCAGTTGTGCATCGGAAACCACTACTATTCTTTCAGGGAACGATCAAAGCGTAGACTGTTTGAGACATTACTCCCATGGAGGAATGTGCGCATGGTGACTGTTGTATTCAATTCCGATTCAATTTCAGTGTTTCATCAACACTCTGATAGTCCACAGATTACAGAATGCCTCCAGATGTGCATCGAAAACTACTACTGGTCTTCCAGGGAACAATCAAAACGTATACTGTTTGAGACATTACTCCCATGGAGGAGAGTGCGCATGGTGACAGTTGTATTCAATCCCGATGCAATTTCTGATTTTCATCAACACTCTGATAGTCCATAGATTACAGATTGCCTCCAGATGTGCATCGGAAACTACTACTGGTCTTCCTTTGAACGATCAAAGCGTAGACTGTTTCAGACGTTACTCCCATGGAGGAAAATGCGCATGGTGACTGTTGTATTCAATCCCATTGCAATTTCTGTGTTTTATCAACACTCAGTTAGTCCACAGATTCCAGAATGCCACAAGATGTGCGTCGGAAACTACTACTGGTCTTCCAGGGAACGATCAAAGCGTAGACTGTTTGAGACATTACTCCCATGGAGGAAAGTGCGCATGGTGAATGTTGTATTCAATCCCGATGCAATTTCTGTGTTTCATCAACACTCTGATAGTCCATATATTACAGAATGTCACCAGATGTGCATCGGAAACTTCTACTGGTCTTCCAGGGAACGATCAAAGCGTAGACTGTTTGAGACATTACTCCTATGGAGGAATGTGCGCATGGTAACTGTTGTATTCAATCGCGATGCTATTTCTGTGTTTCATCAACACTCTTATAGTCCACAGATTAAAGAATGCCACCATATACGCAAAGGAAACTACTACTGGTGTTCCAGGGAACGATCAAATCGTAGACTGTTTCAGACATTACTCCCATGGAGGGAAGTGCGCATGGTGACTGTTGTATTCAATCCCGATTCAATTTCAGTGTTTCATCCACACTCTGATAGTCCACAGATTACAGAATGCCTCCAGATGTGCATCAAAAACTACTACTGGTCATCCAGGGAACAATCAAAATGTATACTGTTTGAGACATTACTCCCATGGAGGAAAGTGCGCATGGTGACTGTTGTATTAAATCCCGATGAAATTTCTGATTTTCATCAATACTCTGATAGTCCACAGATTACAGATTGCCTCCAGATGTGCATCGGAAACTACTACTGGTCTTCCAGGGAAAGATCAAAGCGTAGACTGTTTGAGACATTACTCCCATGGAGGAAAGTGCGCATGGTGACTGTTGTATTCAATCCCTTTGCAATTTCTGTGTTTCATCAACACTTAGTTAGTCCACAGATTACAGAGTGCTTCCAGATGTGCACCGGAAACTACTAATGGTCTTCCAGGGAACGATCAAAGCGTAGACTGTTTGAGACATTACTCCCATGGAGGAAAGTGCGCATGGTGACTGTTGTATACAATTCCGATGCTATTTCTGTGTTTCATCAACACTCTGATAGTCCAAAGATTACAGAATGCCACCAGATGTGCATCGGAAACTACTACTGGTATTCCAGGGAACGATCAAAGCATAGACTGTTTGAGATATCACTCCCGTGGAGGAAAGTGCGCATGGTGACTGTTGTATTCAATCCCGATGCATTCTCTGTGTTTCATCAACACTCTGATAGTCCACAGATTACAGAATGCCACCAGTTGTGCATCGGAAACCACTACTGGTCTTTCAGGGAACGATCAAAGCGTAGACTGTTTGAGACATTAATCCCAAGGATGAAAGTGCTCATGATGACTGTTGTATTCAATCCCGATGCTACTTCTGTGTTTCATCAACACTCTGATAGTCCACAGATTACAGAATGCCACCAGATGTGCATCGGAAACTACTACTGGTCTTCCAGGGAACGATCAAAGCGTAGACTGTTTGAGACATTACTCCCAAGGAGGAAAGTGCTCATGATGACTGTTGTATTCAATCCCGATGGAATTTCTGTGTTACATCAACACTCTGATAGTCCACAGATTACAGAATGTCTCCATTTGTGCATCGAAAACTACTACTGGCATTCCAGGCAACAATCAAAACGTAGACTGTTTGAGACATTACTCCCATGGAGGAAAGTGCGCATGGTGACTGTTGTATTAAATCCCGATTAAATTTCTGTGTTTCATCAACACTCTGATAGTCCATAGATTACAGAATGCCACCAGATGTGCATCGGAAACTTCTACTGGTCTTCCAGGGAACGAGCAAAGCGTAGACTGCTTGAGACATTACTCCCATGTAGGAATGTGCGCATGGTAACTGTTGTATTCAATCCTGATGCTATTTCTGTGTTTCACCTACACTCTGATAGTCCACAGATTACTGAATGCCACAAGATGTGAATCGGAAACTACTACTGGTCTTCCAGGGAACGATCAAATCGTAGACTGTTTGAGACATTACTCCCTTTTAGAGAAGTGCGCATGGTGACTGTTGTATTCAATCCCTATGCAATTTCTGTGTTTCATCAACACTCTGAGAGTCCACAGATTACAGAATGCCACCAGATGTGCATCGAAAACTACTACTGGTCTTCCAGTGAACGATCAAAGCGTAGAGTGTTTGAGACATTACTCCCAAGGAGGAAAGTGCTCATGATGACTGTTGTATTCAATCCCGATGCTACTTCTGTGTTTCATCAACACTCTGATAGTCCACAGATTACAGAATGCCACCAGATGTGCATCGGAAACTACTACTGGGCTTCCAGGGAACGATCAAAGCGTAGACTGTTTGAGAATTACTCCCATGGAGGAAAGTGCGCATGCTGACTGTTGTATTCAATCCCGATGGAATTTCTGTGTTTCATCAACACTCTGATAGTCCACAGATTACAGAATGTCTTCATTTGTGCATCGAAAACTACTACTGGCATTCCAGGCAACAATCAAAACGTAGACTGTTTGAGACATTACTCCCATGGAGGAAAGTGCGCATGGTGACTGTTGTATTAAATCCCGATTAAATTTCTGTGTTTCATCAACACTCTGATAGTCCATAGATTACAGAATGCCACAAGATGTGCATCGGAAACTTCTACTGGTCTTCCAGGGAAAGAGCAAAGCGTAGACTGTTTGAGACATTACTCCCATGTAGGAATGTGCGCATGGTGACTGTTGCATTCAATCCCGATGCTATTTCTGTGTTTCACCTACACTCTGATAGTCCACAGATTACTGAATGCCACCAGATGTGAATCGGAAACTACTACTGGTCTTCCAGGGAACGATCAAAGCGTAGAATGTTTGAGAATTACTGCCATGGAGGAAAGTGCGCATGGTGACTGTTGTATTCAATCCGATGCAATTACTGTGTTTCATCAACACTCCGATAGTCCACAGATTACAGAATGCCTCCAGATGTGCATCGGAATTTACTACTGGTCTTCCAGGGAACGATCAAAGCGTAGACTGTTTGAGACATTACTCCCATGGAGGAAAGTGCGATTATTGACCGTTGTATTCAATCCCGATGTAATTTCTGTCTTTCATCAACACACTGTTAGTCCACAGATTACAGAATGCCACCAGATGTGCATCGGAAACTACTACTGCCCTTCCAGGTCACGATCAAAGCGTAGACTGTTTGAGAAATTACTCCCATGGAGGAAAGTACGCATGGTGTTTGTTGTATTCAAACCCGACGCTATTTCTGTGTTTCATCAACACTCTGATAGTCCACTGATTACAGAATGCCACCAGATGTGCATCGGAAACTACTACTGGTATTCCAGGGAACGATCAAAGCGTAGACTGTTTGAGATATCACTCCCGTGGAGGGAAGTGCGCATGGTGACTGTTGTATTCAATCCCGATGCATTCTCTGTGTTTCATCAACACTCTGATGATCCACAGGTTACAGAATGCCACCAGTTGTGCATCGGAAACCACTACTATTCTTTCAGGGAACGATCAAAGCGTAGACTGTTTGAGACATTACTCCCATGGAGGAATGTGCGCATGGTGACTGTTGTATTCAATTCCGATTCAATTTCAGTGTTTCATCAACACTCTGATAGTCCACAGATTACAGAATGCCTCCAGATGTGCATCGAAAACTACTACTGGTCTTCCAGGGAACAATCAAAACGTATACTGTTTGAGACATTACTCCCATGGAGGAGAGTGCGCATGGTGACTGTTGTATTCAATCCCGATGCAATTTCTGATTTTCATCAACACTCTGATAGTCCATAGATTACAGATTGCCTCCAGATGTGCATCGGAAACTACTACTGGTCTTCCTTTGAACGATCAAAGCGTAGACTGTTTCAGACGTTACTCCCATGGAGGAAAATGCGCATGGTGACTGTTGTATTCAATCCCATTGCAATTTCTGTGTTTTATCAACACTCAGTTAGTCCACAGATTCCAGAATGCCACAAGATGTGCGTCGGAAACTACTACTGGTCTTCCAGGGAACGATCAAAGCGTAGACTGTTTGAGACATTACTCCCATGGAGGAAAGTGCGCATGGTGAATGTTGTATTCAATCCCGATGCAATTTCTGTGTTTCATCAACACTCTGATAGTCCATATATTACAGAATGTCACCAGATGTGCATCGGAAACTTCTACTGGTCTTCCAGGGAACGATCAAAGCGTAGACTGTTTGAGACATTACTCCTATGGAGGAATGTGCGCATGGTAACTGTTGTATTCAATCGCGATGCTATTTCTGTGTTTCATCAACACTCTGATAGTCCACAGATTAAAGAATGCCACCATATACGCAAAGGAAACTACTACTGGTGTTCCAGGGAACGATCAAATCGTATACTGTTTCAGACATTACTCCCATGGAGGGAAGTGCGCATGGTGACTGTTGTATTCAATCCCGATTCAATTTCAGTGTTTCATCAACACTCTGATAGTCCACAGATTACAGAATGCCTCCAGATGTGCATCAAAAACTACTACTGGTCATCCAGGGAACAATCAAAATGTATACTGTTTGAGACATTACTCCCATGGAGGAAAGTGCGCATGGTGACTGTTGTATTAAATCCCGATGAAATTTCTGATTTTCATCAATACTCTGATAGTCCACAGATTACAGATTGCCTCCAGATGTGCATCGGAAACTACTACTGGTCTTCCAGGGAAAGATCAAAGCGTAGACTGTTTGAGACATTACTCCCATGGAGGAAAGTGCGCATGGTGACTGTTGTATTCAATCCCTTTGCAATTTCTGTGTTTCATCAACACTTAGTTAGTCCACAGATTACAGAGTGCTTCCAGATGTGCACCGGAAACTACTAATGGTCTTCCAGGGAACGATCAAAGCGTAGACTGTTACAGACATTACTCCCATCGAGGAAAGTGCGGATGGTGACTGTTGTATTCAATCCCGAATCAATTTCAGTGTTTCATCAACACTATGATAGTCCACAGATTACAGAATGAAACCAAATGTGCATCGGAAACTACTACAGGTCTTCCAGGGAACGATCAAAGCGTAGACTGTTTGAGACATTACTCCCATGGAGGAAAGTGCGCATGGTGACTGTTGTATTCAATCCCATTGCAATTTCTGTGTTTGATCAACACTCAGTTAGTCCACAGATTACAGAATGCCTCCAGATGTGCATCGGAAACTACTACTGGTCTTCCAGGGAACGATCAAAGCGTAGACTGTTTGAGACATTACTCCCATGGAGGAAAGTGCGCATGATGACTGTTGTATTCAATCCCATTGCAATTTCTGTGTTTTATCAACACTCACTTAGTCCAAAGATTCCAGAATGCCTCCAGATGTGCATCGGAAACCACTACTGGTCTTAATGGGAACGATCAAAGCGTAGACTGTATCAGACATTACTCCCATGGAGGAAAGTGCGTATTGTGTCTGTTGTATTCACTCCCGATGCAATTTGTTTGTTTCAACAACACTTTGAAGGTCCACAGATTATAGAATGCCTCCAGATGTGCATCGGAAACTAATACTGGTATTCCATGGAACTATCAAAGCGTAGACTGTTTCAGACGTTACTCCCATGGAGGAAAATGCGCATGGTGACTGTTGTATTCAATCCCATTGCAATTTCTGTGTTTTATCAACACTCAGTTAGTCCACAGATTCCAGAATGCCACAAGATGTGCGTCGGAAACTACTACTGGTCTTCCAGGGAACGATCAAAGCGTAGACTGTTTGAGACATAACTCCCATGGAGGAAAGTGCGCATGGTGAATGTTGTATTCAATCCCGATGCAATTTCTGTGTTTCATCAACAATCTGATAGTCCATATATTACAGAATGTCACCAGATGTGCATCGGAAACTTCTACTGGTCTTCCAGGGAACGATCAAAGCGTAGACTGTTTGAGACATTACTCCTATGGAGGAATGTGCGCATGGTAACTGTTGTATTCAATCGCGATGCTATTTCTGTGTTTCATCAACACTCTGATAGTCCACAGATTAAAGAATGCCACCATATACGCAAAGGAAACTACTACTGGTGTTCCAGGGAACGATCAAATCGTAGACTGTTTCAGACATTACTCCCATGGAGGGAAGTGCGCATGGTGACTGTTGTATTCAATCCCGTTTCAATTTCAGTGTTTCATCAACACTCTGATAGTCCACAGATTACAGATTGCCTCCAGATGTGCATCGGAAACTACTACTGGTCTTCCTGGGAACGATCAAAGCGTAGACTGTTTCAGACGTTACTCCCATGGAGGAAAGTGCGGATGGTGACTGTTGTATTCACTCCCGATGCAATTTCTGTGTTTCATCAACATTTTGAAGGTCCACAGATTACAGAATGCTTCCAGATGTGCACCGGAGACTACTAATGGTCTTCCAGGGAACGATCAAAGCGTAGACTGTTTCAGACATTACTCCCATCGAGGAAAGTGCGGATGGTGACTGTTGTATTCAATCCCGAATCAATTTCAGTGTTTCATCAACACTATGATAGTCCACAGATTACAGAATGAAACCAAATTGTGCATCGGAAACTACTACAAGTCTTCCAGGGAACGATCAAAGCGTAGACTGTTTGAGACATTACTCCCATGGAGGAAAGTGCGCATGGTGACTGTTGTATTCAATCCCATTGCAATTTCTGTGTTTGATCAACACTCAGTTAGTCTACAGATTAAAGAATGCCTCCAGATGTGCATCGGAAACTACTACTGGTCTTCCTGGGAACGATCAAAGCGTAGACTGTTTGAGACACTACTCCCATGGAGAAAAGTGCGGATGGTGATTGTTGTATTCCATCCCGATGGAATTTATATGTTTTATCAACACTCTGATGGTCCACAGATTACAGAATGCCTCCACATGTGCATCGGAAACTACTACTGGTCTTTCTGGGAACGATCAAAGCGTAGACTGTTTGAGACATTACTCCCATGGAGGAAATTGCGCATGGTGACTATTGTATTCAATCCCATTGCATTTTCTGTGTTTTATCAACACTCAGTTAGTCCACAAATTTCTGAATGCCACCAGATGTGCATTACCAACTACTACTGGTCTTCCTGGAAACGATCAAAACGTAGACTGTATCAGACATTACTCCCATGGAGGAAAGTGCGGATTTTGACTGTTGTATTCACTTCCGATTCAATTTCTGTGTTTCATCAAAACTTTGAAGGTCCACAGATTACAGAATGCCTCCAGATGTGCATCGGAAATTACTACTGGTCTTCCAGGGAACGATCAAACCGTAGACTGTTTGAGACATTACTCCCATGGAGGAAAGTGCGAATATTGACCGTTGTATTCAATCCCGATGCAATTTCTGTTTTTCATGAACACTCTGATAGTCCACAGATTAAAGAATGCCACCATATATGCAAAGGAAACTACTACTGGTGATCCAGGGAACGTTCAAATCGTAGACTGTTTGAGACATAACTCCCATGGAGGGAAGTGCGCATGGTGACTGTTGTATTCAATCCTGATTCAGTTTCAGTGTTTCATCAACACTCTGATAGTCCACTGATTACAGAATGCCTCCAGATGTGCATCGAAAACTACTACTGGTCTTCCAGGGAACAATCAAAAAGTATACTGTTTGAGACATTACTCCCATGGGGGAAAGAGCGCATGGTGACTGTTGTATTAAATCCCGATGCAATTTCTGATTTTCATCAACACTCTGATAGTCCACAGATTACAGATTGCCTCCAGATGTGCATCGGAAACTACTACTGGTCTTCCTGGGAACGATCAAAGCGTAGACTGTTTCAGACGTTACTCCCATGGAGGAAAGTGCGGATGGTGACTGTTGTATTCACTCCCGATGCAATTTCTGTGTTTCATCAACATTTTGAAGGTCCACAGATTACAGAATGCTTCCAGATGTGCACCGGAAACTACTAATGGTCTTCCAGGGAACGATCAAAGCGTAGACTGTTTCAGACATTACTCCCATGGAGGAAAATGCGGATGGTGACTGTTGTATTCAATCCCGATTCAGTTTCAGTGTTTCATCAACACTCTGATAGTCCACTGATTACAGAATGCCACCAGATGTGCATCGGAAACTACTACTGGTATTCCAGGGAACGATCAAAGCGTAGACTGTTTGAGATATCACTCCCGTGGAGGAAAGTGCGCATGGTGACTGTTGTATTCAATCCCGATGCATTCTCTGTGTTTCATCAACACTCTGCTGATCCACAGATTACAGAATGACACCAGTTGTGCATCGGAAACCACTACTGGTCTTTCAGGGAACGATCAAAGCGTAGACTGTTTGAGACATTACTCCCATGGAGGAATGTGCGCATGGTGACTGTTGAATTCAATCCCGATGCAATTTCTGTGTTTCATCAACACTCTGATAGTCCACAGATTAAAGAATGCCACCAGATGTGCATCGGAAACTACTACTGGTGTTCCAGGGAACTAACAAATCGTAGACTGTTTGAGACATTACTCCCATGGAGGGAAGTGCGCATGGTGACTGTTGTATTCAATCCCGATTCAATTTCAGTGTTTCATCAACACTCTGATAGTCCACAGATTACAGAATGCCTCCAGATGTGCATCGAAAACTACTACTGGTCTTCCAGGGAACAATCAAAACGTATACTGTTTGAGACATTACTCCCATGGAGGAGAGTGCGCATGGTGACTGTTGTATTCAATCCCGATTCAATATCAGTGTTTCATCAACACTCTGATAGTCCATAGATTACAGAATGCCACAAGATGTGCATCGGAAACTTCTACTGGTCTTCCAGGGAAAGAGCAAAGCGTAGACTGTTTGAGACATTACTCCCATGTAGGAATGTGCGCATGGTGACTGTTGCATTCAATCCCGATGCTATTTCTGTGTTTCACCTACACTCTGATAGTCCACAGATTACTGAATGCCACCAGATGTGAATCGGAAACTACTACTGGTCTTCCAGGGAACGATCAAAGCGTAGAATGTTTGAGAATTACTGCCATGGAGGAAAGTGCGCATGGTGACTGTTGTATTCAATCCGATGCAATTACTGTGTTTCATCAACACTCTGATAGTCCACAGATTACAGATTGCCTCCAGATGTGCATCGGAAACTACTACTGGTCTTCCTTTGAACGATCAAAGCGTAGACTGTTTCAGACGTTACTCCCATGGAGGAAAATGCGCATGGTGACTGTTGTATTCAATCCCGATTCAATTTCAGTGTTTCATCAACACTCTGATAGTCCACAGATTACAGAATGCCACCAGATGTGCATCAAAAACTACTACTGGTCATCCAGGGAACAATCAAAATGTATACTGTTTGAGACATTACTCCCATGGAGGAAAGTGCGCATGGTGACTGTTGTATTAAATCCCGATGAAATTTCTGATTTTCATCAATACTCTGATAGTCCACAGATTACAGATTGCCTCCAGATGTGCATCGGAAACTACTACTGGTCTTCCAGGGAAAGATCAAAGCGTAGACTGTTTGAGACATTACTCCCACGGAGGAAAGTGCGCATGGTGACTGTTGTATTCAATCCCTTTGCAATTTCTGTGTTTCATCAACACTTAGTTAGTCCACAGATTACAGAGTGCTTCCAGATGTGCACCGGAATCTACTAATGGTCTTCCAGGGAACGATCAAAGCGTAGACTGTTTCAGACATTACTCCCATCAAGGAAAGTGCGGATGGTGACTGTTGTATTCAATCCCGAATCAATTTCAGTGTTTCATCAACACTATGATAGTCCACAGATTACAGAATGAAACCAAATGTGCATCGGAAACTACTACAGGTCTTCCAGGGAACGATCAAAGCGTAGACTGTTTGAGACATTACTCCCATGGGGGAAAGTGCGCATGGTGGCTGTTGTATTAAATCCCATTGCAATTTCTGTGTTTGATCAACACTCAGTTAGTCCACAGATTACAGAATGCCTCCAGATGTGCATCGGAAACTACTACTGGTCTTCCAGGGAACGATCAAAGCGTAGACTGTTTGAGACATTACTCCCATGGAGGAAAGTGCGCATGATGACTGTTGTATTCAATCCCATTGCAATTTCTGTGTTTTATCAACACTCACTTAGTCCAAAGATTCCAGAATGCCTCCAGATGTGCATCGGAAACCACTACTGGTCTTAATGGGAACGATCAAAGCGTAGACTGTATCAGACATTACTCCCATGGAGGAAAGTGCGTATTGTGTCTGTTGTATTCACTCCCGATGCAATTTGTTTGTTTCAACAACACTTTGAAGGTCCACAGATTATAGAATGCCTCCAGATGTGCATCGGAAACTACTACTGGTATTCCATGGAACTATCAAAGCGTAGATTGTTTCAGACGTTACTCCCATGGAGGAAAATGCGCATGGTGACTGTTGTATTCAATCCCATTGCAATTTCTGTGTTTTATCAACACTCAGTTAGTCCACAGATTCCAGAATGCCACAAGATGTGCGTCGGAAACTACTACTGGTCTTCCAGGGAACGATCAAAGCGTAGACTGTTTGAGACATTACTCCCATGGAGGAAAGTGCGCATGGTGAATGTTGTATTCAATCCCGATGCAATTTCTGTGTTTCATCAACAATCTGATAGTCCATATATTACAGAATGTCACCAGATGTGCATCGGAAACTTCTACTGGTCTTCCAGGGAACGATCAAAGCGTAGACTGTTTGAGACATTACTCCTATGGAGGAATGTGCGCATGGTAACTGTTGTATTCAATCGCGATGCTATTTCTGTGTTTCATCAACACTCTGATAGTCCACAGATTAAAGAATGCCACCATATACGCAAAGGAAACTACTACTGGTGTTCCAGGGAACGATCAAATCGTAGACTGTTTCAGACATTACTCCCATGGAGGGAAGTGCGCATGGTGACTGTTGTATTCAATCCCGTTTCAATTTCAGTGTTTCATCAACACTCTGATAGTCCACAGATTACAGATTGCCTCCAGATGTGCATCGGAAACTACTACTGGTCTTCCTGGGAACGATCAAAGCGTAGACTGTTTCAGACGTTACTCCCATGGAGGAAAGTGCGGATGGTGACTGTTGTATTCACTCCCGATGCAATTTCTGTGTTTCATCAACATTTTGAAGGTCCACAGATTACAGAATGCTTCCAGATGTGCACCGGAAACTACTAATGGTCTTCCAGGGAACGATCAAAGCGTAGACTGTTTCAGACATTACTCCCATCGAGGAAAGTGCGGATGGTGACTGTTGTATTCAATCCCGAATCAATTTCAGTGTTTCATCAACACTATGATAGTCCACAGATTACAGAATGAAACCAAATTGTGCATCGGAAACTACTACAAGTCTTCCAGGGAACGATCAAAGCGTAGACTGTTTGAGACATTACTCCCATGGAGGAAAGTGCGCATGGTGACTGTTGTATTCAATCCCATTGCAATTTCTGTGTTTGATCAACACTCAGTTAGTCCACAGATTAAAGAATGCCTCCAGATGTGCATCGGAAACTACTACTGGTCTTCCTGGGAACGATCAAAGCGTAGACTGTTTGAGACACTACTCCCATGGAGAAAAGTGCGGATGGTGATTGTTGTATTCCATCCCGATGGAATTTATATGTTTTATCAACACTCTGATGGTCCACAGATTACAGAATGCCTCCACATGTGCATCGGAAACTACTACTGGTCTTTCTGGGAACGATCAAAGCGTAGACTGTTTGAGACATTACTCCCATGGAGGAAATTGCGCATGGTGACTATTGTATTCAATCCCATTGCATTTTCTGTGTTTTAACAACACTCAGTTAGTCCACAAATTTCTGAATGCCACCAGATGTGCATTACCAACTACTACTGGTCTTCCTGGAAACGATCAAAACGTAGACTGTTTCAGACATTACTCCCATGGAGGGAAGTGCGCATGGTGACTGTTGTATTCAATCCCGTTTCAATTTCAGTGTTTCATCAACACTCTGATAGTCCACAGATTACAGATTGCCTCCAGATGTGCATCGGAAACTACTACTGGTCTTCCTGGGAACGATCAAAGCGTAGACTGTTTCAGACGTTACTCCCATGGAGGAAAGTGCGGATGGTGACTGTTGTATTCACTCCCGATGCAATTTCTGTGTTTCATCAACATTTTGAAGGTCCACAGATTACAGAATGCCTCCTGATGTGCATCGGAAATTACTACTGGTCTTCCAGGGAACGATCAAACCGTAGACTGTTTGAGACATTACTCCCATGGAGGAAAGTGCGAATATTGACCGTTGTATTCAATCCCGATGCAATTTCTGTTTTTCATGAACACTCTGATAGTCCACAGATTAAAGAATGCCACCATATATGCAAAGGAAACTACTACTGGTGATCCAGGGAACGTTCAAATCGTAGACTGTTTGAGACATAACTCCCATGGAGGGAAGTGCGCATGGTGACTGTTGTATTCAATCCTGATTCAGTTTCAGTGTTTCATCAACACTCTGATAGTCCACTGATTACAGAATGCCTCCAGATGTGCATCGAAAACTACTACTGGTCTTCCAGGGAACAATCAAAAAGTATACTGTTTGAGACATTACTCCCATGGGGGAAAGAGCGCATGGTGACTGTTGTATTAAATCCCGATGCAATTTCTGATTTTCATCTACACTCTGATAGTCCACAGATTACAGATTGCCTCCAGAAGTGCATCGGAAACTACTACTGGTCTTCCTGGGAACGATCAAAGCGTAGACTGTTTCAGACGTTACTCCCATGGAGGAAAGTGCGGATGGTGACTGTTGTATTCACTCCCGATGCAATTTCTGTGTTTCATCAACATTTTGAAGGTCCACAGATTACAGAATGCTTCCAGATGTGCACCGGAAACTACTAATGGTCTTCCAGGGAACGATCAAAGCGTAGACTGTTCCAGACATTACTCCCATGGAGGAAAATGCGGATGGTGACTGTTGTATTCAATCCCGATTCAGTTTCAGTGTTTCATCAACACTCCGATAGTCCACTGATTACAGAATGCCACCAGATGTGCATCGGAAACTACTACTGGTATTCCAGGGAACGATCAAAGCGTAGACTGTTTGAGATATCACTCCCGTGGAGGAAAGTGCGCATGGTGACTGTTGTATTCAATCCCGATGCATTCTCTGTGTTTCATCAACACTCTGCTGATCCACAGATTACAGAATGACACCAGTTGTGCATCGGAAACCACTACTGGTCTTTCAGGGAACGATCAAAGCGTAGACTGTTTGAGACATTACTCCCATGGAGGAATGTGCGCATGGTGACTGTTGAATTCAATCCCGATGCAATTTCTGTGTTTCATCAACACTCTGATAGTCCACAGATTAAAGAATGCCACCAGATGTGCATCGGAAACTACTACTGGTGTTCCAGGGAACTAACAAATCGTAGACTGTTTGAGACATTACTCCCATGGAGGGAAGTGCGCATGGTGACTGTTGTATTCAATCCCGATTCAATTTCAGTGTTTCATCAACACTCTGATAGTCCACAGATTACAGAATGCCTCCAGATGTGCATCGAAAACTACTACTGGTCCTCCAGGGAACAATCAAAACGTATACTGTTTGAGACATTACTCCCATGGAGGAGAGTGCGCATGGTGACTGTTGTATTCAATCCCGATTCAATATCAGTGTTTCATCAACACTCTGATAGTCCAAAGATTACAGAATGCCTCCAGATGTGCATCGAAAACTACTACTGGTCTTCCAGGGAACAATCAAAAAGTATACTGTTTGAGACATTACTCCCATGGAGGAAAGTGCGCGTGGTGACTGTTGTATTAAATCCCGATGAAATTTCTGATTTTCATCAATACTCTGATAGTCCACAGATTACAGATTGCCTCCAGATGTGCATCGGAAACTACTACTGGTCTTCCTGGGAACGATCAAAGCGTAGACTGTTTCAGACGTTACTCCCATGGAGGAAAGTGCGGATGGTGACTGTTGTATTCACTCCCGATGCAATTTCTGTGTTTCATCAACATTTTGAAGGTCCACAGATTACAGAATGCTTCCAGATGTGCACCGGAAACTACTAATGGTCTTCCAGGGAACGATCAAAGCGTAGACTGTTTCAGACATTACGCCCATCGAGGAAAGTGCGGATGGTGACTGTTGTATTCAATCCCGAATCAATTTCAGTGTTTCATCAACACTATGATAGTCCACAGATTACAGAATGAAACCAAATGTGCATCGGAAACTACTACAGGTCTTCCAGGGAACGATCAAACCGTAGACTGTTTGAGACATTACTCCCATGGAGGAAAGTGCGCATGGTTACTGTTGTATTCAATCCCATTGCAATTTCTGTGTTTGATCAACACTCAGTTAGTCCACAGATTAAAGAATGCCTCCAGATGTGCATCGGAAACTACTACTGGTCTTCCTGGGAACGATCAAAGCGTAGACTGTTTGAGACATTACTCCCATGGAGAAAAGTGCGGATGGTGATTGTTGTATTCCATCCCGATGGAATTTATATGTTTTATCAACACTCTGATGGTCCACAGATTACAGAATGCCTCCACATGTGCATCGGAAACTACTACTGGTCTTTCTGGGAACGATCAAAGCGTAGACTGTTTGAGACATTACTCCCATGGAGGAAATTGCGCATGGTGACTATTGTATTCAATCCCATTGCATTTTCTGTGTTTTATCAACACTCAGTTAGTCCAAAAATTTCTGAATGCCACCAGATGTGCATTACCAACTACTACTGGTCTTCCTGGAAACGATCAAAACGTAGACTGTATCAGACATTACTCCCATGGAGGAAAGTGCGGATTTTGACTGTTGTATTCACTCCCGATGCAATTTCTGTGTTTCATCAAAACTTTGAAGGTCCACAGATTACAGAATGCCTCCAGATGTGCATCGGAAATTACTACTGGTCTTCCAGGGAACGATCAAACCGTAGACTGTTTGAGACATTACTCCCATGGAGGAAAGTGCGAATATTGACCGTTGTATTCAATCCCGATGCAATTTCTGTGTTTCATGAACACTCTGATAGTCCACAGATTAAAGAATGCCACCATATATGCAAAGGAAACTACTACTGGTGTTCCAGGGAACGTTCAAATCGTAGACTGTTTGGGACATAACTCCCATGGAGGGAAGTGCGCATGGTGACTGTTGTATTCAATCCTGATTCAGTTTCAGTGTTTCATCAACACTCTGATAGTCCACTGATTACAGAATGCCTCCAGATGTGCATCGAAAACTACTACTGGTCTTCCAGGGAACAATCAAAAGTATACTGTTTGAGACATTACTCCCATGGGGGAAAGAGCGCATGGTGACTGTTGTATTAAATCCCGATGCAATTTCTGATTTTCATCAACACTCTGATAGTCCACAGATTACAGATTGCCTCCAGATGTGCATCGGAAACTACTACTGGTCTTCCTGGGAACGATCAAAGCGTAGACTGTTTCAGACGTTACTCCCATGGAGGAAAGTGCGGATGGTGACTGTTGTATTCACTTCCGATGCAATTTCTGTGTTTCATCAACATTTTGAAGGTCCACAGATTACAGAATGCTTCCAGATGTGCACCGGAAACTACTAATGGTCTTCCAGGGAACGATCAAAGCGTAGACTGTTTCAGACATTACTCCCATGGAGGAAAGTGCGGATGGTGACTGTTGTATTCAATCCCGATTCAGTTTCAGTGTTTCATCAACACTCTGATAGTCCACTGATTACAGAATGCCACCAGATGTGCATCGGAAACTACTACTGGTATTCCAGGGAACGATCAAAGCGTAGACTGTTTGAGATATCACTCCCGTGGAGGAAAGTGCGGATGGTGACTGTTGTATTCAATCCCGATGCATTCTCTGTGTTTCATCAACACTCTGCTGATCCACAGATTACAGAATGACACCAGTTGTGCATCGGAAACCACTACTGGTCTTTCAGGGAACGATCAAAGCGTAGACTGTTTGAGACATTACTCCCATGGAGGAATGTGCGCATGGTGACTGTTGAATTCAATCCCGATGCAATTTCTGTGTTTCATCAACACTCTGATAGTCCACAGATTAAAGAATGCCACCAGATGTGCATCGGAAACTACTACTGGTGTTCCAGGGAACTATCAAATCGTAGACTGTTTGAGACATTACTCCCATGGAGGGAAGTGCGCATGGTGACTGTTGTATTCAATCCCGATTCAATTTCAGTGTTTCATCAACACTCTGATAGTCCACAGATTACAGAATGCCTCCAGATGTGCATCGAAAACTACTACTGGTCTTCCAGGGAACACTCAAAACGTATACTGTTTGAGACATTACTCCCATGGAGGAGAGTGCGCATGGTGACTGTTGTATTCAAACCCGATTCAGTTTCAGTGTTTCATCAACACTCTGATAGTCCACTGATTACAGAATGCCTCCAGATGTGCATCGAAAACTACTACTGGTCTTCCAGGGAACAATCAAAAAGTATACTGTTTGAGACATTACTCCCATGGGGGAAAGAGCGCATGGTGACTGTTGTATTAAATCCCGATGCAATTTCTTTTTTTCATCAACACTCTGATAGTCCACAGATTACAGATTGCCTCCAGATGTGCATCGGAAACTACTACTGGTCTTCCTGGGAACGATCAAAGCGTAGACTGTTTCAGACGTTACTCCCATGGAGGAAAGTGTGGATGGTGACTGTTGTATTCACTCCCGATGCAATTTCTGTGTTTCATCAACTTTTTGAAGGTCCACAGATTACAGAATGCTTCCAGATGTGCACCGGAAACTACTAATGGTCTTCCAGGGAACGATCAAAGCGTAGACTGTTTCAGACATTACTCCCATGGAGGAAAGTGCGCATGGTGACTGTTGTATTAAATCCCGATGAAATTTCTTATTATCATCAATACTCTGATAGTCCACAGATTACAGATTGCCTCCAGATGTGCATCGGAAACTACTACTGGTCTTCCTGGGAAAAATCAAAGCGTAGACTGTTTCAGACGTTACTCCCATGGAGGAAAGTGCGCATGGTGACTGTTGTATTCAATCCCATTGCAATTTCTGTGTTTTATCAACACTCAGTTAGTCCACAGATTCCAGAATGCCTCCAGATGTGCATCGGAAACTACTACTGGTCTTAATGGGAACGATCAAAGCGTAGACTGTATCAGACATTACTCCCTTGGAGGAAAGTGCGTATTGTGTCTGTTGTATTCACTCCCGATGCAATTTCTGTGTTTCAACAACACTTTGAAGGTCCACAGATTACAGAATGCCTCCAGATGTGCATCGGAAACTACTACTGGTATTCCATGGAACTATCCAAGCGTAGCCTGTTTCAGATATTACTCCCATGGAGAAAAGTGCGGTAGGTGATTGTTGTATTCCATCCCGATGCAATTTATATGTTTCATCAACACTATGATGGTCCACAGACTACAGATTGCCTCCACATGTGCATCGGAAACTACTACTGGTCTTTCTGGGAACGATCAAAGCGTAGACTGTTTGAGACATGACTCCCATGGAGGAAATTGCGCATGGTGACTGTTGTATTCAATCCCATTGCATTTTCTGTGTTTTATCAACACTCAGTTAGTCCACAAATTTCTGAATGCCACCAGATGTGAATTACAAACTACTACTGGTCTTCCTGGAAACGATCAAAACGTAGACTGTATCAGACATTACTCCCATGGAGGAAAGTGCGGATTTTGACTGTTGTATTCACTCCCGATGCAATTTCTGTGTTTCATCAACACTTTGAAGGTCCACAGATTACAGAATGCCTCCAAATGTGCATCGGAAATTACTACTGGTCTTCCAGGGAACGATCAAACCGTAGACTGTTTGAGACATTACTTCCATAGAGGAAAGTGCGAATATTGACCGTTGTATTCAATCCCGATGCAATTTCTGTGTTTCATCAACACTCTGATAGTCCACAGATTACAGAATGCCTCCAGATGTGCATCAAAAACTACTACTGGTCTTCCAGGGAACAATCAAAAAGTATACTGTTTGAGACATTACTCCCATGGAGGAAAGAGCGCATGGTGACTGTTGTATTAAATCCCGATGCAATTTCTGATTTTCATCAACACTCTGATAGTCCACAGATTACAGATTGCCTCCAGATGTGCATCGGAAACTACTACTGGTCTTCCTGTGAACGATCAAAGCGTAGACTGTTTCAGACGATACTCCCATGGAGGAAAGTGCGCATGGTGACTGTTGTATTCAATCCCGATGCAATTTCTGTGTTTCATCAACATTTTGAAGGTCCACAGATTACAGAATGCTTCCAGATGTGCACCGGAAACTACTAATGGTCTTCCAGGGAACGATCAAAGCGTAGACTGTTTCAGACATTACTCCCATCGAGGAAAGTGCGGATGGTGACTGTTGTATTCAATCCCGAATCAATTTCAGTGTTTCATCAACACTATGATTGTCCACAGATTACAGAATGAAACCAAATGTGCTTCGGAAACTACTACAGGTCTTCCAGGGAACGATCAAAGCGTAGACTGTTTGAGACATTACTCCCATGAAGGAAAGTGCGCATGGTGACTGTTGTATTCAATCCCATTGCAATTTCTGTGTTTGATCAACACTCAGTTAGTCCACAGATTAAAGAATGCCTCCAGATGTGCATCGGAAACTACTACTGGTATTCTTGGGAACGATCAAAGCGTAGACTGTTTGAGACATTACTCCCATGGAGAAAAGTGCGGATGGTGATTGTTGTATTCCATCCCGATGGAATTTATATGTTTTATCAACACTCTGATGGTCCACAGATTACAGAATGCCTCCACATGTGCATCGGAAACTACTACTGGTCTTTCTGGGAACGATCAAAGCGTAGACTGTTTGAGACATTACTCCCATGGAGGAAATTGCGCATGGTGACTATTGTATTCAATCCCATTGCATTTTCTGTGTTTTATCAACACTCAGTTAGTCCACAAATTTCTGAATGCCACCAGATGTGCATTACCAACTACTACTGGTCTTCCTGGAAACGATCAAAACGTAGACTGTATCAGACATTACTCCCATGGAGGAAAGTGCGGATTTTGACTGTTGTATTCACTCCCGATGCAATTTCTGTGTTTCATCAAAACTTTGAAGGTCCACAGATTACAGAATGCCTCCAGATGTGCATCGGAAATTACTACTGGTCTTCCAGGGAACGATCAAACCGTAGACTGTTTGAGACATTACTCCCATGGAGGAAAGTGCGAATATTGACCGTTGTATTCAATCCCGATGCAATTTCTGTGTTTCATGAACACTCTGATAGTCCACAGATTAAAGAATGCCACCATATATGCAAAGGAAACTACTACTGGTGTTCCAGGGAACGTTCAAATCGTAGACTGTTTGAGACATAACTCCCATGGAGGGAAGTGCGCATGGTGACTGTTGTATTCAATCCTGATTCAGTTTCAGTGTTTCATCAACACTCTGATAGTCCACTGATTACAGAATGCCTCCAGATGTGCATCGAAAACTACTACTGGTCTTCCAGGGAACAATCAAAAAGTATACTGTTTCAGACATTACTCCCATGGGGGAAAGAGCGCATGGTGACTGTTGTATTAAATCCCGATGCAATTTCTGATTTTCATCAACACTCTGATAGTCCACAGATTACAGATTGCCTCCAGATGTGCATCGGAAACTACTACTGGTCTTCCTGGGAACGATCAAAGCGTAGACTGTTTCAGACGTTACTCCCATGGAGGAAAGTGCGGATGGTGACTGTTGTATTCACTCCCGATGCAATTTCTGTGTTTCATCAACATTTTGAAGGTCCACAGATTACAGAATGCTTCCAGATGTGCACCGGAAACTACTAATGGTCTTCCAGGGAACGATCAAAGCGTAGACTGTTTCAGACATTACTCCCATGGAGGAAAGTGCGGATGGTGACTGTTGTATTCAATCCCGATTCAGTTTCAGTGTTTCATCAACACTCTGATAGTCCACTGATTACAGAATGCCACCAGATGTGCATCGGAAACTACTACTGGTATTCCAGGGAACGATCAAAGCGTAGACTGTTTGAGATATCACTCCCGTGGAGGAAAGTGCGCATGGTGACTGTTGCATTCAATCCCGATGCATTCTCTGTGTTTCATCAACACTCTGCTGATCCACAGATTACAGAATGACACCAGTTGTGCATCGGAAACCACTACTGGTCTTTCAGGGAACGATCAAAGCGTAGACTGTTTGAGACATTACTCCCATGGAGGAATGTGCGCATGGTGACTGTTGAATTCAATCCCGATGCAATTTCTGTGTTTCATCAACACTCTGATAGTCCACAGATTAAAGAATGCCACCAGATGTGCAACGGAAACTACTACTGGTGTTCCAGGGAACTATCAAATCGTAGACTGTTTGAGACATTACTCCCATGGAGGGAAGTGCGCATGGTGACTGTTGTATTCAATCCCGATTCAACTTCAGTGTTTCATCAACACTCTGATAGTCCACAGATTACAGAATGCCTCCAGATGTGCATCGAAAACTACTACTGGTCTTCCAGGGAACAATCAAAACGTATACTGTTTGAGACATTACTCCCATGGAGGAGAGTGCGCATGGTGACTGTTGTATTCAATCCCGATTCAATTTCAGTGTTTCATCAACACTCTGATAGTCCACAGATTACAGAATGCCTCCAGATGTGCATCGAAAACTACTACTGGTCTTCCAGGGAACAATCAAAAAGTATACTGTTTGAGACATTACTCCCATGGAGGAAAGTGCGCGTGGTGACTGTTGTATTAAATCCCGATGAAATTTCTGATTTTCATCAATACTCTGATAGTCCACAGATTACAGATTGCCTCCAGATGTGCATCGGAAACTACTACTGGTCTTCCTGGGAACAATCAAAGCGTAGACTGTTTCAGACGTTACTCCCATGGAGGAAAGTGCGGATGGTGACTGTTGTATTCACTCCCGATGCAATTTCTGTGTTTCATCAACATTTTGAAGGTCCACAGATTACAGAATGCTTCCAGATGTGCACCGGAAACTACTAATGGTCTTCCAGGGAACGATCAAAGCGTAGACTGTTTCAGACATTACTCCCATGGAGGAAAGTGCGCATGGTGACTGTTGTATTAAATCCCGATGAAATTTCTGATTATCATCAATACTCTGATAGTCCACAGATTACAGATTGCCTCCAGATGTGCATCGGAAACTACTACTGGTCTTCCTGGGAACGATCAAAGCGTAGACTGTTTCAGACGTTACTCCCATGGAGGAAAGTGCGCATGGTGACTGTTGTATTCAATCCCATTGCAATTTCTGTGTTTTATCAACACTCAGTTAGTCCACAGATTCCAGAATGCCTCCAGATGTGCATCGGAAACTACTACTGGTCTTAATGGGAACGATCAAAGCGTAGACTGTATCAGACATTACTGCCATGGAGGAAAGTGCGTATTGTGTCTGTTGTATTCACTCCCGATGCAATTTCTGTGTTTCAACAACACTTTGAAGGTCCACAGATTACAGAATGCCTCCAGATGTGCATCGGAAACTACTACTGGAATTCCATGGAACTATCCAAGCGTAGCCTGTTTCAGATATTACTCCCATGGAGAAAAGTGCGGATGGTGATTGTTGTATTCCATCCCGATGCAATTTATATGTTTCATCAACACTATGATGGTCCACAGATTACAGATTGCCTCCACATGTGCATCGGAAACTACTACTGGTCTTTCTGGGAACGATCAAAGCGTAGACTGTTTGAGACATGACTCCCATGGAGGAAATTGCGCATGGTGACTGTTGTATTCAATCCCATTGCATTTTCTGTGTTTTATCAACACTCAGTTAGACCACAAATTTCTGAATGCCACCAGATGTGAATTACAAACTACTACTGGTCTTCCTGGAAACGATCAAAACGTAGACTGTATCAGACATTACTCCCATGGAGGAAAGTGCGGATTTTGACTGTTGTATTCACTCCCGATGCAATTTCTGTGTTTCATCAACACTTTGAAGGTCCACAGATTACAGAATGCCTCCAAATGTGCATCGGAAATTACTACTGGTCTTCCAGGGAACGATGAAACCGTAGACTGTTTGAGACATTACTCCCATGGAGGAAAGTGCGAATATTGACCGTTGTATTCAATCCCGATGCAATTTCTGTGTTTCATCAACACTCTGATAGTCCACAGATTACAGAATGCCTCCAGATGTGCATCGGAAACTACTACTGGTCTTCCAGGGAACGATCAAAGCGTAGACTGTTTGAGACATTACTCCCATGGAGGAAAGTGCGCATGGTGACTGTTGTATTCAATCCCATTGCAATTTCTGTGTTTTATCAACACTCAGTTAGTCCAAAGATTCCAGAATGCCTCCAGATGTGCATCGGAAACCACTACTGGTCTTAATGGGAACGATCAAAGCGTAGACTGTATCAGACATTACTCCCATGGAGGTAAGTGCGTATTGTGTCTGTTGTATTCACTCCCGATGCAATTTCTTTGTTTCAACAACACTTTGAAGGTCCACAGATTATAGAATGCCTCCAGATGTGCATCGGAAACTACTACTGGTATTCCATGGAACTATCAAAGCGTAGACTGTTTCAGACGTTACTCCCATGGAGGAAAATGCGCATGGTGACTGTTGTATTCAATCCCATTGCAATTTCTGTGTTTTATCAACACTCAGTTAGTCCACAGATTCCAGAATGCCACAAGATGTGCGTCGGAAACTACTACTGGTCTTCCAGGGAACGATCAAAGCGTAGACTGTTTGAGACATTACTCCCATGGAGGAAAGTGCGCATGGTGAATGTTGTATTCAATCCCGATGCAATTTCTGTGTTTCATCAACACTCTGATAGTCCATATATTAAAGAATGTCACCAGATGTGCATCGGAAACTTCTACTGGTCTTCCAGGGAACGATCAAAGCGTAGACTGTTTGAGACATTACTCCTATGGAGGAATGTGCGCATGGTAACTGTTGTATTCAATCGCGATGCTATTTCTGCGTTTCATCAACACTCTGATAGTCCACAGATTAAAGAATGCCACCATATACGCAAAGGAAACTACTACTGGTGTTCCAGGGAACGATCAAATCGTAGACTGTTTCAGACATTACTCCCATGGAGGGAAGTGTGCATGGTGACTGTTGTATTCAATCCCGATTCAATTTCAGTGTTTCATCAACACTCTGATAGTCCACAGATTACAGAATGCCTCCAGATGTGCATCGAAAACTACTACTGGTCATCCAGGGAACAATCAAAAAGTATACTGTTTGAGACATTACTCCCATGGAGGAAAGTGCGCATGGTGACCGTTGTATTCAATCCCGATGCAATTTCTGTGTTTCATCAACACTCTGATAGTCCACAGATTACAGAATGCCTCCAGGTGTGCGTCGGAAATTACTACTGGTCTCCCAGGGGACGATCAAAGCGTAGACTGTTTGAGACATTACTCCCATGGAGGAAAGTGCGCATGGTGACTGTTGTATTCAATCCCATTGCAATTTCTGTGTTTTATCAACACTCAGTTAGTCCAAAGATTCCAGAATGCCTCCAGATGTGCATCGGAAACCACTACTGGTCTTAATGGGAACGATCAAAGCGTAGACTGTTTCAGACATTACTCCCATGGAGGGAAGTGCGCATGGTGACTGTTTTATTCAATCCCGTTTCAATTTCAGTGTTTCATCAACACTCTGATAGTCCACAGATTACAGATTGCCTCCAGATGTGCATCGGAAACTACTACTGGTCTTCCTGGGAACGATCAAAGCGTAGACTGTTTCAGACGTTACTCCCATGGAGGAAAGTGCGGATGGTGACTGTTGTATTCACTCCCGATGCAATTTCTGTGTTTCATCAACATTTTGAAGGTCCACAGATTACAGAATGCTTCCAGATGTGCACCGGAAACTACTAATGGTCTTCCAGGGAACGATCAAAGCGTAGACTGTTTCAGACATTACTCCCATCGAGGAAAGTGCGGATGGTGACTGTTGTATTCAATCCCGAATCAATTTCAGTGTTTCATCAACACTATGATAGTCCACAGATTACAGAATGAAACCAAATGTGCATCGGAAACTACTACAGGTCTTCCAGGGAACGATCAAAGCGTAGACTGTTTGAGACATTACTCCCATGGAGGAAAGTGCGCATGGTGACTGTTGTATTCAATCCCATTGCAATTTCTGTGTTTGATCAACACTCAGTTAGTCCACAGATTAAAGAATGCCTCCAGATGTGCATCGGAAACTACTACTGGTCTTCCTGGGAACGATCAAAGCGTAGACTGTTTGAGACATTACTCCCATGGAGAAAAGTGCGGATGGTGATTGTTGTATTCCATCCCGATGGAATTTATATGTTTTATCAACACTCTGATGGTCCACAGATTACAGAATGCCTCCACATGTGCATCGGAAACTACTACTGGTCTTTCTGGGAACGATCAAAGCGTAGACTGTTTGAGACATTACTCCCATGGAGGAAATTGCGCATGGTGACTATTGTATTCAATCCCATTGCATTTTCTGTGTTTCATCAACACTGAGTTAGTCCACAAATTTCTGAATGCCACCAGATGTGCATTACCAACTACTACTGGTCTTCCTGGAAACGATCAAAACGTAGACTGTATCAGACATTACTCCCATGGAGGAAAGTGCGGATTTTGACTGTTGTATTCACTCCCGATGCAATTTCTGTGTTTCATCAAAACTTTGAAGGTCCACAGATTACAGAATGCCTCCAGATGTGCATCGGAAATTACTACTGGTCTTCCAGGGAACGATCAAACCGTAGACTGTTTGAGACATTACTCCCATGGAGGAAAGTGCGAATATTGACCGTTGTATTCAATCCCGATGCAATTTCTGTGTTTCATGAACACTCTGATAGTCCACAGATTAAAGAATGCCACCATATATGCAAAGGAAACTACTACTGGTGTTCCAGGGAACGTTCAAATCGTAGACTGTTTGAGACATAACTCCCATGGAGGGAAGTGCGCATGGTGACTGTTGTATTCAATCCTGATTCAGTTTCAGTGTTTCGTCAACACTCTGATAGTCCACTGATTACAGAATGCCTCCAGATGTGCATCGAAAACTACTACTGGTCTTCCAGGGAACAATCAAAAAGTATACTGTTTGAGACATTACTCCCATGGGGGAAAGAGCGCATGGTGACTGTTGTATTAAATCCCGATGCAATTTCTGATTTTCATCAACACTCTGATAGTCCACAGATTACAGATTGCCTCCAGATGTGCATCGGAAACTACTACTGGTCTTCCTGGGAACGATCAAAGCGTAGACTGTTTCAGACGTTACTCCCATGGAGGAAAGTGCAGATGGTGACTGTTGTATTCACTCCCGATGCAATTTCTGTGTTTCATCAACATTTTGAAGGTCCACAGATTACAGAATGCTTCCAGATGTGCACCGGAAACTACTAATGGTCTTCCAGGGAACGATCAAAGCGTAGACTGTTTCAGACATTACTCCCATGGGGGAAAGTGCGGATGGTGACTGTTGTATTCAATCCCGATTCAGTTTCAGTGTTTCATCAACACTCTGATAGTCCACTGATTACAGAATGCCACCAGATGTGCATCGGAAACTACTACTGGTATTCCAGGGAACCATCAAAGCGTAGACTGTTTGAGATATCACTCCCGTGGAGGAAAGTGCGCATGGTGACTGTTGTATTCAATCCCGATGCATTCTCTGTGTTTCATCAACACTCTGCTGATCCACAGATTACAGAATGACACCAGTTGTGCATCGGAAACCACTACTGGTCTTTCAGGGAACGATCAAAGCGTAGACTGTTTGAGACATTACTCCCATGGAGGAATGTGCGCATGGTGGCTGTTGAATTCAATCCCGATGCAATTTCTGTGTTTCATCAACACTCTGATAGTCCACAGATTAAAGAATGCCACCAGATGTGCATCGGAATCTACTACTGGTGTTCCAGGGAACTATCAAATCGTAGACTGTTTGAGACATTACTCCCATGGAGGGAAGTGCGCATGGTGACTGTTGTATTCAATCCCGATTCAATTTCAGTGTTTCATCAACACTCTGATAGTCCACAGATTACAGAATGCCTAAAGATGTGCATCGAAAACTACTACTGGTCTTCCAGGGAACAATCAAAACGTATACTGTTTGAGACATTACTCCCATGGAGGAGAGTGCGCATGGTGACTGTTGTATTCAATCCCGATTCAATTTCAGTGTTTCATCAACACTCTGATAGTCCACAGATTACAGAATGCCTCCAGATGTGCATCGAAAACTACTACTGGTCTTCCAGGGAACAATCAAAAAGTATACTGTTTGAGACATTACTCCCATGGAGGAAAGTGCGCGTGGTGACTGTTGTATTAAATCCCGATGAAATTTCTGATTTTCATCAATACTCTGATAGTCCACAGATTACAGATTGCCTCCAGATGTGCATCGGAAACTACTACTGGTCTTCCTGGGAACGATCAAAGCGTAGACTGTTTCAGACGTTACTCCCATGGAGGAAAGTGCGGATGGTGACTGTTGTATTCACTCCCGATGCAATTTCTGTGTTTCATCAACATTTTGAAGGTCCACAGATTACAGAATGCTTCCAGATGTGCACCGGAAACTACTAATGGTCTTCCAGGGAACGATCAAAGCGTAGACTGTTTCAGACATTACTCCCATGGAGGAAAGTGCGCATGGTGACTGTTGTATTAAATCCCGATGAAATTTCTGATTATCATCAATACTCTGATAGTCCACAGATTACAGATTGCCTCCAGATGTGCATCGGAAACTACTACTGGTCTTCCTGGGAACGATCAAAGCGTAGACTGTTTCAGACGTTACTCCCATGGAGGAAAGTGCGCATGGTGACTGTTGTATTCAATCCCATTGCAATTTCTGTGTTTTATCAACACTCAGTTAGTCCACAGATTCCAGAATGCCTCCAGATGTGCATCGGAAACTACTACTGGTCTTAATGGGAACGATCAAAGCGTAGACTGTATCAGACATTACTCCCATGGAGGAAAGTGCGTATTGTGTCTGTTGTATTCACTCCCGATGCAATTTCTGTGTTTCAACAACACTTTGAAGGTCCACAGATTACAGAATGCCTCCAGATGTGCATCGGAAACTACTACTGGTATTCCATGGAACTATCCAAGCGTAGCCTGTTTCAGATATTACTCCCATGGAGAAAAGTGCGGATGGTGATTGTTGTATTCCATCCCGATGCAATTTATATGTTTCATCAACACTATGATGGTCCACAGATTACAGATTGCCTCCACGTGTGCATCGGAAACTACTACTGGTCTTTCTGGGAACGATCAAAGCGTAGACTGTTTGAGACATGACTCCCATGGAGGAAATTGCGCATGGTGACTGTTGTATTCAATCCCATTGCATTTTCTGTGTTTTATCAACACTCAGTTAGTCCACAAATTTCTGAATGCCACCAGATGTGAATTACAAACTACTACTGGTCTTCCTGGAAACGATCAAAACGTAGACTGTATCAGACATTACTCCCATGGAGGAAAGTGCGCATGGTGACTGTTGTATTCACTCCCGATGCAATTTCTGTGTTTCATCAACAATTTGAAGGTCCACAGATTACAGAATGCCTCCAAATGTGCATCGGAAATTACTACTGGTCTTCCAGGGAACGATCAAACCGTAGACTGTTTGAGACATTACTTCCATGGAGGAAAGTGCGAATATTGACCGTTGTATTCAATCCCGATGCAATTTCTGTGTTTCATCAACACTCTGATAGTCCACAGATTACAGAATGCCTCCAGATGTGCATCAAAAACTACTACTGGTCTTCTAGGGAACAATCAAAAAGTATACTGTTTGAGACATTACTCCCATGGAGGAAGGAGCGCATGGTGACTGTTGTATTAAATCCCGATGCAATTTCTGATTTTCATCAACACTCTGATAGTCCACAGATTACAGATTGCCTCCAGATGTGCATCGGAAACTACTACTGGTCTTCCTGTGAACGATCAAAGCGTAGACTGTTTCAGACGTTACTCCCATGGAGGAAAGTGCGAATGGTGACTGTTGTATTCACTCCCGATGCAATTTCTGTGTTTCATCAACATTTTGAAGGTCCACAGATTACAGAATGCTTGCAGATGTGCACCGGAAACTACTAATGGTCTTCCAGGGAACGATCAAAGCGTAGACTGTTTCAGACATTACTCCCATGGAGGAAAGTGCGGATGGTGACTGTTGTATTCAATCCCGATTCAATTTCAGTGTTTCATCAACACTATGATAGTCCACAGATTACAGAATGCCACCAGATGTGCATCGGAAACTACTACAGGTCTTCCAGGGAACGATCAAAGCGTAGACTGTTTGAGACATTACTCCCATGGAGGAAAGTGCGCATGGTGACTGTTGTATTCAATCCCATTGCAATTTCTGTGTTTGATCAACACTCAGTTAGTCCACAGATTACAGAATGCCTCCAGATGTGCATGGGAAACTACTACTGGCCTCCCAGGGTACGATCAAAGCGTAGACTGTTTGAGACATTACTCCCATGGAGTAAAGTGCTCTTGGTGACTGTTGTATTCAATCCCATTGCAATTTCTGTGTTTTATTAACACTCAGTTAGTCCACAGATTCCAGAATGACTCCAGATGTGCATCGGAAACTACTACTGGTCTTAAAGGGAACGATCAAAGCATAGACTGTATCAGACGTTACTCCCATGGAGGAAAGTGCGAATTGTGTCTGTTGTATTCACTCACGATGCAATTTCTGTGTTTCATCAACACTTTGAAGGTCCACAGATTGCAGAAAGCCTCCAGATGTGCATGGGAAACTACTACTGGTATTCCATGGAACTATCAAAGCGTTGACTGTTTCAGATATTACTCCCATGGAGAAAAGTGCGGATGGTGATTTTTGTATTCCATCCCGATGCAATTTCTATGTTTCATCAATACTCTGATGGTTCACAGATTACAGATTGCCTCCAGATGTGCATCGGAAACTACTACTGGTCTTCCTGGGAACGATCAAACTGTAGACTGTTTGAGACATTACTCCCATGGAGGAAATTGCGCATGGTGACTGTTGTATTCAATCCCATTGCAATTTCTGTGTTTTATCAACACTCAGTTAGTCCACAAATTTCAGAATGCCTCCACATGTGCATTGGAAACTACTACTGGCCTTCCTGGAAACGATCAAAACGTAGACTGTATCAGACATTACTCCCATGGAGGAAAGTGAGGATTTTGACTGTTGTATTCACTCCCGATGCAATTTCTGTGTTTCATCAACACTTTGAAGGTCCACAGATTACAGAATGCCTCCAGATGTGCATCGGAAACTTCTACTGGTATTCCATGGAACGATCAAAGCGTAGACTGTTTAAGATATTACTGCCATGGAGAAAAGTGCGGATTGTGACTGTTGTATTCCATCCCATGCAATATCTATGTTTCATCAACACTCTGATAGTCCACAGATTACAGAATGCCTCCAGACTTGCTTCGGAAACTACTACTGGTCTTCCAGAGAACGATCAAAGAGTAGACTGTTTGAGACATTACTCCCATGGAGGAAAGTGCGGATGGTGACTGTTGTACTCAAACTCGATGCCATTTCTGTGTTTCATCAACACTTTGCGGGTCCACAGATTACAGAATTCCTCCAGATGTGCATCGGAAATTACTACTGGTCTTCCAGGGAACGATCAAAGCGTACACTCTTTGTGACATTACTCCCATGGAGGAAAGTGCGCATGGTGACTGTTGTATTCAATCCCGATGCAATTTCTGTGTTTCATCAACACTCTGATAGTCCACAGATTACAGAATGCCACCAGATGTGCATCGGAAACTACTACTGGTCTTCCAGGGATCGATCAAAGCGTAGACTGTTTGAGACATTACTCCCATGGAGGAAAGTGCGCATGGCCACTGTTGTATTCAATCCCATTGCACTTTCTGTGTTTTATCAACACTCAGTTAGTCCACAGATTCCAGAATGCCTCCAGATGTGCATCGGAAACTACTACTGGTCTTAATGGGAACGATCAAAGCGTAGACTGTATCAGACATTACTCCCATGGAGGAAAGTGCGTATTGTGTCTGTTGTATTCACTCCCGATGCAATTTCTGTGTTTCAACAACACTTTGAAGCTCCACAGATTACAGAATGCCTCCAGATGTGCATTGGAAACTACTACTGGTCTTTCAGGGAACGATCAAAGCGTAGACTGTTTGAGACATTACTCCCATGGAGGAATGTGCGCATGGTGGCTGTTGAATTCAATCCCGATGCAATTTCTGTGTTTCATCAACACTCTGATAGTCCACAGATTAAAGAATGCCACCAGATGTGCATCGGAATCTACTACTGGTGTTCCAGGGAACTATCAAATCGTAGACTGTTTGAGACATTACTCCCATGGAGGGAAGTGCGCATGGTGACTGTTGTATTCAATCCCGATTCAATTTCAGTGTTTCATCAACACTCTGATAGTCCACAGATTACGGAATGCCTCCAGATGTGCATCGAAAACTACTACTGGTCTTCCAGGGAACAATCAAAACGTATACTGTTTGAGACATTACTCCCATGGAGGAGAGTGCGCATGGTGACTGTTGTATTCAATCCCGATTCAATTTCAGTGTTTCATCAACACTCTGATAGTCCACAGATTACAGAATGCCTCCAGATGTGCATCGAAAACTACTACTGGTCTTCCAGGGAACAATCAAAAAGTATACTGTTTGAGACATTACTCCCATGGAGGAAAGTGCGCGTGGTGACTGTTGTATTAAATCCCGATGAAATTTCTGATTTTCATCAATACTCTGATAGTCCACAGATTACAGATTGCCTCCAGATGTGCATCGGAAACTACTACTGGTCTTCCTGGGAACGATCAAAGCGTAGACTGTTTCAGACGTTACTCCCATGGAGGAAAGTGCGGATGGTGACTGTTGTATTCACTCCCGATGCAATTTCTGTGTTTCATCAACATTTTGAAGGTCCACAGATTACAGAATGCTTCCAGATGTGCACCGGAAACTACTAATGGTCTTCCAGGGAACGATCAAAGCGTAGACTGTTTCAGACATTACTCCCATGGAGGAAAGTGCGCATGGTGACTGTTGTATTAAATCCCGATGAAATTTCTGATTATCATCAATACTCTGATAGTCCACAGATTACAGATTGCCTCCAGATGTGCATCGGAAACTACTACTGGTCTTCCTGGGAACGATCAAAGCGTAGACTGTTTCAGACGTTACTCCCATGGAGGAAAGTGCGCATGGTGACTGTTGTATTCAATCCCATTGCAATTTCTGTGTTTTATCAACACTCAGTTAGTCCACAGATTCCAGAATGCCTCCAGATGTGCATCGGAAACTACTACTGGTCTTAATGGGAACGATCAAAGCGTAGACTGTATCAGACATTACTCCCATGGAGGAAAGTGCGTATTGTGTCTGTTGTATTCACTCCCGATGCAATTTCTGTGTTTCAACAACACTTTGAAGGTCCACAGATTACAGAATGCCTCCAGATGTGCATCGGAAACTACTACTGGTATTCCATGGAACTATCCAAGCGTAGCCTGTTTCAGATATTACTCCCATGGAGAAAAGTGCGGATGGTGATTGTTGTATTCCATCCCGATGCAATTTATATGTTTCATCAACACTATGATGGTCCACAGATTACAGATTGCCTCCACATGTGCATCGGAAACTACTACTGGTCTTTCTGGGAACGATCAAAGCGTAGACTGTTTGAGACATGACTCCCATGGAGGAAATTGCGCATGGTGACTGTTGTATTCAATCCCATTGCATTTTCTGTGTTTTATCAACACTCAGTTAGTCCACAAATTTCTGAATGCCACCAGATGTGAATTACAAACTACTACTGGTCTTCCTGGAAACGATCAAAACGTAGACTGTATCAGACATTACTCCCATGGAGGAAAGTGCGCATGGTGACTGTTGTATTCACTCCCGATGCAATTTCTGTGTTTCATCAACAATTTGAAGGTCCACAGATTACAGAATGCCTCCAAATGTGCATCGGAAATTACTACTGGGCTTCCAGGGAACGATCAAACCGTAGACTGTTTGAGACATTACTTCCATGGAGGAAAGTGCGAATATTGACCGTTGTATTCAATCCCGATGCAATTTCTGTGTTTCATCAACACTCTGATAGTCCACAGATTACAGAATGCCTCCAGATGTGCATCAAAAACTACTACTGGTCTTCTAGGGAACAATCAAAAAGTATACTGTTTGAGACATTACTCCCATGGAGGAAGGAGCGCATGGTGACTGTTGTATTAAATCCCGATGCAATTTCTGATTTTCATCAACACTCTGATAGTCCACAGATTACAGATTGCCTCCAGATGTGCATCGGAAACTACTACTGGTCTTCCTGTGAACGATCAAAGCGTAGACTGTTTCAGACGTTACTCCCATGGAGGAAAGTGCGGATGGTGACTGTTGTATTGAAACTCGATGCAACTTCTGTGTTTCATCAACACTTTGAGGGTCCACAGATTACAGAATGCCTCCAGATGGGCATCGGAAACTACTACTGGTCTTCCAGGGAACGATCAAAGCGTAGACTGTTTGAGACATTACTCCCATGGAGGAAAGTGCGCATGGTGACTGTTGTATTCAATCCCGATGCAATTTCTGTGTTTCATCAACACTCTGATAGTCCACAGATTACAAAATGCCACCAGATGTGCATCGGAAACTACTCCTGGTCTTCCATGGAACGATCAACTCGTAGACTGTTTGAGACATTACTCCCATGGAGGTAAGTGCGCATGGTGACTGCTGTATTCAAACCCGATGCAATTTCTGTGTTTCATCAACACTCTGACAGTCCACAGATTACAGTATGCCACCAGATGTGCATCAGAAACTACTACTGGTCTTCCAGGGAACGATCAAAGCGTAGACTGTTTCAGACGTTACTCGCATGGAGGAAAGTGCGTATGGTGACTGTTGTATTCAATCCCGATGCAATTTCTGTGTTTCATCAACACTTTGACGGTCCACAGAATACAGAATGCCTCCAGATGTGCATCGGAAACTACTACTGGTATTCCAGGGAACGATCAAAGCGTAGACTGTTTCAGACGTTACTCCCATGGAGGAAAGTGCGGATGGTGTTGTATTCACTCCCGATGCAATTTCTGCGTTTCATCAACATTTTGAAGGTCCACAGATTACAGAATGTTTCCAGATGTGCACCGGAAACTAGTAATGATCTTCCTGGGAACGATCAAAGCGTAGACTGTTTCAGACATTACTAACATGGAGGAAAGTGCGGATGGTGAATGTTGTATTCAATCCCGATGCTATTTCTGTGTTTCACCAACTCTCTGATAGTCCACAGATTACAGAATGCCACCAGATGTGCATCGGAAATTACTACTGCTCTTCCAGGGAACGATCAAAGCGTACACTCTTTGAGACATTACTTCCATGGAGGAAAGTGCGCATGGTGACTGTTGTATTCAATCCCGATGCAATTTCTGTGTTTCATCAACACTCTGATAGTCCACGGATTACAGAATGCCACCAGATGTGCATCGGAAACTACTACTGGTCTTCCTGGGAACGATCAAAGCGTAGACTGTTTGAGACATTACTCCCATGGAGGTTAGTGCGCATGGTGACTGTTGCATTCAATCCCGATGCTATTTCTATGTTTCACCAACACTCTGATTGTCCATAGATTACAGAATGCCACCAGCTGTGCATCGGAAATTACTACTGGTCTTCCAGGGAACGATCAAAGCGTAGACTGTTTTAGACATTACTCCCATGGAGGAAAGTGCGCATGGTGACTGTTGTATTCAAACCCGAAGCAATTTCTGTGTTTCATCAACACTCTGACAGTCCACAGATTACACAATGCCACCAGATGTGCATCGGAAACTACTACTGGTCTTCCAGGGAAAGATCAAAGCGTAGACTGTTTGAGACATTAGTCCCACGGCGGTAAGTGCGCATGATGACTGTTGTAATCAATCCCGATGCTACTTCTGTGTTTCACCAACTCTCTGATAGTCCACAGATTACAGAATGCCACCAGATGTGCATCGGAACTTACTACTGGTCTTCCAGGGAACGATCAAAGCGTACACTCTTTGAGACATTACTTCCATGGAGGAAAGTGCGCATGGTGACTGTTGTATTCAATCCCGATGCAATTTCTGTGTTTCATCAACACTCTGATAGTCCACAGATTACAGAATGCCACCAGATGTGCATCGGAAACTACTACTGGTCTTCCAGGGATCGATCAAAGCGTAGACTGTTTGAGAATTACTCCCATGGAGGAAAGTGCGGATGGTGACTGTTGTATTCCATCCCGATGCAATTTCTATGTTTCATCAACACTCTGATGGTCCACAGATTACAGATTGCCTCCAGATGTGCATCGGAAACTACTACTGGTCTTCCTGGGAACGATCAAAGCGTAGACTGTTTGAGACATTACTCCCATGGAGGAAAGTGCGCATGGTGACTGTTGTATTCAATCCCGATGCAATTTCTGTGTTTCATCAACACTCTGATAGTCCACAGATTACAGAATGCCACCAGATGTGCATCGGAAACTACTCCAGGTCTTCCATGGAACGATCAACTCGTAGACTGTTTGAGACATTACTTCCATGGAGGGAAGTGCGCATGGTGACGGCTTTATTCACTCCCGATGCAATTTCTGTGTTTCATCAACACTTTGAAGGTCCACAGATTACAGAATGCCTCCAGATGTGCATCGGAAACTTCTACTGGTATTCCATGGAACGATCACAGCGTAGTCTGTTTAAGATATTACTGCCATGGAGAAAAGTGCGGATGGTGACTGTTGCATTCCATCCCATGCAATTACTATGTTTCATCCACACTCTGATAGTCCACAGATTACAGAATGCCTCTAGATGTGCATCGGAAACTACTACTAGTCTTCCTGGGAACGATCAAAGCGTAGACTGTTTGAGTCTTACTGCCAATGAGGAAAGTGCGGATGGTGACTGTTGTATTGAAACTCGATGCAATTTCTGTGTTTCATCAACACTTTGAGGGTCCACAGATTACAGAATGCCTCCAGATGGGCATCTGAAACTACTACTGGTCTTCCAGGGAACGATCAAAGCGTAGACTGTTTGAGACATTACTCCCATGGAGGAAAGTGCGCATGGTGACTGTTGTATTCAATCCCGATGCAATTTCTGTGTTTCATCAACACTCTGATTGTCCACAGATTACAGAATGCCACCAGATGTGCATCGGAAACTACTCCAGGTCTTCCATGGAACGATCAACTCGTAGACTGTTAGAGACATTACTCCCATGGAGGTAAGTTCGGATGGTGACTGTTGTATTCAAACCCGATGCAATTTCTGTGTTTCATCAACACTCTGACAGCCCACAGATTACAGAATGCCACCAGATGTGCATCGGAAACTACTACTGGTCTTCCAGGGAACGATCAAAGCGTAGACTGTTTCAGACGTTACTCGCATGGAGGAAAGTGCGGATGGTGACTGTTGTATTCAATCCCGATGCAATATCTGTGTTCCATCAACACTTTGAAGGTCCACAGATTACAGAATGCCTCCAGATGTGCATCGGAAAGTACTACTGGTATTCCAGGGAACGATCAAAGCGTAGACTGTTTCAGACGTTACTCCCATGGAGGAAAGTGCGGATGGTGTTGTATTCACTCCCGATGCAATTTCTGCGTTTCATCAGCATTTTGAAGGTCCACAGATTACAGAATGTTTCCAGATGTGCACCGGAAACTAGTAATGGTCTTCCTGGGAACCATCAAAGCGTAGACTGTTTCAGACATTACTAACATGGAGGAAAGTGCGGATGGTGAATGTTGTATTCAATCCCGATTCAATTCCAGTGTTTCATCAACACTCTGATAGTCCACAGATTACAGAATGCCTCCAGATGTGCATCGGAAACTACTACTTGTCTTCCAGGGAACGATCAAAGCATAGGCTGTTTGAGACACTACTCCCGTATAGGAAAGTTCGCATGGTGACTGTTGTATTCAATCCCGATGCTATTTCTGTGTTTCACCAACTCTCTGATAGTCCACAGATTACAGAATGCCACCAGATGTGCATCGGAAATTACTACTGGTCCTCCAGGGAACGATCAAAGCGTACACTCTTTGAGACATTACTCCCATGGAGGAAAGTGCGCATGGTGACTGTTGTATTCAATCCCATTGCAATATCTGTGTTACATCAACACTCTGATAGTCCACAGATTACAGAATGCCACCAGATGTGCATCGGAAACTACTACTGGTCTTCCAGGGATCGATCAAAGCGTAGACTGTTTGAGAATTACTCCCATGGAGGAAAGTGCGGATGGTGACTGTTGTATTCCATCCCGACGCAATTTCTATATTTCATCAACACTCCGATGGTCCACAGATTACAGATTGCCTCCAGATGTGCATCGGAAACTACTACTGGTCTTCCTGGGAACGATCAAAGCGTAGACTGTTTGAGACATTACTCCCATGGAGGAAAGTGCGCATGGTGACTGTTGTATTCAATCCCATTGCAATATCTGTGTTTTATCAACACTCAGTTAGTCCACAAATTTCAGAATGCCTCCAGATGTGCATTGGAAACTACTACTGGTCTTCGTGGAAACGATCAAATCGTAGACTGTATCAGACGTTACACCCATGGAGGAAAGTGCGGATTGTGACTGTTGTATTCACTCCCGATGCAATTTCTGTGTTTCATCAACACTTTGAAGGTCCACAGATTACAGAATGCCTCCAGATGTGCATCGGAAACTTCTACTCGTATTCCATGGAACGATCAAAGCGTAGACTGTTTAAGATATTACTGCCATGGAGAAAAGTGCGGATGGTGAATGTTGTATTCTATCCCATGCAATTACTATGTTTCATCTTCACTCTGATAGTCCTCTGATTACAGATTGCCTCCAGATGTGCATCGGAAACTACTACTAGTCTTCCTGGGAACGATCAAAGCGTAGACTGTTTGAGACTTACTGCCATGGAGGAAAGTGCGGATGGTGACTGTTGTATTCAAACTCGATGCAATTTCTGTGTTTCATCAACACTTTGAGGGTCCACAGATTACAGAATGCCTCCAGATGGGCATCGGAAACTACTACTGGTCTTCCAGGGAACGATCAAAGCGTAGACTGTTTGAGACATTACTCCCATGGAGGAAAGTGCGCATGGTGACTGTTGTATTCAATCCCGATGCAATTTCTGTGTTTCATCAACACTCTGATAGTCCACAGATTACAGAATGCCACCAGATGTGCATCGGAAACTACTCCTGGTCTTCCAGGGAACGATCAAAGCGTAGACTGTTTGAGACATTACTCCCATGGAGGTAAGTGCGCATGGTGACTGTTGCATTCAATCCCGATGCTATTTCTGTGTTTCACCAACTCTCAGATAGTCCACAGATTACAGAATGCCACCAGATGTGCATCGGAAATTACTACTGGTCTTCCAGGGAACGATCAAAGCGTACACTCTTTGAGACATTACTTCCATGGAGGAAAGTGCGCATGGTGACTGTTGTATTCAATCCCGATGCAATTTCTGTGTTTCATCAACACTCTGATAGTCCACAGATTACAGAATGCCACCAGATGTGCATCGGAAACTACTACTGGTCTTCCAGGGATCGATCAAAGCGTAGACTGTTTGAGAATTACTCCCATGGAGGAAAGTGCGGATGGTGACTGTTGTATTCCATCCCGATGCAATTTCTATGTTTCATCAACACTCTGATGGTCCACAGATTACAGATTGCCTCCAGATGTGCATCGGAAACTACTACTGGTCTTCCTGGGAACGATCAAAGCGTAGACTGTTTGAGACATTACTCCCATGGAGGAAAGTGCGCACGGTGACTGTTGTATTCAATCCCATTGCAATATCTGGGTTTTATCAACACTCAGTTAGTCCACAAATTTCAGAATGCCCCGAGATATGCATTGGAAACTACTACTGGTCTTCGCGGAAACGATCAAATCGTAGACTGTATCAGACCTTACTCCCATGGAGGAAAGTGCGGATTGTGACTGTTGTATTCACTCCCGATGCAATTTCTGTGTTTCATCAACACTTTGAAGGTCCACAGACTACAGAATGCCTCCAGATGTGCATCGGAAACTTCTACTGGTATTCCATGGAACGATCAAAGCGTAGACTGTTTAAGATATTACTGCCATGTAGATAAGTGCGGATGGTGACTGTTGTATTCCATCCCATGCAATTACTATGTTTCATCCACACTCTGATAGTCCACAGATTACAGATTGCCTCCAGATGTGCATCGGAAACTACTACTGGTCTTCCTGGGAACGATCAAAGCGTAGACTGTTTGAGACATTACTCCCATGGAGGAAAGTGCGCATGGTGACTGTTGTATTCAATCCCATTGCAATATCTGTGTTTTATCAACACTCAGTTAGTCCACAAATTTCAGAATGCCTCCAGATGTGCATTGGAAACTACTACTGGTCTTCGTGGAAACGATCAAATCGTAGACTGTATCAGACGTTACACCCATGGAGGAAAGTGCGGATTGTGACTGTTGTATTCACTCCCGATGCAATTTCTGTGTTTCATCAACACTTTGAAGGTCCACAGATTACAGAATGCCTCCAGATGTGCATCGGAAACTTCTACTCGTATTCCATGGAACGATCAAAGCGTAGACTGTTTAAGATATTACTGCCATGGAGAAAAGTGCGGATGGTGAATGTTGTATTCTATCCCATGCAATTACTATGTTTCATCTTCACTCTGATAGTCCTCTGATTACAGATTGCCTCCAGATGTGCATCGGAAACTACTACTAGTCTTCCTGGGAACGATCAAAGCGTAGACTGTTTGAGACTTACTGCCATGGAGGAAAGTGCGGATGGTGACTGTTGTATTCAAACTCGATGCAATTTCTGTGTTTCATCAACACTTTGAGGGTCCACAGATTACAGAATGCCTCCAGATGGGCATCGGAAACTACTACTGGTCTTCCAGGGAACGATCAAAGCGTAGACTGTTTGAGACATTACTCCCATGGAGGAAAGTGCGCATGGTGACTGTTGTATTCAATCCCGATGCAATTTCTGTGTTTCATCAACACTCTGATAGTCCACAGATTACAGAATGCCACCAGATGTGCATCGGAAACTACTCCTGGTCTTCCAGGGAACGATCAAAGCGTAGACTGTTTGAGACATTACTCCCATGGAGGTAAGTGCGCATGGTGACTGTTGCATTCAATCCCGATGCTATTTCTGTGTTTCACCAACTCTCAGATAGTCCACAGATTACAGAATGCCACCAGATGTGCATCGGAAATTACTACTGGTCTTCCAGGGAACGATCAAAGCGTACACTCTTTGAGACATTACTTCCATGGAGGAAAGTGCGCATGGTGACTGTTGTATTCAATCCCGATGCAATTTCTGTGTTTCATCAACACTCTGATAGTCCACAGATTACAGAATGCCACCAGATGTGCATCGGAAACTACTACTGGTCTTCCAGGGATCGATCAAAGCGTAGACTGTTTGAGAATTACTCCCATGGAGGAAAGTGCGGATGGTGACTGTTGTATTCCATCCCGATGCAATTTCTATGTTTCATCAACACTCTGATGGTCCACAGATTACAGATTGCCTCCAGATGTGCATCGGAAACTACTACTGGTCTTCCTGGGAACGATCAAAGCGTAGACTGTTTGAGACATTACTCCCATGGAGGAAAGTGCGCACGGTGACTGTTGTATTCAATCCCATTGCAATATCTGGGTTTTATCAACACTCAGTTAGTCCACAAATTTCAGAATGCCCCGAGATATGCATTGGAAACTACTACTGGTCTTCGCGGAAACGATCAAATCGTAGACTGTATCAGACCTTACTCCCATGGAGGAAAGTGCGGATTGTGACTGTTGTATTCACTCCCGATGCAATTTCTGTGTTTCATCAACACTTTGAAGGTCCACAGACTACAGAATGCCTCCAGATGTGCATCGGAAACTTCTACTGGTATTCCATGGAACGATCAAAGCGTAGACTGTTTAAGATATTACTGCCATGTAGATAAGTGCGGATGGTGACTGTTGTATTCCATCCCATGCAATTACTATGTTTCATCCACACTCTGATAGTCCACAGATTACAGATTGCCTCCAGATGTGCATCGGAAACTACTACTAGTCTTCCTGGGAACGATCAAAGCGTAGACTGTTTGAGACTTACTGCCATGGAGGAAAGTGCGGATGGTGACTGTTGTATTCAAACTCGATGCAATTTCTGTGTTTCATCAACACTTTGAGGGTCCACAGATTACAGAATGCCTCCAGATGGGAATCGGAAACTACTACTGGTCTTCCAGGGAACGATCAAAGCGTAGACTGTTTGAGACATTACTCCCATGGAGGAAAGTGCGCATGGTGACTGTTGTATTCAATCCCGATGCAATTTCTGTGTTTCATCAACACTCTAAAAGTCCATAGATTACAGAATGCCACCAGATGTGCATCGGAAACTACTACTGGTCTTCCAGGGAAAGATCAAAGCGTAGACTGTTTTAGACATTACTCCCATGGAGGAAAGTGCGCATGGTGACTGTTGTATTCAAACCCGTGGCAATTTCTGTGTTTCATCAACACTTTGAAGGTCCACAGATTACAGAATGCCTCCAGATGTGCATCGGAAACTACTACTGGTGTTCCCGGGAACGACCAAAGCGTAGACTGTTTCAGATATTACTCCCATGGAGGAAAGTGCGCATGGTGACTGTTCTATTGATTCCCGATGCTATTTCTGTGTTTCATCAACGCTCTGATAGTCCACAGATTACAGAATGCCACCAGATGTGCATCGGAAACTACTACTGGTCTTCCAGGGAACGATCAAGGCGTAGACTGTTTGAGACATACTCCCATGGAGAAAAGTGAGCATGGTGACTGTTGTATTCAATCCCAATGCAATTTCTGTGTTTCATCAACACTCTGATAGTCCACAGATTACAGAATGCCACCAGATGTGCATCGGAAACTACTACTGGTATTCCAGGGAACGATCAAAGCGTAGACTGTTTGAGATATCACTCCCGTGGAAGAAAGTGCGCATGGTGACTGTTGTATTCAATCCCGATGCAATTTCTGTGTTTCATCAACACTCCGATGGTCCACAGATTACAGAATGCCTCCAGATGTGCATCGGAAACTACTACTGGTCAACCAATGAACGATCCAATCGTAGACTGTTTGAGACATTACTCCCATGGAGGAAAGTGCGCATGGTGACTGTTGTATTCCATCCCGATGGAATTTCTGTGTTTCATCAACACTCTGATAGTCCACAGATTACAGAATGCCATCAGATGTGCATCGGAAACTACTACTGGTCTTTCAGAGAACGATCAAATCGTAGACTGTCTGAGACATTATTCCCTTGGAGGAAAGTGCGAATATTGACTATTGTATACAATCCCGATGCAATTTTGTGTTTCATCAAAAGTCTGTTAGTCCACAGATTACAGAATGCCACCAGGTGTGCATCGGAGACTACTACTGGTCTTCCAGGGAACGTCCAAAGCGTAGACTGTTTGAGACATTACTCCCATGGGGGAAAGTGCGCATGGTGACTGTTGTATTCAAACCCGATGCAATTTCTTTGTTTCATCAACACTCTCACAGTCCACAGATTACAGAATGTCTGAAGATGTGCATCGGAAATTACTACTGGTCTTCCAGGGAACGGTCTAAGCATAGACTATTTGAGACATTACTCCCATGGATGAAAGTGCGCATGGTGACTGTTGTATTCAAACCCGATGCAATTTCTGTGTTTAATCAACACTCTGACAGTCCACAGATTACAGAATGCCTCCAGATGTGCATCGGAAGCTACTACTGGTATTCCAGGGAACGATCAAAGCGTAGACTGTTTCAGACGTTACTCCCATGGAGGAAAGTGTGGATGGTGACTGTTGTATTCAATCCCGATGCAATTTCTGTGTTTCATCAACACTCGGATAGTCCACAGATTACAGAATGCCTCCAGATGTGCATCGGAAACTACTACTGGCTTTCCAGGGAACGATCAAAGCGTAGACTGTTCGAGACATTAGTCCCATGGAGGTAAGTGCGCATGGTGACTGTTGTATTCAATCCCGATGCTATTTCTGTGCTTCACCAACTCTCTGATAGTCCACAGATTACAGAATGCCACCAGATGTGCAACGGAAATTACTACTGGTCTTCCAGGGAACGATCAAAGCGTACACTCTTTGAGACAATAATTTTATCTTGGAACTCTTCCATTTGGTCCGTGCTTGCATAGAAAAACAATATCAGAAGTTGCGTCCGCCTCTTTGAGACATTACTCCCATGGAGGAAAGTGCGCTTGGTGACTGTTGTATTCAATCCCGATGCAATTTCTGTGTTTCATCAACACTCTGATAGTCCACAGTTACAGAATGCCACCAGATGTGCATCGGAAACTACTACTGGCCTTCCAGGGATCGATCAAAGCGTAGACTGTTTGAGAATTACTCCCATGGAGGAAAGTGCGGATGGTGACTGTTGTACTCCATCCCGATGCAATTTCTATGTTTCACCAACTCTCTGATTGTCCATAGATTACAGAATGCCACCAGCTGTGCATCGGAAATTACTACTGGTCTTCCAGGGAACGATCAAAGCGTAGACTGTTTTAGACATTTCTCCCATGGAGGAAAGTGCGCATGGTGACTGTTGTATTCAAACCCGATGCAATTTCTGTGTTTAATCAACACTCTGACAGTCCACAGATTACAGAATGCCACCAGATGTGCATCGGAAACTACTACTGGTCTTCCAGGGAACGATCAAAGCGTAGACTGTTTCAGACGTTACTCGCACGGAGGAAAGTGCGGATGGTGACTGTTGTATTCAATCCCGATGCAATTTCTGTGTTTCATCAACACTTTGAAGGTCCACAGATTACAGAATGCCTCCAGATGTGCATCGGAAGCTACTACTGGTATTCCAGGGAACGATCAAAGCGTAGACTGTTTCAGACGTTACTCCCATGGAGGAAAGTGTGGATGGTGACTGTTGTATTCACTCCCGATGCCATTTCTGTGTTTCATCAACATTTTGTAGGTCCACAGATTACAGAATGCTTCCAGATGTGCACCGGAAACTAGTAATGTTCTTCCTGGGTACGATCAAAGCGTAGACTGTTTCAGACATTACTAACATGGAGGAAAGTGCGGATGGTGAATGTTGTATTCAATCCAGATTCAATTTCAGTGTTTCATCAACACTCTGATAGTCCACAGATTACAGAATGCCTCCAGATGTGCATCGGAAACTAGTACTGGTATTCCAGGGAACGATCAAAGCGTAGACTGTTTGAAATATCACTCCCGAGGAGGAAAGTGAGCATGGTGACTGTTGTATTCAATCCCGATGCAATTTCTGTGTTTGATCAACACTCTGATGGTCCACAGATTACAGAATGCCTCCAGATGTGCATCGGAAACTACTACTGGTCAACCAATGAACGATCCAATCGTAGACTGTTTGAGACATTACTCCCATGGAGGAAAGTGCGGATGGTGACTGTTGTATTCACTTCCGATGCAATTTCTGTGTTTCACCAACATTTTGAAGGTCCACAGATTACAGAATGCTTCCAGATGTGCACCGGAAACTACTAATGGGCTTCCTCGGAACGATCAAAGCGTAGACTGTTTCAGACATTACTCCCATGGAGGAAAGTGCGAATATTGACTATTGCATTCAATCCCGATGCAATTTCTGTGTTTCATCAACACTCTGTTAGTCCACAGATTACAGAATGCCACCAGGTGTGCATCGGAGACTACTACTCGTCTTCCAGGGAACGATCAAAGCGTAGACTGTTTGAGACATTACTCCCATGGAGGAAAGTGCGCATGGTGACTGTTGTATTGATTCCCGATGGTATTTCTGTGTTTCATCAACGCTCTGATAGTCCACAGATTACAGAATGCCTCCAGATGTGCATCGGAAACTACTACTGATATTCCAGTGAACGATCAAAGCGTAGACTGTTTGAGACATTTCTCCCATGGAGGAAAGTGAGCATTGTAGCTGTTGTATTCAATCCCGATGCAATTTCTGAGTTTCATCAACACTCTGATAGTCCACAGATTACAGAATGACTGAAGATGTGCATCGGAAATTACTGCTGGTCTTCCAGGGAACGATCTAAGCATAGACTGTTTGAGACATTACTCCCATGGATGAAAGTGCGCATGGTGACTGTTGTTTTCAATCCCGATGCAATTTCTGTGTTTCATCAACACTCAGATAGTCCACAGATTACAGAATGCCTCCAGATGTGCATCGGAAACTACTACTGGTCTTCCAAGAACCATCAAAGCGTAAACTGTTTGAGACATTACTCCCTTGCAGGAAAGTGCGCATGGTGACTGTTGTATTCAATCCCGATGCAATTTCTGTGTTTCATCAACACTCTGAAAGTCCACAGATTACAGAATGCCACCAGATGGGCATCGGAAACTACTACTGGTCTTCCTGGGAACGATCCAAGCGTAGACTGTATCACACGTTACTCCCATGTAGGAAAGGGCGGATTGTGACTGATGTATTCACTCCCGATGCAATTTCTGTGTTTCATCAACACTTTGTAGGTCCACAGATTACAGAATGCCTCCAGATGTGCATCGGAAGCTGCTACTGGTATTCCAGGGAACGATCAAAGCGTAGACTGTTTCAGATATTACTCCGATGGAGAAGAGCGCGGATGGTGACTGTTGTATTCAATCGCGAAGCAATTTCTGTGTTTCATCAACACTCTGATAGTCCTCAGATTACAGAATGCCTCCAGATGTGCATCGGAAACTACTACTGGTCAACCAATGAACGATCCAATCGTAGACTGTTTAGACATTATTCCCATGGAGGAAAGTGCGCATGGTGACTGTTGTATTCAATCCCGATGCTACTTCTGTGTTTCATCAACACTCTGATAGTCCACAGATTACAGAATGCCTCCAGTTGTGCATCGGAAACTACTACTGGTCAACCAATGAACGATCCAATCGTAGACTGTTTGAGACATTATTCCCATGGAGGAAAGAGCGCATGGTGACTGTTGTATTCAATCCCGATGGAATTTCTGTTTTTCATCAACACTCTGATTGTCCGCAGATTACAGAATGCCAACAGATGTGCATCGGAAACTACTACTGGTCTTTCAGAGAACGATCAAATCGTAGACTGTCTGAGACATTACTCCCATGGAGGAAAGTGCGCATGGTGACTGTTGCATTCAATCCCGATGATATTTCTGTGTTTCATCATTACTCTGATAGTCCACAGGTTACAGAATGCCACCAGGTGTGCGTCGGAAATTACTACTGGTCTTCCAGGGGACGACGAAAACGTAGACTGTTTGAGACATTACTCCCATGGAGGAAAGTGCGAATATTGACTATTGCATTCAATCCCGATGCAATTTCTGTGTTTCATCAACACTCTGTTAGTCCACAGATTACAGAATGCCACCAGGTGTGCATCGGAGACTACTACTCGTCTTCCAGGGAACGATCAAAGCGTAGACTGTTTGAGGCATTACTCCCATGGAGGAAAGTGCGCATGGTGACTGTTGTATTGATTCCCGATGCTATATCTGTGTTTCATCAACGCTCTGATAGTCCACAGATTACAGAATGCCACCAGATGTGCATCGGAATCTACTACTGGTATTCCAGGGAACGATCAAAGCGTAGACAGTTTGAGATATCGCTCACGTGGAGAAAAGTGCGCATGGTGACTGTTGTATTCAATCCCAATGGAATTTCTGTGTTTCATCAACACTCTGATAGTCCACAGATTACAGAATGCCACCAGATGTGCATCAGAAACTACTACTGGTCTTCCAGGGATCGATCAAAGCGTAGACTGTTTGAGAATTATTCCCATGGAGGAAAGTGCGCATGGTGACTGTTGTATTCAATCCCGATGGAATTTCTGTGTTTCATCAACACTCTGATAGTCCACAGATTACAGAATGCCTCCAGATGTGCATCGAAAACTACTACTGGTCTTCCAGGGAACAATCAAAACGTAGACTGTCTGAGACATTACTCCCATGGAGGAAAGTACTCATGGTGACTGTTGTATTCAATACCGATGCAATTTCTGATTTTCATCAACACTCTGATGGTCCACAGATTACAGAATGCCACCAGATGTGCATCGGAAACTACTACTGGTCTTCCAGGGAACGATCCAAGCGTAGACTGTTTGAGACATTACTCTCATGGAGGAAAGTGCGCATGGTGACTGTTGTATTCAATCCTGATGCTATTTCTGTGTTTCACCAACACTCTGATAGTCCACAGATTACAGAATGCCACCAAATGTGCATCGGAAATTACTACTGGTCTTCCAGGGATCGATCAAAGCGTAGACCCTTTGAGACATTACTCCCATGGAGGAATATGCGAATATTGACTGTTGTATTCAATCCCGATGCAATTTCTGTGTTTCATCAACACTCTGTTAGGCCACAGATTGCAGAATGCCACCAGATGTGCATCGGAAACTACTACTGGTCTTCCAGGGAACGATCAAAGCGTAGACTGTTTGAGACATTACTCCCATGGAGGTAAGTGCGCATGGTGACTGTTGTATTCAATCCCGATGCTATGTCTGTGTTTCACCAACACTCTGATATTCCACAGATTACAGTATGCCACCAGTTGTGCATCGGAAAGTACTACTGGTCTTCCAGGGAACGATCAAAGCGTAGACGCTTTGAGACATTACTGAAATGGAGGAAAGTGCGAGTATTCACCGTTGTATTCAATCCCGTTTCAATTTCTGTGTTTCATCAACACTCTGGTAGTCCACAGATTACAGAATGCCACCAGATGTGCATCGGAATCTACTACTGGTATTCCTGGGAACGATCAAAGCGTAGAAAGTTTGAGATATCACTCACGTGGAGAAAAGTGCACATTGTGACTGTTGTATTTAATCCCGATGCATTTTCTGTGTTTCATCAACACTCTGATAGTCCACAGACTACAGAATGCCACCAGATTTGCATCGGAAACCACTACTGGTCTTCCAGGGAACGATCAACGCGTAGACTGTTTGAAACATTACTCCCATGGAGGAAAGTGCGCATGGTGACTGTTGTATTCAATCTTAATGGAATTTCTGTGTTTCATCAACACTCTGATAGTCCACAGATTACAGAATGCCACCAGATGTGCATCAGAAACTACTACTGGTCTTCCTGGGATCGATCAAAGCGTAGACTGTTTGAGAATTATTCCCATGGAGGAAAGTGCACATGGTGACTGTTGTATTCAATCCCGATGGAATTTCTGTGTTTCATCAACACTCTGATAGTCCACAGATTACAGAATGCCTCCAGATGTGCATCGAGAACTACTACTGGTCTTCCAGGGAACAATCAAAACGTAGACTGTTTGAGACATTACTCCCATGGAGGAAAGTACTCATGGTGACTGTTGTATTCAGTATCGATGCATGTTCTGGTTTTCATCAACACTCTGATGGTCCACAGATTACAGAATGCCACCAGATGTGTATCAGAGACTACTACTGGTCTTCCAGGGAACGATCAAAGCGTAGACTATTTGAGACATTACTCCCATGGAAGTAAGTGCGCATGGTGACAGTTGTATTCAATCCCGATGCAATTTCTGTGTTTCTTCAACACTCTGATAGTCCACAGATTACAGAATGCCACCAGATGTGCATCGGAATCTACTACTGGTATTCCAGGGAACGATCAAAGCGTAGACAGTTTGAGATATCACTCACGTGGAGAAAAGTGCACATTGTGACTGTTGTATTTAATCCCGATGCATTTTCTGTGTTTCATCAACACTCTGATAGTCTACAGATTACAGAATGCCACCAGATTTGCATCGGAAACCACTACTGCTCTTCCAGGGAACGATCAACTCGTAGACTGTTTGAGACGTTACTCCCATGGAGGTAAGTGCGCATTATGACTGTTGTATTCAATCCCGATGCAATTTCTGTGTTTCATCAACACTCTGATAGTCCACAGATTACAGAATGCCACCAGATGTGCATCAGAAACTACTACTGGTCTTCCAGGGATCGATCAAAGCGTAGACTGTTTGAGAATTATTCCCATGGAGGAAAGTGCGCATGGTGACTGTTGTATTCAATCCCGATGGAATTTCTGTGTTTCATCAACACTCTGATAGTCCACAGATTACAGAATGCCTCCAGATGTGCATCGAGAACTACTACTGGTCTTCCAGGGAACAATCAAAACGTAGACTGTTTGAGACATTACTCCCATGGAGGAAAGTACTCATGGTGACTGTTGTATTCAGTATCGATGCATGTTCTGGTTTTCATCAACACTCTGATGGTCCACAGATTACAGAATGCCACCAGATGTGTATCGGAGACTACTACTGGTCTTCCAGGGAACGATCAAAGCGTAGACTATTTGAGACATTACTCCCATGGAAGTAAGTGCGCATGGTGACAGTTGTATTCAATCCCGATGCAATTTCTGTGTTTCTTCAACACTCTGATAGTCCACAGATTACAGAATGCCACCAGATGTGCATCGGAATCTACTACTGGTATTCCAGGGAACGATCAAAGCGTAGACAGTTTGAGATATCACTCACGTGGAGAAAAGTGCACATTGTGACTGTTGTATTTAATCCCGATGCATTTTCTGTGTTTCATCAACACTCTGATAGTCTACAGATTACAGAATGCCACCAGATTTGCATCGGAAACCACTACTGCTCTTCCAGGGAACGATCAACTCGTAGACTGTTTGAGACGTTACTCCCATGGAGGAAAGTGCGCATTATGACTGTTGTATTCAATCCCGATGCAATTTCTGTGTTTCATCAACACTCTGATAGTCCACAGATTACAGAATGCCACCAGATGTGCATCAGAAACTACTACTGGTCTTCCAGGGATCGATCAAAGCGTAGACTGTTTGAGAATTATTCCCATGGAGGAAAGTGCGCATGGTGACTGTTGTATTCAATCCCGATGGAATTTCTGTGTTTCATCAACACTCTGATAGTCCACAGATTACAGAATGCCTCCAGATGTGCATCGAGAACTACTACTGGTCTTCCAGGGAACAATCAAAACGTAGACTGTTTGAGACATTACTCCCATGGAGGAAAGTACTCATGGTGACTGTTGTATTCAGTATCGATGCATGTTCTGGTTTTCATCAACACTCTGATGGTCCACAGATTACAGAATGCCACCAGATGTGTATCGGAGACTACTACTGGTCTTCCAGGGAACGATCAAAGCGTAGACTATTTGAGACATTACTCCCATGGAAGTAAGTGCGCATGGTGACAGTTGTATTCAATCCCGATGCAATTTCTGTGTTTCTTCAACACTCTGATAGTCCACAGATTACAGAATGCCACCAGATGTGCATCGGAATCTACTACTGGTATTCCAGGGAACGATCAAAGCGTAGACAGTTTGAGATATCACTCACGTGGAGAAAAGTGCACATTGTGACTGTTGTATTTAATCCCGATGCATTTTCTGTGTTTCATCAACACTCTGATAGTCTACAGATTACAGAATGCCACCAGATTTGCATCGGAAACCACTACTGCTCTTCCAGGGAACGATCAACTCGTAGACTGTTTGAGACGTTACTCCCATGGAGGAAAGTGCGCATGGTGACTGTTGTATTCAATCCCGATGCAATTTCTGTGTTTCATCAACACTCTGATAGTCCACATATTACAGAATGCCTCCAGATGTGCATCGGAAATTACTACTGGTATTCCAGGGAACGATCAAAGCGTAGACTGTTTGAGACATTACTAGCATGGAGGAAAGTGCGCATGGTGACTGTTGTATTCAATCCCAATGGAATTTCTGTGTTTCATCAACACTCTGATAGTCCACAGACTACAGAATGCCACCAGATGTGCATCAGGAACTACTACTGGTCTTCCAGGGAACGATCCAAGCGTATACTGTTTGAGACATTACTCCCATGGAGGAAAGTGCGCATGGTGACTGTTGTATTCAATCCCGATGGAATTTCTGTGTTTCATCAACACTCTGATAGTCCACAGATTACAGAATGACTCCAGATGTGCATCGAAAACTACTACTAGTCTTCCAGGGTACAATCAAAACGTAGACTGTTTGAGACGTTACTCCCATGGAGAAAAGTGCGCATGGTGACTGTTGTATTCAATCTCGATGCAATTTCTGATTTTCATCAACAGTCTGATAGTCCACAGATTACAGATTGCCTCCAGATGTGCATCGGAAACTAGTACCGGTGTTCCAGGGAAAGATCAAATCGTAGACTGTTGAGACATTACTCCCATGGAGGAAAGTGCGAATATTGACTATTGCTTCAATCCCGATGCAATTTCTGTGTTTCATCAACACTCTGTTAGTCCACAGATTACAGAATGCCACCAGGTGTGCATCGGAGACTACTACTCGTCTTCCAGGGAACGATCAAAGCGTAGACTGTTTGAGACATTACTCCCATGGAGGAAAGTGCGCATGGTGACTGTTGTATTGATTCCCGATGCTATTTCTGTGTTTCATCAACGCCCTGATAGTCCACAGATTACAGAATGCCACCAGATGTGCATCGGAAACTACTACTGGTCTTTTAGGGTACAATCAAAACGTAGACTGTTTGAGACGTTACTCCCATGGAGAAAAGTGCGCATGGTGACTGTTGTATTCAATCTCGATGCAATTTCTGATTTTCATCAACACTCTGATAGTCCACAGATTACAGATTGCCTCCAGATGTGCATCGGAAACTACTACACGTCTTCCTGGGAACGATCAAAGCGTAGACTGTTTCAGACGTTACTCCCATGTAGGAAAGGGCGGATTGTGACTGATGTATTCACTGCGGATGCAATTTCTGTGTTTCATCAACACTTTGTAGGTCCACAGATTACAGAATGCCTCCAGATGTGCATCGGAAACTACTACTGGTCAACCAATGAACGATCCAATCGTAGACTGTTTGAGACATTACTCCCATGGAGGAAAGTGCGCATGGTGACTGTTGTATTCAATCCCAATGGAATTTCTTTGTTTCATCAACACTCTGATAGTCCACAGATTACAGAATGCCACCAGATGTGCATCGGAAACTACTGCTGGTCTTCCAGGGAACGATCAAAGCGTAGACTGTTTGTGACATTACTCCCATGGAGGAAAGACCGCATGGTGCCTGTTGTATGCAATCCTGATGCAATTTCTCTGTTTCATCAACAATCTGATAGTCCACAGATTACAGAATGCCACCAGATGTGCATCGGAAACTACTACTGGTATTCCAGGGAACGATCAAAGCGTACACTGTTTGAGATATCACTCCCGTGGAGGAAAGTGTGCATGGTGACTGTTGTATTCAATCCCGATGCAATTTCTGTGTTTCATCAACACTCTGATAGTCCACAGATTACAGAATGCCTCCAGATGTGCATCGGAAACTACTACTGGTCAACCAATGAACGATCCAATCGTAGACTGTTTGAGACATTACTCCCATGGAGGAAAGTGCGCATGGGGACTGTTGTATTGATTCCCGATGCTATTTCTGTGTTTCATCAACGCCCTGATAGTCCACAGATTACAGAATGCCACCAGATGTGCATCGGAAACTACTACTGGTCTTTCAGAGAACGATCAAATCGTAGACTGTCTGAGACATTACTCCCATGGAGGAAAGTGCGCATGGTGACTGTTGCATTCAATCCCGATGCTATTTCTGTGTTTCATCATTACTCTGATAGTCCACAGGTTACAGAATGCCACCAGGTGTGCGTCGGAAATTACTACTGGTCTTCCAGGGGACGATCAAAGCGTAGACTGTTTGAGACATTACTCCCATGGAGGAAAGTGCGAATATCGACTATTGCATTCAATCCCGATGCAATTTCTGTGTTTCATCAACACTCTGTTAGTCCACAGATTACAGAATGCCACCAGGTGTGCATCGGAGACTACTACTCGTCTTACAGGGAACGATCAAAGCGTAGACTGTTTGAGACATTACTCCCATGGAGGAAAGTGCGCATGGTGACTGTTGTATTGATTCCCGATGCTATTTCTGTGTTTCATCAACGCTCTGATAGTCCACAGATTACAGAATGCCACCAGATAGGCATCGGAAACTACTACTGGTCTTCCTGGAAACGATCCAAGCGTAGACTGTATCACACATTACTCCCATGTAGGACCTGGCGGATTGTGACTGATGTATTCACTCCCGATGCAATTTCTGTGTTTCATCAACACTTTAAAGGTCCACAGATTACAGAATGCCTATAGATGTGCATCGGAAACTACTACTGGTCTTCCAGGGAACGATCAAAGCGTAGACTGTTTCAGATATTACTCCCATGGAAGAAAGTGCGCATGGTGACTGTTGTATTCAATCCCGATGGAATTTCTGTGTTTCATCAACACTCTGATAGTCCACAGATTACAGAATGCCATCAGATGTGCATCGGAAACTACTACTGGTCTTTCAGAGAACGATCAAATCGTAGACTGTCTGAGACATTACTCCCATATAGGAAAGTGCGCATGGTGACTGTTGTATTGAATCGCGATGCAATTTCTGTGTTTCATCAACACTCTGATAGTCCACATATTACAAAATGCCTCCAGATGTGAATCGGAAATTACTACTGGTCTTCCAGGGAACGATCAAAGCGTAGACTGTTTGAGACATTACTCCCATGGAAGAAAGTGCGCATGGTGACTGTTGTATTCAATCCCGATGCAATTTCTGTGTTTCATCAACACTCAGATAGTCCACAGATTACTGAATGCCACCAGATAGGCATCGGAAACTACTACTGGTCTTCCTGGAAACGATCCAAGCGTAGACTGTATCACACATTACTCCCATGGAGGAAAGTGCGCATGGTGACTGTTGTATTCAATCCCGATGGAATTTCTGTGTTTCATCAACACTCTGATAGTCCACAGATTACAGAATGCCATCAGATGTGCATCGGAAACTACTACTGGTCTTTCAGAGAACGATCAAATCGTAGACTGTCTGAGACATTACTCCCATATAGGAAAGTGCGCATGGTGACTGTTGTATTGAATCCCGAAGCTATTCCTGTGTTTCATCAACGCTCTGATAGTCCACAGATTACAGAATGCCACCAGATGTGCATCGGAAACTACTACTGGTCTTCCAGGGGACGATCAAAGCGTAGACTGTTTGAGACATTACTTCTATGGAGGAAAGTGCGAATATTGACTGTTGTATTCAATCCCGATGACATTTCTGTGTTTCATCAACACTCTGTTAGTCCACAGATTACAGAATGCCACCAAGTGTGCATCGGAGACTACTACTGGTCTTCCAGGGAACGATCAAAGCGTAGACTGTTTGAGACATTACTCCCATGGAGGAAAGTGCGCATGGTAACTGTTGTATTCAATCCCGATGCTATTTCTGTGTTTCATCAACACTCTGATAGTACACAGATTACAGAATGCCACCAGATGTGCATCGAAAAAATTACTAGTGGTATTCCAGGGAGGGATCCAAGCGTAGACTGTTGAGATATCACTCCCGTGGAGGAAAGTGTGCATGGTGACTGTTGTATTCAAACCCGATGCAATTTCTGTGTTTCATCAACACTCTCACAGTCCACAGATTACAGAATGCCACCAGATGTGCATCGGAAACTACTACTGGTCTTCCAGAGAACGATCAAAGCGTAGACAGTTTGAGACATTACTCCCATGGAGGAAAGTGCGCATGGTGACTGTTGTATTCAATCCCGATGCAATTTCTGTGTTTCATCAACACTCTGATAGTCCACAGATTACAGAATGCCACCAGATGTGCATCGGAAACTACTACTGGTCTTCCAGGGAACGATCAAAGCGTAGACTGTTTGAGACATACTCCCATGGAGGTAGGTGCGCATGGTGACTGTTGTATTCAATCCCGATGCTATTTCTGTGTTTCACCAACACTCTGATAGTCCACAGATTACAGTATGCCACCAGATGTGCATCGGAAATTACTACTGGTCTTCCAGGGAACGATCAAAGCGTAGACGCTTTGAGATATTACTCAAATGGAGGAAAGTGCGAGTATTCACTGTTGTATTCAATCCCGTTGCAATTTCTGTGTTTCATCAACACTCTGGTAGTCCACAGATTACAGAACGCCACCAGATGTGTATCGGAGACTACTGCTGGTCTTCCAGGGAACGATCAAAGCGTAGACTATTTGAGACATTACTCCCATGGAAGAAAGTGCGCATGGTGACTGTTTTATTGAATCCCGATGCTATTTCTGTGTTTCATCAATGCTCTGATAGTCCACAGATTACAAAATGCCTCCAGATGTGAATCGGAAATTACTACTGGTATTCCAGGGAACGATCAAAGCGTAGACTGTTTCAGATATTACTCCGAGTGAGAAAAGCGCGGATGGTGACTGTTGTATTGAATCGCGATGCAGTTTCTGTGTTTCATCAACACTCTGATAGTCCACATATTACAAAATGCCTCCAGATGTGAATCGGAAATTACTACTGGTATTCCAGGGAACTATCAAAGCGTGGACTGTTTGAGACATTACTCCCATGGAAGAAAGTGCGCATGGTGACTGTTGTATTCAATCCCGATGCAATTTCTGTGTTTCATCAACAATCTGATAGTCCGCAGATTACAGAATGCCTCCAGATGTGCATCGGAAACTACTACTGGTCAACCAATGAGCGATCCAATCGTAGACTGTTTGAGACATTACTCCCATGGAGGAAAGTGCGCATGGTGACTGTTGTATTCAATCCCGATGGAATTTCTGTGTTTCATCAACACTCTGATAGTCCACAGATTACAGAATGCCATCAGATATGCATCGGAAACTACTACTGGTCTTTCAGAGAACGATCAAATCGTAGACTGTCTGAGACATTACTCCCATATAGGAAAGTGCACATGGTGACTGTTGTATTCAATCCCGATGCTATTTCTGTGTTTCATCATTACTCTGATAGTCCACAGATTACAGAATGCCACCAGGTGTGCGTCGGAAATTACTACTGGTCTTCCAGGGGACGATCAAAGCGTAGACTGTTTGAGGCATTACTCCCATTGAGGAAAGTGCGAATATTGACTGTTGTATTCAATCCCGATGCAATTTCTGTGTTTCATCAACACTCTGTTAGTCCACAGATTACAGAATGCCACCAGGTGTGCATCGGAGACTACTACTGGTCTTCCAGGGAACGATCAAAGCGTAGACTGTTTGAGACATTACTCCCATGGAGGAAAGTGCGCATGGTGACTGTTGTATTGAATCCCGATGCTATTTCTGTGTTTCATCAACGCTCTGATAGTCCACAGATTACAGAATGCCACCAGATGTGCATCGGAAACTACTACTGGTCTTCCAGGGGACGATCAAAGCGTAGACTGTTTGAGACATTACTTCTATGGAGGAAAGTGCGAATATTGACTGTTGTATTCAATCCCGATGACATTTCTGTGTTTCATCAACACTCTGTTAGTCCACAGATTACAGAATGCCACCAAGTGTGCATCGGAGACTACTACTGGTCTTCCAGGGAACGATCAAAGCGTAGACTGTTTGAGACATTACTCCCATGGAGGAAAGTGCGCATGGTAACTGTTGTATTCAATCCCGATGCTATTTCTGTGTTTCATCAACATTCTGATAGTACACAGATTACAGAATGCCACCGGATGTGCATCGAAAAAATTACTAGTGGTATTCCAGGGAAGGATCAAAGCGTAGACTGTTGAGATATCACTCCCATGGAGGAAAGTGTGCATGGTGACTGTTGTATTCAAACCCGATGCAATTTCTGTGTTTCATCAACACTCTCACAGTCCACAGATTACAGAATGCCACCAGATGTGCATCGGAAACTACTACTGGTCCTCCAGGGAACGATCAAAGCGTAGACTGTTTGAGACATTTCTCCCATGGAGGAAAGTGCGCATGGTGACTGTTGTATTCAATCCCGATGCAATTTCTGTGTTTCATCAACACTCTGATAGTCCACAGATTACAGAATGCCACCAGATGTGCATCGGAAACTACTACTGGTCTTCCAGGGAACGATCAAAGCGTAGACTGTTTGAGACATACTCCCATGGAGATAAGTGCGCATGGTGACCGTTGTATTCCATCCCGATGCTATTTCTGTGTTTCACCAACACTCTGATAGTCCACAGATTACAGTATGCCACCAGATGTGCATCGGAAATTATTACTGGTCTCCCAGGGAACGATCAAAGCGTAGACGCTTTGAGATATTACTCAAATGGAGGAAAGTGCGAGTATTCACTGTTGTATTCAATCCCGTTGCAATTTCTGTGTTTCATCAACCCTCTGGTAGTCCACAGATTACAGAACGCCACCAGATGTGTATCGGAGACTACTACTGGTCTTCCAGGGAACGATCAAAGCGTAGACTATTTGAGACATTACTCCCATGGAAGAAAGTGCGCATGGTGACTGTTGTATTCAATCCCGATGCTATTTATGTGTTTCATCATTACTCTGATATTCCACAGATTACAGAATGCCACCAGCTGTGCGTCGGAAATTACTACTGGTCTTCCAGGGGACGATCAAAGCGTAGACTGTTTGAGGCATTATTCCCATTGAGGAAAGTGCGAATATTGACTGTTGTATTCAATCCCGATGCAATTTCTGTGTTTCATCAACACTCTGTTAGTCCACAGATTACAGAATGCCACCAGGTGTGCATCGGAGACTACTACTGGTCTTCCAGGGAACGATCAAAGCGTAGACTGTTTGAGACATTACTCCCATGGAGGAAAGTGCGCATGGTGACTGTTGTATTGAATCCCGAAGCTATTTCTGTGTTTCATCAACGCTCTGATGGTCCACAGATTACAGAATGCCACCAGATGTGCATCGGAAACTACTACTGGTCTTCCAGGGGACGATCAAAGCGTAGACTGTTTGAGACATTACTTCTATGGAGGAAAGTGCGAATATTGACTGTTGTATTCAATCCCGATGACATTTCTGTGTTTCATCAACACTCTGTTAGTCCACAGATTACAGAATGCCACCAAGTGTGCATCGGAGACTACTACTGGTCTTCCAGGGAACGATGAAAGCGTAGACTGTTTGAGACATTACTCCCATGGAGGAAAGTGCGCATGGTAACTGTTGTATTCAATCCCGATGCTATTTCTGTGTTTCATCAACACTCTGATAGTACACAGATTACAGAATGCCACCAGATGTGCATCGGAAACTACTACTGGTCTTCCAGGGGACGATCAAAGCGTAGACTGTTTGAGACATTACTTCTATGGAGGAAAGTGCGAATATTGACTGTTGTATTCAATCCCGATGACATTTCTGTGTTTCATCAACACTCTGTTTGTCCACAGATTACAGAATGCCACCAAGTGTGCATCGGAGACTACTACTGGTCTTCCAGGGAACGATCAAAGCGTAGACTGTTTGAGACATTACTCCCATGGAGGAAAGTGCGCATGGTAACTGTTGTATTCAATCCCGATGCTATTTCTGTGTTTCATCAACACTCTGATAGTACACAGATTACAGAATGCCACCGGATGTGCATCGAAAAAATTACTAGTGGTATTCCAGGGAAGGATCAAAGCGTAGACTGTTGAGATATCACTCCCGTGGAGGAAAGTGTGCATGGTGACTGTTGTATTCAAACCCGATGTAATTTCTGTGTTTCATCAACACTCTCACAGTCCACAGATTACAGAATGCCACCAGATGTGCATCGGAAACTACTACTGGTCTTCCAGGGAACGATCAAAGCGTAGACTGTTTGAGACATTACTCCCATGGAGGAAAGTGCGCATGGTGACTGTTGTATTCAATCCCGATGCAATTTCTGTGTTTCATCAACACTCTGATAGTCCACAGATTACAGAATGCCACCAGATGTGCATCGGAAACTACTACTGGTCTTCCAGGGAACGATCAAAGCGTAGATTGTTTGAGACATACTCCCATGGAGGTAGGTGCGCATGGTGACTGTTGTATTCAATCCCGATGCTATTTCTGTGTTTCACCAACACTCTGATAGTCCACAGATTACAGTATGCCACCAGATGTGCATCGGAAATTACTACTGGTCTTCCAGGGATCGATCAAAGCGTAGACGCTTTGAGATATTACTCAAATGGAGGAAACTGAGAGTATTCACTGTTGTATTCAATCCCGTTGCAATTTCTGTGTTTCATCAACACTCTGGTAGTCCACAGATTACAGAACGCCACCAGATGTGTATCGTAGACTACTACTGGTCTTCCAGGGAACGATCAAAGCGTATACTATTTGAGACATTACTCCGATGGAAGAAAGTGCGCATGGTGACTGTTGTATTCAATCCCGATGCTATTTCTGTGTTTCATCATTACTCTGATAGTGCACAGATTACAGAATGCCACCAGGTGTGCGTCGGAAATGACTACTGGTCTTCCAGGGGACGATCAAAGCGTAGACTGTTTGAGGCATTACTCCCATTGAGGAAAGTGCGAATATTGACTGTTGTATTCAATCCCGATGCAATTTCTGTGTTTCATCAACACTCTGTTAGTCCACAGATTACAGAATGCCACCAGGTGTGCATCGGAGACTACTACTGGTCTTCCAGGGAACGATCAAAGCGTAAACTGTTTGAGACATTACTCCCATGGACGAAAGTGCGCATGGTGACTGTTGTATTGAATCCCGATGCTATTTCTGTGTTTCATCAACGCTCTGATAGTCCACAGATTACAGAATGCCACCAGATGTGCATCGGAAACTACTACTGGTCTTCCAGGGGACGATCAAAGCGTAGACTCTTTGAGACATTACTTCTATGGAGGAAAGTGCGAATATTGACTGTTGTATTCAATCCCGATGACATTTCTGTGTTTCATCAACACTCTGTTAGTCCACAGATTACAGAATGCCACCAAGTGTGCATCGGAGACTACTACTGGTCTTCCAGGGAACGATCAAAGCGTAGACTGTTTGAGACATTACTCCCATGGAGGAAAGTGCGCATGGTAACTGTTGTATTCAATCCCGATGCTATTTCTGTGTTTCATCAACACTCTGATAGTACACAGATCACAGAATGCCACCAGATGTGCATCGAAAAAATTACTAGTGGTATTCCAGGGAAGGATCAAAGCGTAGACTGTTGAGATATCACTCCCGTGGAGGAAAGTGTGCATGGTGACTGTTGTATTCAAACCCGATGCAATTTCTGTGTTTCATCAACACTCTCACAGTCCACAGATTACAGAATGCCACCAGATATGCATCGGAAACTACTACTGGTCTTCCAGGGAACGATCAAAGCGTAGACTGTTTGAGACATTACTCCCATGGAGGAAAGTGCGCATGGTGACTGTTGTATTCATTCCCGATGCAATTTCTGTGTTTCATCAACACTCTGATAGTCCACAGATTACAGAATGCCACCAGATGTGCATCGGAAACTACTACTGGTCTTCCAGGGAACGATCAAAGCGTAGACTGTTTGAGACATACTCCCATGGAGGTAAGTGCGCATGGTGACTGTTGTATTCAATCCCGATGCTATTTCTGTGTTTCACCAACACTCTGATTGTCCACAGATTACAGTATGCCACCAGATGTGCATCGGAAATTACTACTGGTCTTCCAGGGAACGATCAAAGCGTAGACTGTTTCAGATATTACTCCGAGGGAGAAAAGCGCGGATGGTGACTGTTGTATTGAATCGCGATGCAATTTCTGTGTTTCATCAACACTCTGATAGTCCACAGATTACAGAATGCCATCAGATGTGCATCGGAAACTACTACTGGTCTTTCAGAAAAAGATCAAATCGTAGACTGTCTGAGACATTACTCCCATATAGGAAAGTGCGCATGGTGACTGTTGTATTCAATCCCGATGCTATTTCTGTGTTTCATCATTACTCTGCTAGTCCACAGATTAAAGAATGCCACCAGGTGTGCGTCGGAAATTACTACTGGTCTTCCAGGGGACGATCAAAGCGTAGACTGTTTGAGGCATTACTCCCATTGAGGAAAGTGCGAATATTGACTGTTGTATTCAATCCCGATGCAATTTCTGTGTTTCATCAACACTCTGTTAGTCCACAGATTACAGAATGCCACCAGGTGTGCATCGGAGACTACTACTGGTCTTCCAGGGAACGATCAAAGCGTAGACTGTTTGAGACATTACTCCCATGGAGGAAAGTGCGCATGGTGACTGTTGTATTGAATCCCGAAGCTATTTCTGTGTTTCATCAACACTCTGATAGTCCACAGATTACAGAATGCCACCAGATGTGCATCGGAAACTACTACTGGTCTTCCAGGGGACGATCAAAGCGTAGACTGTTTGAGACATTACTTCTATGGAGGAAAGTGCGAATATTGACTGTTGTATTCAATCCCGATGACATTTCTGTGTTTCATCAACACTCTGTTAGTCCACAGATTACAGAATGCCACCAAGTGTGCATCGGAGACTACTACTGGTCTTCCAGGGAACGATCAAAGCGTAGACTGTTTGAGACATTACTCCCATGGAGGAAAGTGCGCATGGTAACTGTTGTATTCAATCCCGATGCTATTTCTGTGTTTCATCAACACTCTGATATTACACAGATTACAGAATGCCACCAGATGTGCATCGAAAAAATTACTAGTGGTATTCCAGGGAAGGATCAAAGCGTAGACTGTTGAGATATCACTCCCGTGGAGGAAAGTGTGCATGGTGACTGTTGTATTCAAACCCGATGCAATTTCTGTGTTTCATCAACACTCTCACAGTCCACAGATTACAGAATGCCACCAGATGTGCATCGGAAAATACTACTGGTCTTCCAGGGAACGATCAAAGCGTAGACTGTTTGAGACATTACTCCCATGGAGGAAAGTGCGCATGGTGACTGTTGTATTCAATCCCGATGCAATTTCTGTGTTTCATCAACACTCTGATAGTCCACAGATTACAGAATGCCACCAGATGTGCATCGGAAACTACTACTGGTCTTCCAGGGAACGATCAAAGCGTAGACTGTTTGAGACATACTCCCATGGAGGTAAGTGCGCATGGTGACTGTTGTATTCAATCCCGATGCCATTTCCGTGTTTCACCAACACTCTGATAGTCCACAGATTACAGTATGCCACCAGATGTGCATCGGAAATTATTACTGGTCTTCCAGGGAACGATCAAAGCGTAGACGCTTTGAGATATTACTCAAATGGAGGAAAGTGCGAGTATTCACTGTTGTATTCAATCCCGTTGCAATTTCTGTGTTTCATCAACACTCTGGTAGTCCACAGATTACAGAACGCCACCAGATGTGTATCGAAGACTACTACTGGTCTTCCAGGGAACGATCAAAGCGTAGACTATTTGAGACATTACTCCCATGGAAGAAAGTGCGCATGGTGACTGTTGTATTCAATCCCGATGCTATTTCTGTGTTTCATCATTACTCTGATATTCCACAGATTACAGAATGCCCCCAGGTGTGCGTCGGAAATTACTACTGGTCTTCCAGGGGACGATCAAAGCGTAGACTGTTTGAGGCATTACTCCCATTGAGGAAAGTGCGAATATTGACTGTTGTATTCAATCCCGATGCAATTTCTGTGTTTCATCAACACTCTGTTAGTCCACAGATTACAGAATGCCACCAGGTGTGCATCGGAGACTACTACTGGTCCTCCAGGGAACGATCAAAGCGTAGACTGTTTGAGACATTACTCCCATGGAGGAAAGTGCGCATGGTGACTGTTGTATTGAATCCCGATGCTATTTCTGTGTTTCATCAACGCTCTGATAGTCCACAGATTACAGAATGCCACCAGATGTGCATCGGAAACTACTACTGGTCTTCCAGGGGACGATCAATGCGTAGACTGTTTGAGACATTACTTCTATGGAGGAAAGTGCGAATATTGACTGTTGTATTCAATCCCGATGACATTTCTGTGTTTCATCAACACTCTGTTAGTCCACAGATTACAGAATGCCACGAAGTGTGCATCGGAGACTACTACTGGTCTTCCAGGGAACGACCAAAGCGTAGACTGTTTGAGACATTACTCCCATGGAGGAAAGTGCGCATGGTAACTGTTGTATTCAATCCCGATGCTATTTCTGTGCTTCATCAACACTCTGATAGTACACAGATTACAGAATGCCACCAGATGTGCATCGAAAAAATTACTAGTGGTATTCCAGGGAAGGATCAAAGCGTAGACTGTTGAGATATCACTCCCGTGGAGGAAAGTGTGCATGGTGACTGTTGTATTCAAACCCGATGCAATTTCTGTGTTTCATCAACACTCTCACAGTCCACAGATTTCAGAATGCCACCAGATGTGCATCGGAAACTACTACTGGTCTTCCAGGGAACGATCAAAGCGTAGACTGTTTGAGACATTACTCCCATGGAGGAAAGTGCGCATGGTGACTGTTGCATTCAATCCCGATGCAATTTCTGTGTTTCATCAACACTCTGATAGTCCACAGATTACAGAATGCCACCAGATGTGCATCGGAAACTACTACTGGTCTTCCAGGGAACGATCAAAGCGTAGACTGTTTGAGACATACTCCCATGGAGGTAAGTGCGCATGGTGACTGTTGTATTCAATCCCGATGCTATTTCTGTGTTTCACCAACACTCTGATAGTCCACAGATTACAGTATGCCACCAGATGTGCATCGGAAATTATTACTGGTCTTCCAGGGAACGATCAAAGCGTAGACGCTTTGAGATATTACTCAAATGAAGGAAAGTGCGAGTATTCACTGTGGTATTCAATCCCGTTGCAATTTCTGTGTTTCATCAACACTCTGGTAGTCCACAGATTACAGAACGCCACCAGATGTGTATCGGAGACTACTACTGGTCTTCCAGGGAACGATCAAAGCGTAGACTATTTGAGACATTACTCCCATGGAAGAAAGTGCGCATGGTGACTGTTGTATTCAATCCCGATGCTATTTCTGTGTTTCATCATTACTCTGATATTCCACAGATTACAGAATGCCACCAGGTGTGCGTCGGAAATTACTACTGGTCTTCCAGGGGACGATCAAAGCGTAGACTGTTTGAGGCATTACTCCCATTGAGGAAAGTGCGAATATTGACCGTTGTATTCAATCCCGATGCAATTTCTGTGTTTCATCAACACTCTGTTAGTCCACAGATTACAGAATGCCACCAGGTGTGCATCGGAGACTACTACTGGTCTTCCAGGGAACGATCAAAGCGTAGACTGTTTGAGACATTACTCCCATGGAGTCAAGTGCGCATGGTGACTGTTGTATTGAATCCCGATGCTATTTCTGTGTTTCATCAACGCTCTGATAGTCCACATATTACAGAATGCCACCAGATGTGCATCGGAAACTACTACTGGTCTTCCAGGGGACGATCAAAGCGTAGACTGTTTGAGACATTACTTCTATGGAGGAAAGTGCGAATATTGACTGTTGTATTCAATCCCGATGACATTTCTGTGTTTCATCAACACTCTGTTAGTCCACAGATTACAGAATGCCACCAAGTGTGCATCGGAGACTACTACTGGTCTTCCAGGGAACGATCAAAGCGTAGACTGTTTGAGACATTACTCCCATGGAGGAAAGTGCGCATGGTAACTGTTGTATTCAATCCCGATGCTATTTCTGTGTTTCATCAACACTCTGATAGTACACAGATTACAGAATGCCACCAGATGTGCATCGAAAAAATTACTAGTGGTATTCCAGGGAAGGATCAAAGCGTAGACTGTTGAGATATCACTCCCGTGGAGGAAAGTGTGCATGGTGACTGTTGTATTCAAACCCGATGCAATTTCTGTGTTTCCTCAACACTCTCACAGTCCACAGATTACAGAATGCCACCAGATGTGCATCGGAAACTACTACTGGTCTTCCAGGGAACGATCAAAGCGTAGACTGTTTGAGACATTACTTCCATGGAGGAAAGTGCGCATGGTGACTGTTGTATTCAATCCCGATGCAATTTCTGTGTTTCATCAACACTCTGATAGTCCACAGATTACAGAATGCCACCAGATGTGCATCGGAAACTACTACTGGTCTTCCAGGGAACGATCAAAGCGTAGACTGTTTGAGACATACTCCCATGGGGGTAAATGCGCATGGTGACTGTTGTATTCAATCCCGATGCTATTTCTGTGTTTCACCAACACTCTGATAGTCCACAGATTACAGTATGCCACCAGATGTGCATCGGAAATTATTACTGGTCTTCCAGGGAACGATCAAAGCGTAGACGCTTTGAGATATTACTCAAATGGAGGAAAGTGCGAGTATTCACTGTTGTATTCAATCCCGTTGCAATTTCTGTGTTTCATCAACACTCTGGTAGTCCACAGATTACAGAACGCCACCAGATGTGTATCGGAGACTACTACTGGTCTTCCAGGGAACGATCAAAGCGTAGACTATTTGAGACATTACTCCCATGGAAGAAAGTGCGCATGGTGACTGTTGTATTCAATCCCGATGCTATTTCTGTGTTTCATCATTACTCTGATATTCCACAGATTACAGAATGCCACCAGGTGTGCGTCGGAAATTACTACTGGTCTTCCAGGGGACGATCAAAGCGTAGACTGTTTGAAGCATTACTCCCATTGAGGAAAGTGCGAATATTGACTGTTGTATTCAATCCCGATGCAATTTCTGTGTTTCATCAACACTCTGTTAGTCCACAGATTACAGAATGCCACCAGGTGTGCATCGGAGACTACTACTGGTCTTCCAGGGAACGATCAAAGCGTAGACTGTTTGAGACATTACTCCCATGGAGGAAAGTGCGCATGGTGACTGTTGTATTGAATCCCGATGCTATTTCTGTGTTTCATCAACGCTCTGATAGTCCACATATTAAAGAATGCCACCAGATGTGCATTGGAAACTACTACTGGTCTTCCAGGGGACGATCAAAGCGTAGACTGTTGAGACATTACTTCTATGGAGGAAAGTGCGAATATTGACTGTTGTATTCAATCCCGATGACATTTCTGTGTTTCATCAACACTCTGTTAGTCCACAGATTACAGAATGCTACCAAGTGTGCATCGTAGACTACTACTGGTCTTCACTGGAACGATCAAAGCGTAGACTGTTTGAGACATTACTCCCATGGAGGAAAGTGCGCATGGTAACTGTTGTATTCAATCCCGATGCTATTTCTGTGTTTCATCAACACTCTGATAGTACACAGATTACAGAATGCCACCAGATGTGCATCGAAAAAATTACTAGTGGTATTCCAGGGAAGGATCAAAGCGTAGACTGTTGAGATATCACTCCCGTGGAGGAAAGTGTGCATGGTGACTGTTGTATTCAATCCCGATGCTATTTCTGTGTTTCATCAACACTCTGATAGTCCACAGATTACAGAATGCCACCAGATGTGCATCGGAAACTACTACTGGTCTTCCAGGGAACGATCAAAGCGTAGACTGTTTGAGACATACTCCCATGGAGGTAAGTGCGCATGGTGACTGTTGTATTCAATCCCGATGCTATTTCTGTGTTTCACCAACACTCTGATAGTCCACAGATTACAGTATGCCACCAGATGTGCATCGGAAATTATTACTGGTCTTCCAGGGAACGATCAAAGCGTAGACGCTTTGAGATATTACTCAAATGGAGGAAAGTGCGAGTATTCACTGTTGTATTCAATCCCGTTGCAATTTCTGTGTTTCATCAACACTCTGGTAGTCCACAGATTACAGAACGCCACCAGATGTGTATCGAAGACTACTAATGGTCTTCCAGGGAACGATCAAAGCGTAGACTATTTGAGACATTACTCCCATGGAAGAAAGTGCGCATGGTGACTGTTGTATTCAATCCCGATGCTATTTCTGTGTTTCATCATTACTCTGATATTCCACAGATTACAGAATGCCACCAGGTGTGCGTCGGAAATTACTACTGGTCTTCCAGGGGACGATCAAAGCGTAGACTGTTTGAGGCATTACTCCCATTCAGGAAAGTGCGAATATTGACTGTTGTATTCAATCCCGATGCAATTTCTGTGTTTCATCAACACTCTGTTAGTCCACAGATTACAGAATGCCACCAGGTGTGCATCGGAGACTACTACTGGTCTTCCAGGGAACGATCAAAGCGTAGACTGTTTGAGACATTACTCCCATGGAGGAAAGTGCGCATGGTGACTGTTGTATTGAATCCCGATGCTATTTCTGTGTTTCATCAACGCTCTGATAGTCCACAGATTACAGAATGCCACCAGATGTGCATCGGAAACTACTACTGGTCTTCCAGGGGACGATCAAAGCGTAGACTGTTTGAGACATTACTTCTATGGAGGAAAGTGCGAATATTGACTGTTGTATTCAATCCCGATGACATTTCTGTGTTTCATCAACACTCTGTTAGTCCACAGATTACAGAATGCCACCAAGTGTGCATCGGAGACTACTACTGGTCTTCCAGGGAACGATCAAAGCGTAGACTGTTTGGGACACTACTCCCATGTAGGTAAGTGCGCATGGTAACTGTTGTATTCAATCCCGATGCTATTTCTGTGTTTCATCAACACTCTGATAGTACACAGATTACAGAATGCCACCAGATGTGCATCGAAAAAATTACTAGTGGTATTCCAGGGAAGGATCAAAGCGTAGACTGTTGAGATATCACTCCCGTGGAGGAAAGTGTGCATGGTGACTGTTGTATTCAAACCCGATGCAATATCTGTGTTTCATCAACACTCTCACAGTCCACAGATTACAGAATGCCACCAGATGTGCATCGGAAACTACTACTGGTCTTCCAGGGAACGATCAAAGCGTAGACTGTTTGAGACATTACTCCCATGGAGGAAAGTGCGCATGGTGACTGTTGTATTCAATCCCGATGCAATTTCTGTGTTTCATCAACACTCTGATAGTCCACAGATTACAGAATGCCACCAGATGTGCATCGGAAACTACTACTGGTCTTCCAGGGAACGATCAAAGCGTAGACTGTTTGAGACATACTCCCATGGAGGTAAGTGCGCATGGTGACTGTTGTATTCAATCCCGATGCTATTTCTGTGTTTCACCAACACTCTGATAGTCCACAGATCACAGTATGCCACCAGATGTGCATCGGAAATTATTACTGGTCTTCCAGGGAACGATCAAAGCGTAGACGCTTTGAGATATTACTCAATTGGAGGAAAGTGCGAGTATTCACTGTTGTATTCAATCCCGTTGCAATTTCTGTGTTTCATCAACACTCTGTTAGTCCACAGATTACAGAATGTCACCAGGTGTGCATCGGAGACTACTACTGGTCTTCCAGGGAACGATCAAAGCGTAGACCGTTTGAGACATTACTCCCATGGAGGAAAGTGCGCATGGTGACTGTTGTATTGAATCTCGATGCTATTTCTGTGTTTCATCAACGCTCTGATAGTCCACAGATTACAGAATGCCACCAGGTTTGCGTCGGAAATTACTACTGGTCTTCCAGGGGACGATCAAAGCGTAGACTGTTTGAGGCATTACTCCCATTGAGGAAAGTGCGAATATTGACTGTTGTATTCAATCCCGATGACATTTCTGTGTTTCATCAACACTCTGTTAGTCCACAGATTACAGAATGCCACCAAGTGTGCATCGGAGACTACTACTGGTCTTCCAGGGAACGATCAAAGCGTAGACTGTTTGAGACATTACTCCCATGGAGGACAGTGCGAATGGTAACTGTTGTATTCAATCCCGATGCTATTTCTGTGTTTCATCAACACTCTGATAGTACACAGATTACAGAATGCCACCAGATGTGCATCGAAAAAATTACTAGTGGTATTCCAGGGAAGGATCAAAGCGTAGACTGTTTGAGACATTACTCCCATGGAGGAAAGTGCGCATGGTGACTGTTGTATTCAATCCCGATGCAATTTCTGTGTTTCATCAACACTCTGATAGTCCACAGATTACAGAATGCCTCCAGATGTGCATCGGAAACTACTACTGGTCAACCAATGAACGATCCAATCGTGGACTGTTTGAGACATTACTCCCATGGAGGAAAGTGCGCATGATGTCTGTTGTATTCAATCCCGATGGAATTTCTGTGTTTCATCAACACTCTGATAGTCCATAGATTACAGAATGCCATCAGATGTGCATCGGAAACTACTACTGGTATTTCAGAGAATGATCAAATCGTTGACTGTCTGAGACATTACTCCCATGGAGGAAAGTGCGCATGGTGACTGTTGCATTCAATCCCGATGCTAATTCTGTGTTTCATCATTACTCTGATAGTCCACAGACTACAGAATGCCACCAGGTGTGCGTCGGAAATTACTACTGGTCTTCCAGGGGACGATCAAAGCGTAGACTGTTTGAGACATTACTCCCATTGAGGAAAGTGCGAATATTGAATGTTGTATTCAATCCCGATGCAATTTCTGTGTTTCATAAACACTCTGTTAGTCCACAGATTACAGAATGCCACCAGGTGTGCATCGGAGACTACTACTGGTCTTCCAGGGAACGATCAAAGCGTAGACTGTTTGAGACATTACTCACATGGATGAAAGTGCGCATGGAGACTGTTGTATTAATTCCCGATGCTACTTCTGTGTTTCATCAACAGTCTGATAGTACACAGATTACAGAATGCCAACAGATGTGCATCGGAAACTACTACTGGTCTTTCAGGGGACGATCAAAGCGTAGACTGTTTGAGACACTACTCCCATGGAGGAAAGTGCGGATATTGACTGTTGTATTCAATCCCGATGACATTTCTGTGTTTCATCAACACTCTGTTAGTCCACAGATTAGAGAATGCCACCAAGTGTGCATTGTAAATTACTACTGGTCTTCCAGGGAACGATCAAAGCGTAGACGCTTTGAGATATTACTCAAATGGAGGAAAGTGCGAGTATTCACTGTTGTATTCAATCCCGTTGCAATTTCTGTGTTTCATCAACACTCTCACAGTCCACAGATTACAGAATGCCACCAGATGTGCATCGGAAACTACTACTGGTCTTACAGGGAACGATCAAAGCGTAGACTGTTTGAGACATTACTCCCATGGAGGAAAGTGCGCATGGTGACTGTTGTATTCAATCCCGATGCAATTTCTGTGTTTCATCAACACTCTGATAGTCCACAGATTACAGAATGCCACCAGATGTGCATCGGAAACTACTACTGGTCTTCCAGGGAACGATCAAAGCGTAGACTGTTTGAGACATACTCCCATGGAGGAAAGTGCGCATGGTGACTGTTGTATTCAATCCCGATGCAATTTCTGTGTTTCATCAACACTCTGATAGTCCACAGGTTACAGAATGACACCAGGTGTGCGTCGGAAATTACTACTGGTCTTCCAGGGGACGATCAAAGCGTAGACTGATTGAGACATTACTCCCATGGAGGAAAGTGCGAATATTGACTATTGCATTCAATCCCGATGCAATTTCAGTGTTTCATCAACACTCTGTTAGTCCACAGATTACAGAATGCCACCAGGTGTGCATCGGAGACTACTACTGGTCTTTCAGAGAACGATCAAGTCGTAGACTGTCTGAGACATTACTCCCATATAGGAAAGTGCGCATGGTGACTGTTGTATTCAATCCCGATGCTATTTCTGTGTTTCATCATTACTCTGATAGTCCACAGATTACAGTATGCCACCAGGTGTGCGTCGGAAATTACTACTGGTCTTCCAGGGGACGATCAAAGCGTAGACTGTTTGAGACATTACTCCCATTGAGGAAAGTGCGAATATTGACTGTTGTATTCAATCCCGATGCAATTACTGTGTTTCATCAACACTCTGTTAGTCCACAGATTACAGAATGCCACCAGGTGTGCATTGGAGACTACTACTGGTCTTCCAGGGAACGATCAAAGCGTAGACTGTTTGAGACATTACTCCCATGGAGGAAAGTGCGCATGGTGACTGTTGTATTGAATCCCGATGCTATTTCTGTGTTTCATCAACGCTCTGATAGTCCACAGATTACAGAATGCCATTAGATGTGCATCGGAAACTACTACTGGTCTTCCAGGGGACGATCAAAGCGTAGACTGTTTGAGACATTACTCCCATGGAGGAAAGTGCGCATGGTGACTGTTGTATTCAATCCCAAAGCAATTTCTGTGTTTCATCAACACTCTGATAGTCCACAGATTACAGAATGCCACCAGATGTGCATCGGAAACTACTACTGGTCTTACAGGGAACGATCAAAGCGTAGACTGTTTGAGACATACTCCCATGGAGGTAAGTGCGCATGGTGACTGTTGTATTCAATCCCGATGCTATTTCTGTGTTTCATCAACACTCTGATAGTCCACAGATTACAGAATGCCTCCAGATATGCATCGGAAACTACTACTGGTCAACCAATGAACGATCCAATCGTAGACTGTTTGAGACATTACTCCCATGGAGGAAAGTGCGCATGATGACTGTTGTATTCAATCCCGATGGAATTTCTGTGTTTCATCAACGCTCTGATAGTCCACAGGTTACAGAATGCCATCAGATGTGCATCGAAAACTACTACTGGTCTTTCAGAGAACGATCAAATCGTAGACTGTCTGAGACATTACTCCCATGGAGGAAAGTGCGCATGGTGACTGTTGCATTCAATCCCGATGCTATTTCTGTGTTTCATCATTACTCTGATAGTCCACAGGTTACAGAATGCCACCAGGTGTGCGTCGGAAATTACTAATGGTCTTACAGGGGACGATCAAAGCGTAGACTGATTGAGACATTACTCCCATGGAGGAAAGTGCGAATATTGACTATTGCATTCAATCCCGATGCAATTTCTGTGTTTCATCAACACTCTGTTAGTCCACAGATTACAGAATGCCACCAGGTGTGCATCGGAAACTACTACTGGTCTTCCAAGAACGATCAAAGCGTACACTGTTTGAGACATTACTCCCATGCAGGAAAGTGCGCATGGTGAATGTTGTATTCAATCCCGATGCAATTTCTGTGTTTCATCAACACTCTGAAAGTCCACAGATTACAGAATGCCACCAGATGGGCATCGGAAACTACTACTGGTCTTCCTGGAAACGATCCAAACGAAGACTGTATCACACTATACTCCCATGTAGGAAAGGGCGGATTGTGACTGATGTATTCACTCCCGATGCAATTTCTGTGTTTCATCAACACTTTAAAGGTCCACAGATTACAGAATGCCTATAGATGTGCATCGGAAACTACTACTGGTATTCCAGGGTACGATCAAAGCGTAGACTGTTTCAGATATTACTCCGAGGGAGAAAAGCGCGGATGGTACTGTTGTATTGAATAGCGATGCAATTTCTGTGTTTCATCAACACTCTGATAGTCCACATATTACAGAATGCCTCCAAATGTGCATCGGAAATTACTACTGGTCTTCCAGGGAACGATCAAAGCGTAGACTGTTTGAGACATTACTCCCATGGAAGAAAGTGCGCGTGGTGACTGTTGTATTCAATCCCGATGCAATTTCTGTGTTTCATCAACACTCTGATAGTCCACAGATTACAGAATGCCACCAGATGTGCATCGGAAACTACTACTGGTCTTCCAGGGAACGATCAAAGCGTAGACTGTTTGAGACATACTCCCATGGAGGAAAGTGCGCATGGTGACTGTTGTATTCAATCCCGATGCAATTTCTGTGTTTCATCAACACTCTGATAGTCCACAGGTTACAGAATGACACCAGGTGTGCGTCGGAAATTACTACTGGTCTTCCAGGGGACGATCAAAGCGTAGACTGATTGAGACATTACTCCCATGGAGGAAAGTGCGAATATTGACTATTGCATTCAATCCCGATGCAATTTCAGTGTTTCATCAACACTCTGTTAGTCCACAGATTACAGAATGCCACCAGGTGTGCATCGGAGACTACTACTGGTCTTTCAGAGAACGATCAAGTCGTAGACTGTCTGAGACATTACTCCCATATAGGAAAGTGCGCATGGTGACTGTTGTATTCAATCCCGATGCTATTTCTGTGTTTCATCATTTCTCTGATAGTCCACAGATTACAGTATGCCACCAGGTGTGCGTCGGAAATTACTACTGGTCTTCCAGGTGACGATCAAAGCGTAGACTGTTTGAGACATTACTCCCATTGAGGAAAGTGCGAATATTGACTGTTGTATTCAATCCCGATGCAATTACTGTGTTTCATCAACACTCTGTTAGTCCACAGATTACAGAATGCCACCAGGTGTGCATTGGAGACTACTACTGGTCTTCCAGGGAACGATCAAAGCGTAGACTGTTTGAGACATTACTCCCATGGAGGAAAGTGCGCATGGTGACTGTTGTATTGAATCCCGATGCTATTTCTGTGTTTCATCAACGCTCTGATAGTCCACAGATTACAGAATGCCATTAGATGTGCATCGGAAACTACTACTGGTCTTCCAGGGGACGATCAAAGCGTAGACTGTTTGAGACATTACTCCCATGGAGGAAAGTGCGCATGGTGACTGTTGTATTCAATCCCGATGCAATTTCTGTGTTTCATCAACACTCTGATAGTCCACAGATTACAGAATGCCACCAGATGTGCATCGGAAACTACTACTGGTCTTACAGGGAACGATCAAAGCGTAGACTGTTTGAGACATACTCCCATGGAGGTAAGTGCGCATGGTGACTGTTGTATTCAATCCCGATGCTATTTCTGTGTTTCATCAACACTCTGATAGTCCACAGATTACAGAATGCCTCCAGATATGCATCGGAAACTACTACTGGTCAACCAATGAACGATCCAATCGTAGACTGTTTGAGACATTACTCCCATGGAGGAAAGTGCGCATGATGACTGTTGTATTCAATCCCGATGGAATTTCTGTGTTTCATCAACGCTCTGATAGTCCACAGGTTACAGAATGCCATCAGATGTGCATCGAAAACTACTACTGGTCTTTCAGAGAACGATCAAATCGTAGACTGTCTGAGACATTACTCCCATGGAGGAAAGTGCGCATGGTGACTGTTGCATTCAATCCCGATGCTATTTCTGTGTTTCATCATTACTCTGATAGTCCACAGATTACAGAATGCCACCAGGTGTGCATCGGAGACTACTACTGGTCTTCCAGGGAACGATCAAAGCGTAGTCTGTTTGAGACATTACTCCCATGCAGGAAAGTGCGCATGGTGAATGTTGTATTCAATCCCGATGCAATTTCTGTGTTTCATCAACACTCTGAAAGTCCACAGATTACAGAATGCCACCAGATGGGCATCGGAAACTACTACTGGTCTTCCTGGAAACGATCCAAACGAAGACTGTATCACACTATACTCCCATGTAGGAAAGGGCGGATTGTGACTGATGTATTCACTCCCGATGCAATTTCTGTGTTTCATCAACTCTTTAAAGGTCCACAGATTACAGAATGCCTATAGATGTGCATCGGAAACTACTACTGGTATTCCAGGGTACGATCAAAGCGTAGACTGTTTCAGATATTACTCCGAGGGAGAAAAGCGCGGATGGTACTGTTGTATTGAATAGCGATGCAATTTCTGTGTTTCATCAACACTCTGATAGTCCACATATTACAGAATGCCTCCAAATGTGCATCGGAAATTACTACTGGTCTTCCAGGGAACGATCAAAGCGTAGACTGTTTGAGACATTACTCCCATGGAAGAAAGTGCGCGTGGTGACTGTTGTATTCAATCCCGATGCAATTTCTGTGTTTCATCAACACTCTGATAGTCCACAGATTACAGAATGCCACCAGGTGTGCGTCGGAAATTACTACTGGTCTTCCAGGGGACGATCAAAGCGTAGACTCTTTGAGACATTACTCCCATTGAGGAAAATGCGAATATTGACTGGTGTATTCAATCCCGATGCAATTTCTGTGTTTCATCAACACTCTGTTAGTCCACAGATTACAGAATGCCACCAGGTGTGCATCGGAGACTACCACTGGTCTTCCAGGGAACGATCAAAGCGTAGACTGTTTGAGACATTACTCCCATGGAGGAAAGTGCGCATGGTGACTGTTGTATTGAATCCCGATGCTATTTCTGTGTTTCATCAACGCTCTGATAGTCCACAGATTACAGAATGCCTCCAGATGTGCATCGGAAACTACTACTGGTCTTCCAGGGGACGATCAAAGCGTAGACTCTTTGAGACATTACTCCCATGGAGGAGAGTGCGAATATTGACTGTTGTATTCAATCCCGATGAAATTTCTGTGTTTCATCAACACTCTGTTAGTCCACAGATTACAGAATGCCACCAGGTGTGCATCGGAGACTACTACTGGTCTTCCAGGGAACGATCAAAGCGTAGTCTGTTTGAGACATTACTCCCATGGAGGAAAGTGGGCATGGTCACTGTTGTATTCAATCCCGATGCTATTTCTGTGTTTCATCAACACTGTGATAGTACACAGATTACAGAATGCCACCAGATGTGCATCGGAAACTACTAGTGGTATTCCAGGGAACGATGAAAGCGTAGACTGTTTGAGACATTACTCCCATGGAGGTAAGTGCGCATGGTGACTGTTGTATTCAATCCCGATGCTATTTCTGTGTTTCACCAACACTCTGATAGTCCACAGATTACAGAATGCCACCAGATGTGCATCGGAAATTACTACTGGTCTTCCAAGGAACGATCAAAGCGTAGACTATTTGAGACATTACTCCCATGGAAGAAAGTGCGCGTAGTGACTGTTGTATTTAATCCCGATGCATTTTCTGTGTTTCATCAACACTCTGATAGTCCACAGATTACAGAATGCCACCAGATTTGCATCGGAAACCACTACTGGTCTTCCAGGAAACGATCAACGCGTAGACTGTTTGAGACATTACTCCCATGGAGGAAAGTGCGCATGGTGACTGTTGTATTCAATCCCAATGCAATATCTGTGTATCATCAACACTCTGATAGTCCACAGATTACAGAATGCCACCAGATGTGCATCGGAAACTACTACTGGTCTTCCAGGGAACGATCAAAGCGTAGACTGTTTGAGACATTACTCCCATGGAGGAAAGTGCGCATGGTGTCAGTTGTATGCAATCCCGATGGAATTTCTGTGTTTCATCAACACTCTGATAGTCCATAGATTACAGAATGCCTCCAGATGTGCATCGAAAACTACTACTAGTCTTCCAGGGAACAATCAAAACGTAGACTGTTTGAAACATTACTCCCATGGAGAAAAGTGCGCATGGTGACTGTTGTATTCAATCTCGATGCAATTTCTGACTTTCATCAACTCTCTGATAGTCCACAGACTACAGGTTGCCTCCAAATGTGCATCGGAAAGTACTACTCGTCTTCCTATGAACGATCAAAGCGTATACTGTTTCAGACGTTACTCCCATGGAGGAAAGTGCGGATTATGACTGTTGTATTCACTCCCGATGCAATTTCTGTGTTTCATCAACATTTTGAAGGTCCACAGATTACAGAATGCTTCCAGATGTGCATCGGAAACTACTACTGGTCTTCCAGGGAACGATCAAAACATAGGCTGTTTGAGACATTACTCCCGTAGAGGAAAGTTCGTATGGTGACTGTTGTATTCAATCCCGATGCAACTTCTGTGTTTCATCAACACTCTGATAGTCCATAGATTACAGAATGCCACCAGATGTGCATCGGAAACTACTACTGGTATTCCAGGAACGATCAAAGCGTAGACTGTTTGATACATGACTCCCATGGAGGAAAGTGCGCATGGTGACTGTTGTATTCAATCCCGATGCAATTTCTGTGTTTCATCAACACTCTGATAGTCCACAGATTACAAAATGCCACCAGATGTGCATCGGAAACTGCTACTGGTCTTCCAGGGAACGATCAAATCGTACACTGTTTGAGACATTACTCCCATCGAGGAAAGTGCGCATGGTGAATGTTGCATTCAATCCCGATGCAATTTCAGTGTTTCATCAACACTCTGTTAGTCCACAGATTACAGAATGCCACCAGGTGTGCATCGGAGACTACTACTGGTCTTTCAGAGAACGATCAAGTCGTAGACTGTCTGAGACATTACTCCCATATAGGAAAGTGCGCATGGTGACTGTTGTATTCAATCCCGATGCTATTTCTGTGTTTCATCATTACTCTGATAGTCCACAGATTACAGTATGCCACCAGGTGTGCGTCGGAAATTACTACTGGTCTTCCAGGGGACGATCAAAGCGTAGACTGTATGAGACATTACTCCCATTGAGGAAAGTGCGAATATTGACTGTTGTATTCAATCCCGATGCAATTTCTGTGTTTCATCAACACTCTGTTAGTCCACAGATTACAGAATGCCACCAGGTGTGCATCGGAGACTACTACTGGTCTTCCAGGGAACGATCAAAGCGTAGACTGTTTGAGACATTACTCCCATGGAGGAAAGTGCGCATGGTGACTGTTGTATTGAATCCCGATGCTATTTCTGTGTTTCATCAACGCTCTGATAGTCCACAGATTACAGAATGCCACCAGATGTGCATCGGAATCTACTACTGGTATTCCAGAGAGCGATCAAAGCGTAGACAGTTTGAGATATCACTCACGTGGAGAAAAGTGCACATTGTGACTGTTGTATTTAATCCCGATGCATTTTCTGTGTTTCATCAACACTCTGATAGTCCACAGATTACAGAATGCCACCAGATTTGCATCGGAAACCACTACTGGTCTTCCAGGGAACGATCAACGCGTAGACTGTTTGAGACATTACTCCCATGGAGGAAAGTGCGCATGGTGACTGTTGTATTCAATCCCGATGCAATTTCTGTGTTTCATCAACACTCTGATAGTCCACATATTACAGAATGCCTCCAGATGTGCATCGGAAATTACTACTGGTATTCCAGGGAACGATCAAAGCGTAGACTGTTTGAGACATTACTCCCATGGAGGAAAGTGCGCATGGTGACTGTTGTATTCACTCCCAATGGAATTTCTGTGTTTCATCAACACTCTGATGGTCCCCAGATTACAGAATGCCACCAGATGTGCATCGGAAACTACTGCTGGTCTACCAGGGAACGATCAAAGCGTAGACTGTTTGTGACATTACTCCCATGGAGGAAAGTCCGCATGGTGCCTGTTGTATGCAATCCTGATGCAATTTCTCTGTTTCATTAACAATCTGATAGTCCACAGATTACAGAAAGCCACCAGATGTGCATCGGAAACTACTACTGGTATTCCAGGGAACGATCAAAGCGTACACTGTTTGAGATATCACTCCCGTGGAGGAAAGTGCGCATGGTGACTGTTGTATTCAATCCCGATGCAATTTCTGTGTTTCATCAACACTCTGATAGTCCACAGATTACAGAATGCCTCCAGATGTGCATCGGAAACTACTACTGGTCAACCAATGAACGATCCAATCGTAGACTGTTTGAGACATTACTCCCATGGAGGAAAGTGCGCATGATGACTGTTGTATTATATCCCGATGGAATTTCTGTGTTTCATCAACGCTCTGATAGTCCACAGATTACAGAATGCCATCAGATGTGCATCGGAAACTACTACTGCTCTTTCAGAGAACGATCAAATCGTAGACTGTCTGAGACATTACTCCCATGGAGGAAAGTGCGCATGGTGACTGTTGCATTCAATCCCGATGCTATTTCTGTGTTTCATCATTACTCTGATAGTCCACAGGTTACAGAATGCCACCAGGTGTGCGTCGGAAATTACTAATGGTCCTACAGGGGACGATCAAAGCGTAGACTGATTGAGACATTACTCCCATGGAGGAAAGTGCGAATATTGACTATTGCATTCAATCCCGATGCAATTTCTGTGTTTCATCAACACTCTGTTAGTCCACAGATTACAGAATGCCACCAGGTGTGCATCGGAAACTACTACTGGTCTTCCAAGAACGATCAAAGCGTACACTGTTTGAGACATTACTCCCATGCAGGAAAGTGCGCATGGTGAATGTTGTATTCAATCCCGATGCAATTTCTGTGTTTCATCAACACTCTGAAAGTCCACAGATTACAGAATGCCACCAGATGGGCATCGGAAACTACTACTGGTCTTCCTGGAAACGATCCGAACGAAGACTGTATCACACTATACTCCCATGTAGGAAAGGGCGGATTGTGACTGATGTATTCACTCCCGATGCAATTTCTGTGTTTCATCAACACTTTAAAGGTCCACAGATTACAGAATGCCTATAGATGTGCATCGGAAACTACTACTGGTATTCCAGGGAACGATCAAAGCGTAGACTGTTTCAGATATTACTCCGAGGGAGAAAAGCGCGGATGGTGACTGTTGTATTGAATCGCGATGCAATTTCTGTGTTTCATCAACACTCTGATAGTCCACATATTACAGAATGCCTATAAATGTGCATCGGAAATTACTACTGGTCTTCCAGGGAACGATCAAAGCGTAGACTGTTTGAGACATTACTCCCATGGAAGAAAGTGCGCGTGGTGACTGTTGTATTCAATCCCGATGCAATTTCTGTGTTTCATCAACACTCTGATAGTCCACAGATTATAGAATGCCACCAGGTGTGCGTCGGAAATTACTACTGGTCTTCCAGGGGACGATCAAAGCGTAGACTGTTTGAGACATTACTCCCATTGAGGAAAGTGCGAATATTGACTGGTGTATTCAATCCCGATGCAATTTCTGTGTTTCATCAACACTCTGTTAGTCCACAGATTACAGAATGCCACCAGGTGTGCATCGGAGACTACCACTGGTCTTCCAGGGAACGATCAAAGCGTAGACTGTTTGAGACATTACTCCCATGGAGGAAAGTGCGCATGGTGACTGTTGTATTGAATCCCGATGCTATTTCTGTGTTTCATCAACGCTCTGATAGTCCACAGATTACAGAATGCCTCCAGATGTGCATCGGAAACTACTACTGGTCTTCCAGGGGACGATCAAAGCGTAGACTCTTTGAGACATTACTCCCATGGAGGAGAGTGCGAATATTGACTGTTGTATTCAATCCCGATGAAATTTCTGTGTTTCATCAACACTCTGTTAGTCCACAGATTACAGAATGCCACCAGGTGTGCATCGGAGACTACTACTGGTCTTCCAGGGAACGATCAAAGCGTAGTCTGTTTGAGACATTACTCCCATGGAGGAAAGTGGGCATGGTCACTGTTGTATTCAATCCCGATGCTATTTCTGTGTTTCATCAACACTGTGATAGTACACAGATTACAGAATGCCACCAGATGTGCATCGGAAACTACTAGTGGTATTCCAGGGAACGATGAAAGCGTAGACTGTTTGAGACATTACTCCCATGGAGGTAAGTGCGCATGGTGACTGTTGTATTCAATCCCGATGCTATTTCTGTGTTTCACCAACACTCTGATAGTCCACAGATTACAGAATGCCACCAGATGTGCATCGGAAATTACTACTGGTCTTCCAAGGAACGATCAAAGCGTAGACTATTTGAGACATTACTCCCATGGAAGAAAGTGCGCGTAGTGACTGTTGTATTTAATCCCGATGCATTTTCTGTGTTTCATCAACACTCTGATAGTCCACAGATTACAGAATGCCACCAGATTTGCATCGGAAACCACTACTGGTCTTCCAGGGAACGATCAACGCGTAGACTGTTTGAGACATTACTCCCATGGAGGAAAGTGCGCATGGTGACTGTTGTATTCAATCCCAATGCAATATCTGTGTATCATCAACACTCTGATAGTCCACAGATTACAGAATGCCACCAGATGTGCATCGGAAACTACTACTGGTCTTCCAGGGAACGATCAAAGCGTAGACTGTTTGAGACATTACTCCCATGGAGGAAAGTGCGCATGGTGTCAGTTGTATGCAATCCCGATGGAATTTCTGTGTTTCATCAACACTCTGATAGTCCATAGATTACAGAATGCCTCCAGATGTGCATCGAAAACTACTACTAGTCTTCCAGGGAACAATCAAAACGTAGACTGTTTGAAACATTACTCCCATGGAGAAAAGTGCGCATGGTGACTGTTGTATTCAATCTCGATGCAATTTCTGACTTTCATCAACTCTCTGATAGTCCACAGACTACAGGTTGCCTCCAAATGTGCATCGGAAAGTACTACTCGTCTTCCTGGGAACGATCAAAGCGTATACTGTTTCAGACGTTACTCCCATGGAGGAAAGTGCAGATTATGACTGTTGTATTCACTCCCGATGCAATTTCTGTGTTTCATCAACATTTTGAAGGTCCACAGATTACAGAATGCTTCCAGATGTGCATCGGAAACTACTACTGGTCTTCCAGGGAACGATCAAAACATAGGCTGTTTGAGACATTACTCCCGTATAGGAAAGTTCACATGGTGACTGTTGTATTCAATCCCGATGCAACTTCTGTGTTTCATCAACACTCTGATAGTCCATAGATTACAGAATGCCACCAGATGTGCATCGGAAACTACTACTGGTATTCCAGGAACGATCAAAGCGTAGACTGTTTGATACATGACTCCCATGGAGGAAAGTGCGCATGGTGACTGTTGTATTCAATCCCGATGCAATTTCTGTGTTTCATCAACACTCTGATAGTCCACAAATTACAAAATGCCACCAGATGTGCATCGGAAACTGCTACTGGTCTTCCAGGGAACGATCAAATCGAACACTGTTTGAGACATTACTCCCATCGAGGAAAGTGCGCATGGTGAATGTTGCATTCAATCCCGATGCAATTTCAGTGTTTCATCAACACTCTGTTAGTCCACAGATTACAGAATGCCACCAGGTGTGTATCGGAGACTACTACTGGTCTTTCAGAGAACGATCAAGTCGTAGACTGTCTGAGACATTACTCCCATATAGGAAAGTGCGCATGGTGACTGTTGTATTCAATCCCGATGCTATTTCTGTGTTTCATCATTACTCTGATAGTCCACAGATTACAGTATGCCACCAGGTGTGCGTCGGAAATTACTACTGGTCTTCCAGGGGACGATCAAAGCGTAGACTGTATGAGACATTACTCCCATTGAGGAAAGTGCGAATATTGACTGTTGTATTCAATCCCGATGCAATTTCTGTGTTTCATCAACACTCTGTTAGTCCACAGATTACAGAATGCCACCAGGTGTGCATCGGAGACTACTACTGGTCTTCCAGGGAACGATCAAAGCGTAGACTGTTTGAGACATTACTCCCATGGAGGAAAGTGCGCATGGTGACTGTTGTATTCAATCCCGATGCTATTTCTGTGTTTCATCAACGCTCTGATAGTCCACAGATTACAGAATGCCACCAGATGTGCATCGGAAACTACTACTGGTCTTCCAGGGGACGATCAAAGCGTAGACTGTTTGAGACATTACTCCCATTGAGGAAAGTGCGAATATTGACTGTTGTATTCAATCCCGATGACATTTCTGTGTTTCATCAACACTCTGTTAGTCCACAGATTACAGAATGCCACCAAGTGTGCATCGGAGACTACTACTGGTCTTCCAGGGAACGATCAAAGCGTAGACTGTTTGAGACATTACTCCCATGGAGGAAAGTGCGCATGGTGACTGTTGTATTGAATCCCGATGCTATTTCTGTGTTTCATCAACGCTCTGATAGTCCACAGATTACAGAATGCCACCAGATGTGCATCGGAAACTACTACTGGTCTTCCAGGGGACGATCAAAGCGTAGACTGTTTGAGACATTACTCCCATGGAGGAAAGTGCGAATATTGACTGTTGTATTCAATCCCGATGACATTTCTGTGTTTCATCAACACTCTGTTAGTCCACAGATTACAGAATGCCACCAGATGTGCATCGGAAACTACTACTGGTCTTACAGGGAACGATCAAAGCGTAGACTGTTTGAGACATACTCCCATGGAGGTAAGTGCGCATGGTGACTGTTGTATTCAATCCCGATGCTATTTCTGTGTTTCACCAACACTCTGATAGTCCACAGATTACAGTATGCCACCAGATGTGCATCGGAAATTACTACTGGTCTTCCAGGGAACGATCAAAGCGTAGACGCTTTGAGACATTACTCAAATGGAGGAAAGTGCGAGTATTCACTCTTGTATTCAATCCCGTTGCAATTTCTGTGTTTCATCAACACTCTGGTAGTCCACAGATTACAGAACACCACCAGATATGTATCGGAGACTACTACTGGTCTTCCAGGGAACGATCAAAGCGTAGACTATTTGAGACATTACTCCCATGGAAGAAGGAGCGCATGGTGACTGTTGTATTCAATCCCGATGCAATTTCTGTGTTTCATCAACACTCTGATAGTCCACAGATTATAGAATGCCACCAGGTGTGCGTCGGAAATTACTACTGGTCTTCCAGGGGACGATCAAAGCGTAGACTGTTTGAGACATTACTCCCATTGAGGAAAGTGCGAATATTGACTGGTGTATTCAATCCCGATGCAATTTCTGTGTTTCATCAACACTCTGTTAGTCCACAGATTACAGAATGCCACCAGGTGTGCATCGGAGACTACCACTGGTCTTCCAGGGAACGATCAAAGCGTAGACTGTTTGAGACATTACTCCCATGGAGGAAAGTGCGCATGGTGACTGTTGTATTGAATCCCGATGCTATTTCTGTGTTTCATCAACGCTCTGATAGTCCACAGATTACAGAATGCCTCCAGATGTGCATCGGAAACTACTACTGGTCTTCCAGGGGACGATCAAAGCGTAGACTCTTTGAGACATTACTCCCATGGAGGAGAGTGCGAATATTGACTGTTGTATTCAATCCAGATGAAATTTCTGTGTTTCATCAACACTCTGTTAGTCCACAGATTACAGAATGCCACCAGGTGTGCATCGGAGACTACTACTGGTCTTCCAGGGAACGATCAAAGCGTAGTCTGTTTGAGACATTACTCCCATGGAGGAAAGTGGGCATGGTCACTGTTGTATTCAATCCCGATGCTATTTCTGTGTTTCATCAACACTGTGATAGTACACAGATTACAGAATGCCACCAGATGTGCATCGGAAACTACTAGTGGTATTCCAGGGAACGATGAAAGCGTAGACTGTTTGAGACATTACTCCCATGGAGGTAAGTGCGCATGGTGACTGTTGTATTCAATCCCGATGCTATTTCTGTGTTTCACCAACACTCTGATAGTCCACAGATTACAGAATGCCACCAGATGTGCATCGGAAATTACTACTGGTCTTCCAAGGAACGATCAAAGCGTAGACTATTTGAGACATTACTCCCATGGAAGAAAGTGCGCGTAGTGACTGTTGTATTTAATCCCGATGCATTTTCTGTGTTTCATCAACACTCTGATAGTCCACAGATTACAGAATGCCACCAGATTTGCATCGGAAACCACTACTGGTCTTCCAGGGAACGATCAACGCGTAGACTGTTTGAGACATTACTCCCATGGAGGAAAGTGCGCATGGTGACTGTTGTATTCAATCCCAATGCAATATCTGTGTATCATCAACACTCTGATAGTCCACAGATTACAGAATGCCACCAGATGTGCATCGGAAACTACTACTGGTCTTCCAGGGAACGATCAAAGCGTAGACTGTTTGAGACATTACTCCCATGGAGGAAAGTGCGCATGGTGTCAGTTGTATGCAATCCCGATGGAATTTCTGTGTTTCATCAACACTCTGATAGTCCATAGATTACAGAATGCCTCCAGATGTGCATCGAAAACTACTACTAGTCTTCCAGGGAACAATCAAAACGTAGACTGTTTGAAACATTACTCCCATGGAGAAAAGTGCGCATGGTGACAGTTGTATTCAATCTCGATGCAATTTCTGACTTTCATCAACTCTCTGATAGTCCACAGACTACAGGTTGCCTCCAAATGTGCATCGGAAAGTACTACTCGTCTTCCTGGGAACGATCAAAGCGTATACTGTTTCAGACGTTACTCCCATGGAGGAAAGTGCAGATTATGACTGTTGTATTCACTCCCGATGCAATTTCTGTGTTTCATCAACATTTTGAAGGTCCACAGATTACAGAATGCTTCCAGATGTGCATCGGAAACTACTACTGGTCTTCCAGGGAACGATCAAAACATAGGCTGTTTGAGACATTACTCCCGTATAGGAAAGTTCACATGGTGACTGTTGTATTCAATCCCGATGCAACTTCTGTGTTTCATCAACACTCTGATAGTCCATAGATTACAGAATGCCACCAGATGTGCATCGGAAACTACTACTGGTATTCCAGGAACGCACAAAGCGTAGACTGTTTGATACATGACTCCCATGGAGGAAAGTGCGCATGGTGACTGTTGTATTCAATCCCGATGCAATTTCTGTGTTTCATCAACACTCTGATAGTCCACAAATTACAAAATGCCACCAGATGTGCATCGGAAACTGCTACTGGTCTTCCAGGGAACGATCAAATCGAACACTGTTTGAGACATTACTCCCATCGAGGAAAGTGCGCATGGTGAATGTTGCATTCAATCCCGATGCAATTTCAGTGTTTCATCAACACTCTGTTAGTCCACAGATTACAGAATGCCACCAGGTGTGTATCGGAGACTACTACTGGTCTTTCAGAGAACGATCAAGTCGTAGACTGTCTGAGACATTACTCCCATATAGGAAAGTGCGCATGGTGACTGTTGTATTCAATCCCGATGCTATTTCTGTGTTTCATCATTACTCTGATAGTCCACAGATTACAGTATGCCACCAGGTGTGCGTCGGAAATTACTACTGGTCTTCCAGGGGACGATCAAAGCGTAGACTGTATGAGACATTACTCCCATTGAGGAAAGTGCGAATATTGACTGTTGTATTCAATCCCGATGCAATTTCTGTGTTTCATCAACACTCTGTTAGTCCACAGATTACAGAATGCCACCAGGTGTGCATCGGAGACTACTACTGGTCTTCCAGGGAACGATCAAAGCGTAGACTGTTTGAGACATTACTCCCATGGAGGAAAGTGCGCATGGTGACTGTTGTATTCAATCCCGATGCTATTTCTGTGTTTCATCAACGCTCTGATAGTCCACAGATTACAGAATGCCACCAGATGTGCATCGGAAACTACTACTGGTCTTCCAGGGGACGATCAAAGCGTAGACTGTTTGAGACATTACTCCCATGGAGGAAAGTGCGAATATTGACTGTTGTATTCAATCCCGATGACATTTCTGTGTTTCATCAACACTCTGTTAGTCCACAGATTACAGAATGCCACCAAGTGTGCATCGGAGACTACTACTGGTCTTCCAGGGAACGATCAAAGCGTAGACTGTTTGAGACATTACTCCCATGGAGGAAAGTGCGCATGGTGACTGTTGTATTGAATCCCGATGCTATTTCTGTGTTTCATCAACGCTCTGATAGTCCACAGATTACAGAATGCCACCAGATGTGCATCGGAAACTACTACTGGTCTTCCAGGGGACGATCAAAGCGTAGACTGTTTGAGACATTACTCCCATGGAGGAAAGTGCGAATATTGACTGTTGTATTCAATCCCGATGACATTTCTGTGTTTCATCAACACTCTGTTAGTCCACAGATTACAGAATGCCACCAGATGTGCATCGGAAACTACTACTGGTCTTACAGGGAACGATCAAAGCGTAGACTGTTTGAGACATACTCCCATGGAGGTAAGTGCGCATGGTGACTGTTGTATTCAATCCCGATGCTATTTCTGTGTTTCACCAACACTCTGATAGTCCACAGATTACAGTATGCCACCAGATGTGCATCGGAAATTACTACTGGTCTTCCAGGGAACGATCAAAGCGTAGACGCTTTGAGACATTACTCAAATGGAGGAAAGTGCGAGTATTCACTCTTGTATTCAATCCCGTTGCAATTTCTGTGTTTCATCAACACTCTGGTAGTCCACAGATTACAGAACACCACCAGATATGTATCGGAGACTACTACTGGTCTTCCAGGGAACGATCAAAGCGTAGACTATTTGAGACATTACTCCCATGGAAGAAGGAGCGCATGGTGACTGTTGTATTCAATCCCGATGCAATTTCTGTGTTTCATCAACACTCTGATAGTCCACAGATTACAGAATGCCTCCAGATGTGCATCGGAAACTACTACTGGTCAACCAATGAACGATCCAATCGTAGACTGTTTGAGACATTACTCCCATGGAGGAAAGTGCGCGTGATGACTGTTGTATTCAATCCCGATGGAATTTCTGTGTTTCATCAACGCTCTGATAGTCCACAGATTACAGAATGCCATCAGATGTGCATCGGAAACTACTACTGGTCTTTCAGAGAACGATCAAATCGTAGACTGTCTGAGACATTACTCCCATGGAGGAAAGTGCGCATGGTGACTGTTGCATTCAATCCCGATGCTATTTCTGTGTTTCATCATTACTCTGATAGTCCACAGGTTACAGAATGCCACCAGGTGTGCGTCGGAAATTACTAATGGTCTTACAGGGGACGATCAAAGCGTAGACTGATTGAGACATTACTCCCATGGAGGAAAGTGCGAATATTGACTATTGCATTCAATCCCGATGACATTTCTGTGTTTCATCAACACTCTGTTAGTCCACAGATTACAGAATGCCACCAAGTGTGCATCGGAGACTACTACTGGTCTTCCAGGGAACGATCAAAGCGTAGACTGTTTGAGACATTACTCCCATGGAGGAAAGTGCGCATGGTAACTGTTGTATTCAATCCCGATGCTATATCTGTGTTTCATCAACACTCTGATAGTACACAGATTACAGAATGCCACCAGATGTGCATCGAAAAAATTACTAGTGGTATTCCAGGGAAGGATCAAAGCGTAGACTGTTGAGATATCACTCCCGTGGAGGAAAGTGTGCATGGTGACTGTTGTATTCAAACCCGATGCAATTTCTGTGTTTCCTCAACACTCTCACAGTCCACAGATTACAGAATGCCACCAGATGTGCATCGGAAACTACTACTGGTCTTCCAGGGAACGATCAAAGCGTAGACTGTTTGAGACATTACTCCCATGGAGGAAAGTGCGCATGGTGACTGTTGTATTCAATCCCGATGCAATTTCTGTGTTTCATCAACACTCTGATAGTCCACAGATTACAGAATGCCACCAGATGTGCATCGGAAACTACTACTGGTCTTCCAGGGAACGATCAAAGCGTAGACTGTTTGAGACATTACTCCCATGGAGGAAAGTGCGCATGGTGTCAGTTGTATGCAATCCCGATGGAATTTCTGTGTTTCATCAACACTCTGATAGTCCATAGATTACAGAATGCCTCCAGATGTGCATCGAAAACTACTACTAGTCTTCCAGGGAACAATCAAAACGTAGACTGTTTGAAACATTACTCCCATGGAGAAAAGTGCGCATGGTGACTGTTGTATTCAATCTCGATGCAATTTCTGACTTTCATCAACTCTCTGATAGTCCACAGACTACAGGTTGCCTCCAAATGTGCATCGGAAAGTACTACTCGTCTTCCTGGGAACGATCAAAGCGTATACTGTTTCAGACGTTACTCCCATGGAGGAAAGTGCAGATTATGACTGTTGTATTCACTCCCGATGCAATTTCTGTGTTTCATCAACATTTTGAAGGTCCACAGATTACAGAATGCTTCCAGATGTGCATCGGAAACTACTACTGGTCTTCCAGGGAACGATCAAAACATAGGCTGTTTGAGACATTACTCCCGTATAGGAAAGTTCACATGGTGACTGTTGTATTCAATCCCGATGCAACTTCTGTGTTTCATCAACACTCTGATAGTCCATAGATTACAGAATGCCACCAGATGTGCATCGGAAACTACTACTGGTATTCCAGGAACGATCAAAGCGTAGACTGTTTGATACATGACTCCCATGGAGGAAAGTGCGCATGGTGACTGTTGTATTCAATCCCGATGCAATTTCTGTGTTTCATCAACACTCTGATAGTCCACAAATTACAAAATGCCACCAGATGTGCATCGGAAACTGCTACTGGTCTTCCAGGGAACGATCAAATCGAACACTGTTTGAGACATTACTCCCATCGAGGAAAGTGCGCATGGTGAATGTTGCATTCAATCCCGATGCAATTTCAGTGTTTCATCAACACTCTGTTAGTCCACAGATTACAGAATGCCACCAGGTGTGTATCGGAGACTACTACTGGTCTTTCAGAGAACGATCAAGTCGTAGACTGTCTGAGACATTACTCCCATATAGGAAAGTGCGCATGGTGACTGTTGTATTCAATCCCGATGCTATTTCTGTGTTTCATCATTACTCTGATAGTCCACAGATTACAGTATGCCACCAGGTGTGCGTCGGAAATTACTACTGGTCTTCCAGGGGACGATCAAAGCGTAGACTGTATGAGACATTACTCCCATTGAGGAAAGTGCGAATATTGACTGTTGTATTCAATCCCGATGCAATTTCTGTGTTTCATCAACACTCTGTTAGTCCACAGATTACAGAATGCCACCAGGTGTGCATCGGAGACTACTACTGGTCTTCCAGGGAACGATCAAAGCGTAGACTGTTTGAGACATTACTCCCATGGAGGAAAGTGCGCATGGTGACTGTTGTATTCAATCCCGATGCTATTTCTGTGTTTCATCAACGCTCTGATAGTCCACAGATTACAGAATGCCACCAGATGTGCATCGGAAACTACTACTGGTCTTCCAGGGGACGATCAAAGCGTAGACTGTTTGAGACATTACTCCCATGGAGGAAAGTGCGAATATTGACTGTTGTATTCAATCCCGATGACATTTCTGTGTTTCATCAACACTCTGTTAGTCCACAGATTACAGAATGCCACCAAGTGTGCATCGGAGACTACTACTGGTCTTCCAGGGAACGATCAAAGCGTAGACTGTTTGAGACATTACTCCCATGGAGGAAAGTGCGCATGGTGACTGTTGTATTGAATCCCGATGCTATTTCTGTGTTTCATCAACGCTCTGATAGTCCACAGATTACAGAATGCCACCAGATGTGCATCGGAAACTACTACTGGTCTTCCAGGGGACGATCAAAGCGTAGACTGTTTGAGACATTACTCCCATGGAGGAAAGTGCGAATATTGACTGTTGTATTCAATCCCGATGACATTTCTGTGTTTCATCAACACTCTGTTAGTCCACAGATTACAGAATGCCACCAGATGTGCATCGGAAACTACTACTGGTCTTACAGGGAACGATCAAAGCGTAGACTGTTTGAGACATACTCCCATGGAGGTAAGTGCGCATGGTGACTGTTGTATTCAATCCCGATGCTATTTCTGTGTTTCACCAACACTCTGATAGTCCACAGATTACAGTATGCCACCAGATGTGCATCGGAAATTACTACTGGTCTTCCAGGGAACGATCAAAGCGTAGACGCTTTGAGACATTACTCAAATGGAGGAAAGTGCGAGTATTCACTCTTGTATTCAATCCCGTTGCAATTTCTGTGTTTCATCAACACTCTGGTAGTCCACAGATTACAGAACACCACCAGATATGTATCGGAGACTACTACTGGTCTTCCAGGGAACGATCAAAGCGTAGACTATTTGAGACATTACTCCCATGGAAGAAGGAGCGCATGGTGACTGTTGTATTCAATCCCGATGCAATTTCTGTGTTTCATCAACACTCTGATAGTCCACAGATTATAGAATGCCACCAGGTGTGCGTCGGAAATTACTACTGGTCTTCCAGGGGACGATCAAAGCGTAGACTGTTTGAGACATTACTCCCATTGAGGAAAGTGCGAATATTGACTGGTGTATTCAATCCCGATGCAATTTCTGTGTTTCATCAACACTCTGTTAGTCCACAGATTACAGAATGCCACCAGGTGTGCATCGGAGACTACCACTGGTCTTCCAGGGAACGATCAAAGCGTAGACTGTTTGAGACATTACTCCCATGGAGGAAAGTGCGCATGGTGACTGTTGTATTGAATCCCGATGCTATTTCTGTGTTTCATCAACGCTCTGATAGTCCACAGATTACAGAATGCCTCCAGATGTGCATCGGAAACTACTACTGGTCTTCCAGGGGACGATCAAAGCGTAGACTCTTTGAGACATTACTCCCATGGAGGAGAGTGCGAATATTGACTGTTGTATTCAATCCCGATGAAATTTCTGTGTTTCATCAACACTCTGTTAGTCCACAGATTACAGAATGCCACCAGGTGTGCATCGGAGACTACTACTGGTCTTCCAGGGAACGATCAAAGCGTAGTCTGTTTGAGACATTACTCCCATGGAGGAAAGTGGGCATGGTCACTGTTGTATTCAATCCCGATGCTATTTCTGTGTTTCATCAACACTGTGATAGTACACAGATTACAGAATGCCACCAGATGTGCATCGGAAACTACTAGTGGTATTCCAGGGAACGATGAAAGCGTAGACTGTTTGAGACATTACTCCCATGGAGGTAAGTGCGCATGGTGACTGTTGTATTCAATCCCGATGCTATTTCTGTGTTTCACCAACACTCTGATAGTCCACAGATTACAGAATGCCACCAGATGTGCATCGGAAATTACTACTGGTCTTCCAAGGAACGATCAAAGCGTAGACTATTTGAGACATTACTCCCATGGAAGAAAGTGCGCGTAGTGACTGTTGTATTTAATCCCGATGCATTTTCTGTGTTTCATCAACACTCTGATAGTCCACAGATTACAGAATGCCACCAGATTTGCATCGGAAACCACTACTGGTCTTCCAGGGAACGATCAACGCGTAGACTGTTTGAGACATTACTCCCATGGAGGAAAGTGCGCATGGTGACTGTTGTATTCAATCCCAATGCAATATCTGTGTATCATCAACACTCTGATAGTCCACAGATTACAGAATGCCACCAGATGTGCATCGGAAACTACTACTGGTCTTCCAGGGAACGATCAAAGCGTAGACTGTTTGAGACATTACTCCCATGGAGGAAAGTGCGCATGGTGTCAGTTGTATGCAATCCCGATGGAATTTCTGTGTTTCATCAACACTCTGATAGTCCATAGATTACAGAATGCCTCCAGATGTGCATCGAAAACTACTACTAGTCTTCCAGGGAACAATCAAAACGTAGACTGTTTGAAACATTACTCCCATGGAGAAAAGTGCGCATGGTGACTGTTGTATTCAATCTCGATGCAATTTCTGACTTTCATCAACTCTCTGATAGTCCACAGACTACAGGTTGCCTCCAAATGTGCATCGGAAAGTACTACTCGTCTTCCTGGGAACGATCAAAGCGTATACTGTTTCAGACGTTACTCCCATGGAGGAAAGTGCAGATTATGACTGTTGTATTCACTCCCGATGCAATTTCTGTGTTTCATCAACATTTTGAAGGTCCACAGATTACAGAATGCTTCCAGATGTGCATCGGAAACTACTACTGGTCTTCCAGGGAACGATCAAAACATAGGCTGTTTGAGACATTACTCCCGTATAGGAAAGTTCACATGGTGACTGTTGTATTCAATCCCGATGCAACTTCTGTGTTTCATCAACACTCTGATAGTCCATAGATTACAGAATGCCACCAGATGTGCATCGGAAACTACTACTGGTATTCCAGGAACGCACAAAGCGTAGACTGTTTGATACATGACTCCCATGGAGGAAAGTGCGCATGGTGACTGTTGTATTCAATCCCGATGCAATTTCTGTGTTTCATCAACACTCTGATAGTCCACAAATTACAAAATGCCACCAGATGTGCATCGGAAACTGCTACTGGTCTTCCAGGGAACGATCAAATCGAACACTGTTTGAGACATTACTCCCATCGAGGAAAGTGCGCATGGTGAATGTTGCATTCAATCCCGATGCAATTTCAGTGTTTCATCAACACTCTGTTAGTCCACAGATTACAGAATGCCACCAGGTGTGTATCGGAGACTACTACTGGTCTTTCAGAGAACGATCAAGTCGTAGACTGTCTGAGACATTACTCCCATATAGGAAAGTGCGCATGGTGACTGTTGTATTCAATCCCGATGCTATTTCTGTGTTTCATCATTACTCTGATAGTCCACAGATTACAGTATGCCACCAGGTGTGCGTCGGAAATTACTACTGGTCTTCCAGGGGACGATCAAAGCGTAGACTGTATGAGACATTACTCCCATTGAGGAAAGTGCGAATATTGACTGTTGTATTCAATCCCGATGCAATTTCTGTGTTTCATCAACACTCTGTTAGTCCACAGATTACAGAATGCCACCAGGTGTGCATCGGAGACTACTACTGGTCTTCCAGGGAACGATCAAAGCGTAGACTGTTTGAGACATTACTCCCATGGAGGAAAGTGCGCATGGTGACTGTTGTATTCAATCCCGATGCTATTTCTGTGTTTCATCAACGCTCTGATAGTCCACAGATTACAGAATGCCACCAGATGTGCATCGGAAACTACTACTGGTCTTCCAGGGGACGATCAAAGCGTAGACTGTTTGAGACATTACTCCCATGGAGGAAAGTGCGAATATTGACTGTTGTATTCAATCCCGATGACATTTCTGTGTTTCATCAACACTCTGTTAGTCCACAGATTACAGAATGCCACCAAGTGTGCATCGGAGACTACTACTGGTCTTCCAGGGAACGATCAAAGCGTAGACTGTTTGAGACATTACTCCCATGGAGGAAAGTGCGCATGGTGACTGTTGTATTGAATCCCGATGCTATTTCTGTGTTTCATCAACGCTCTGATAGTCCACAGATTACAGAATGCCACCAGATGTGCATCGGAAACTACTACTGGTCTTCCAGGGGACGATCAAAGCGTAGACTGTTTGAGACATTACTCCCATGGAGGAAAGTGCGAATATTGACTGTTGTATTCAATCCCGATGACATTTCTGTGTTTCATCAACACTCTGTTAGTCCACAGATTACAGAATGCCACCAGATGTGCATCGGAAACTACTACTGGTCTTACAGGGAACGATCAAAGCGTAGACTGTTTGAGACATACTCCCATGGAGGTAAGTGCGCATGGTGACTGTTGTATTCAATCCCGATGCTATTTCTGTGTTTCACCAACACTCTGATAGTCCACAGATTACAGTATGCCACCAGATGTGCATCGGAAATTACTACTGGTCTTCCAGGGAACGATCAAAGCGTAGACGCTTTGAGACATTACTCAAATGGAGGAAAGTGCGAGTATTCACTCTTGTATTCAATCCCGTTGCAATTTCTGTGTTTCATCAACACTCTGGTAGTCCACAGATTACAGAACACCACCAGATATGTATCGGAGACTACTACTGGTCTTCCAGGGAACGATCAAAGCGTAGACTATTTGAGACATTACTCCCATGGAAGAAGGAGCGCATGGTGACTGTTGTATTCAATCCCGATGCAATTTCTGTGTTTCATCAACACTCTGATAGTCCACAGATTACAGAATGCCTCCAGATGTGCATCGGAAACTACTACTGGTCAACCAATGAACGATCCAATCGTAGACTGTTTGAGACATTACTCCCATGGAGGAAAGTGCGCCTGATGACTGTTGTATTCAATCCCGATGGAATTTCTGTGTTTCATCAACGCTCTGATAGTCCACAGATTACAGAATGCCATCAGATGTGCATCGGAAACTACTACTGGTCTTTCAGAGAACGATCAAATCGTAGACTGTCTGAGACATTACTCCCATGGAGGAAAGTGCGCATGGTGACTGTTGCATTCAATCCCGATGCTATTTCTGTGTTTCATCATTACTCTGATAGTCCACAGGTTACAGAATGCCACCAGGTGTGCGTCGGAAATTACTAATGGTCTTACAGGGGACGATCAAAGCGTAGACTGATTGAGACATTACTCCCATGGAGGAAAGTGCGAATATTGACTATTGCATTCAATCCCGATGACATTTCTGTGTTTCATCAACACTCTGTTAGTCCACAGATTACAGAATGCCACCAAGTGTGCATCGGAGACTACTACTGGTCTTCCAGGGAACGATCAAAGCGTAGACTGTTTGAGACATTACTCCCATGGAGGAAAGTGCGCATGGTAACTGTTGTATTCAATCCCGATGCTATTTCTGTGTTTCATCAACACTCTGATAGTACACAGATTACAGAATGCCACCAGATGTGCATCGAAAAAATTACTAGTGGTATTCCAGGGAAGGATCAAAGCGTAGACTGTTGAGATATCACTCCCGTGGAGGAAAGTGTGCATGGTGACTGTTGTATTCAAACCCGATGCAATTTCTGTGTTTCCTCAACACTCTCACAGTCCACAGATTACAGAATGCCACCAGATGTGCATCGGAAACTACTACTGGTCTTCCAGGGGACGATCAAAGCGTAGACTGTTTGAGACATTACTCCCATGGAGGAAAGTGCGCATGGTGACTGTTGTATTCGATCCCGATGCAATTTCTGTGTTTCATCAACACTCTGATAGTCCACAGATTACAGAATGCCACCAGATGTGCATCGGAAACTACTACTGGTCTTCCAGGGAACGATCAAAGCGTAGACTGTTTGAGACATACTCCCATGGGGGTAAATGCGCATGGTGACTGTTGTATTCAATCCCGATGCTATTTCTGTGTTTCACCAACACTCTGATAGTCCACAGATTACAGTATGCCACCAGATGTGCATCGGAAATTATTACTGGTCTTCCAGGGAACGATCAAAGCGTAGACGGTTTGAGATATTACTCAAATGGAGGAAAGTGCGAGTATTCACTGTTGTATTCAATCCCGTTGCAATTTCTGTGTTTCATCAACACTCTGGTAGTCCACAGATTACAGAACGCCACCAGATGTGTATCGAAGACTACTACTGGTCTTCCAGGGAACGATCAAAGCGTAGACTATTTGAGACATTACTCCCATGGAAGTAAGTGCGCATGGTGACTGTTGTATTCAATCCCGATGCTATTTCTGTGTTTCATCATTACTCTGATATTCCACAGATTACAGAATGCCACCAGGTGTGCGTCGGAAATTACTACTGGTCTTCCAGGGGACGATCAAAGCGTAGACTGTTTGAAGCATTACTCCCATTGAGGAAAGTGCGAATATTGACTGTTGTATTCAATCCCGATGCAATTTCTGTGTTTCATCAACACTCTGTTAGTCCACAGATTACAGAATGCCACCAGGTGTGCATCGGAGACTACTACTGGTCTTCCAGGGAACGATCAAAGCGTAGACTGTTTGAGACATTACTCCCATGGTGGAAAGTGCGCATGGTGACTGTTGTATTGAATCCCGATGCTATTTCTGTGTTTCATCAACGCTCTGATAGTCCACATATTAAAGAATGCCACCAGATGTGCATTGGAAACTACTACTGGTCTTCCAGGGGACGATCAAAGCGTAGACTGTTGAGACATTACTTCTATGGAGAAAAGTGCGAATATTGACTGTTGTATTCAATCCCGATGACATTTCTGTGTTTCATCAACACTCTGTTAGTCCACAGATTACAGAATGCTACCAAGTGCGCATCGGAGACTACTACTGGTCTTCCAGGGAACGATCAAAGCGTAGACTGTTTGAGACATTACTCCCATGGAGGAAAGTGCGCATGGTAACTGTTGTATTCAATCCCGATGCTATTTCTGTGTTTCATCAACACTCTGATAGTACACAGATTACAGAATGCCACCAGATGTGCATCGAAAAAATTACTAGTGGTATTCCAGGGAAGGATCAAAGCGTAGACTGTTGAGATATCACTCCCGTGGAGGAAAGTGTGCATGGTGACTGTTGTATTCAAACCCGATGCAATTTCTGTGTTTCATCAACACTCTCACAGTCCACAGATTACAGAATGCCACCAGATGTGCATCGGAAACTACTACTGGTCTTCCAGGGAACGATCAAAGCGTAGACTGTTTGAGACATTACTCCCATGGAGGAAAGTGCGCATGGTGACTGTTGTACTCAATCCCGATGCAATTTCTGTGTTTCATCAACACTCTGATAGTCCACAGATTACAGAATGCCACCAGATGTGCATCGGAAACTACTACTGGTCTTCCAGGGAACGATCAAAGCGTAGACTGTTTGAGACATACTCCCATGGGGGTAAATGCGCATGGTGACTGTTGTATTCAATCCCGATGCTATTTCTGTGTTTCACCAACACTCTGATAGTCCACAGATTACAGTATGCCACCAGATGTGCATCGGAAATTATTACTGGTCTTCCAGGGAACGATCAAAGCGTAGACGCTTTGAGATATTACTCAAATGGAGGAAAGTGCGAGTATTCACTGTTGTATTCAATCCCGTTGCAATTTCTGTGTTTCATCAACACTCTGGTAGTCCACAGATTACAGAACGCCACCAGATGTGTATCGGAGACTACTACTGGTCTTCCAGGGAACGATCAAAGCGTAGACTATTTGAGACATTACTCCCATGGAAGAAAGTGCGCATGGTGACTGTTGTATTCAATCCCGATGCTATTTCTGTGTTTCATCATTACTCTGATATTCCACAGATTACAGAATGCCACCAGGTGTGCGTCGGAAATTACTACTGGTCTACCAGGGGACGATCAAAGCGTAGACTGTTTGAGGCATTACTCCCATTGAGGAAAGTGCGAATATTGACTGTTGTATTCAATCCCGATGCAATTTCTGTGTTTCATCAACACTCTGTTAGTCCACAGATTACAGAATGCCACCAGGTGTGCATCGGAGACTACTACTGGTCTTCCAGGGAACGATCAAAGCGTAGACTGTTTGAGACATTACTCCCATGGAGGAAAGTGCGCATGGTGACTGTTGTATTGAATCCCGATGCTATTTCTGTGTTTCATCAACGCTCTGATAGTCCACATATTACAGAATGCCACCAGATGTGCATCGGAAACTACTACTGGTCTTCCAGGGGACGATCAAAGCGTAGACTGTTGAGACATTACTTCTATGGAGGAAAGTGCGAATATTGACTGTTGTATTCAATCCCGATGACATTTCTGTGTTTCATCAACACTCTGTTAGTCCACAGATTACAGAATGCCACCAAGTGTGCATCGGAGACTACTACTGGTCTTCCAGGGAACGATCAAAGCGTAGACTGTTTGAGACATTACTCCCATGGAGGAAAGTGCGCATGGTAACTGTTGTATTCAATCCCGATGTTATTTCTGTGTTTCATCAACACTCTGATAGTACACAGATTACAGAATGCCACCAGATGTGCATCGAAAAAATTACTAGTGGTATTCCAGGGAAGGATCAAAGCGTAGACTGTTGAGATATCACTCCCGTGGAGGAAAGTGTGCATGGTGACTGTTGTATTAAATCCCGATGCAATTTCTGTGTTTCATCAACACTCTGATAGTCCACAGATTACAGAATGCCACCAGATGTGCATCGGAAACTACTACTGGTCTTCCAGGGAACGATCAAAGCGTAGACTGTTTGAGACATACTCCCATGGAGGTAAGTGCGCATGGTGACTGTTGTATTCAATCCCGATGCTATTTCTGTGTTTCACCAACACTCTGATAGTCCACAGATTACAGTATGCCACCAGATGTGCATCGGAAATTATTACTGGTCTTCCAGGGAACGATCAAAGCGTAGACGCTTTGAGATATTACTCAAATGGAGGAAAGTGCGAGTATTCACTGTTGTATTCAATCCCGTTGCAATTTCTGTGTTTCATCAACACTCTGGTAGTCCACAGATTACAGAACGCCACCAGATGTGTATCGAAGACTACTACTGGTCTTCCAGGGAACGATCAAAGCGTAGACTATTTGAGACATTACTCCCATGGAAGAAAGTGCGCATGGTGACTGTTGTATTCAATCCCGATGCTATTTCTGTGTTTCATCATTACTCTGATATTCCACAGATTACAGAATGCCACCAGGTGTGCGTCGGAAATTACTACTGGTCTTCCAGGGGACGATCAAAGCGTAGACTGTTTGAGGCATTACTCCCATTGAGGAAAGTGCGAATATTGACTGTTGTATTCAATCCCGATGCAATTTCTGTGTTTCATCAACACTCTGTTAGTCCACAGATTACAGAATGCCACCAGGTGTGCATCGGAGACTACTACTGGTCTTCCAGGGAACGATCAAAGCGTAGACTGTTTGAGACATTACTCCCATGGAGGAAAGTGCGCATGGTGACTGTTGTATTCAATCCCGATGCTATTTCTGTGTTTCATCAACGCTCTGATAGTCCACAGATTACAGAATGCCACCAGATGTGCATCGGAAACTACTACTGGTCTTCCAGGGGACGATCAAAGCGTAGACTGTTTGAGACATTACTTCTATGGAGGAAAGTGCGAATATTGACTGTTGTATTCAATCCCGATGACATTTCTGTGTTTCATCAACACTCTGTTAGTCCACAGATTACAGAATGCCACCAAGTGTGCATCGGAGACTACTACTGGTCTTCCAGGGAACGATCAAAGCGTAGACTGTTTGAGACATTACTCCCATGGAGGAAAGTGCGCATGGTGACTGTTGTATTCAATCCCGATGCAATTTCTGTGTTTCATCAACACTCTGATAGTCCACAGATTACAGAATGCCACCAGATGTGCATCGGAAACTACTACTGGTCTTCCAGGGAACGATCAAAGCGTAGACTGTTTGAGACATACTCCCATGGAGGTAAGTGCGCATGGTGACTGTTGTATTCAATCCCGATGCTATTTCTGTGTTTCACCAACACTCTGATAGTCCACAGATCACAGTATGCCACCAGATGTGCATCGGAAATTATTACTGGTCTTCCAGGGAACGATCAAAGCGTAGACGCTTTGAGATATTACTCAATTGGAGGAAAGTGCGAGTATTCACTGTTGTATTCAATCCCGTTGCAATTTCTGTGTTTCATCAACACTCTGTTAGTCCACAGATTACAGAATGTCACCAGGTGTGCATCGGAGACTACTACTGGTCTTCCAGGGAACGATCAAAGCGTAGACCGTTTGAGACATTACTCCCATGGAGGAAAGTGCGCATGGTGACTGTTGTATTGAATCCCGATGCTATTTCTGTGTTTCATCAACGCTCTGATAGTCCACAGATTACAGAATGTCACCAGGTTTGCGTCGGAAATTACTACTGGTCTTCCAGGGGACGATCAAAGCGTAGACTGTTTGCGGCATTACTCCCATTGAGGAAAGTGCGAATATTGACTGTTGTATTCAATCCCGATGACATTTCTGTGTTTCATCAACACTCTGTTAGTCCACAGATTACAGAATGCCACCAAGTGTGCATCGGAGACTACTACTGGTCTTCCAGGGAACGATCAAAGCGTAGACTGTTTGAGACATTACTCCCATGGAGGACAGTGCGCATGGTAACTGTTGTATTCAATCCCGATGCTATTTCTGTGTTTCATCAACACTCTGATAGTACACAGATTACAGAATGCCACCAGATGTGCATCGAAAAAATTACTAGTGGTATTCCAGGGAAGGATCAAAGCGTAGACTGTTGAGATATCACGCCCGTGGAGGAAAGTGTGCATGGTGACTGTTGTATTCAAACCCGATGCAATTTCTGTGTTTCATCAACACTCTCACAGTCCACAGATTACAGAATGCCACCAGATGTGCATCGTAAACTACTACTGGTCTTCCAGGGAACGATCAAAGCGTAGACTGTTTGAGACATTACTCCCATGGAGGAAAGTGCGCATGGTGACTGTTGTATTCAATCCCGATGCAATTTCTGTGTTTCATCAACACTCTGATAGTCCACAGATTACAGAATGCCTCCAGATGTGCATCGGAAACTACTACTGGTCAACCAATGAACGATCCAATCGTGGACTGTTTGAGACATTACTCCCATGGAGGAAAGTGCGCATGATGTCTGTTGTATTCAATCCCGATGGAATTTCTGTGTTTCATCAACACTCTGATAGTCCATAGATTACAAAATGCCATCAGATGTGCATCGGAAACTACTACTGGTATTTCAGAGAATGATCAAATCGTTGACTGTCTGAGACATTACTCCCATGGAGGAAAGTGCGCATGGTGACTGTTGCATTCAATCCCGATGCTAATTATGTGTTTCATCATTACTCTGATAGTCCACAGGTTACAGAATGCCACCATGTGTGCGTCGGAAATTACTACTGGTCTTCCAGGGGACGATCAAAGCGTAGACTGTTTGAGACATTACTCATATAGAGGAAAGTGCGAATATTGACTATAGCATTCAATCCCGATGCAATTTCTGTGTGTCATCAACACTCTGTTAGTCCACAGATTACAGAATGCCACCAGGTGTGCATCGGAGACTACTACTGGTCTTTCAGAGAACGATCAAGTCGTAGACTGTCTGAGACATTACTCCCATATAGGAAAGTGCGCATGGTGACTGTTGTATTCAATCCCGATGCTATTTCTGTGTTTCATCATTACTCTGATAGTCCACAGACTACAGAATGCCACCAGGTGTGCGTCGGAAATTACTACTGGTCTTCCAGGGGACGATCAAAGCGTAGACTGTTTGAGACATTACTCCCATTGAGGAAAGTGCGAATATTGAATGTTGTATTCAATCCCGATGCAATTTCTGTGTTTCATAAACACTCTGTTAGTCCACAGATTACAGAATGCCACCAGGTGTGCATCGGAGACTACTACTGGTCTTCCAGGGAACGATCAAAGCGTAGACTGTTTGAGACATTACTCACATGGATGAAAGTGCGCATGGAGACTGTTGTATTAAATCCCGATGCTACTTCTGTGTTTCATCAACAGTCTGATAGTACACAGATTACAGAATGCCACCAGATGTGCATCGGAAACTACTACTGGTCTTTCAGGGGACGATCAAAGCGTAGACTGTTTGAGACACTACTCCCATGGAGGAAAGTGCGGATATTGACTGTTGTATTCAATCCCGATGACATTTCTGTGTTTCATCAACACTCTGTTAGTCCACAGATTAGAGAATGCCACCAAGTGTGCATCGTAAATTACTACTGGTCTTCCAGGGATCGATCAAAGCGTAGACGCTTTGAGATATTACTCAAATGGAGGAAAGTGTGAGTATTCACTGTTGTATTCAATCCCGTTGCAATTTCTGTGTTTCATCAACACTCTCACAGTCCACAGATTACAGAATGCCACCAGATGTGCATCGGAAACTACTACTGGTCTTACAGGGAACGATCAAAGCGTAGACTGTTTGAGACATTACTCCCATGGAGGAAAGTGCGCATGGTGACTGTTGTATTCAATCCCGATGCAATTTCTGTGTTTCATCAACACTCTGATAGTCCACAGATTACAGAATGCCACCAGATGTGCATCGGAAACTACTACTGGTCAACCAATGAACGATCCAATCGTAGACTGTTTGAGACATTACTCCCATGGAGGAAAGTGCGCGTGATGACTGTTGTATTCAATCCCGATGGAATTTCTGTGTTTCATCAACGCTCTGATAGTCCACAGATTACAGAATGCCATCAGATGTGCATCGGAAACTACTACTGGTTTTTCAGAGAACGATCAAATCGTAGACTGTCTGAGACATTACTCCCATGGAGGAAAGTGCGCATGGTGACTGTTGCATTCAATCCCGATGCTATTTCTGTGTTTCATCATTACTCTGATAGTCCACAGGTTACAGAATGCCACCAGGTGTGCGTCGGAAATTACTAATGGTCTTACAGGGGACGATCAAAGCGTAGTCTGTTTGAGACATTACTCCCATGGAGGAAAGTGGGCATGGTCACTGTTGAATTCAATCCCGATGCTATTTCTGTGTTTCATCAACACTGTGATAGTACACAGATTACAGAATGCCACCAGATGTGCATCGGAAACTACTAGTGGTATTCCAGGGAAGGATCAAAGCGTAGACTGTTTGAGATATCACTCCCGTGGAGGAAAGTGTGCATGGTGACTGTTGTATTCAAACCCGATGCAATTTCTGTTTTTCATCAACACTCTCACAGTCCACAGATTACAGAATGCCACCAGATGTGCATCGGAAACTACTACTGGCCTTCCAGGGAACGATCAAAGCGTAGACTGTTTGAGACATTACTCCCATGGAGGAAAGGGCGCATGGTGAATGTTGTATTCATTCCCGATGCATTTTCTGTGTTTCATCAACACTCTGATAGTCCACAGATTACAGAATGCCACCAGATGTTCATCGGAAACTACTACTGGTCTTCCAGGGAACGATGAAAGCGTAGACTGTTTGAGACATTACTCCCATCGAGGTAAGTGCGCATGGTGACTGTTGTATTCAATCCCGATGCTATTTCTGTGTTTCACCAACACTCTGATAGTCCACAGATTACAGAATGCCACCAGATGTGCATCGGAAATTACTACTGGTCTTCCAAGGAACGATCAAAGCGTAGACTATTTGAGACATTACTCCCATGGAAGAAAGTGCGCGTGGTGACTGTTGTATTTAATCCCGATGCATTTTCTGTGTTTTATCAACACTCTGATAGTCCACAGATTACATAATGCCACCAGATTTGCATCGGAAACCACTACTGGTCTTCCAGGGAACGATCAACGCGTAGACTGTTTGAGACATTACTCCCATGGAGGAAAGTGCGCATGGTGACTGTTGTATTCAATCCCGATGCAATATCTGTGTATCATCAACACTCTGATAGTCCACAGATTACAGAATGCCACCAGATGTGCATCGGAAACTACTACTGGTCTTCCAGGGAACGATCAAAGCGTAGACTGTTTGAGACATTACTCGCATGGAGGAAAGTGCGCATGGTGTCAGTTGTATGCAATCCCGATGGAATTTCTGTGTTTCATCAACACTCTGATAGTCCATAGATTACAGAATGCCTCCAGATGTGCATCGAAAACTAATACTAGTCTTCCAGGGAACAATCAAAACGTAGACTGTTTGAAACATTACTCCCATGGAGAAAAGTGCGCATGGTGACTGTTGTATTCAATCTCGATGCAATTTCTGTATTTCATCAACACTCTGATAGTCCACAGATTACAAAATGCCACCAGATGTGCATCGGAAACTGCTACTGGTCTTCCAGGGAACGATCAAATCGTACACTGTTTGAGACATTACTCCCATCGAGGAAAGTGCGCATGGTGAATGTTGTATTCAATCCCGATGCAATTTCTGTGTTCCATAAACACTCTGATAGTCCACAGATTACAGATTGCCATCAGATGCGCATCGGAATCTACTACTGGTCTTCTAGAGAACGATCAAGGCGTAGACTGTCTGAGACATTAGTCCCGAGGAGGAAAGTGCGCATGGTGACTGTTGTATTCGATCCCGATGCAATTTCTGTGCTTCATCAACACTCTGATAGTCCACAGATTATTGAATACCTCCAGATGCGCATCGGAAACTACTACTGATATTCCAGGGAACGATCAAAGCGTAGACTGTTTGAGACATTACTCCCATGGAGGAAAGTGCGCATTGTGACTGTTGTATTCAATCCCGATGCAATTTCTGTGCTTCATCAACACTCTGATAGTCCACAGATTACAGAATGAGTCCAGATGTGCATCGGAAATTACTACTGGTCTTCCAGGGAACGATCTAAGCATAGACTGTTTGAGACATTACTCCCATGGAGGAAAGTGCGCATGGTGACTGTTGTATTTAATCCCGAAGCAATTTCTGTGTTTCATCAACACTCTGATAGTCCACAGATTGCAGAATACCTCCAGATGCGCATCGGAAACTACTACTGATATTCCTGGGAACGATCCAAGCGTAGACTGTACCACAAATTACTCCCACGGAGGAAAGGGCGAATCGTGACTGACGTATTCACTACCGATGCAATTTCTGTGTTTCATCAACACTTTGAAGGTCCACAGATTACAGAATGCCTCCAGATGTGCATCGGAAACTACTACTGGTATTCCAGGGAACGATCAAAGCGTAGACTGTTTCAGATATTACTCCGATGGAGAAAAGCGCGGATGGTGACTGTTGTATTCAATCGCGATGCAATTTCTGTGTTTCATCAACACTCTTATAGTCCACATATTACAGAATGCTTCCAGATGTGCATCGGAATCTACTACTGGTATTCCAGGGAACGATCAAAGCGTAGACAGTTTGAGATATCACTCACGTGGAGAAAAGTACACATTGTGACTGTTCTATTTAATCCCGATGCATTTTCTGTGTTTCATCAACACTCTGATAGTCCACAGATTACAGAATGCCACCAGATTTGCATCGGAAACTACTGCTGGTCTACCAGGGAACGATCAAAGCGTAGACTGTTTGTGACATTACTCCCATGGAGGAAAGACCGCATGGTGCCTGTTGTATGCAATCCTGATGCTATTTCTCTGTTTCATCAACAATCTGATAGTCCACAGAATACAGAGAGCCACCAGATGTGCATCGGAAACAACTACTAATCTTTCAGAGAACGATCAAATCGTAGACTGTCAGAGGCATTACTCCCATGGAGGAAAGTGCGCATGGTGACTGTTGCATTCAATCCCGATGCTATTTCTGTGTTTCATCATCACTCTGATAGTCCACAGGTTACAGAATGCCACCAGGTGTGCGTCGGAAATTACTACTGGTCTTCCAGGGAACGATCAAAGCGTAGATTGATTGAGACGTTACTCCCATGGAGGAAAGTGCGAATATTGACTATTGCATTCAATCCCGATGCAATTTCTGTGTTTCATCAACACTCTGTTAGTCCACAGATTACAGAATGCCACCAGGTGTGCATCGGAGACTACTACTGGTCTTCCAGGGAACGATCAAAGCGTAGACTGTTTGAGACATTACTCCCATGGATGAAAGTGCGCATGGTGACTGTTGTATTCAATCCCGATGATATTTCTGTGTTTCATCAACACTCAGATAGTCCACAGATTACAGAATGCCTCCAGATGTGCATCGGAAACTACTACTGGTCTTCCAAGAACGATCAAAGCGTACACTGTTTGAGACATTACTCCCATGCAGGAAAGTGCGCATGGTGAATGTTGTATTCAATCCCGATGCAATTTCTGTGTTTCATCAACACTCTGAAAGTCCACAGATTACAGAATGCCACAAGATGGGCATCGGAAACTACTACTGGTCTTCCTGGAAACGACCCAATCGTAGACTGTATCACACTTTACTCCCATGTAGGAAAGGGCGGATTGTGACTGATGTATTCACTCCCGATGCAATTTCTGTGTTTCTTCAACACTTTAAAGGTCCACAGATTACAGAATGCCTATAGATGTGCATCGGAAACTACTACTGGTATTCCAGGGAACGATCAAAGCGTAGACTGTTTCAGATATTACTCCGAGGGAGAAAAGAGCGGATGGTGACTGTTGTATTGAATCGCGATGCAATTTCTGTGTTTCATCAACACTCTGATAGTCCACATATTACAGAATGCCTCCAAATGTGCATCGGAAATTACTACTGGTCTTCCAGGGAACGATCAAAGCGTAGACTGTTTGAGACATTACTCCCCATGGAGGAAAGGGCGCATGGTGACTGTTGTATTCATTCCCGATGCAATTTCTGTGTTTCATCAACACTCTGATAGTCCACAGATTACAGAATGCCATCAGATGTGCATCGGAAGCTACTACTGGTCTTTCAGAGAACGATCAAATCGTAGACTGTCTGAGACATTACTCCCGTGGAGGAAAGTGCGCATGGTGACTGTTGTATTCAATCCCGATGTTATTTCTGTGTTTGATCATTACTCTGATAGTCCACAGATTACAGAATGCCACCAGGTGTGCGTCGGAAATTACTACTGGTCTTCCAGGGGACGATCAAAGCGTAGACTGTTTGAGACATTACTCCCATTGAGGAAAGTGCGAATATTGACTGGTGTTTTCAATCCCGATGCAATTTCTGTTTTCATCAACACTCTGTTAGTCCACAGATTACAGAATGCCACTAGATGTGCATCGGAATCTACTATTGGTATTCCAGGGAACGATCAAAGCGTAGACTGTTTGAGATATCACTCACGTGGAGAAAAGTGCACATGGTGACTGTTGTATTTAATCCCGATGCATTTTCTGTGTTTCATCAACACTTTGATAGTCCACAGATTACAGAATGCCACCAGATTTGCATCGGAAACAGCTACTGGTCTTCCAGGGAACGATCAACGCGTAGACTGTTTGAGACATTACCCCCATGGAGGAAAGTGCGCATGGTGACTGTTGTATTCAATCCCGATGCAATATCTGTGTATCATCAACACTCTGATAGTCCACAGATTACAGAATGCCACCAGATGTGCATCGGAAACCACTACTGGTCTTCCAGGGAACGATCAAACCGTAGACTGTTTGAGACATTACTCCCATGGAGAAAAGTGCGCATGGTGACTGTTGTATTCAATCTCGATGCAATTTCTTTCATCAACTCTCTGATAGTCCACAGACTACAGGATGAATCCAAATGTGCATCGGAAAGTACTACTCGTCTTCCTGCGAACGATCAAAGCGTAGACTGTTTCAGACGTTACTCCCATGGAGGAAAGTGCGGATTATGACTGTTGTATTCACTCCCGATGCAATTTCTGTGTTTCATTAACATTTTGAAGGTCCACAGATTACAGAATGCTTCCTGATGTGCATCGGAAACTACTACTGGTATTCCAGGAACGATCAAAGCGTAGACTGTTTGATACATGACTCCCATGGAGGAAAGTGCGCATGGTGACTGTTGTATTCAATCCCGATGGAATTTCTGTGTTCCATAAACATTCTGATAGTCCACAGATTACAGAATGCCATCAGATGTGCATCGGAAACTACTACTGGTCTTCTAGAGAACGATCAAAGCGTAGACTGTCTGAGACATTAGTCCCAAGGAGGAAAGTGCGCATGGTGACTGTTGTATTGAATCCCGATGCAATTTCTGTGTTTCATCAACGCTCTGATAGTCCACAGATTACAGAATGCCACCAGATGTGCATCGGAAACTACTACTGGTCTCCCAGGGAACGATCAAAGCGTAGACTGTTTGAGAATTACTCCCATGGAGGAAAGTGCGCATGGTGACTGTTGTATTCAATCCCGATGGAATTTCTGTGTTTCATCAACACTCTGATAGTCCACAGTTTGCAGAATACCTCCAGATGCGCATCGGAAACTACTACTGATATTCCATGGAACGATCAAAGCGTAGACTGTTTGAGACATTACTCCCATGGAGGAAAGTGCGCATTGTGACTGTTGTATTCAATCCCCATGCAATTTTGTGCTTCATCAACACTCTGATAGTCCACAGATTACAGAATGAGTCCAGATGTGCATCGGAAACTACTACTGTCTTCCAAGAACGATCAAAGCGTAGACTGTTTGAGACATTACTCCCATGCAGGAAAGTGCGCAGGGTGACTGTTGTATTCGATTCCGATGAAATTTCTGTGTTTCATCAACACTCTGAAAGTCTACAGATTACAGAATAGCTCCAGATGCGCATCGGAAACTACTACTCATATTCCAGGGAACGATCAAAGCATAGACTGTTTGAGACATTACTCCCATGGAGAAAAGTGCGCATGGTGACTGTAGTATTCAATCCCGATGCAATTTCTGTGTTTCATCAAAACTCTGATAATCCACAGATTGCAGAATACCTCCAGATGCGCATCGGAAACTACTACTAATATTCCTAAGAACGATCCAAGCGTAGACTGTACGACACATTACTCCCACGGAGGAAAGGGCGAATCGTGACTGACGTATTCACTACCGATGCAATTTCTGTGTTTCATCAACACTTTGAAGGTCCACAGATTACAGAATGCCTCCTGATGTGTATCGGAAACTACTACTGGTCTTCCAGAGAACGATCAAAGCGTAGACTGTTTGAGACATTACTTCCATGGAGGAAAGTGCGCATGGTGACTGTTGTATTCAGTCCCGATGCAATTTCTGTGTTTCATCAACACTCTGATAGTCCACAGATTACTGAATGCCTCCAGATGTGCATTAGAAACTGCTACTGGTCTTCCAGGGAATTATCAAAGCGTAGACTGTTGGAGACATTACTTCCATGGAGGAAAGTGCGCATGGTGACGGATTTATTCAATCCCGATGAAATTTCTGTGTTTCATCAACACTCTGATGGTCCACAGATTACAGAATGCCTCCAGATGTGCATCGGAAACTACTACTGGTCTTCCAGGGAATGATCAAAACGTAGACTGTTTGAGACATTACTCCCATGGAGGAAAGTGCGCATGGTGACTGTTGTATTCAATCCCGATGCAATTTCTGTGTTTCATCAACACTCTGATAATCCACAGATTACAGAATACTTCCAGATGTGCATCGGAAACTACTACTGGCCTTCAAGGGAACGATCAAAGCGTAGAATATTTGAGACATTTTTCCCATGAAGGAAAGTGCGCATGGTGACTGTTGTATTCAATCCCGATGTAATTTTTTTGTTTGATCAACACTCAGATAGTCCACAGATTACAGAATGCCTCCAGATGTGCACAAGAAACTGCTACTGGTCTTCCAGGGAATTATCAAAGCGTAGACTGTTAGAGACATTACTTCCATGGAGGAAAGTGCGCATGGTGACGGCTTTATTCAATCCCGATGCAATTTCTGTGTTTCATCAACACTCTGATAGTCCACAGATTACAGAATGCCTCCGGATGTGCATCGGAAACTACTACTGGTCTTCCAGGGAACGATCAAAGCGTAGACTGTTAGAGACAATTCTCCCATGGTGGAAAGTGCGCGTGGTGACTGTTGTATTCAATCCCGATGCAATTTCTGTGTTTCATCAACACTCTGATAGGCCACAGATTACAGAATACCTCCAGATGTGCATCGGAAACTACTACTGGCCTTCAAGGGAACGATCAAAGCGTAGACTGTTAGAGACATTACTTCCATGGAGGAAAGTGCGCATGGTGACGGCTTTATTCAATCCCGATGCAATTTCTGTGTTTCATCAACACTCTGATAGTCCATAGATTACAGAATGCCTCCAGATGTGCATCGGAAACTACTACTGGTCTTCCAGGGAACGATCAAAGAGTAGACTGTTAGAGACATTACTTCAATGAAGGAAAGTGCGCATGGTGACGGCTTTATTCAATCCCGATGCAATTTCTGTGTTTCATCAACACTCTGATAGTCCACAGATTACAGAATGCCTCCAGATGTGCATCGGAAACTACTACTGGTCTTCCAGGGAACGATCAAAGCGTAGACTGTTTGAGACATTACTCCCATGGAGAAAAGTGCGCATGAAGACTGCTGTATTCAATCCCGATGCAATTTCTGTGTTTCATCTACACTCTGATAGTCCAGGGATTACAGAATGCCTCCAGATGTGCATCGCAAACTACTACTGGTCTTCCAGGGAACGATCAAACCGTAGCCTGTATTAGAATTACTCACATGGAGGAAAGTGCACATGGTGACTGTTTTACTCAATCCCGATGCATTTTCTGAGTTTCATCAACACTCTGATAGGCCACAGATTACAGAATGCCTCCAGATGTGCATCGGAAACTACTTCTGGTCTTCCAGGGAACGATCAAAGCATAGACTGTTAGAGACATTACTTCCATGGAGGAAAGTGCGCATGGTGACGGCTGTATTCAATCCCGATGCAATTTCTGTGTTTCATCAATACTCTGATAGTCCACAGATTACAGACTGCCTCCAGATGTGCATCGGGAACTACTACTGGTCTTCCAGGGAACGATCAAAGAATAGCCTGTTTGAGACATTACTCCCATGGAGGAAAGTGCGCATGGTGCCTGTTGTATTCAATCCCGATGCAATTTCTGTGATTCATCAACAGTCTGATAGTCCACAGACTACAGAATGCCTCCAGATGTGCATCGTAAACTACTACTGGTCTTCCAGGGAACGATCAAAACGTAGACTGTTTGAGACATTACTCCCAAGGAGGAAAGTGCGCATGGTGACTGTTGTATTCAATCCCGATGCAATTTCTGTGTTTCATCAACTGTGTGATAGTCCATAGACTACAGAATGCCTCCAGATGTGCATCGTAAACTACTACTGGTCTTCCAGGGAACGATCAAATCGTAGACTGTTTGAGACATTACACCCATGGAGGAAAGTGCGCATGGTGACTGTTGTATTCAATCCTGATGCAATTTCTGTGTTTCATCAACACACTGATAGTCCACAGATTACAGAATGCCTCCAGACTTGCTTCGGAAACTACTACTGGTCTTCCAGAGAACGATCAAAGAGTAGACTGTTTGAGACATTACTCCCATGGAGGAAAGTGCGCATGGTGACTGTTGTATTCAGTCCCGATGCAATTTCTGTGTTTCATCAACACTCTGATAGTCCACAGATTACTGAATGCATCCAGATGTGCATCGGAAACTACTACTGGCCTTCAAGGGAACGATCAAAGCGTAGATTGTTTGAGACATTTTTCCCATGAAGGAAAGTGCGCATGGTGACTGTTGTATTCAATGCCGCTGTAATTTTTTTGTTTGATCAACACTCAGATAGTCCACAGATTACAGAATGCCTCCAGATGTGCATTAGAAACTACTACTGGTCTTCCAGGGAATTATCAAAGCGTAGACTGTTAGAGACATTACTTCCATGGAGGAAAGTGCGCATGGTGACTGATTTATTCAATCCCGATGCAATTTCTGTGTTTCATCAACATTCTGATAGTCCACACATTACAGAATGCCTCCAGATGTGCATCTGAAACTACTACTGGTCTTCCAGGGAACGATCAAAGCATAGACTGTTAGTGACATTACTCCCATGGAATAAAGTGCGCATGGTGCCTGTTGTATTCAATCCCGATGCAATTTCTGTGTTTCATCAACAGTGTGATAGTCCACAGACTACAGAATGCCTCCAGATGTGCATCGTAAACTACTACTGGTCTTCCAGGGAACGATCAAAACGTAGACTGTTTGAGACATTACCCCCATGGAGGAAAGTAAGCATGGTGACTGTTGTATTCAATCCCGATGCAATTTCTGTGTTTCGTCAACACTCTGATAGTCCACAGATTACAGAATGCCTCCAGACTTGCTTCGGAAACTACTACTGGTCTTCCAGAGAACGATCAAAGCGTAGACTGTTTGAGACATTACTTCCATGGAGGAAAGTGCGCATGGTGACTGTTGTATTCAGTCCCGATGCAATTTCTGTGTTTCATCAACACTCTGATAGTCCACAGATTACTGAATGCCTCCAGATGTGCATTAGAAACTGCTACTGGTCTTCCAGGGAATTATCAAAGCGTAGACTGTTGGAGACATTACTTCCATGGAGGAAAGTGCGCATGGTGACGGATTTATTCAATCCCGATGAAATTTCTGTGTTTCATCAACACTCTGATGGTCCACAGATTACAGAATGCCTCCAGATGTGCATCGGAAACTACTACTGGTCTTCCAGGGAATGATCAAAACGTAGACTGTTTGAGACATTACTCCCATGGAGGAAAGTGCGCATGGTGACTGTTGTATTCAATCCCGATGCAATTTCTGTGTTTCATCAACACTCTGATAATCCACAGATTACAGAATACTTCCAGATGTGCATCGGAAACTACTACTGGCCTTCAAGGGAACGATCAAAGCGTAGAATATTTGAGACATTTTTCCCATGAAGGAAAGTGCGCATGGTGACTGTTGTATTCAATCCCGATGTAATTTTTTTGTTTGATCAACACTCAGATAGTCCACAGATTACAGAATGCCTCCAGATGTGCACAAGAAACTGCTACTGGTCTTCCAGGGAATTATCAAAGCGTAGACTGTTAGAGACATTACTTCCATGGAGGAAAGTGCGCATGGTGACGGCTTTATTCAATCCCGATGCAATTTCTGTGTTTCATCAACACTCTGATAGTCCACAGATTACAGAATGCCTCCAGATGTGCATCGGAAACTACTACTGGTCTTCCAGGGAACGATCAAAGCGTAGACTGTTAGAGACAATTCTCCCATGGTGGAAAGTGCGCGTGGTGACTGTTGTATTCAATCCCGATGCAATTTCTGTGTTTCATCAACACTCTGATAGGCCACAGATTACAGAATACCTCCAGATGTGCATCGGAAACTACTACTGGCCTTCAAGGGAACGATCAAAGCGTAGACTGTTAGAGACATTACTTCCATGGAGGAAAGTGCGCATGGTGACGGCTTTATTCAATCCCGATGCAATTTCTGTGTTTCATCAACACTCTGATAGTCCATAGATTACAGAATGCCTCCAGATGTGCATCGGAAACTACTACTGGTCTTCCAGGGAACGATCAAAGAGTAGACTGTTAGAGACATTACTTCAATGAAGGAAAGTGCGCATGGTGACGGCTTTATTCAATCCCGATGCAATTTCTGTGTTTCATCAACACTCTGATAGTCCACAGATTACAGAATGCCTCCAGATGTGCATCGGAAACTACTACTGGTCTTCCAGGGAACGATCAAAGCGTAGACTGTTTGAGACATTACTCCCATGGAGAAAAGTGCGCATGAAGACTGCTGTATTCAATCCCGATGCAATTTCTGTGTTTCATCTACACTCTGATAGTCCAGGGATTACAGAATGCCTCCAGATGTGCATCGCAAACTACTACTGGTCTTCCAGGGAACGATCAAACCGTAGCCTGTATTAGAATTACTCACATGGAGGAAAGTGCACATGGTGACTGTTTTACTCAATCCCGATGCATTTTCTGAGTTTCATCAACACTCTGATAGGCCACAGATTACAGAATGCCTCCAGATGTGCATCGGAAACTACTTCTGGTCTTCCAGGGAACGATCAAAGCATAGACTGTTAGAGACATTACTTCCATGGAGGAAAGTGCGCATGGTGACGGCTGTATTCAATCCCGATGCAATTTCTGTGTTTCATCAATACTCTGATAGTCCACAGATTACAGACTGCCTCCAGATGTGCATCGGGAACTACTACTGGTCTTCCAGGGAACGATCAAAGAATAGCCTGTTTGAGACATTACTCCCATGGAGGAAAGTGCGCATGGTGCCTGTTGTATTCAATCCCGATGCAATTTCTGTGATTCATCAACAGTCTGATAGTCCACAGACTACAGAATGCCTCCAGATGTGCATCGTAAACTACTACTGGTCTTCCAGGGAACGATCAAAACGTAGACTGTTTGAGACATTACTCCCAAGGAGGAAAGTGCGCATGGTGACTGTTGTATTCAATCCCGATGCAATTTCTGTGTTTCATCAACTGTGTGATAGTCCATAGACTACAGAATGCCTCCAGATGTGCATCGTAAACTACTACTGGTCTTCCAGGGAACGATCAAATCGTAGACTGTTTGAGACATTACACCCATGGAGGAAAGTGCGCATGGTGACTGTTGTATTCAATCCTGATGCAATTTCTGTGTTTCATCAACACACTGATAGTCCACAGATTACAGAATGCCTCCAGACTTGCTTCGGAAACTACTACTGGTCTTCCAGAGAACGATCAAAGAGTAGACTGTTTGAGACATTACTCCCATGGAGGAAAGTGCGCATGGTGACTGTTGTATTCAGTCCCGATGCAATTTCTGTGTTTCATCAACACTCTGATAGTCCACAGATTACTGAATGCATCCAGATGTGCATCGGAAACTACTACTGGCCTTCAAGGGAACGATCAAAGCGTAGATTGTTTGAGACATTTTTCCCATGAAGGAAAGTGCGCATGGTGACTGTTGTATTCAATGCCGCTGTAATTTTTTTGTTTGATCAACACTCAGATAGTCCACAGATTACAGAATGCCTCCAGATGTGCATTAGAAACTACTACTGGTCTTCCAGGGAATTATCAAAGCGTAGACTGTTAGAGACATTACTTCCATGGAGGAAAGTGCGCATGGTGACTGATTTATTCAATCCCGATGCAATTTCTGTGTTTCATCAACATTCTGATAGTCCACACATTACAGAATGCCTCCAGATGTGCATCTGAAACTACTACTGGTCTTCCAGGGAACGATCAAAGCATAGACTGTTAGTGACATTACTCCCATGGAATAAAGTGCGCATGGTGCCTGTTGTATTCAATCCCGATGCAATTTCTGTGTTTCATCAACAGTGTGATAGTCCACAGACTACAGAATGCCTCCAGATGTGCATCGTAAACTACTACTGGTCTTCCAGGGAACGATCAAAACGTAGACTGTTTGAGACATTACCCCCATGGAGGAAAGTAAGCATGGTGACTGTTGTATTCAATCCCGATGCAATTTCTGTGTTTCGTCAACACTCTGATAGTCCACAGATTACAGAATGCCTCCAGACTTGCTTCGGAAACTACTACGGGTCTTCCAGAGAACGATCAAAGAGTAGACTGTTTGAGACATTACTCCCATGGAGGAAAGTGCGCATGGTGACTGTTGTATTCAGTCCCGATGCAATTTCTGTGTTTCATCAACACTCTGATAGTCCACAGATTACTGAATGCATCCAGATGTGCATCGGAAACTACTACTGGCCTTCAAGGGAACGATCAAAGCGTAGATTGTTTGAGACATTTTTCCCATGAAGGAAAGTGCGCATGGTGACTGTTGTATTCAATGCCGATGTAATTTTTTTGTTTGATCAACACTCAGATAGTCCACAGATTACAGAATGCCTCCAGATGTGCATTAGAAACTACTACTGGTCTTCCAGGGAATTATCAAAGCGTAGACTGTTAGAGACATTACTTCCATGGAGGAAAGTGCGCACGGTGACTGATTTATTCAATCCCGATGCAATTTCTGTGTTTCATCAACACTCTGATAGTCCACAGATTGCCGAATGCCTCCAGATGTGCATCGGAAACTACTACTGGTCTTCCAGGGAACGATCAAAGCGTAGACTGTTAGAGACATTTCTCCCATGGTGGTAAGTGCGCGTGGTGACTGTTGTATTCAATCCCGATGCAATTTCTGTGTTTCATCAACACTCTGATAGTCCACAGATTACAGATTGTCTCCAGATGTGCATCGTAAACTACTACTGGTCTTCCAGGGAACGATCAAAACGTAGACTGTTTGAGACATTACTCCCAAGGAGGAAAGTGCGCATGAAGACTGTGGTATTCAATCCCGATGCAATTTCTGTGTTTCATCTACACTCTGATAGTCCACGGATTACAGAATGCCTCCAGATGTGCATCGGAAACTACTACTGGTCTTCCTGGGAACGACCAAAGTGTAGACTGTATGAGACAATACTCCCATGGAGGAAAGTGCGCATGGTGACTGTTGTATTCAATCCCGATGCAATTTCTGTGATTCATCAACACTCTGATAGCACACAGATTACAGAATGCCTCCAGATGTGCATCGGGAACTACTACTGGTCTTCCAGGGAACGATCAAAGAATAGCCTTGTTTGAGACATTACTCCCATGGAGGAAAGTGCGCATGGTGCCTGTTGTATTCAATCCCGATGCAATTTCTGTGATTCATCAACAGTCTGATAGTCCACAGACTACAGAATGCCTCCAGATGTGCATCGTAAACTACTACTGGTCTTCCAGGGAACGATCAAAACGTAGACTGTTTGAGACATTACTCCCAAGGAGGTAAGTGCGCATGGTGACTGTTGTATTCAATCCCGATGCAATTTCTGTGTTTCATCAACAGTGTGATAATCCACAGACTACAGAATGCCTCCAGATGTGCATCGTAAACTACTACTGGTCTTCCAGGGAACGATCAAAACGTAGACTGTTTGAGACATTACCCCCATGGAGGAAAGTAAGCATGGTGACTGTTGTATTCAATCCCGATGCAATTTCTGCGTTTCATCAACACTCTGATAGTCCACAGATTACAGAATGCCTCCAGACTTGCTTCGGAAACTACTACTGGTCTTCCAGAGAACGATCAAAGAGTAGACTGTTTGAGACATTACTCCCATGGAGGAAAGTGCGCATGGTGACTGTTGTATTCAGTCCCGATGCAATTTCTGTGTTTCATCAACACTCTGATAGTCCACAGATTACTGAATGCATCCAGATGTGCATCGGAAACTACTACTGGCCTTCAAGGGAACGATCAAAGCGTAGATTGTTTGAGACATTTTTCCCATGAAGGAAGGTGCGCATGGTGACTGTTGTATTCAATCCCGATGCAATTTCTGTGATTCATCAACACTCTGATAGCCCACAGATTATAGAATGCCTCCAGATGTGCATCGGGAACTACTACTGGTCTTCCAGGGAACGATCAAAGAATAGCCTTGTTTGAGACATTACTCCCATGGAGGAAAGTGCGCATGGTGCCTGTTGTATTCAATCCCGATGCAATTTCTGTGATTCATCAACAGTCTGATAGTCCACAGACTACAGAATGCCTCCAGATGTGCATCGTAAACTACTACTGGTCTTCCAGGGAACGATCAAAACGTAGACTGTTTAAGACATTACTCCCAAGGAGGAAAGTGCGCATGGTGACTGTTGTATTCAATCCCGATGCAATTTCTGTGTTTCATCAACACTCTGATAGTCCACAGATTACTGAATGCATCCAGATGTGCATCGGAAACTACTACTGGCCTTCAAGGGAACGATCAAAGCGTAGATTGTTTGAGACATTTTTCCCATGAAGGAAAGGGCGCATGGTGACTGTTGTATTCAATGCCGATGTAATTTTTTTGTTTGATGAACACTCAGATAGTCCACAGATTACAGAATGCCTCCAGATGTGCATTAGAAACTACTACTGGCCTTCCAGCTAATTATCAAAGCGTAGACTGTTAGAGACATTACTTCCATGGAGGAAAGTGCGCGTGGTGACTGTTGTATTCAATCCCGATGCAATTTCTGTGTTTCATCAACACTCTGATAGTCCACAGATTACAGATTATCTCCAGATGTGCATCATAAACTACTACTGGTCTTCCAGGGAACGATCAAAACGTAGACTGTTTGAGACATTACTCCCATGGAGGAAAGTGCGCATGGTGACTGTTGTATTCAATCCCGATGCAATTTCTGTGTTTTGATACACACTTCGAAGGTCCACAGATTACAGGATGCCTCCAGACTTGCTTCGGAAACTACTACTGGTCTTCCAGAGAACGATCAAAGAGTAGACTGTTTGAGACATTACTCCCATGGAGGAAAGTGCGCATGGTGACTGTTGTATTCAGTCCCGATGCAATTTCAGTGTTTCATCAACACTCTGATAGTCCACAGATTACTGAATGCCTCCAGATGTGCATCGGAAAGTACTACTGGCCTTCAAGGGAACGATCAAAGCGTAGAATGTTTGAGACATTTTTCCCATGAAGGAAAGTGCGCATGGTGACTGTTGTATTCAATCCCGATGTAGTTTTTTTGTTTGATCAACACTCAGATAGTCCACAGATTACAGAATGCCTCCAGATGTGCATTAGAAACTGCTACTGGTCTTCCAGGGAATTATAAAAGCGTAGACTGTTAGAGACATTACTTCCATGGAGGAAAGTGCGCATGGTGGCGGCTTTATTCAATCCCGATGCAATTTCTGTGTTTCATCAACACTCTGATAGTCTACAGATTACAGAATGCCTCCAGATGTGCATCGGAAACTACTACTGGTCTTCCAGGGAACGATCAAAACGTAGACTGTTAGAGACATTACTTCCATGGAGGAAAGTGCGCATGGTGACGGCTTTATTCAATCCCGATGCAATTTCTGTGTTTCATCAACACTCTGATAGTCCACAGATTACAGAATGCCTCCAGATGTGCATCGGAAACTACTACTGGTCTTCCAGGGAACGATCAAAGCGTAGACTGTTAGAGACATTTCTCCCATGGTGGAAAGTGCGCGTGGTGACTGTTGTATTCAATCCCGATGCAATTTCTGTGTTTCATCAACACTCTGATAGTCCACAGATTACAGAATGCCTCCAGACTTGCTTCGGAAACTACTACTGGTCTTAAAGAGAACGATCAAAGAGTAGACTGTTTGAGACATTACTCCCATGGAGGAAAGTGCGCATGGTGACTGTTGTATTCAGTCCCGATGCAATTTCTGTGTTTCATCAACACTCTGATAGTCCACAGATTACTGAATGCCTCCAGATGTGCATCAGAAACTACGACTGGCCTTCAAGGGAACGATCAAAGCGAAGAATGTTTGAGACATTTTTCCCATGAAGGAAAGTGCGCATGGTGACTGTTGTATTCAATCCCGCTGTAATATTTTTGTTTGATCAACACTCAGATAGTCCACAGATTACAGAATGCCTCCAGATGTGCATTAGAAACTGCTACTGGTCTTTCAGGGATTTATCAAAGCGTAGACTGTTAGAGACATTACTTCCATGGAGGAAAGTGCGCATGGTGACGGCATTATTTAATCCCGATGCAATTTCTGTGTTTCATCAACACTCTGATAGTCCACAGATTACAGAATGCCTCCAGATGTGCATCGGAAACTACTACTGGTCTTCCAGGGAACGATCAAAGCGTAGACTGTTAGAGACATTTCTCCCATGGTGGAAAGTGCGTGTGGTGATTGTTGTATTCAATCCCAATGCAATTTCTGTGTTTCATCAACACTCTGATAGTCCACAGATTACAGATTGTCTCCTGATGTGCATCGTAAACTACTACTGGTCTTCCAGGGAACGATCAAAACGTAGACTGTTTGAGACATTACTCCCATGGAGGAAAGTGCGCATGGTGACTCTTGTATTCAATCCCGATGCAATTTCTGTGTTTCATCAACACTCTGATAGGCCACAGATTACAGAATACCTCCAGATGTGCATCGGAAACTACTACTGGCCTTCAAGGGAACGATCAAAGCGTAGAATGTTTGAGACATTTTTCCCATGAAGGAAAGTGCGCATGGTGACTGTTGTATTCAATCCCGATGTAATTTTTTTGTTTGATCAACACTCAGATAGTCCACAGATTACAGAATGCCTCCAGATGTGCATTAGAAACTGCTACTGGTCTTCCAGGGAATTATCAAAGCGTAGACTGTTAGAGACATTACTTCCATGGAGGAAAGTGCGCATGGTGACGGCTTTATTCAATCCCGATGCAATTTCTGTGTTTCATCAACACTCTGATAGTCCACAGATTACAGAATGCCTCCAGATGTGCATCGGACAGTACTACTGGTCTTCCAGGGAACGATCAAAGAGTAGACTGTTAGAGACATTACTTCAATGAAGGAAAGTGCGCATGGTGACGGCTTTATTCAATCCCGATGCAATTTCTGTGTTTCATCAACACTCTGATAGTCCATAGATTACAGATTTTCTCCAGATGTGCATCGTAAACTACTACTGGTATTCCAGGGAACGATCAAAACGTAGACTGTTTGAGACATTACTCCCATGGGGGAAAGTGCGCATGGTGACGGCTGTATTCAATCCCGATGCAATTTCTGTGTTTCATCAATACTCTGATAGTCCACAGGTTACAGACTGCCTCCAGATGTGCATCGGGAACTACTACTGGTCTTCCAGGGAACGATCAAAGAATAGCCTGTTTGAGACATTACTCCCATGGAGAAAAGTGCGCATGGTGCCTGTTGTATTCAATCCCGATGCAATTTCTGTGATTCATCAACAGTCTGATAGTCCACAGACTACAGAATGCCTCCAGATGTGCATCGTAAACTACTACTGGTCTTCCAGGGAACGATCAAAGCATAGACTGTTAGAGACATTACTTCCATGGAGGAAAGTGCGCATGGTGACGGCTGTATTCAATCCCGATGCAATTTCTGTGTTTCATCAATACTCTGATAGTCCACAGATTACAGACTGCCTCCAGATGTGCATCGGAAACTACTACTGGTCTTCCAGGGAACGATCAAAGCGTAGACAGTTTGAGACATTTCTCCCATGGTGGAAAGTGCGCGTGGTGACTGTTGTATTCAATCCCGATGCAATTTCTGTGTTTCATCAGCACTATGATAGTCCACAGATTACAGAATGCCTCCAGATGTGCATCGGAAACTACTACTGGTCTTCCTGGGAACGACCAAAGTGTAGACTGTAAGAGACAATACTCCCATGGAGGAAGGTGCGCATGGTAACTGTTGTATTCAATCCCGATGCAATTTCTGTGTTTCACCAACACTCTGATAGCCCACAGATTACAGAATGCCTCCAGATGTGCATCGGAAACTACTACTGGTCTTCCAGGGAACGATCAAAGCATAGACTGTTATAGACATTACTTCCATGGAGGAAAGTGCGCATGGAGACGGCTGTATTCAATCCCGATGCAATTTCTGTGTTTCATCAACACTCTGATAGCCCACAGATTACAGAATGCCTCCAGATGTGCATCGGAAGCTACTACTGGTCTTCCAGGGAACGATCAAAGCATAGACTGTTAGAGACATTACTCCCATGGAGGAAAGTGCGCAGGGTGCCCTATTGTATTCAATCCCGATGCAATTTCTGTGTTTCATCAACAGTGTGATAGTCCACAGACTACAGAATGCCTCCAGATGTGCATCGTAAACTTCTACTGGTCTTCCAGGGAACGATCAAAACCTAGAATGTTTGAGACATTACCCCCATGGAGGAAAGTGCGCATGGTGACTGTTGTTTTCAATCCCGATGCAATTTCTGTGTTTCATCAACACTCTGATAGTCCACAGATTACAGAATGCCTCCAGACGTGCTTCGGAAACTACTACTGGTCTTCCAGAGAACGATCAAAGAGTAGACAGTTTGAGACATTACTCCCATGGAGGAAAGTGCGCATGGTGACTGTTGTATTCAGTCCCGATGCAATTTCAGTGTTTCATCAACACTCTGATAGTCCACAGATTACTGAATGCATCCAGATGTGCATCGGAAACTACTACTGGCCTTCAAGGGAACGATCAAAGCGTAAAATGTTTGAGACATTTTTCAATTGAAGGAAAGTGCGCATGGTGACTGTTGTATTCAATGCCGATATAATTTTTTTGTTTGATCAACTCTCAGATAGTCCACAGATTACAGAATGCCTCCAGATGTGCATTAGAAACTACTACTGGTCTTCCAGGGAATTATCAAAGCGTAGACTGTTAGAGACATTACCTCCATGGAGGAAAGTGCGCATGGTGACTGCTTTATTCAATCCCGATGCAATTTCTGTGTTTCATCAACACTCTGATAGTCCACAGATTACATAATGCCTCCAGATGTGCATCGGAAACTACTACTGTTCTTCCAGGGAACGATCAAGCGTAGACTGTTAGAGACATTACTTCCATGGAGGGAAGTGCGCATGGTGACGGCTTTATTCAATCCCGATGCAATTTCTGTGTTTCATTACCACTCTGATAGTCCACAGATTACAGAATGCCTCCAGATGTGCATCGGGAACTACTACTGGTCTTCCAGGCAACGATCAAAGAATAGCCTGTCTGAGACATTACTCCCATGGAGGAAAGTGCGCATGGTGACTGTTGTATTCAGTCCCGATGCAATTTCTGTGTTTCATCAACACTCTGATAGTCCACAGATTACTGAATGCATCCAGATGTGCATCGGAAACTACTACTATCCTTCAAGGAAACGATCAAAGCGTAGAATGTTTGAGACATTTTTCCCATGAAGGAAAGTGCGCATGGTGACTGTTGTATTCAATGCCGATGTAATTTTTTTGTTTGATCAACACTCAGATAGTCCACAGATTACAGAATGCCTCCAGATGTGCATTAGAAACTACTACTGGTCTTCCAGGGAATTATCAAAGGGTAGACTGTTTGAGAAATACCCCCATGGAGGAAAGTGCGCATGGTGACTGTTGTATTCAATCCCGATGCAATTTCTGTGTTTCATCAACACTCTGATAGTCCACACATTACAGAATGCGTCCAGACTTGCTTTGGAAACTACTACTGGTCTTCCAGAGAACGATCAAAGAGTAGACTGTTTGAGACATTACTTCCATGGAGGAAAGTGCGCATGGTGGCGGCTTTATTCAATCCCGATGCAATTTCTGTGTTTCATCAACACTCTGATAGTCCACAGATTACAGAATGCCTCCAGATGTGCATCGGAAACTACTACTGGTCTTCCAGTGAACGATCAAAGCGTAGACTGTTAGAGACATTACTTCCATGGAGGAAAGTGCGCATGGTGACGGCTTTATTCAATCCCGATGCAATTTCTGTGTTTCATCAACACTCTGATAGTCCACAGATTACAGAATGCCTCCAGATGTGCATCGGAAACTACTACTGGTCTTCCAGGGAACGATCAAAGCGTAGACTGTTAGAGACATTTCTCTCATGGTGGAAAGTGCGCGTGGTGACTGTTGTATTCAATCCCGATGCAATTTCTGTGTTTCATCAACACTCTGATAGTCCACAGATTACAGAATGCCTCCAGACTTGCTTCGGAAACTACTACTGGTCTTAAAGAGAACGATCAAAGAGTAGACTGTTTGAGACATTACTCCCATGGAGGAAAGTGCGCATGGTGACTGTTGTATTCAGTCCCGATGCAATTTCTGTGTTTCATCAACACTCTGATAGTCCACAGATTACTGAATGCCTCCAGATGTGCATCAGAAACTACGACTGGCCTTCAAGGGAACGATCAAAGCGAAGAATGTTTGAGACATTTTTCCCATGAAGGAAAGTGCGCATGGTGACTGTTGTATTCAATCCCGATGTAATTTTTTTGTTTGATCAACACTCAGATAGTCCACAGATTACAGAATGCCTCCAGATGTGCATTAGAAACTGCTACTGGTCTTTCAGGGAATTATCAAAGCGTAGACTGTTAGAGACATTACTTCCATGGAGGAAAGTGCGCATGGTGACGGCTTTATTTAATCCCGATGCAATTTCTGTGTTTCATCAACACTCTGATAGTCCACAGATTACAGAATGCCTCCAGATGTGCATCGGAAACTACTACTGGTCTTCCAGGGAACGATCAAAGCGTAGACTGTTAGAGACATTTCTCCCGTGGTGGAAAGTGCGTGTGGTGATTGTTGTATTCAATCTCAATGCAATTTCTGTGTTTCATCAACACTCTGATAGTCCACAGATTACAGATTGTCTCCAGATGTGCATCGTAAACTACTACTGGTCTTCCAGGGAACGATCAAAACGTAGACTGTTTGAGACATTACTCCCATGGAGGAAAGTGCGCATGGTGACTCTTGTATTCAATCCCGATGCAATTTCTGTGTTTCATCAACACTCTGATAGGCCACAGATTACAGAATACCTCCAGATGTGCATCGGAAACTACTACTGGCCTTCAAGGGAACGATCAAAGCGTAGAATGTTTGAGACATTTTTCCCATGAAGGAAAGTGCGCATGGTGACTGTTGTATTCAATCCCGATGTAATTTTTTAGTTTGATCAACACTCAGATAGTCCACAGATTACAGAATGCCTCCAGATGTGCATTAGAAACTGCTACTGGTCTTCCAGGGAATTATCAAAGCGTAGAGTGTTAGAGACACTACTTCCATGGAGGAAAGTGCGCATGGTGACGGCTTTATTCAATCCCGATACAATTTCTGTGTTTCATCAACACTCTGATAGTCCACAGATTACAGAATGCCTCCAGATGTGCATCGGAAACTACTACTGGTCTTCCAGGGAACGATCAAAGCGTAGACTGTTAGAGACATTTCTCCCGTGGTGGAAAGTGCGTGTGGTGATTGTTGTATTCAATCCCAATGCAATTTCTGTGTTTCATCAACACTCTGATAGTCCACAGATTACAGATTGTCTCCAGATGTGCATCGTAAACTACTACTGGTCTTCCAGGGAACGATCAAAACGTAGACTGTTTGAGACATTACTCCCATGGAGGAAAGTGCGCATGGTGACTCTTGTATTCAATCCCGATGCAATTTCTGTGTTTCATCAACACTCTGATAGTCCACAGATTACAGAATGCCTCCAGATGTGCATCGGAAACTACTACTGGTCTTCCAGGGAACGATCAAAGCGTAGACTGTTAGAGACATTACTTCCATGGAGGGAAGTGCGCATGGTGACGTCTTTATTCAATCCCGATGCAATTTCTGTGTTTCATTACCACTCTGATAGTCCACAGATTACAGAATGCCTCCAGATGTGCATCGGAAACTACTACTGGTCTTCCAGGGAACGATCAAAGCGTAGACTGTTAGAGACATTTCTCCCATGGTGGAAAGTGCGCATGGTGACTGTTGTATTCAATCCCGATGCAATATCTGTGTTTCATCAACACTCTGATAGTCTACAGATCACAGATTGTCTCCAGATGTGCATCGTAAACTACTACTGGTCTTCCAGGGAACGATCAAAACGTAGACTGTTTGAGACATTACGCCCATGGAGGAAAGTGCGCATAAAGACTGTTGTATCCAATCCCGATGCAATTTCTGTGTTCCATCAACACTCAGATAGTCCACGGATTACAGAATGCCTCCAGATGTGCATCGGAAACCCCTACTTGTCTTCCAGGGAACGATCAAAGCGTAGCCTGTATTAGACTTACTCACATGGAGGAAAGTGCACATGGTGACTGTTTTACTCAATCCTGATGCATTTTCTGAGTTTCATCAACACTCTGATAATCCACAGATTACAGAATGCCTCCAGATGTGCATCGGAAACTACTTCTGGTCTTCCAGGGAACGATCAAAGCATAGACTGTTAGAGACATTACTTCCATGGAGGAAAGTGCGCATGGTGACGGCTGTATTCAATCCCCATGCAATTTTCTGTGTTTCATCAATATTCTGATAGTCCACAGACTACAGACTGCCTCCAGATGTGCATCGGGAACTACTACTGGTCTTCCAGGGAACGATCAAAGAATAGCCTGTTTGAGACATTACTCCCATGGAGGAAAGTGCGCATGGTGACTGTTGTATTCAGTCCCGATGCAATTTCTGTGTTTCATCAACACTCTGATAGTCCACAGATTACTGAATGCATCCAGATGTGCATCGGAAACTACTACTATCCTTCAAGGAAACGATCAAAGCGTAGAATGTTTGAGACATTTTTCCCATGAAGGAAAGTGCGCATGGTGACTGTTGTATTCAATGCCGATGTAATTTTTTTGTTTGATCAACACTCAGATAGTCCACAGATTACAGAATGCCTCCAGATGTGCATTAGAAACTACTACTGGTCTTCCAGGGAATTATCAAAGGGTAGACTGTTTGAGAAATACCCCCATGGAGGAAAGTGCGCATGGTGACTGTTGTATTCAATCCCCATGCAATTTCTGTGTTTCTTCAACACTCTGATAGTCCACACATTACAGAATGCGTCCAGACTTGCTTTGGAAACTACTACTGGTCTTCCAGAGAACGATCAAAGAGTAGACTGCTTGAGACATTACTTCCATGGAGGAAAGTGCGCATGGTGGCGGCTTTATTCAATCCCGATGCAATTTCTGTGTTTCATCAACACTCTGATAGTCCACAGATTACAGAATGCCTCCAGATGTGCATCGGAAACTACTACTGGTCTTCCAGTGAACGATCAAAGCGTAGACTGTTAGAGACATTACTTCCATGGAGGAAAGTGCGCATGGTGACGGCTTTATTCAATCCCGATGCAATGTCTGTGTTTCATCAACACTCTGATAGTCCACAGATTACAGAATGCCTCCAGATGTGCATCGGAAACTACTACTGGTCTTCCAGGGAACGATCAAAGCGTAGACTGTTAGAGACATTTCTCCCATGGTGGAAAGTGCGCGTGGTGACTGTTGTATTCAATCCCGATGCAATTTCTGTGTTTCATCAACACTCTGATAGTCCACAGATTACAGAATGCCTCCAGACTTGCTTCGGAAACTACTACTGGTCTTAAAGAGAACGATCAAAGAATAGACTGTTTGAGACATTACTCCCATGGAGGAAAGTGCGCATGGTGACTGTTGTATTCAGTCCCGATGCAATTTCTGTGTTTCATCAACACTCTGATAGTCCACAGATTACTGAATGCCTCCAGATGTGCATCAGAAACTACGACTGGCCTTCAAGGGAACGATCAAAGCGAAGAATGTTTGAGACATTTTTCCCATGAAGGAAAGTGCGCATGGTGACTGTTGTATTCAATCCCGATGTAATTTTTTTGTTTGATCAACACTCAGATAGTCCACAGATTACAGAATGCCTCCAGATGTGCATTAGAAACTGCTACTGGTCTTTCAGGGAATTATCAAAGCGTAGACTGTTAGAGACATTACTTCCATGGAGGAAAGTGCGCATGGTGACGGCTTTATTTAATCCCGATGCAATTTCTGTGTTTCATCAACACTCTGATAGTCCACAGATTACAGAATGCCTCCAGATGTGCATCGGAAACTACTACTGGTCTTCCAGGGAACGATCAAAGCGTAGACTGTTAGAGACATTTCTCCCGTGGTGGAAAGTGCGTGTGGTGATTGTTGTGTTCAATCCCAATGCAATTTCTGTGTTTCATCAACACTCTGATAGTCCACAGATTACAGATTGTCTCCAGATGTGCATCGTAAACTACTACTGGTCTTCCAGGGAACGATCAAAACGTAGACTGTTTGAGACATTACTCCCATGGAGGAAAGTGCGCATGGTGACTCTTGTATTCAATCCCGATGCAATTTCTGTGTTTCATCAACACTCTGATAGGCCACAGATTACAGAATACCTCCAGATGTGCATCGGAAACTACTACTGGCCTTCAAGGGAACGATCAAAGCGTAGAATGTTTGAGACATTTTTCCCATGAAGGAAAGTGCGCATGGTGACTGTTGTATTCAATCCCGATGTAATTTTTTTGTTTGATCAACACTCAGATAGTCCACAGATTACAGAATGCCTCCAGATGTGCATTAGAAACTGCTACTGGTCTTCCAGGGAATTATCAAAGCGTAGACTGTTAGAGACATTACTTCCATGGAGGAAAGTGCGCATGGTGACGGCTTTATTCAATCCCGATGCAATTTCTGTGTTTCATCAACACTCTGATAGTCCACAGATTACAGAATGCCTCCAGATGTGCATCGGACACTACTACTGGTCTTCCAGGGAACGATCAAAGAGTAGACTGTTAGAGACATTACTTCAATGAAGGAAAGTGCGCATGGTGACGGCTTTATTCAATCCCGATGCAATTTCTGTGTTTCATCAACACTCTGATAGTCCACAGATTACAGATTGTCTCCAGATGTGCATCGTAAACTACTACTGGTCTTCCAGGGAACGATCAAAACGTAGACTGTTTGAGACATTACTCCCATGGGGGGAAGTGCGCATGGTGACGGCTGTATTCAATCCCGATGCAATTTCTGTGTTTCATCAATACTCTGATAGTCCACAGATTACAGACTGCCTCCAGATGTGCATCGGAAACTACTACTGGTCTTCCAGGGAACGATCAAAGCGTAGACAGTTTGAGACATTTCTCCCATGGTGGAAAGTGCGCGTGGTGACTGTTGTATTCAATCCCGATGCAATTTCTGTGTTTCATCAGCACTATGATAGTCCACAGATTACAGAATGCCTCCAGATGTGCATCGGAAACTACTACTGGTCTTCCTGGGAACGACCAAAGTGTAGACTGTATGAGACAATACTCCCATGGAGGAAAGTGCGCATGGTCACTGTTGTATTCAATCCCGATGCAATTTCTGTGTTTCACCAACACTCTGATAGCCCATAGATTACAGAATGCCTCCAGATGTGCATCGGAAACTACTACTGGTCTTCCAGGGAACGATCAAAGCATAGACTGTTATAGACATTACTTCCATGGAGGAAAGTGCGCATGGAGACGGCTGTATTCAATCCCGATGCAATTTCTGTGTTTCATCAACACTCTGATAGCCCACAGATTACAGAATGCCTCCAGATGTGCATCGGAAACTACTACTGGTCTTCGAGGGAACGATCAAAGCATAGACTGTTAGAGACATTACTCCCATGGAGGAAAGTGCGCAGGGTGCCTGTTGTATTCAATCCCGATGCAATATCTGTGTTTCATCAACAGTGTGATAGTCCACAGACTACAGAATGCCTCCAGATGTGCATCGTAAACTTCTACTGGTCTTCCAGGGAACGATCAAAACCTAGAATGTTTGAGACATTACCCCCATGGAGGAAAGTGCGCATGGTGACTGTTGTATTCAATCCCGATGCAATTTCTGTGTTTCATCAACACTCTGATAGTCCACAGATTACAGAATGCCTCCAGACTTGCTTCGGAAACTACTACTGGTCTTCCAGAGAACGATCAAAGAGTAGACAGTTTGAGACATTACTCCCATGGAGGAAAGTGCGCATGGTGACTGTTGTATTCAGTCCCGATGCAATTTCTGTGTTTCATCAACACTCTGCTAGTCCACAGATTACTGAATGCATCCAGATGTGCATCGGAAACTACTACTGGCCTTCAAGGGTACGATCAAAGCGTAAAATGTTTGAGACATTTTTCCCATGAAGGTAAGTGCACATGGTGACTGTTGTATTCAATGCCGATATAATTTTTCTGTTTGATCAACTCTCAGATAGTCCACAGATTACAGAATGCCTCCAGATGTGCATTAGAAACTACTACTGGTCTTCCAGGGAATTATCAAAGCGTAGACTGTTAGAGACATTACCTCCATGGAGGAAAGTGCGCATGGTGACTGCTTTATTCAATCCCGATGCAATTTCTGTGTTTCATCAACACTCTGATAGTCCACAGATTACAGAATGCCTCCAGATGTGCATCGGAAACTACTACTGGTCTTCCAGGGAACGATCAAAGCGTAGACTGTTAGAGACATTACTTCCATGGAGGAAAGTGCTCATGGTGAAGGCTGTATTCAATCCCCATGCAATTTTCTGTGTTTCATCAATATTCTGATAGTCCACAGACTACAGACTGCCTCCAGATGTGCATCGGGAACTACTACTGGTCTTCCAGGGAACGATCAAAGAATAGCCTGTTTGAGACATTACTCCCATGGAGGAAAGTGTGCATGGTGACTGTTGTATTCAGTCCCGATGCAATTTCTGTGTTTCATCAACACTCTGATAGTCCACAGATTACTGAATGCATCCAGATGTGCATCGGAAACTACTACTATCCTTCAAGGAAACGATCAAAACGTAGAATGTTTGAGACATTTTTCCCATGAAGGAAAGTGCGCATGGTGACTGTTGTATTCAAAGCCGATGTAATTTTTTTGTTTGATCAACACTCAGATAGTCCACAGATTACAGAATGCCTCCAGATGTTCATTAGAAACTACTACTGGTCTTCCAGGGAATTATCAAAGGGTAGACTGTTTGAGAAATACCCCCATGGAGGAAAGTGCGCATGGTGACTGTTGTATTCAATCCCGATGCAATTTCTGTGTTTCATCAACACTCTGATAGTCCACACATTACAGAATGCGTCCAGACTTGCTTTGGAAACTACTACTGGTCTTCCAGAGAACGATCAAAGAGTAGACTGTTTGAGACATTACTTCCATGGAGGAAAGTGCTTATGGTGGCGGCTTTATTCAATCCCGATGCAATATCTGTGTTTCATCAACACTCTGATAGTTCACAGATTACAGAATGCCTCCAGATGTGCATCGGAAACTACTACTGGTCTTCCAGTGAACGATCAAAGCGTAGACTGTTAGAGACATTACTTCCATGGAGGAAAGTGCGCATGGTGACGGCTTTATTTAATCCCGATGCAATTTCTGTGTTTCATCAACACTCTGATAGTCCACAGTTTACAGAATGCCCCCAGATGTGCATCGGAAACTACTACTGGTCTTCCAGGGAACGATCAAAGCGTAGACTGTTAGAGACATTTCTCCCATGGTGGAAAGTGCGCGTGGTGACTGTTGTATTCAATCCCAATGCAATTTCTGTGTTTCATCAACACTCTGATAGTCCACAGATTACAGAATGCCTCCAGACTTGCTTCGGAAACTACTACTGGTCTTAAAGAGAACGATCAAAGAGTAGACTGTTTGAGACATTACTCCCATGGAGGAAAGTGCGCATGGTGACTGTTGTATTCAGTCCCGATGCAATTTCTGTGTTTCATCAACACTCTGATAGTCCACAGATTACTGAATGCCTCCAGATGTGCATCAGAAACTACGACTGGCCTTCAAGGGAACGATCAAAGCGAAGAATGTTTGAGACATTTTTCCCATGAAGGAAAGTGCGCATGGTGACTGTTGTATTCAATCCCGATGTAATTTTTTTGTTTGATCAACACTCAGATAGTCCACAGATTACAGAATGCCTCCAGATGTGCATTAGAAACTGCTACTGGTCTTTCAGGGAATTATCAAAGCGTAGACTGTTAGAGACATTACTTCCATGGAGGAAAGTGCGCATGGTGACGGCTTTATTTAATCCCGATGCAATTTCTGTGTTTCATCAACAATCTGATAGTCCACAGATTACAGAATGCCTCCAGATGTGCATCGGAAACTACTACTGGTCTTCCAGGGAACGATCAAAGCGTAGACTGTTAGAGACATTTCTCCCGTGGTGGAAAGTGCGTGTGGTGATTGTTGTATTCAATCCCAATGCAATTTCTGTGTTTCATCAACACTCTGATAGTCCACAGATAACAGATTGTCTCCAGATGTGCATCGTAAACTACTACTGGTCTTCCAGGGAACGATCAAAACGTAGACTGTTTGAGACATTACTCCCATGGAGGAAAGTGCGCATGGTGACTCTTGTATTCAATCCCGATGCAATTTCTGCGTTTCATCAACACTCTGATAGGCCACAGATTACAGAATACCTCCAGATGTGCATCGGAAACTACTACTGGCCTTCAAGGGAACGATCAAAGCGTAGAATGTTTGAGACATTTTTCCCATGAAGGAAAGTGCGCATGGTGACTGTTGTATTCAATCCCGATGTAATTTTTTTGTTTGATCAACACTCAGATAGTCCACAGATTACAGAATGCCTCCAGATGTGCATTAGAAACTGCTACTGGTCTTCCAGGGAATTATCAAAGCGTAGACTGTTAGAGACATTACTTCCATGGAGGAAAGTGCGCATGGTGACGGCTTTATTCAATCCCGATGCAATTTCTGTGTTTCATCAACACTCTGATAGTCCACAGATTACAGAATGCCTCCAGATGTGCATCGGACACTACTACTGGTCTTCCAGGGAACGATCAAAGAGTAGACTGTTAGAGACATTACTTCAATGAAGGAAAGTGCGCATGGTGACGGCTTTATTCAATCCCGATGCAATTTCTGTGTTTCATCAACACTCTGATAGTCCACAGATTACAGATTGTCTCCAGATGTGCATCGTAAACTACTACTGGTCTTCCAGGGAACGATCAAAACGTAGACTGTTTGAGACATTACTCCCATGGGGGAAAGTGCGCATGGTGACGGCTGTATTCAATCCCGATGCAATTTCTGTGTTTCATCAATACTCTGATAGTCCACAGATTACAGACTGCCTCCAGATGTGCATCGGGAACTACTACTGGTCTTCCAGGGAACGATCAAAGAATAGCCTGTTTGAGACATTACACCCATGGAGAAAAGTGCGCATGGTGCCTGTTGTATTCAATCCCGATGCAATTTCTGTGATTCATCAACAGTCTGATAGTCCACAGACTACAGAATGCCTCCAGATGTGCATCGTAAACTACTACTGGTCTTCCAGGGAACGATCAAAACGTAGACTGTTTGAGACATTACTCCCAAGGAGGAAAGTGCGCATGGTGAGTGTTGTATTCAATCCCGATGCAATTTCTGTGATTCATCAACAGTCTGATAGTCCACAGACTACAGAATGCCTCCAGATGTGCATCGTAAACTACTACTGGTCTTCCAGGGAACGTTCAAAACGTAGACTGTTTGAGACATTACTCCCAAGGAGGAAAGTGCGCATGGTGACTGTTGTATTCAATCCCGATGCAATTTCTGTGTTTCATCAACACTCTGATAGCCCACAGATTACAGAATGCCTCCTGATGTGCATCGGAAACTACTACTGGTCTTCCAGGGAACGATCAAAGCATAGACTGTTATAGACATTACTTCCATGGAGGAAAGTGCGCATGGAGACGGCTGTATTCAATCCCGATGCAATTTCTGTGTTTCATCAACACTCTGATAGCCCACAGATTACAGAATGCCTCCAGATGTGCATCGGAAACTACTACTGGTCTTCGAGGGAACGATCAAAGCATAGACTGTTAGAGACATTACTCCCATGGAGGAAAGTGCGCAGGGTGCCTGTTGTATTCAATCCCGATGCAATATCTGTGTTTCATCAACAGTGTGATAGTCCACAGACTACAGAATGCCTCCAGATGTGCATCGTAAACTTCTACTGGTCTTCCAGGGAACGATCAAAACCTAGAATGTTTGAGACATTACCCCCATGGAGGAAAGTGCGCATGGTGACTGTTGTATTCAATCCCGATGCAATTTCTGTGTTTCATCAACACTCTGATAGTTCACAGATTACAGAATGTCTCCAGACTTGCTTCGGAAACTACTACTGGTCTTCCAGAGAACGATCAAAGAGTAGACAGTTTGAGACATTACTCCCATGGAGGAAAGTGCGCATGGTGACTGTTGTATTCAGTCCCGATGCAATTTCTGTGTTTCATCAACACTCTGCTAGTCCACAGATTACTGAATGCATCCAGATGTGCATCGGAAACTACTACTGGCCTTCAAGGGAACGATCAAAGCGTAAAATGTTTGAGACATTTTTCCCATGAAGGTAAGTGCGCATGGTGACTGTTGTATTCAATGCCGATATAATTTTTCTGTTTGATCAACTCTCAGATAGTCCACAGATTACAGAATGCCTCCAGATGTGCATTAGAAACTACTAGTGGTTTTCCAGGGAATTATCAAAGCGTAGACTGTTAGAGACATTACTTCCATGGAGGAAAGTGCGCATGGTGACTGCTTTATTCAATCCCGATGCAATTTCTGTGTTTCATCAACACTCTGATAGTCCACAGATTACTGAATGCCTCCAGATGTGCATCGGAAACTACTACTGGTCTTCCAGGGAACGATCAAAGCGTAGACTGTTAGAGACATTACTTCCATGGGGGGAAGTGCGCATGGTGACGGCTTTATTCAATCCCGATGCAATTTCTGTGTTTCATTACCACTCTGATAGTCCACAGATTACAGAATGCCTCCAGATGTGCATCGGAAACTACTACTGGTCTTCCAGGGAACGATCAAAGCGTAGACTGTTAGAGACATTTCTCCCATGGTGGAAAGTGCGCGTGGTGACTGTTGTATTCAATCCCGATGCAATTTCTGTGTTTCATCAACACTCTGATAGTCTACAGATCACAGATTGTCTCCAGATGTGCATCGTAAACTACTAATGGTCTTCCAGGGAACGATCAAAACGTAGACTGTTTGAGACATTACTCCCATGGAGGAAAGTGCGCATAAAGACTGTTGTATCCAATCCCGATGCAATTTCTGTGTTCCATCAACACTCAGATAGTCCTCGGATTACAGAATGCCTCCAGATGTGCATCGGAAACTCCTACTGGTCTTCCAGGGAACGATCAAAGCGTAGCCTGTATTAGACTTACTCACATGGAGGAAAGCGCACATGGTGACTGTTTTACTCAATCCCGATGCATTTTCTGAGTTTCATCAACACTCTGATAGTCCACAGATTACAGAATGCCTCCAGATGTGCATCGGAAACTACTTCTGGTCTTCCAGGGAACGATCAAAGCATAGACTGTTAGAGACATTACTTCCATGGAGGAAAGAGCGCATGGTGACGGCTGTATTCAATCCCCATGCAATTTTCTGTGTTTCATCAATATTCTGATAGTCCACAGACTACAGACTGCCTCCAGATGTGCATCGGGAACTACTACTGGTCTTCCAGGGAACGATCAAAGAATAGCCTGTTTGAGACATTACTCCCATGGAGGAAAGTGCGCATGGTACCTGTTGTATTCAATCCCGATGCAATTTCTGTGTTTCATCAACAGTGTGATAGTCCACAGATTACTGAATGCATCCAGATGTGCATCGGAAACTACTACTATCCTTCAAGGAACGATCAAAGCGTAGAATGTTTTAGACATTTTTCCCATGAAGGAAAGTGCGCATGGTGACTGTTGTATTCAATGCCGATGTAATTTTTTTGTTTGATCAACACTCAGATAGTCCACAGATTACAGAATGCCTCCAGATGTGCATTAGAAACTACTACTGGTCTTCAGGGAATTATCAAAGCGTAGACTGTTAGAGACATTACTTCCATGGAGGAAAGTGCGCATGGTGACTGCTTTATTCAATCCCGATGCAATTTCTGTGTTTCATCAACACTCTGATAGTCCACAGATTACAGAATGCCTCCAGATGTGCATCGGAAACTACTACTGGTCTTCCAGGGAACGATCAAAGCGTAGACTGTTAGAGACATTACTTCCATGGAGGGAAGTGCGCATGGTGACGGCTTTATTCAATCCCGATGCAATTTCTGTGTTTCATTACCACTCTGATAGTCCACAGATTACAGAATGCCTCCAGATGTGCATCGGAAACTACTACTGGTCTTCCAGGGAACGATCAAAGCGTAGACTGTTAGAGACATTTCTCCCATGGTGGAAAGTGCGCGTGGTGACTGTTGTATTCAATCCCGATGCAATTTCTGTGTTTCATCAACACTCTGATAGTCTACAGATCACAGATTGTCTCCAGATGTGCATCGTAAACTACTAATGGTCTTCCAGGGAACGATCAAAACGTAGACTGTTTGAGACATTACTCCCATGGAGGAAAGTGCGCATAAAGACTGTTGTATCCAATCCCGATGCAATTTCTGTGTTCCATCAACACTCAGATAGTCCACGGATTACAGAATGCCTCCAGATGTGCATCGGAAACTCCTACTGGTCTTCCAGGGAACGATCAAAGCGTAGCCTGTATTAGACTTACTCACATGGAGGAAAGCGCACATGGTGACTGTTTTACTCAATCCCGATGCATTTTCTGAGTTTCATCAACACTCTGATAGTCCACAGATTACAGAATGCCTCCAGATGTGCATCGGAAACTACTTCTGGTCTTCCAGAGAACGATCAAAGAGTAGACTGTTTGAGACATTACTCCCATGGAGGAAAGTGCGCATGGTGACTGTTGTATTCAGTCCCGATGCAATTTCTGTGTTTCATCAACACTCTGCTAGTCCACAGATTACTGAATGCATCCAGATGTGCATCGGAAACTACTACTGGCCTTCAAGGGAACGATCAAAGCGTAAAATGTTTGAGACATTTTTCCCATGAAGGTAAGTGCGCATGGTGACTGTTGTATTCAATGCCGATATAATTTTTCTGTTTGATCAACTCTCAGATAGTCCACAGATTACAGAATGCCTCCAGATGTGCATTAGAAACTACTAGTGGTTCTCCAGGGAATTATCAAAGCGTAGACTGTTAGAGACATTACTTCCATGGAGGAAAGTGCGCATGGTGACTGCTTTATTCAATCCCGATGCAATTTCTGTGTTTCATCAACACTCTGATAGTCCACAGATTACAGAATGCCTCCAGATGTGCATCGGAAACTACTACTGGTCTTCCAGGGAACGATCAAAGCGTAGACTGTTAGAGACATTACTTCCATGGAGGGAAGTGCGCATGGTGACGGCTTTATTCAATCCCGATGCAATTTCTGTGTTTCATTACCACTCTGATAGTCCACAGATTACAGAATGCCTCCAGATGTGCATCGGAAACTACTACTGGTCTTCCAGGGAACGATCAAAGCGTAGACTGTTAGAGACATTTCTCCCATGGTGGAAAGTGCGCGTGGTGACTGTTGTATTCAATCCCGATGCAATTTCTGTGTTTCATCAACACTCTGATAGTCTACAGATCACAGATTGTCTCCAGATGTGCATCGTAAACTACTAATGGTCTTCCAGGGAACGATCAAAACGTAGACTGTTTGAGACATTACTCCCATGGAGGAAAGTGCGCATAAAGACTGTTGTATCCAATCCCGATGCAATTTCTGTGTTCCATCAACACTCAGATAGTCCACGGATTACAGAATGCCTCCAGATGTGCATCGGAAACTCCTACTGGTCTTCCAGGGAACGATCAAAGCGTAGCCTGTATTAGACTTACTCACATGGAGGAAAGCGCACATGGTGACTGTTTTACTCAATCCCGATGCATTTTCTGAGTTTCATCAACACTCTGATAGTCCACAGATTACAGAATGCCTCCAGATGTGCATCGGAAACTACTTCTGGTCTTCCAGGGAACGATCAAAGCATAGACTGTTAGAGACATTACTTCCATGGAGGAAAGAGCGCATGGTGACGGCTGTATTCAATCCCCATGCAATTTTCTGTGTTTCATCAATATTCTGATAGTCCACAGACTACAGACTGCCTCCAGATGTGCATCGGGAACTACTACTGGTCTTCCAGGGAACGATCAAAGAATAGCCTGTTTGAGACATTACTCCCATGGAGGAAAGTGCGCATGGTACCTGTTGTATTCAATCCCGATGCAATTTCTGTATTTCATCAACAGTGTGATAGTCCACAGACTACAGAATGCCTCCAGATGTGCATCGTAAGCTACTACTGGTCTTCCAGGGAACGATCAAAACGTAGACTGTTTGAGACATTACCCCCATGGAGGAAAGTGCGCATGGTGACTGTTGTATTCAATCCCGATGCAATTTCTGTGTTTCATCAACACTCAGATACTCATCAGATTACAGAATGCCTCCAGACTTGCTTCGGAAACTACTACTGGTCTTCCAGAGAACGATCAAAGAGTAGACTGTTTGAGACATTACTCCCATGGAGGAAAGTGCGCATGGTGACTGTTGTATTCAGTCCCGATGCAATTTCTGTGTTTCATCAACACTCTGATAGTCCACAGATTACTGAATGCATCCAGATGTGCATCGGAAACTACTACTATCCTTCAAGGGAACGATCAAAGCGTAGAATGTTTGAGACATTTTTCCCATGAAGGAAAGTGCGCATGGTGACTGTTGTATTCAATGCCGATGCAATTTCTCTGTTTGATCAACACTCAGATAGTCCACAGATTACAGAATGCCTCCAGATGTGCATTAGAAACTACTACTGGTCTTCCAGGGAATTATCAAAGCGTAGACTGTTAGAGACATTACTTCCATGGAGGAAAGTGCGCACGGTGACTGTTGTATTCAAACTCGATGCAATTTCTGTATTTCATCAACACTCAGATACTCATCAGATTACAGAATGCCTCCAGACTTGCTTCGGAAACTACTACTGGTCTTCCAGAGAACGATCAAAACGTAGACTGTTTGAGACATTACTCCCATGGAGGAAAGTGCGCATGGTGACTGTTGTATTCAATCCCGATGCAATTTCTGTGTTTTGATACACACTTTGAAGGTCCACAGATTACAGAATGCCGTCAGACATGCATCGGAAACAACTACTGGTCTTCCACGGAACGATAAATGCGTAGACTGTTTGAGAATTACCCCCATGGAGGAAAGTGCGCATGGTGACTGTTGTATTCAATCCCGATGCAATTTCTGTGTTTCATCAACACTCTGATAGTCCACAGATAACAGAATGCCGCCAGACTTGCTTCGGAAACTACTACTGGTCTTCCAGAGAACGATCAAAGAGTAGACTGTTTGAGACGTTACTCCCATGGAGGAAAGTGCGCATGGTGACTGTTGTATTCAGTCCCGATGCAATTTCTGTGTTTCATCAACACTCTGCTAGTCCACAGATTACTGAATGCATCCAGATGTGCATCGGAAACTACTACTGGCCTTCAAGGGAACGATCAAAGCGTAAAATGTTTGAGACATTTTTCCCATGAAGGAAAGTGCGCATGGTGACTGTTGTATTCAATGCCGATATAATTTTTTTGTTTGATCAACTCTCAGATAGTCCACAGATTACAGAATGCCTCCAGATGTGCATTAGAAGCTACTACTGGTCTTCCAGGGAATTATCAAAGCGTAGACTGTTAGAGACATTACTTATATGGAGGAAAGTGCGCATGGTGACTGCTTTATTCAATCCCGATGCAATTTCTGTGTTTCATCAACACTCTGATAGTCCACAGATTACAGAATGCCTTCAGATGTGCATCGGAAACTACTACTGGTCTTCCAGGGAACGATCAAAGCGTAGACTGTTAGAGACATTACTTCCATGGAGGGAAGTGCGCATGGTGACGGCTTTATTCAATCCCGATGCAATTTCTGTGTTTCATTACCACTCTGATAGTCCACAGATTACAGAATGCCTCCAGATGTGCATCGGAAACTACTACTGGTCTTCCAGGGAACGATCAAAGCGTAGACTGTTAGAGACATTTCTCCCATGGTGGAAAGTGCGCGTGGTGACTGTTGTATTCAATCCCGATGCAATTTCTGTGTTTCATCAACACTCTGATAGTCTACAGATCACAGATTGTCTCCAGATGTGCATCGTAAACTACTACTGGTCTTCCAGGGAACGATCAAAACGTAGACTGTTTGAGACATTACTTCCATGGAGGAAAGTGCGCATAAAGACTGTTGTATCCAATCCCGATGCAATTTCTGTGTTCCATCAACACTCAGATAGTCCACGGATTACAGAATGCCTCCAGATGTGCATCGGAAACTCCTACTGGTCTTCCAGGGAACGATCAAAGCGTAGCCTGTATTAGACTTACTCACATGGAGGAAAGTGCACATGGTGACTGTTTTACTCAATCCCGATGCATTTTCTGAGTTTCATCAACACTCTGATAGTCCACAGATTACAGAATGCCTCCAGATGTGCATCGGAAACTACTTCTGGTCTTCCAGGGAACGATCAAAGCATAGACTGTTAGAGACATTACTTCCATGGAGGAAAGTGCGCATGGTGACGGCTGTATTCAATCCCCATGCAATTTTCTGTGTTTCATCAATATTCTGATAGTCCACAGACTACAGACTGCCTCCAGATATGCATCGGGAACTACTACTGGTCTTCCAGGGAACGATCAAAGCGTAGACTGTTTGAGACATTACTCCCATGGAGGAAAGTGCGCATGGTGACTGTTGTATTCAGTCCCGATGCAATTTCTGTGTTTCATCAACACTCTGATAGTCCACAGATTACTGAATGCATCCAGATGTGCATCGGAAACTACTACTGGCCTTCAAGGGAACGATCAAAGCGTAAAATGTTTGAGACATTTTTCCCATAAAGGAAAGTGCGCATGGTGACTGTTGTATTCAATGCCGATGTAATTTTTTTGTTTGATCAACACTCAGATAGTCCACAGATTACAGAATGCCTCCAGATGTGCATTAGAAACTACTACTGGTCTTCCAGGGAATTATCAAAGGGTAGACTGTTTGAGAAATACCCCCATGGAGTAAAGTGCGCATGGTGGCTGTTGTATTCAATCCCGATGCAATTTCTGTGTTTCATCAACACTCTGATAGTCCACACATTACAGAATGCGTCCAGACTTGCTTTGGAAACTTCTACTGGTCTTCCAGAGAACGATCAAAGAGTAGACTGTTTGAGACATTACTTCCATGGAGGTAAGTGCGCATGGTGGCGGCTTTATTCAATCCCGATGCAATTTCTGTGTTTCATCAACACTCTGATAGTCCACAGATTACAGAATGCCTCCAGATGTGCATCGGAAACTACTACTGGTCTTCCAGTGAACGATCAAAGAGTAGACTGTTAGAGACATTACTTCAATGAAGGAAAGTGCGCATGGTGACGGCTTTATTCAATCCCGATGCAATTTCTGTGTTTCATCAACACTCTGATAGTCCACAGATTACAGATTGTCTCCAGATGTGCATCGTAAACTACTACTGGTCTTCCAGGGAACGATCAAAACGTAGACTGTTTGAGACATTACTCCCATGGTGGAAAGTGCGCATGGTGACGGCTGTATTCAATCCCGATGCAATTTCTGTGTTTCATCAATACTCTGATAGTCCACAGATTACAGACTGCCTCCAGATGTGCATCGGGAACTACTACTGGTCTTCCAGGGAACGATCAAAGAATAGCCTGTTTGAGACATTACTCCCATGGAGAAAAGTGCGCATGGTGCCTGTTGTATTCAATCCCGATGCAATTTCTGTGATTCATCAACAGTCTGATAGTCCACAGACTACAGAATGCCTCCAGATGTGCATCGTAAACTACTACTGGTCTTCCAGGGAACGATCAAAACGTAGACTGTTTGAGACATTACTCCCAAGGAGGAAAGTGCGCATGGTGAGTGTTGTATTCAATCCCGATGCAATTTCTGTGATTCATCAACAGTCTGATAGTCCACAGACTACAGAATGCCTCCAGATGTGCATCGTAAACTACTACTGGTCTTCCAGGGAACGATCAAAACGTAGACTGTTTGAGACATTACTCCCAAGGAGGAAAGTGCGCATGGTGACTGTTGTATTCAATCCCGATGCAATTTCTGTGTTTCATCAACACTCTGATAGCCCACAGATTACAGAACGCCTCCAGATGTGCATCGGAAACTACTACTGGTCTTCCAGGGAACGATCAAAGCATAAACTGTTAGAGACATTACTTCCATGGAGGAAAGTGCGCATGGTGACGGCTGTATTCAATCCCGATGCAATTTCTGTGTTTCATCAATACTCTGATAGTCCACAGATTACAGACTGCCTCCAGATGTGCATCGGAAACTACTACTGGTCTTCCAGGGAACGATCAAAGCGTAGACTGTTAGAGACATTACTTCCATGGAGTGAAGTGCGCATGGTGACGGCTTTATTCAATCCCGATGCAATTTATGTGTTTCATTACCACTCTGATAGTCCACAGATTACAGAATGCCTCCAGATGTGCATCGGAAACTACTACTGGTCTTCCAGGGAACGATCAAAGCGTAGACTGTTAGAGACATTTCTCCCATGGTGGAAAGTGCGCGTGGTGACTGTTGTATTCAATCCCGATGCAATTTCTGTGTTTCATCAACACTCTGATAGACTACAGATCACAGATTGTCTCCAGATGTGCATCGTAAACTACTAATGGTCTTCCAGGGAACGATCAAAACGTAGACTGTTGGAGACATTACTCCCATGGAGGAAAGTGCGCATAAAGACTGTTGTATCCAATCCCGATGCAATTTCTGTGTTCCATCAACACTCAGATAGTCCACGGATTACAGAATGCCTCCAGATGTGCATCGGAAACTCCTACTGGTCTTCCAGGGAACGATCAAAGCGTAGCCTGTATTAAACTTACTCACATGGAGGAAAGTGCACATGGTGACTGTTGTATTCAATCCCGATGCAATTTCTGTGTTTCATCAACACTCAGATACTCATCAGATTACAGAATGCCTCCAGACTTGCTTCGGAAACTACTACTGGTCTTCCAGAGAACGATCAAAGAGTAGACTGTTTGAGACATTACTCCCATGGAGGAAAGTGCGCATGGTGACTGTTGTATTCAATGCCGATGTAATTTTTTTGTTTGATCAACACTCAGATAGTCCACAGATTACAGAATGCCTCCAGATGTGCATCGGAAACTACTACTGGTCTTCCAGGGAATTATCAAAGCGTAGACTGTTAGAGACATTACTTCCATGGAGGAAAGTGCGCATGGTGACTGTTGTATTCAAACTCGATGCAATTTCTGTATTTCATCAACACTCAGATACTCATCAGATTACAGAATGCCTCCAGACTTGCTTCGGAAACTACTACTGGTCTTCCAGAGAACGATCAAAACGTAGACTGTTTGAGACATTACTCCCATGGAGGAAAGTGCGCATGGTGACTGTTGTATTCAATCCCGATGCAATTTCTGTGTTTTGATACACACTTTGAAGGTCCACAGATTACAGAATGCCGTCAGACGTGCATCGGAAACAACTACTGGTCTTCCACGGAACGATAAATGCGTAGACTGTTTGAGAATTACCCCCATGGAGGAAAGTGCGCATGGTGACTGTTGTATTCAATCCCGATGCAATTTCTGTGTTTCATCAACACTCTGATAGTCCACAGATAACAGAATGCCGCCAGACTTGCTTCGGAAACTACTACTGGTCTTCCAGAGAACGATCAAAGAGTAGACTGTTTGAGACATTACTCCCATGGAGGAAAGTGCGCATGGTGACTGTTGTATTCAGTCCCGATGCAATTTCTGTGTTTCATCAACACTCTGATAGACCCGCAGATTACTGAATGCTTCCAGATGTGCATCGGAAACTACTACTGGCCTTCAAGGGAACGATCAAAGCGTATAATGTTTGAGACATTTTTCCCATGAAGGAAAGTGCGCATGGTGACTGTTGTATTCAATCGCGATGTAATTTTTTTGTTTGATCAACACTCAGATAGTTCACAGATTACAGAATGCCTCCAGATGTGCATTACAAACTGCTACTGGTCTTACAGGGAATTATCAAAGCGTAGACTGTTAGAGACATTACTTCCATGGAGGAAAGTGCGCATGGTGACGGCTTTATTCAATCCCGATGCATTTTCTGTGTTTCATCAACACTCTGACAGTCCACAGATTACAGAATGCCTCCAGATGTGCATCGGAAACTACAACTGGTCTTCCAGGGAACGATCAAAGCATAGACTGTTAGAGACATTTCTCCCATGTTGGAAAGTGCGCGTGGTGACTGTTGTATACAATCCCGATGCAATTTCTGTGTTTCATCAACACTCTGATAGTCCACAGATTACAGATTGTCTCCAGATGTGCATCGTAAACTACTACTGGTCTTCCAGGGAACGATCAAAACGTAGACTGTTTGATACATTACTCCCATGGAGGAAAGTGCGCATGGTGACTGTTGTATTCAATCCCGATGTAATTATTTTGTTTGATCAACACTCAGATAGTCCACAGATTACAGAGTGCCTCCAGATGTGCATTAGAAACTGCTACTGGTCTTCCAGGGAATTATCAAAGCGTAGACTGTTAGAGACATTACTTCCATGGAGGAAAGTGTGCATTGTGACGGCTTTATTCAATCCCGATGCAATTTCTGTGTTTCATCAACACTCTGATAGTCCACAGATTACAGAATGCCTCCAGATGTGCATCGGAAACTACTACTGGTCTTCCAGGGAACGATCAAAGCGTAGACTGTTAGAGACATTACTTCCATGGAGGGAAGTGCGCATGGTGACGGCTTTATTCAATCCCGATGCAATTTCTGTGTTTCATCAACACTCTGATAGTCCACAGATTACAGAATGCCTCCAGATGTGCATCGGAAACTACTACTGGTCTTCCAGGGAACGATCAAAGCGTAGACTGTTAGAGACATTTCTCCCATGGTGGAAAGTGCGCGTGGTGACTGTTGTATTCAATCCCGATGCAATATCTGTGTTTCATCAACACTCTGATAGTCTACAGATTACAGATTGTCTCCAGATGTGCATCGTAAACTACTACTGGTCTTCCAGGGAACGATCAAAACGTAGACTGTTTGAGACATTACTCCCATGGAGGAAAGTGCGCATAAAGACTGTTGTATTCGATCCCGATGCAATTTCTGTGTTTCATCAACACTCTGATAGCCCACAGATTACAGAATGCCTCCAGATGTGCATCGGAAACTACTACTAGTCTTCAAGGGAACGATCAAAGCGTAGACTGTTTGAGACATTACTTCCAAGGAGGAAAGTGCGCATGGTGACTGTTGTATTCAATCCCGATGCAATTTCTGTGTTTCATCAACACTCTGATAGGCCACAGATTACAGAATACCTCCAGATGTGCATCGGAATCTACTACTGGCCTTCAAGGGAAAGACCAAAGCGTAGAATGTTTGAGACATTTTTCCCATGAAGGAAAGTGCGCATGGTGACTGTTGTATTCAATCGCGATATAATTTCTGTGTTTCATCAACACTCTGATAGTCCACAGATTACAGAATGCCTCCAGATGTGCATCGGAAACTACTACTGGTCTTCCAGGGAACGATCAAAGCGTAGACTGTTAGAGACATTACTTCCATGGAGTGAAGTGCGCATGGTGACGGCTTTATTCAATCCCGATGCAATTTATGTGTTTCATTACCACTCTGATAGTCCACAGATTACAGAATGCCTCCAGATGTGCATCGGAAACTACTACTGGTCTTCCAGGGAACGATCAAAGCGTAGACTGTTAGAGACATTACTTCCATGGAGTGAAGTGCGCATGGTGACGGCTTTATTCAATCCCGATGCAATTTATGTGTTTCATTACCACTCTGATAGTCCACAGATTACAGAATGCCTCCAGATGTGCATCGGAAACTACTACTGGTCTTCCAGGGAACGATCAAAGCGTAGACTGTTAGAGACATTTCTCCCATGGTGGAAAGTGCGCGTGGTGACTGTTGTATTCAATCCCGATGCAATTTCTGTGCTTCATCAACACTCTGATAGTCTACAGATCACAGATTGTCTCCAGATGTGCATCGTAAACTACTAATGGTCTTCCAGGGAACGATCAAAACGTAGACTGTTTGAGACATTACTCCCATGGAGGAAAGTGCGCATAAAGACTGTTGTATCCAATCCCGATGCAATTTCTGTGTTCCATCAACACTCAGATAGTCCACGGATTACAGAATGCCTCCAGATGTGCATCGGAAACTCCTACTGGTCTTCCAGGGAACGATCAAAGCGTAGCCTGTATTAAACTTACTCACATGGAGGAAAGTGCACATGGTGACTGTTTTACTCAATCCCTATGCATTTTCTGAGTTTCATCAACACTCTGATAGTCCACAGATTACAGAATGCCTCCAGATGTGCATCGGAAACTACTTCTGGTCTTCCAGGGAACGATCAAAGCATAGACTGTTAGAGACATTACTTCCATGGAGGAAAGTGCGCATGGTGACGGCTGTATTCAATCCCCATGCAATTTTCTGTGTTTCATCAATATTCTGATAGTCCACAGACTACAGACTGCCTCCAGATGTGCATCGGAAACTACTACTGGTCTTCCAGGGAACGATCAAAGCGTAGACTGTTAGAGACATTTCTCCCATGGTGGAAAGTGCGCGTGGTGACTGTTGTATTCAATCCCGATGCAATTTCTGTGTTTCATCAACACTCTGATAGTCTACAGATCACAGATTGTCTCCAGATGTGCATCGTAAACTACTAATGGTCTTCCAGGGAACGATCAAAACGTAGACTGTTTGAGACATTACCCCCCATGGAGGAAAGTGCGCATGGTGACTGTTGTATTCAATCCCGATGCAATTTCTGTGTTTCATCAACACTCAGATACTCATCAGATTACAGAATGCCTCCAGACTTGCTTCGGAAACTACTACTGGTCTTCCAGAGAACGATCAAAGAGTAGACTGTTTGAGACATTACTCCCATGGAGGAAAGTGCGCATGGTGACTGTTGTATTCAATGCCGATGTAATTTTTTTGTTTGATCAACACTCAGATAGTCCACAGATTACAGAATGCCTCCAGATGTGCATCGGAAACTACTACTGGTCTTCCAGGGAATTATCAAAGCGTAGACTGTTAGAGACATTACTTCCATGGAGGAAAGTGCGCATGGTGACTGTTGTATTCAAACTCGATGCAATTTCTGTATTTCATCAACACTCAGATACTCATCAGATTACAGAATGCCTCCAGACTTGCTTCGGAAACTACTACTGGTCTTCCAGAGAACGATCGAAACGTAGACTGTTTGAGACATTACTCCCATGGAGGAAAGTGCGCATGGTGACTGTTGTATTCAATCCCGATGCAATTTCTGTGTTTTGATACACACTTTGAAGGTCCACAGATTACAGAATGCCGTCAGACGTGCATCGGAAACAACTACTGGTCTTCCACGGAACGATAAATGCGTAGACTGTTTGAGAATTACCCCCATGGAGGAAAGTGCGCATGGTGACTGTTGTATTCAATCCCGATGCAATTTCTGTGTTTCATCAACACTCTGATAGACCACAGATTACTGAATGCTTCCAGATGTGCATCGGAAACTACTACTGGCCTTCAAGGGAACGATCAAAGCGTATAATGTTTGAGAAATTTTTCCCATGAAGGAAAGTGCGCATGCTGACTGTTGTATTCAATCGCGATGTAATTTTTTTGTTTGATCAACACTCAGATAGTTCACAGATTACAGAATGCCTCCAGATGTGCATTACAAACTGCTACTGGTCTTACAGGGAATTATCAAAGCGTAGACTGTTAGAGACATTACTTCCATGGAGGAAAGTGCGCATGGTGACGGCTTTATTCAATCCCGATGCAATTTCTGTGTTTCATCAACACTCTGATAGTCCACAGATTACAGAATGCCTCCAGATGTGCATCGGAAACTACAACTGGTCTTCCAGGGAACGATCAAATCATAGACTGTTAGAGACATTTCTCCCATGTTGGAAAGTGCGCGTGGTGACTGTTGTATACAATCCCGATGCAATTTCTGTGTTTCATCAACACTCTGATAGTCCACAGATTACAGATTGTCTCCAGATGTGCATCGTAAACTACTACTGGTCTTCCAGGGAACGATCAAAACGTAGACTGTTTGAGACATTACTCCCATGGAGGAAAGTGCGCATGGTGACTGTTGTATTCAATCCCGATGTAATTATTTTGTTTGATCAACACTCAGATAGTCCACAGATTACAGAGTGCCTCCAGATGTGCATTAGAAACTGCTACTGGTCTTCCAGGGAATTATCAAAGCGTCGACTGTTAGAGACATTACTTCCATGGAGGAAAGTGTGCATTGTGACGGCTTTATTCAATCCCGATGCAATTTCTGTGTTTCATCAACACTCTGATAGTCCACAGATTACAGAATGCCTCCAGATGTGCATCGGAAACTACTACTGGTCTTCCAGGGAACGATCAAAGCGTAGACTGTTAGAGACATTACTTCCATGGAGGGAAGTGCGCATGGTGACGGCTTTATTCAATCCCGATGCAATTTCTGTGTTTCATCAACACTCTGATAGTCCACAGATTACAGAATGCCTCCAGATGTGCATCGGAAACTACTACTGGTCTTCCAGGGAACGATCAAAGCGTAGACTGTTAGAGACATTTCTCCCATGGTGGAAAGTGCGCGTGGTGACTGTTGTATTCAATCCCGATGCAATATCTGTGTTTCATCAACACTCTGATAGTCTACAGATTACAGATTGTCTCCAGATGTGCATCGTAAACTACTACTGGTCTTCCAGGGAACGATCAAAACGTAGACTGTTTGAGACATTACTCCCATGGAGGAAAGTGCGCATAAAGACTGTTGTATTCGATCCCGATGCAATTTCTGTGTTTCATCAACACTCTGATAGCCCACAGATTACAGAATGCCTCCAGATGTGCATCGGAAACTACTACTAGTCTTCAAGGGAACGATCAAAGCGTAGACTGTTTGAGACATTACTTCCAAGGAGGAAAGTGCGCATGGTGACTGTTGTATTCAATCCCGATGCAATTTCTGTGTTTCATCAACACTCTGATAGGCCACAGATTACAGAATACCTCCAGATGTGGATCGGAATCTACTACTGGCCTTCAAGGGAAAGACCAAAGCGTAGAATGTTTGAGACATTTTTCCCATGAAGGAAAGTGCGCATGGTGACTGTTGTATTCAATCCCGATATAATTTCTGTGTTTCATCAACACTCAGATAGTCCACAGATTACAGATTGTCTCCATATGTGCATCGGAAACTACTACTGGTCTTCCTAGGTACGAGCAAAGCGTAGACTGTTTCTGACATTACTCCCATGGATCAAAGTGCGCATGGTGACTATTGTATTCAATCCCGATGCAATTTCTGTGTTTCATCAACAGTCTGATAGTCCACAGATTACAGAATGCCTCCAGATGTGCATCGGAAACTACTACTGGTCTTCCAGGGAACGATCAAATCTTAGCCTGTATGAAAATTACTCACATGAGGAAAGTGCATATGGTGACTGTTTTACTCAATCTCGATGCATTTTCTGTGTTTCATCACCACTCTGATAGTCCACAGATTACAGAATGCCTCCAGATGTGCATCGGAAACCACTACTGGTCTTCCTGGGAACGACCAAAGTGTAGACTGTCTGAGACAATACTCCCATGGAGGAAAGTGCGCATGGTGACTGTTGTATTAAATCCCGATGCCATTTCTGTGGTTCATCAACACTCTGATAGTCCACAGGTTACAGAGTGCCTCCAGATGTGCATCGGAAACTACTACTAGTCTTCAAGGGAACGATCAAAGAGTAGACAGTTTGAGACATTACTTCCATGGAGGAAAGTGCGCATGGTGACTGTTGTATTCAATCCCGACGATATTTCTGTGTCTCATCAACACTCAGATAGTCCACAGATTACAGAATGCCTCCAGATGAGCATCGGAAACTACTACTGGTCTTCCAGGGAATGATCAAAGCGTAGACTGTTAGAGACATTACTCCCATGGAGGAAAGTGCGCATGATGACTGTTGTATTTAATCCCGATGCAATTTCTGTGTTTCAATCCACACTTTGAAATTCCACAGATTACAGAATGCCTTAAGATGTGCATCGGAAACTACTACTGGTCTTCCAGGGAACGATCAAAGCGTAGTCTGTTTGAGACATTACTCCCATGGAGGAAGTGCACATGGTGACTGTTGTATTTAATCCCGATGCAATTTCTGTGTTTTGATACACACTTTGAAGGTCCACAGATTACAGAATGCACCAGACGTGCATCGGAAACTACTACTGGTCTTCCATGGAACGATAAAAGCATAGACTGTTTGAGAATTACCCCATGGAGGAAAGTGCGCATGCTGACTGTTGTATTCAATTCCGATGCAATTTCTGTGTTTCATCAACACTCTGATAGGCCACAGATTACAGAATACCTCCAGATGTGTATCGCAATCTACTTCTGGCCTTCAAGGGAAAGACCAAAGCGTAGACTGTTTGAGACATTTTTCCCATGAAGGAAAGTGCGCATGGTGACTGTTGTATTCAATCCCGATATAATTTCTGTGTTTCATCAACACTCAGATAGTCCACAGAATACAGATTGTCTCCAGATGTGCATCGGAAACAACTACTGGTCTTCCTAGGTACAATCAAAGCGTAGACTGTTTCAGACATTACTCCCATAGAGGAAAGTGCACATGGTGACTGTTATATTCAATCCCGATGTAATTTCTGTGCTTTGATACACACTTTGAAGGTCCACAGATTACAGAATGCCTCCAGACGTGCATCGGAAACTACTACTGGTCTTCCACGGAACGATAAAAGCGTAGACTGTTTGAGAATTACCCCATAAAGGAAAGTGCGCATGGTGACTGTTGTATTCAATCCCGATGCAATTTCTGTGTTTCATCAACACTCTGATAGGCCACAGATTACAGAATGCCTCCAGACTTGCTTCGAAAACTACTACTGGTCTTGCAGTGAACGATCAAAGAGTAGACTGTTTGAGACATTACTCCCATGGAGGAAAGTGCGCATGGTGACTGTTGTATTCAGTCCCGATGCAATTTCTGTGTTTCATCAACACTCTGATAGTCCACAGATTACTGAATGCCTCCAGATGTGCATCGGAAACTACTACTGGTCTTCCAGGGAACAATCAAACCGTAGACTGTTTGAGACATTACTCCCATGGAGGAAAGTGCGCATGGTGACTGTTGTATTCAATCCCGATGCAATATCTGTGTTTCATCAACACTCTGATAGGCCACAGATTACAGAATACCTCCAGATGTGCATCGGAAACTACTACTGGCCATCAAGGGAACGATCAAAGCGTAGAATGTTTGAGACATTTTTCCCATGAAGGAAAGTGCGCATGGTGACTGTTGTATTCAATCCCGATTTAATTTTTTTGTTTGATCAACACTCAGATAGTCCACAGATTACAGAATGCCTCCAGATGTGCATTGGAAACTTCTACTGGTCTTCCAGGGAATTATCAAAGCGTAGACTGTTATAGACATTACCCCCATGGAGGAAAGTGCGCATGGTGACTGTTGTATTCAATCCCGATGCAATTTCTGTGTTTCATCAACTCTCTGATAGCCCACAGATTACAAAATGCCTCCAGATGTGCATCGGTACTACTACTGGTCTTCCAGGAAACGATCATAGCGTATACTGTTTGAGACATTAATCCCATGGAGGAAAGTCCGCATGGTGACTGTTGTATTCAATCCCGAGGCAATTTCTGTGTTTTAATCCACACTTTGAAGATCCACAGATACACAATGCCTCCAGATATGCATCGGAAACTCCTACTGGTCTTCCACGGAACGGTCAAAGCGTAGACTGTTTGAGAATTACCCCCATGGAGGAAAGTGCGCATGGTGACTGTTGTATTCAATCCCGTTGCAATTTCTGTGTTTCATTAACACTCTGATAGTCCACATATTATAGATTGTCTCCAGATGTGCATCGGAAACTACCACTGGTCTTCCTAAGTACGATCAAAGCGTAGACTGTTTCAGACATTACTCCCATAGAGGAAAGTGCGCATGGTGACTATTGTATTCAATCCCGATGCAATTTCTGTGTTTCATCAACAGTCTGATAATCCACAGATTACAGAATGCCACCAGACGAGTATCGGAAACTACTACTGGTCTTCCAGGGAACGATCAAAGCGTAAACTGTTTGAGACATTACTCCCATGGAGGAAGGTGCGCATGGTGACTGTTATATTCAATCCCGATGCAATATCTGTGTTTCATCAAAACTCTGATAATCCACAGATTACAGAATGCCTCCAGATGTGCATCGGAAACTACTACTGGCCTTAAAGGTAACGATCAAAGCGTAGAATGTTTGAGACATTTTTTCCATGAAGGAAAGTGCGCATGGTGACTGTTTTACTCAATCCCGATGCATTTTCTGTGTTTCATCACCACTCTGTTAGTCCACAGATTACAGAATGCATCCAGATGTGCATCGGAAACTACTACTGGCCTTCAAGGGAACGATCAAAGCGTAGAATGTTTGAGACATTTTTCCCAGAAGGAAAGTGCGCATGGTGACTGTTGTATTCAATCCCGATTTAATATTTTTGTTTGATCAACACTCAGATAGTCCACAGATTACAGAATGCCTCCAGATGTGCATTGGAAACTTCTACTGGTCTTCCAGGGAATTATCAAAGTGTAGACTGTTATAGACATTACTCCCATGGAGGAAAGTGCGCATGGTGACTGTTGTATTCAATCCCGATGCAATTTCTGTGTTTCATCAACTCTCTGATAGTCCACTGATTACAAAATGCCTCCAAATGTGCATCGGTACTACTACTGGTCTTCCAGGAAACGATCAAAGCGTAGACTGTTTGAGACATTACTCCCATGGAGGAAAGTGCGCATGGTGACTGTTGTATTCAATCCCGATGCAATTTCTGTGTTTCATCAACACTCTGATAGGCCACAGATTACAGAATACCTCCAGATGTGTATCGGAATCTACTTCTGGCCTTCAAGGGAAAGACCAAACCGTAGACTGTTTGAGGCATTTTTCCCATGAAGGAAAGTGCGCATGGTGACTGTTGTATTCAATCCCGATATAATTTCTGTGTTTCATCAACACTCAGATAGTCCACAGAATACAGATTGTCTCCAGATGTGCATCGGAAACAACTACTGGTCTTCCTAGGTACAATCAAAGCGTAGACTGTTTCAGACATTACTCCCATAGAGGAAAGTGCACATGGTGACTGTTATATTCAATCCCGATGTAATTTCTGTGTTTTGATACACACTTTGAAGGTCCACAGATTACAGAATGCCTCCAGACGTGCATCGGAAACTACTACTGGTCTTCCACGGAACGATAAAAGCGTAGACTGTTTGAGAATTACCCCATAAAGGAAAGTGCGCATGGTGACTGTTGTATTCAATCCCGATGCAATTTCTGTGTTTCATCAACACTCTGATAGTCCACAGATTACAGAATGCCTCCAGACTTGCTTCGGAAACTACTACTGGTCTTCCAGTGAACGATCAAAGAGTAGACTGTTTGAGACATTACTCCCATGGAGGAACGTGCGCATGGTGACTGTTGTATTCAGTCCCGATGCAATTTCTGTGTTTCATCAACACTCTGATAGTCCACAGATTACTGAATGCCTCCAGATGTGCATCGGAAACTACTACTGGTCTTCCAGGGAACAATCAAACCGTAGACTGTTTGAGACATTACTCCCATGGAGGAAAGTGCGCATGGTGACTGTTGTATTCAATCCCGATGCAATATCTGTGTTTCATCAACACTCTGATAGGCCACAGATTACAGAATACCTACAGATGTGCATCGGAAACTACTACTGGCCTTCAAGGGAACGATCAAAGCGTAGAATGTTTGAGACATTTTTCCCATGAAGGAAAATGCGCATGGTGACTGTTGTATTCAATCCCGATTTAATTTTTTTGTTTGATCAACACTCAGATAGTCCACAGATTACTGAATGCCTCCAGATGTGCATTGGAAACTTCTACTGGTCTTCCAGGGAATTATCAAAGCGTAGACTGTTATAGACATTACTCCCATGGAGGAAAGTGCGCATGGTGACTGTTGTATTCAATCCCGATGGAATTTCTGTGTTTCATCAACTCTCTGATAGTCCACAGATTACAAAATGCCTCCAGATGTGCATCGGTACTACTACTGGTCTTCCAGGAAACGATCAAAGCGTATACTGATTGAGACATTAATCCCATGGAGGAAAGTCCGCATGGTGACTGTTGTATTCAATCCCGAGGCAATTTCTGAGTTTCAATCCACACTTTGAAGATCCACAGATACACAATGCCTCCAGATGTGCATCGGAAACTCCTACTGGTCTTCCACGAAACGATCAAAGCGTAGACTGTTTGAGAATTACCCCCATGGAGGAAAGTGCGCATGGTGACTGTTGTATTGAATCCCGTTGCAATTTCTGTGTTTCATTAACACTCTGATAGTCCACATATTACAGATTGTCTCCAGATGTGCATCGGAAACTACCACTGGTCTTCCTAGGTACGATCAAAGCGTAGACTGTTTCAGACATTAAACCCCATAGAGGAAAGTGCGCATGGTGACTATTGTATTCAATCCCGATGCAATTTCTGTGTTTCATCAACAGTCTGATAATCCACAGATTACAGAATGCCTCCAGATGTGCATCGGAAACTACTACTGGTCAACCAGGGAACGATCAAAGCGTAGCCTGTATGAGAATTACCACATGGAAGAAAGTGCACATGGTGACTGTTTTACTCAATCCCGATGCATTATCTGTGTTTCATCAACACTCTGATAGTCGACAGATTATAGAATGCCTCCAGATGTGCATCGGAAATTACTACTGGTCTTCCTGGGAACAACCAAAGCGTAGTCTGTCTGAGACAATACTCCCATGGAGGAAAGTGCGCATGGTGACTGTTGTATTGAATCCCGATGCCATTTCTGTGTTTCATCAACACTGAGATAGTCCACAGATTACAGAATGCCACCAGACGTGTATCGGAAACTACTACTGGTCTTCCAGGGAACGATCAAAGCGTAAACTGTTTGAGACATTACTCCCATGGAGGAAGGTGCGCATGGTGACTGTTGTATTCAATCCCGATGCAATATCTGTGTTTCATCAAAACTCTGATAATCCACAGATTACAGAATGCCTCCAGATGTGCATCGGAAACTACTACTGGCCTTAAAGGTAACGATCAAAGCGTAGAATGTTTGAGACATTTTTCCCATGAAGGAAAGTGCGCATGGTGACTGTTTTACTCAATCCCGATGCATTTTCTGTGTTTCATCACCACTCTGTTAGTCCACAGATTACAGAATGCCTCCAGATGTGCATCGGAAACAACTACTGGCCTTCAAGGGAACGATCAAAGCGTAGAATGTTTGAGACATTTTTCCCAGAAGGAAAGTGCGCATGGTGACTGTTGTATTCAATCCCGATTTAATATTTTTGTTTGATCAACACTCAGATAGTCCACAGATTACAGAATGCCTCCAGATGTGCATTGGAAACTTCTACTGGTCTTCCAGGGAATTATCAAAGCGTAGACTGTTATAGACATTACTCCCATGGAGGAAAGTGCGCATGGTGACTGTTGTATTCAATCCCTATGCAATTTCTGTGTTTCATCAACTCTCTGATAGTCCACTGATTACAAAATGCCTCCAGATGTGCATCGGTACTACTACTGGTCTTCCAGGAAACGATCAAAGCGTAGACTGTTTGAGACATTACTCCCATGGAGGAAAGTGCGCATGGTGACTGTTGTATTCAATCCCGATGCAATTTCTGTGTTTCATCAACACTCTGATAGGCCACAGATTACAGAATACCTCCAGATGTGTATCGGAATCTACTTCTGGCCTTCAAGGGAAAGACCAAAGCGTAGACTGTTTGAGACATTTTTCCCATGAAGGAAAGTGCGCATGGTGACTGTTGTATTCAATCCCGATATAATTTCTGTGTTTCATCAACACTCAGATAGTCCACAGAATACAGATTGTCTCCAGATGTGCATCGGAAACAACTACTGGTCTTCCTAGGTACGATAAAAGCGTAGACTGTTCAGACATTACTCCCATAGAGGAAAGTGCACATGGTGACTGTTATATTCAATCCCGATGTAATTTCTGTGTTTTGATACACACTTTGAAGGTCCACAGATTACAGAATGCCTCCAGACGTGCATCGGAAACTACTACTGGTCTTCCACGGAACGATAAAAGCGTAGACTGTTTGAGAATTACCCCATAAAGGAAAGTGCGCATGGTGACTGTTGTATTCAATCCCGATGCAATTTCTGTGTTTCATCAACACTCTGATAGTCCACAGATTACAGAATGCCTCCAGACTTGCTTCGGAAACTACTACTGGTCTTCCAGTGAACGATCAAAGAGTAGACAGTTTGAGACATTACTCCCATGGAGGAAAGTGCGCATGGTGACTGTTGTATTCAGTCCCGATGCAATTTCTGTGTTTCATCAACACTCTGATAGTCCACAGATTACTGAATGCCTCCAGATGTGCATCGGAAACTACTACTGGTCTTCCAGGGAACAATCAAACCGTAGACTGTTTGAGACATTACTCCCATGGAGGAAAGTGCGCATGGTGACTGTTGTATTCAATCCCGATGCAATATCTGTGTTTCATCAACACTCTGATAGGCCACAGATTACAGAATACCTCCAGATGTGCATCGGAAACTACTACTGGCCCTCAAGGGAACGATCAAAGCGTAGAATGTTTGAGACATTTTTCCCATGAAGGAAAGTGCGCATGGTGACTGTTGTATTCAATCCCGATTTAATTTTTTTGTTTGATCAACACTCAGATAGTCCACAGATTACAGAATGCCTCCAGATGTGCATTGGAAACTTCTACTGGTCTTCCAGGGAATTATCAAAGTGTAGACTGTTATAGACATTACTCCCATGGAGGAAAGTGCGCATGGTGACTGTTGTATTCAATCCCGATGCAATTTCTGTGTTTCATCAACACTCTGATAGTCCACAGATTACAAAATGCCTCCAGATGTGCATCGGTACTACTACTGGTCTTCCAGGAAACGATCAAAGCGTAGACTGTTTGAGACATTACTCCCATGGAGAAAAGTCCGCATGGTGACTGTTGTATTCAATCCCGAGGCAATTTCTGTGTTCAATCCACACTTTGAAGATCCACAGATACACAATGCCTCCAGATGTGCATCGGAAACTCCTACTGGTCTTCCACGGAACGATCAAAGCGTAGACTGTTTGAGAATTACCCCCATGGAGGAAAGTGCGCATGGTGACTGTTGTATTCAATCCCGTTGCAATTTCTGTGTTTCATTAACACTCTGACAGTCCACATGTTACAGATTGTCTCCAGATGTGCATCGGAAACTACCACTGGTCTTCCTAGGTACGATCAAAGCGTAGACTGTTTCAGACATTACTCCCATAGAGGAAAGTGCGCATGGTGACTATTGTATTCAATCCCTATGCAATTTCTGTGTTTCATCAACAGTCTGATAATCCACAGATTACAGAATGCCTCCAGATGTGCATCGGAAACTACTACTGGTCAACCAGGGAACGATCAAAGCGTAGCCTGTATGAGAATTACTCACATGGAAGAAAGTGCACATGGTGACTGTTTTACTCAATCCCGATGCATTATCTGTGTTTCATCAACACTCTGATAGTCCACAGATTATAGAATGCCTCCAGATGTGCATCGGAAATTACTACTGGTCTTCCTGGGAACAACCAAAGCGTAGTCTGTCTGAGACAATACTCCCATGGAGGAAAGTGCGCATGGTGACTGTTATATTCAATCCCGATGTAATTTCTGTGTTTTGATACACACTTTGAAGGTCCACAGATAACAGAATGCCTCCAGACGTGCATCGGAAACTACTACTGGTCTTCCACGGAACGATAAAAGCGTAGACTGTTTGAGAATTACCCCATAAAGGGAAGTGCGCATGGTGACTGTTGTATTCAATCCCGATGCAATTTCTGTGTTTCATCAACACTCTGATAGTCCACAGATTACAGAATGCCTCCAGACTTGCTTCGGAAACTACTACTGGTCTTCCAGGGAACGATCAAAGCGTAAACTGTTTGAGACATTACTCCCATGGAGGAAGGTGCGCATGGTGACTGTTGTATTCAATCCCGATGCAATATCTGTGTTTCATCAAAACTCTGATAATCCACAGATTACAGAATGCCTCCAGATGTGCATCGGAAACTACTACTGGCCTTAAAGGTAACGATCAAAGCGTAGAATGTTTGAGACATTTTTCCCATGAAGGAAAGTGCGCATGGTGACTGTTTTACTCAATCCCGATGCATTTTCTGTGTTTCATCACCACTCTGTTAGTCCACAGATTACAGAATGCCTCCAGATGTGCATCGGAAACAACTACTGGCCTTCAAGGGAACGATCAAAGCGTAGAATGTTTGAGACATTTTTCCCAGAAGGAAAGTGCGCATGGTGACTGTTGTATTCAATCCCGATTTAATATTTTTGTTTGATCAACACTCAGATAGTCCACAGATTACAGAATGCTTCCAGATGTGCATTGGAAACTTCTACTGGTCTTCCAGGGAATTATCAAAGCGTAGACTGTTATAGACATTACTCCCATGGAGGAAAGTGCGCATGGTGACTGTTGTATTCAATCCCTATGCAATTTCTGTGTTTCATCAACTCTCTGATAGTCCACTGATTACAAAATGCCTCCAGATGTGCATCGGTACTACTACTGGTCTTCCAGGAAACGATCAAAGCGTAGACTGTTTGAGACATTACTCCCATGGAGGAAAGTGCGCATGGTGACTGTTGTATTCAATCCCGATGCAATTTCTGTGTTTCATCAACACTCTGATAGGCCACAGATTACAGAATACCTCCAGATGTGTATCGGAATCTACTTCTGGCCTTCAAGGGAAAGACCAAAGCGTAGACTGTTTGAGACATTTTTCCCATGAAGGAAAGTGCGCATGGTGACTGTTGTATTCAATCCCGATATAATTTCTGTGTTTCATCAACACTCAGATAGTCCACAGAATACAGATTGTCTCCAGATGTGCATCGGAAACAACTACTGGTCTTCCTAGGTACGATAAAAGCGTAGACTGTTCAGACATTACTCCCATAGAGGAAAGTGCACATGGTGACTGTTATATTCAATCCCGATGTAATTTCTGTGTTTTGATACACACTTTGAAGGTCCACAGATTACAGAATGCCTCCAGACGTGCATCGGAAACTACTACTGGTCTTCCACGGAACGATAAAAGCGTAGACTGTTTGAGAATTACCCCATAAAGGAAAGTGCGCATGGTGACTGTTGTATTCAATCCCGATGCAATTTCTGTGTTTCATCAACACTCTGATAGTCCACAGATTACAGAATGCCTCCAGACTTGCTTCGGAAACTACTACTGGTCTTCCAGTGAACGATCAAAGATTAGACTGTTTGAGACATTACTCCCATGGAGGAAAGTGCGCATGGTGACTGTTGTATTCAGTCCCGATGCAATTTCTGTGTTTCATCAACACTCTGATAGTCCACAGATTACTGAATGCCTCCAGATGTGCATCGGAAACTACTACTGGTCTTCCAGGGAACAATCAAACCGTAGACTGTTTGAGACATTACTCCCATGGAGGAAAGTGCGCATGGTGACTGTTGTATTCAATCCCGATGCAATATCTGTGTTTCATCAACACTCTGATAGGCCACAGATTACAGAATACCTCCAGATGTGCATCGGAAACTACTACTGGCCCTCAAGGGAACGATCAAAGCGTAGAATGTTTGAGACATTTTTCCCATGAAGGAAAGTGCGCATGGTGACTGTTGTATTCAATCCCGATTTAATTTTTTTGTTTGATCAACACTCAGATAGTCCACAGATTACTGAATGCCTCCAGATGTGCATTGGAAACTTCTACTGGTCTTCCAGGGAATTATCAAAGCGTAGACTGTTATAGACATTACTCCCATGGAGGAAAGTGCGCATGGTGACTGTTGTATTCAATCCCGATGCAATTTCTGTGTTTCATCAACACTCTGATAGTCCACAGATTACAAAATGCCTCCAGATGTGCATCGGTACTACTACTGGTCTTCCAGGAAACGATCAAAGCGTAGACTGTTTGAGACATTACTCCCATGGAGGAAAGTCCGCATGGTGACTGTTGTATTCAATCCCGAGGCAATTTCTGTGTTTCAATCCACACTTTGAAGATCCACAGATACACAATGCCTCCAGATGTGCATCGGAAACTCCTACTGGTCTTCCACGGAACGATCAAAGCGTAGACTGTTTGAGAATTACCCCCATGGAGGAAAGTGCGCATGGTGACTGTTGTATTCAATCCCGTTGCAATTTCTGTGTTTCATTAACACTCTGATAGTCCACATATTACAGATTGTCTCCAGATGTGCATCGGAAACTACCACTGGTCTTCCTAGGTACGATCAAAGCGTAGACTGTTTCAGACATTACTCCCATAGAGGAAAGTGCGCATGGTGACTATTGTATTCAATCCCTATGCAATTTCTGTGTTTCATCAACAGTCTGATAATCCATAGATTACAGAATGCCACCAGATGTGCATCGGAAACTACTACTGGTCAACCAGGGAACGATCAAAGCGTAGCCTGTATGAGAATTACTCACATGGAAGAAAGTGCACATGGTGACTGTTTTACTCAATCCCGATGCATTATCTGTGTTTCATCAACACTCTGATAGTCCACAGATTATAGAATGCCTCCAGATGTGCATCGGAAATTACTACTGGTCTTCCTGGGAACAACCAAAGCGTAGTCTGTCTGAGACAATACTCCCATGGAGGAAAGTGCGCATGGTGACTGTTATATTCAATCCCGATGTAATTTCTGTGTTTTGATACACACTTTGAAGGTCCACAGATAACAGAATGCCTCCAGACGTGCATCGGAAACTACTACTGGTCTTCCACGGAACGATAAAAGCGTAGACTGTTTGAGAATTACCCCATAAAGGAAAGTGCGCATGGTGACTGTTGTATTCAATCCCGATGCAATTTCTGTGTTTCATCAACACTCTGATAGTCCACAGATTACAGAATGCCTCCAGACTTGCTTCGGAAACTACTACTGGTCTTCCAGTGAACGATCAAAGAGTAGACTGTTTGAGACATTACTCCCATGGAGGAAAGTGCGCATGGTGACTGTTGTATTCAGTCCCGATGCAATTTCTGTGTTTCATCAACACTCTGATAGTCCACAGATTACTGAATGCCTCCAGATGTGCATCGGAAACTACTACTGGTCTTCCAGGGAACAATCAAACCGTAGACTGTTTGAGACATTACTCCCATGGAGGAAAGTGCGCATGGTGACTGTTGTATTCAATCCCGATGCAATATCTGTGTTTCATCAACACTCTGATAGGCCACAGATTACAGAATACCTCCAGATGTGCATCGGAAACTACTACTGGCCTTCAAGGGAACGATCAAAGCGTAGAATGTTTGAGACATTTTTCCCATGAAGGAAAGTGCGCATGGTGACTGTTGTATTCAATCCCGATTTAGTTTTTTTGTTTGATCAACACTCAGATAGTCCACAGATTACTGAATGCCTCCAGATGTGCATTGGAAACTTCTACTGGTCTTCCAGGGAATTATCAAAGCGTAGACTGTTATAGACATTACTCCCATGGAGGAAAGTGCGCATGGTGACTGTTGTATTCAATCCCGATGGAATTTCTGTGTTTCATCAACTCTCTGATAGTCCACAGATTACAAAATGCCTCCAGATGTGCATCGGTACTACTACTGGTCTTCCAGGAAACGATCAAAGCGTATACTGTTTGAGACATTAATCCCATGGAGGAAAGTGCGCATGGTGACTGTTGTATTCAATCCCGAGGCAATTTCTGAGTTTCAATCCACACTTTGAAGATCCACAGATACACAATGCCTCCAGATGTGCATCGGAAACTCCTACTGGTCTTCCACGGAACGATCAAAGCGTAGACTGTTTGAGAATTACCCCCATGGAGGAAAGTGCGCATGGTGACTGTTGTATTCAATCCCGTTGCAATTTCTGTGTTTCATTAACACTCTGATAGTCCACATATTACAGATTGTCTCCAGATGTGCATCGGAAACTACCACTGGTCTTCCTAGGTACGATCAAAGCGTAGACTGTTTCAGACATTACTCCCATAGAGGAAAGTGCGCATGGTGACTATTGTATTCAATCCCGATGCAATTTCTGTGTTTCATCAACAGTCTGATAATCCACAGATTACAGAATGCCTCCAGATGTGCATCGGAAACTACTACTGGTCAACCAGGGAACGATCAAAGCGTAGCCTTTATGAGAATTACCACATGGAAGAAAGTGCACATGGTGACTGTTTTACTCAATCCCGATGCATTATCTGTGTTTCATCAACACTCTGATAGTCCACAGATTATAGAATGCCTCCAGATGTGCATCGGAAATTACTACTGGTCTTCCTGGGAACAACCAAAGCGTAGTCTGTCTGAGACAATACTCCCATGGAGGAAAGTGCGCATGGTGACTGTTGTATTGAATCCCGATGCCATTTCTGTGTTTCATCAACACTCAGATAGTCCACAGATTACAGAATGCCACCAGACGTGTATCGGAAACTACTACTGGTCTTCCAGGGAACGATCAAAGCGTAAACTGTTTGAGACATTACTCCCATGGAGGAAGGTGCGCATGGTGACTGTTGTATTCAATCCCGATGCAATATCTGTGTTTCATCAAAACTCTGATAATCCACAGATTACAGAATGCCTCCAGATGTGCATCGGAAACTACTACTGGCCTTAAAGGTAACGATCAAAGCGTAGAATGTTTGAGACATTTTTCCCATGAAGGAAAGTGCGCATGGTGACTGTTTTACTCAATCCCGATGCATTTTCTGTGTTTCATCACCACTCTGTTAGTCCACAGATTACAGAATGCCTCCAGATGTGCATCGGAAACTACTACTGGCCTTCAAGGGAACGATCAAAGCGTAGAATGTTTGAGACATTTTTCCCAGAAGGAAAGTGCGCATGGTGACTGTTGTATTCAATCCCGATTTAATATTTTTGTTTGATCAACACTCAGATAGTCCACAGATTACAGAATGCCTCCAGATGTGCATTGGAAACTTCTACTGGTCTTCCAGGGAATTATCAAAGCGTAGACTGTTATAGACATTACTCCCATGGAGGAAAGTGCGCATGGTGACTGTTGTATTCAATCCCGATGCAATTTCTGTGTTTCATCAACTCTCTGATAGTCCACTGATTACAAAATGCCTCTAGATGTGCATCGGTACTACTACTGGTCTTCCAGGAAACGATCAAAGCGTAGACTGTTTGAGACATTACTCCCATGGAGGAAAGTGCGCATAGTGACTGTTGTATTCAATCCCGATGCAATTTCTGTGTTTCATCAACACTCTGATAGGCCACAGATTACAGAATACCTCCAGATGTGTATCGGAATCTACTTCTGGCCTTCAAGGGAAAGACCAAAGCGTAGACTGTTTGAGACATTTTTCCCATGAAGGAAAGTGCGCATGGTGACTGTTGTATTCAATCCCGATATAATTTCTGTGTTTCATCAACACTCAGATAGTCCACAGAATACAGATTGTCTCCAGATGTGCATCGGAAACAACTACTGGTCTTCCTAGGTACGATAAAAGCGTAGACTGTTTCAGACATTACTCCCATAGAGGAAAGTGCACATGGTGACTGTTATATTCAATCCCGATGTAATTTCTGTGTTTTGATACACACTTTGAAGGTCCACAGATTACAGAATGCCTCCAGACGTGCATCGGAAACTACTACTGGTCTTCCACGGAACGATAAAAGCGTAGACTGTTTCAGACATTACTCCCATTGAGGAAAGTGCGCATGGTGACTGTTGTATTCAATCCCGATTTAATTTTTTTGTTTGATCAACACTCAGATAGTCCACAGATTACTGAATGCCTCCAGATGTGCATTGGAAACTTCTACTGGTCTTCCAGGGAATTATCAAAGCGTAGACTGTTATAGACATTACTCCAATGGAGGAAAGTGCGCATGGTGACTGTTGTATTCAATCCCGATGGAATTTCTGTGTTTCATCAACTCTCTGATAGTCCACAGATTACAAAATGCCTCCAGATGTGCATCGGTACTACTACTGGTCTTCCAGGAAACGATCAAAGCGTATACTGTTTGAGACATTAATCCCATGGAGGAAAGTCCGCATGGTGACTGTTGTATTCAATCCCGAGGCAATTTCTGAGTTTCAATCCACACTTTGAAGATCCACAGATACACAATGCCTCCAGATGTGCATCGGAAACTCCTACTGGTCTTCCACGGAACGATCAAAGCGTAGACTGTTTGAGAATTACCCCCATGGAGGAAAGTGCGCATGGTGACTGTTGTATTCAATCCCGTTGCAATTTCTGTGTTTCATTAACACTCTGATAGTCCACATATTACAGATTGTCTCCAGATGTGCATCGGAAACTACCACTGGTCTTCCTAGGTACGATCAAAGCGTAGACTGTTTCAGACATTACTCCAATAGAGGAAAGTGCGCATGGTGACTATTGTATTCAATCCCGATGCAATTTCTGTGTTTCATCAACAGTCTGATAATCCACAGATTACAGAATGCCTCCAGATGTGCATCGGAAACTACTACTGGTCAACCAGGGAACGATCAAAGCGTAGCGTGTATGAGAATTACCACATGGAAGAAAGTGCACATGGTGACTGTTTTACTCAATCCCGATGCATTATCTGTGTTTCATCAACACTCTGATAGTCCACAGATTATAGAATGCCTCCAGATGTGCATCGGAAATTACTACTGGTCTTCCTGGGAACAACCAAAGCGTAGTCTGTCTGAGACAATACTCCCATGGAGGAAAGTGCGCATGGTGACTGTTGTATTGAATCCCGATGCCATTTCTGTGTTTCATCAACACTCAGATAGTCCACAGATTACAGAATGCCACCAGACGTGTATCGGAAACTACTACTGGTCTTCCAGGGAACGATCAAAGCGTAAACTGTTTGAGACATTACTCCCATGGAGGAAGGTGCGCATGGTGACTGTTGTATTCAATCCCGATGCAATATCTGTGTTTCATCAAAAATCTGATAATCCACAGATTACAGAATGCCTCCAGGTGTGCATCGGAAACTACTACTGGCCTTAAAGGTAACGATCAAAGCGTAGAATGTTTGAGATATTTTTCCCATGAAGGAAAGTGCGCATGGTGACTGTTTTACTCAATCCCGATGCATTTTCTGTGTTTCATCACCACTCTGTTAGTCCACAGATTACAGAATGCCTCCAGATGTGCATCGGAAACTACTACTGGCCTTCAAGGGAACGATCAAAGCGTAGAATGTTTGAGACATTTTTCCCAGAAGGAAAGTGCGCATGGTGACTGTTGTATTCAATCCCGATTTAATATTTTTGTTTGATCAACACTCAGATAGTCCACAGATTACAGAATGCCTCCAGATGTGCATTGGAAACTTCTACTGGTCTTCCAGGGAATTATCAAAGCGTAGACTGTTATAGACATTACTCCCATGGAGGAAAGTGCGCATGGTGACTGTTGTATTCAATCCCGATGCAATTTCTGTGTTTCATCAACACTCTGATAGGCCACAGATTACAGAATACCTCCAGATGTGTATCGGAATCTACTTCTGGCCTTCAAGGGAAAGACCAAAGCGTAGACTGTTTGAGACATTTTTCCCATGAAGGAAAGTGCGCATGGTGACTGTTGTATTCAATCCCGATATAATTTCTGTGTTTCATCAACACTCAGATAGTCCACAGAATACAGATTGTCTCCAGATGTGCATCGGAAACAACTACTGGTCTTCCTAGGTACGATAAAAGCGTAGACTGTTTCAGACATTACTCCCATAGAGGAAAGTGCACATGGTGACTGTTATATTCAATCCCGATGTAATTTCTGTGTTTTGATACACACTTTGAAGGTCCACAGATTACAGAATGCCTCCAGACGTGCATCGGAAACTACTACTGGTCTTCCACGGAACGATAAAAGCGTAGACTGTTTGAGAATTACCCCATAAAGGAAAGTGCGCATGGTGACTGTTGTATTCAATCCCGATGCAATTTCTGTGTTTCATCAACACTCTGATAGTCCACAGATTACAGAATGCCTCCAGACTTGCTTCGGAAACTACTACTGGTCTTCCAGTGAACGATCAAAGAGTAGACTGTTTGAGACATTACTCCCATGGAGGAAAGTGCGCATGGTGACTGTTGTATTCAGTCCCGATGCAATTTCTGTGTTTCATCAACACTCTGATAGTCCACAGATTACTGAATGCCTCCAGATGTGCATCGGAAACTACTACTGGTCTTCCAGGGAACAATCAAACCGTAGACTGTTTGAGACATTACTCCCATGGAGGAAAGTGCGCATGGTGACTGTTGTATTCAATCCCGATGCAATTTCTGTGTTTCATCAACACTCTGATAGTCCACAGATTACAAAATGCCTCCAGATGTGCATCGGTACTACTACTGGTCTTCCAGGAAACGATCAAAGCGTATACTGTTTGAGACATTAATCCCATGGAGGAAAGTCCGCATGGTGACTGTTGTATTCAATCCCGAGGCAATTTCTGTGTTTCAATCCACACTTTGAAGATCCACAGATACACAATGCCTCCAGATGTGCATCGGAAACTCCTACTGGTCTTCCACGGAACGATCAAAGCGTAGACTGTTTGAGAATTGCCCCCATGGAGGAAAGTGCGCATGGTGACTGTTGTATTCAATCCCGTTGCAATTTCTGTGTTTCATTAACACTCTGGTAGTCCACATATTACAGATTGTCTCCAGATGTGCATCGGAAACTACCACTGGTCTTCCTAGGTACGATCAAAGCGTAGACTGTTTCAGACATTACTCCCATAGAGGAAAGTGCGCATGGTGACTATTGTATTCAATCCCTATGCAATTTCTGTGTTTCATCAACAGTCTGATAATCCACAGATTACAGAATGCCTCCAGATGTGCATCGGAAACTACTACTGGTCAACCAGGGAACGATCAAAGCGTAGCCTGTATGAGAATTACTCACATGGAAGAAAGTGCACATGGTGACTGTTTTACTCAATCCCGATGCGTTATCTGTGTTTCATCAACACTCTGATAGTCCACAGATTATAGAATGCCTCCAGATGTGCATCGGAAATTACTACTGGTCTTCCTGGGAACAACCAAAGCGTAGTCTGTCTGAGACAATACTCCCATGGAGGAAAGTGCGCATGGTGACTGTTGTATTGAATCCCGATGCCATTTCTGTGTTTCATCAACACTCAGATAGTCCACAGATTACAGAATGCCACCAGACGTGTATCGGAAACTACTACTGGTCTTCCAGGGAACGATCAAAGCGTAAACTGTTTGAGACATTACTCCTATGGAGGAAGGTGCGCATGGTGACTGTTGTATTCAATCCCGATGCAATATCTGTGTTTCATCAAAACTCTGATAGTCCACAGATTACAGAATGCCTCCAGATGTGCATCGGAAACTACTACTGGCCTTAAAGGTAACGATCAAAGCGTAGAATGTTTGAGACATTTTTCCCGTGAAGGAAAGTGCGCATGGTGACTGTTTTACTCAATCCCGATGCATTTTCTGTGTTTCATCACCACTCTGTTATTCCACAGATTACAGAATGCCTCCAGATGTGCATCGGAAACTACTACTGGTCTTCCTTGGAACGACCAAAGCGTAGACTGTTTGAGACAATACTCCCATGGAGGAAAGTGCGCATGGTGACAGTTGTATTTAATCCCGATGCAATTTCTGTGTTTCATCAACACTCTGATAGTCCACAGATTACAGAATGCCTCCAGATGGGCATCGTAAACTACTACTGGTCTTAAAGGGAACGATCAAAACGTAGACTGTTTGAGACATTACTCCCATGGAGGAAAGTTCGCAAGGTGACTGTTGTATTCAATTCCGATGCAATTGATGTGTTTCATCAACACTCTGATAGTCCACAGATTGCAGATTGCCTCCAGATGTGCATCGGAAACTACTACTGGTCTTCCAGTAAACGATCAAAGCGTAGACAGTTTGAGACATTACTCCCATAAAGGAAAGTGCGCATGGTGACTGTTGTATTCGGTCCCGATGCTATTTCTGTGTTTCATCAACACTCTGGTAGTCCACAGATTGCAGAATGCCTCCAGATGTGCATCCGAAACTACCACTGGTCTTCCAGGGAACGATCAAAGCATAGACTGTTTGAGGCATTACTGCCATGGATAAAAGTTTTCATGGTGACAGTTGTATTCAATCCTGATGCAATTTCTGTGTTTCATCAGCACTCTGATAGTCCACAGATTACAGAATGCCTCCAGATGTGCATTGGAAACTACTACTGGCCTTCCAAAGAATGATCGAAGCGTAGACTGTTAGAGACATTACTTCCATGGAGGAAAGTGCGCATGGTGACTGTTTTACTCAATCCCGATGCATTTTCTGTGTTTCATCACCACTCTGTTAGTCCACAGATTACAGAATGCCTCCAGATGTGCATCGGAAACTACTACTGGCCTTCAAGGGAACGATCAAAGCGTAGAATGTTTGAGACATTTTTCCCAGAAGGAAAGTGCGCATGGTGACTGTTGTATTCAATCCCGATTTAATATTTTTGTTTGATCAACACTCAGATAGTCCACAGATTACAGAATGCCTCCAGATGTGCATTGGAAACTTCTACTGGTCTTCCAGGAAATTATCAAAGCGTAGACTGTTATAGACATTACTCCCATGGAGGAAAGTGCGCATGGTGACTGTTGTATTCAATCCCGATGCAATTTCTGTGTTTCATCAACTCTCTGATAGTCCACTGATTACAAAATGCCTCTAGATGTGCATCGGTACTACTACTGGTCTTCCAGGAAACGATCAAAGCTTAGACTGTTTGAGACATTACTCCCATGGAGGAAAGTGCGCATGGTGACTGTTGTATTCAATCCCGATGCAATTTCTGTGTTTCATCAACACTCTGATAGGCCACAGATTACAGAATACCTCCAGATGTGTATCGGAATCTACTTCTGGCCTTCAAGGGAAAGACCAAAGCGTAGACTGTTTGAGACATTTTTCCCATGAAGGAAAGTGCGCATGGTGACTGTTGTATTCAATCCCGATATAATTTCTGTGTTTCATCAACACTCAGATAGTCCACAGAATACAGATTGTCTCCAGATGTGCATCGGAAACAACTACTGGTCTTCCAAGGTACGATAAAAGCGTAGACTGTTTCAGACATTACTCCCATAGTGGAAAGTGCACATGGTGACTGTTATATTCAATCCCGATGTAATTTCTGTGTTTTGATACACACTTTGAAGGTCCACAGATTACAGAATGCCTCCAGACGTGCATCGGAAACTACTACTGGTCTTCCACGGAACGATAAAAGCGTAGACTGTTTCAGACATTACTCCCATTGAGGAAAGTGCGCATGGTGACTGTTGTATTCAGTCCCGATGCAATATCTGTGTTTCATCAACACTCTGATAGGCCACAGATTACAGAATACCTCCAGATGTGCATCGGAAACTACTACTGGCCTTCAAGGGAACGATCAAAGCGTAGAATGTTTGAGACATTTTTCCCATGAAGGAAAGTGCGCATGGTGACTGTTGTATTCAATCCCGATTTAATTTTTTTGTTTGATCAACACTCAGATAGTCCACAGATTACTGAATGCCTCCAGATGTGCATTGGAAACTTCTACTGGTCTTCCAGGGAATTATCAAAGCGTAGACTGTTATAGACATTACTCCCATGGAGGAAAGTGCGCATGGTGACTGTTGTATTCAATCCCGATGGAATTTCTGTGTTTCATCAACTCTCTGATAGTCCACAGATTACAAAATGCCTCCAGATGTGCATCGGTACTACTACTGGTCTTCCAGGAAACGATCAAAGCGTATACTGTTTGAGACATTAATCCCATGGAGGAAAGTCCGCATGGTGACTGTTGTATTCAATCCCGAGGCAATTTCTGAGTTTCAATCCACACTTTGAAGATCCACAGATACACAATGCCTCCAGATGTGCATCGGAAACTCCTACTGGTCTTCCACGGAACGATCAAAGCGTAGACTGTTTGAGAATTACCCCCATGGAGGAAAGTGCGCATGGTGACTGTTGTATTCAATCCCGTTGCAATTTCTGTGTTTCATTAACACTCTGATAGTCCACATATTACAGATTGTCTCCAGATGTGCATCGGAAACTACCACTGGTCTTCCTAGGTACGATCAAAGCGTAGACTGTTTCAGACATTACTCCCATAGAGGAAAGTGCGCATGGTGACTATTGTATTCAATCCCGATGCAATTTCTGTGTTTCATCAACAGTCTGATAATCCACAGATTACAGAATGCCTCCAGATGTGCATCGGAAACTACTACTGGTCAACCAGGGAACGATCAAAGCGTAGCCTGTATGAGAATTACCACATGGAAGAAAGTGCACATGGTGACTGTTTTACTCAATCCCGATGCATTATCTGTGTTCCATCAACACTCTGATAGTCCACAGATTATAGAATGCCTCCAGATGTGCATCGGAAATTACTACTGGTCTTCCTGGGAACAACCAAAGCGTAGTCTGTCTGAGACAATACTCCCATGGAGGAAAGTGCGCATGGTGACTGTTGTATTGAATCCCGATGCCATTTCTGTGTTTCATCAACACTCAGATAGTCCACAGATTACAGAATGCCACCAGACGTGTATCGGAAACTACTACTGGTCTTCCAGGGAACGATCAAAGCGTAAACTGTTTGAGACATTACTCCCATGGAGGAAGGTGCGCATGGTGACTGTTGTATTGAATCCCGATGCAATATCTGTGTTTCATCAAAACTCTGATAATGCACAGATTACAGAATGCCTCCAGGTGTGCATCGGAAACTACTACTGGCCTTAAAGGTAACGATCAAAGCGTAGAATGTTTGAGATATTTTTCCCATGAAGGAAAGTGCGCATGGTGACTGTTTTACTCAATCCCGATGCATTTTCTGTGTTTCATCACCACTCTGTTAGTCCACAGATTACAGAATGCCTCCAGATGTGCATCGGAAACTACTACTGGCCTTCAAGGGAACGATCAAAGCGTAGAATGTTTGAGACATTTTTCCCAGAAGGAAAATGCGCATGGTGACTGTTGTATTCAATCCCGATTTAATATTTTTGTTTGATCAACACTCAGATAGTCCACAGATTACAGAATGCCTCCAGATGTGCATTGGAAACTTCTACTGGTCTTCCAGGGAATTATCAAAGCGTAGACTGTTATAGACATTACTCCCATGGAGGAAAGTGCGCATGGTGACTGTTGTATTCAATCCCGATGCAATTTCTGTGTTTCATCAACACTCTGATAGGCCACAGATTACAGAATACCTCCAGATGTGTATCGGAATCTACTTCTGGCCTTCAAGGGAAAGACCAAAGCGTAGACTGTTTGAGACATTTTTCCCATGAAGGAAAGTGCGCAAGGTGACTGTTGTATTCAATCCCGATATAATTTCTGTGTTTCATCAACACTCAGATAGTCCACAGAATACAGATTGTCTCCAGATGTGCATCGGAAACAACTACTGGTCTTCCTAGGTACGATAAAAGCGTAGACTGTTTCAGACATTACTCCCATAGAGGAAAGTGCACATGGTGACTGTTATATTCAATCCAGATGTAATTTCTGTGATTTGATACACACTTTGAAGGTCCACAGATTACAGAATGCCTCCAGACGTGCATCGGAAACTACTACTGGTCTTCCACGGAACGATAAAAGCGTAGACTGTTTGAGAATTACCCCATAAAGGAAAGTGCGCATGGTGACTGTTGTATTCAATCCCGATGCAATTTCTGTGTTTCATCAACACTCTGATAGTCCACAGATTACAGAATGCCTCCAGACTTGCTTCGGAAACTACTACTGGTCTTCCAGTGAACGATCAAAGAGTAGACTGTTTGAGACATTACTCCCATGGAGGAAAGTGCGCATGGTGACTGTTGTATTCAGTCCCGATGCAATTTCTGTGTTTCATCAACACTCTGATAGTCCACAGATTACTGAATGCCTCCAGATGTGCATCGGAAACTACTACTGGTCTTCCAGGGAACAATCAAACCGTAGACTGTTTGAGACATTACTCCCATGGAGGAAAGTGCGCATGGTGACTGTTGTATTCAATCCCGATGCAATTTCTGTGTTTCATCAACACTCTGATAGTCCACAGATTACAAAATGCCTCCAGATGTGCATCGGTACTACTACTGGTCTTCCAGGAAACGATCAAAGCGTATACTGTTTGAGACATTAATCCCATGGAGGAAAGTCCGCATGGTGACTGTTGTATTCAATCCCGAGGCAATTTCTGTGTTTCAATCCACACTTTGAAGATCCACAGATACACAATGCCTCCAGATGTGCATTGGAAACTCCTACTGGTCTTCCACGGAACGATCAAAGCGTAGACTGTTTGAGAATTACCCCCATGGAGGAAAGTGCGCATGGTGACTGTTGTATTCAATCCCGTTGCAATTTCTGTGTTTCATTAACACTCTGATAGTCCACATATTACAGATTGTCTCCAGATGTGCATCGGAAACTACCACTGGTCTTCCTAGGTACGATCAAAGCGTAGACTGTTTCAGACATTACTCCCATAGAGGAAAGTGCGCATGGTGACTATTGTATTCAATCCCTATGCAATTTCTGTGTTTCATCAACAGTCTGATAATCCACAGATTACAGAATGCCTCCAGATGTGCATCGGAAACTACTACTGGTCAACCAGGGAACGATCAAAGCGTAGCCTGTATGAGAATTACTCACATGGAAGAAAGTGCACATGGTGACTGTTTTACTCAATCCCGATGCGTTATCTGTGTTTCATCAACACTCTGATAGTCCACAGATTATAGAATGCCTCCAGATGTGCATCGGAAATTACTACTGGTCTTCCTGGGAACAACCAAAGCGTAGTCTGTCTGAGACAATACTCCCATGGAGGAAAGTGCGCATGGTGACTGTTGTATTGAATCCCGATGCCATTTCTGTGTTTCATCAACACTCAGATAGTCCACAGATTACAGAATGCCACCAGACGTGTATCGGAAACTACTACTGGTCTTCCAGGGAACGATCAAAGCGTAAACTGTTTGAGACATTACTCCTATGGAGGAAGGTGCGCATGGTGACTGTTGTATTCAATCCCGATGCAATATCTGTGTTTCATCAAAACTCTGATAGTCCACAGATTACAGAATGCCTCCAGATGTGCATCGGAAACTACTACTGGCCTTAAAGGTAACGATCAAAGCGTAGAATGTTTGAGACATTTTTCCCATGAAGGAAAGTGCGCATGGTGACTGTTTTACTCAATCCCGATGCATTTTCTGTGTTTCATCACCACTCTGTTAGTCCACAGATTACAGAATGCCTCCAGATGTGCATCGGAAACTACTACTGGTCTTCCTTGGAACGACCAAAGCGTAGACTGTTTGAGACAATACTCCCATGGAGGAAAGTGCGCATGCTGACAGTTGTATTTAATCCCGATGCAATTTCTGTGTTTCATCAACACTCTGATAGTCCACAGATTACAGAATGCCTCCAGATGTGCATCGGAAACTACTTCTGGTCTTCCAGGGTACGATCAAAGAATAGACTGTTTAAGACATTACTCCCATGGAGGAAAGTGCGCATGGTGCCTGTTGTATTTAATCCCGATGCAAATTTTTGTGTTTCATCAACAGTCTGAGAGTCCACAGACTACAGAATGCCTCCAGATGGGCATCGTAAACTACTACTGGTCTTAAAGGGAACGATCAAAACGTAGACTGTTTGAGACATTACTCCCATGGAGGAAAGTTCGCAAGGTGACTGTTGTATTCAATTCCGATGCAATTTATGTGTTTCATCAACACTCTGATAGTCCACAGATTGCAGATTGCCTCCAGATGTGCATCGGAAACTACTACTGGTCTTCCAGTAAACGATCAAAGCGTAGACAGTTTGAGACATTACTCCCATAAAGGAAAGTGCGCATGGTGACTGTTGTATTCGGTCCCGATGCTATTTCTGTGTTTCATCAACACTCTGGTAGTCCACAGATTGCAGAATGCCTCCAGATGTGCATCCGAAACTACCACTGGTCTTCCAGGGAACGATCAAAGCATAGACTGTTTGAGGCATTACTGCCATGGATAAAAGTTTTCATGGTGACAGTTGTATTCAATCCTGATGCAATTTCTGTGTTTCATCAGCACTCTGATAGTCCACAGATTACAGAATGCCTCCAGATGTGCATTGGAAACTACTACTGGCCTTCCAAAGAATGATCGAAGCGTAGACTGTTAGAGACATTACTTCCATGGAGGAAAGTGCGCATGGTGACGGCTTTATTCAATCCCGATGCAATTTCTGTGTTTCATCAACACTCTGATAGCCCACAGATTACAGAATGCCTCCAGATGTGCATCGGAAACTACTACTGGTCTTCCAGGGAACGATCAAAGCATAGACTGTTAGAGACATTACTTCCATGGAGGAAAGTGCGCATGGTGACGGCTGTATTCAATCCCGATGCACTTTCTGTGTTGCATCAACACTCTGATAGCCCACAGATTACAGAATGCCTCCAGATGTGCATCGGAAACTACTACTGGTCTTCCAGGGAACGATCAAAGCATAGACTGTTAGAGACATTACTCCCATGGAGGAAAGTGCGCATGGTGACTGTTGTATTCAATTCCGATTCAATTTCTGTGTTTCATCAACACTCTGATAGGCCACAGATTACAGAATACCTCCAGATGTGTATCGGAATCTACTTCTGGCCTTCAAGGGAAAGACCAAAGAGTAGACTGTTTGAGACATTTTTACCATGAAGGAAAGTGCGCATGGTGAATGTTGTATTCAATCCCTATTTAATATTTTTGTTTGATCAACACTCAGATAGTCCACAGATTACAGAATGCCTCCAGATGTGCATTGGAAACTTCTACTGGTCTTCCAGGGAATTATCAAAGCGTAGACTGTTATAGACATTACTCCCATGGAGGAAAGTGCGCATGGTGACTGTTGTATTCAATCCCGATGCAATTTCTGTGTTTCATCAACTCTCTGATAGTCCACTGATTACAAAATGCCTCCAGATGTGCATCGGTACTACTACTGGTCTTCCAGGAAACGATCAAAGCGTAGACTGTTTGAGACATTACTCCCATGGAGGAAAGTGCGCATGGTGACTGTTGTATTCAATCCCGATGCAATTTCTGTGTTTCATCAACACTCTGATAGGCCACAGATTACAGAATACCTCCAGATGTGTATCGGAATCTACTTCTGGCCTTCAAGGGAAAGACCAAAGCGTAGACTGTTTGAGACATTTTTCCCATGAAGGAAAGTGTGCATGGTGACTGTTGTATTCAATCCCGATATAATTTCTGTGTTTCATCAACACTCAGATAGTCCACAGAATACAGATTGTCTCCAGATGTGCATCGGAAACAACTACTGGTCTTCCTAGGTACGATAAAAGCGTAGACTGTTCAGACATTACTCCCATAGAGGAAAGTGCACATGGTGACTGTTATATTCAATCCCGATGTAATTTCTGTGTTTTGATACACACTTTGAAGGTCCACAGATTACAGAATGCCTCCAGACGTGCATCGGAAACTACTACTGGTCTTCCACGGAACGATAAAAGCGTAGACTGTTTGAGAATTACCCCATAAAGGAAAGTGCGCATGGTGACTGTTGTATTCAGTCCCGATGCAATTTCTGTGTTTCATCAAAACTCTGATAGTCCACAGATTACTGAATGCCTCCAGATGTGCATCGGAAACTACTACTGGTCTTAAAGGGAACAATCGAACCGTAGACTGTTTGAGACATTACTCCCATGGAGGAAAGTGCGCATGGTGACTGTTGTATTCAATACCGATGCAATTTCTGTGTTTCATCAACTCTCTGATAGTCCACTGATTACAAAATGCCTCCAGATGTGCATCGGTACTACTACTGGTCTTCCACGGAACGATCAAAGCGTAGACTGTTTGAGAATTACCCCCATGGAGGAAAGTGCGCATGGTGACTGTTGTATTCAATCCCGTTGCAATTTCTGTGTTTCATTAACACTCTGATAGTCCACATATTATAGATTGTCTCCAGATGTGCATCGGAAACTACCACTGGTCTTCCTAGGTACGATCAAAGCGTAGACTGTTTCAGACATTACTCCCATAGAGGAAAGTGCGCATGGTGACTATTGTATTCAATCCCGATTCAATTTCTGTGTTTCATCAACAGTCTGATAATCCACAGATTACAGAATGCCTCCAGATGTGCATCGTAAACTACTACTGGTCAACCAGGGAACGATCAAAGCGTAGCCTGTATGAGAATTACTCACATGGAAGAAAGTGCACATGGTGACTGTTTTACTCAATCCCGATGCATTATCTGTGTTTCATCAACACTCTGATAGTCCACAGATTATAGAATGCCTCCAGATGTGCATCGGAAATTACTACTGGTCTTCCTGGGAACAACCAAAGCGTAGTCAGTCTGAGACAATACTCCCATGGAGGAAAGTGCGCATGGTGACTGTTGTATTGAATCCCGATGCCATTTCTGTGTTTCATCAACACTCAGATAGTCCACAGATTACAGAATGCCACCAGACGTGTATCGGAAACTACTACTGGTCTTCCAGGGAACGATCAAAGCGTAAACTGTTTGAGACATTACTCCCATGGAGGAAGGTGCGCATGGTGACTGTTGTATTCAATCCCGATGCAATATCTGTGTTTCATCAAAACTCTGATAGTCCACAGATTACAGAATGCCTCCAGATGTGCATCGGAAACTACTACTAGCCTTAAAGGTAACGATCAAATCGTAGGAGGTTTGAGACATTTTTCCCATGAAGGAAAGTGCGCATGGTGACTGTTTTACTCAATCCCGATGCATTTTCTGTGTTTCATCACCACTCTGTTAGTCCACAGATTACAGAATGCCTCCAGATGTGCATCGGAAACTACTACTGGTCTTCCTTGGAACGACCAAAGCGTAGACTGTTTGAGACAATACTCCCATGGAGGAAAGTGCGCATGGTGACAGTTGTATTTAATCCCGATGCAATTTCTGTGTTTCATCAACACTCTGATAGTCCACAGATTACAGAATGCCTCCAGATGTGCATCGGAAACTACTTCTGGTCTTCCAGGGTACGATCAAAGAATAGACTGTTTAAGACATTACTCCCATGGAGGAAAGTGCGCATGGTGCCTGTTGTATTTAATCCCGATGCAAATTTTTGTGTTTCATCAACAGTCTGAGAGTCCACAGACTACAGAATGCCTCCAGATGTGCATCGTAAACTACTACTGGTCTTAAAGGGAACGATCAAAACGTAGACTGTTTGAGACATTACTCCCATGGAGGAAAGTGCGCAAGGTGACTGTTGTATTCAATTCCGATGCAATTTATGTGTTTCATCAACACTCTGATAGTCCAAAGATTACAGATTGCCTCCAGATGTGCATCGGAAACTACTACTGGTCTTCCAGTAAACGATCAAAGCGTAGACAGTTTGAGACATTACTCCCATAAAGGAAAGTGCGCATGGTGACTGTTGTATTCGGTCCCGATGCTATTTCTGTGTTTCATCAACACTCTGGTAGTCCACAGATTGCAGAATGCCTCCAGATGTGCATCCGAAACTACCACTGGTCTTCCAGGGAACGATCAAAGCATAGACTGTTTGAGGCATTACTGCCATGGATAAAAGTTTTCATGGTGACAGTTGTATTCAATACTGATGCAATTTCTGTGTTTCATGAGCACTCTGATAGTCCACAGATTACAGAATGCCTCCAGATGTGCATTGGAAACTACTACTGGCCTTCCAAAGAATGATCGAAGCGTAGACTGTTACAGACATTACTTCCATGGAGGAAAGTGCGAATGGTGACGGCTTTATTCAATCCCGATGCAATTTCTGTGTTTCATCAACACTCAGATAGCCCACAGATTACAGAATGCCTCCAGATGTGCATCGGAAACTACAACTGGTCTTCCAGGGAACGATCAAAGCATAGACTGTTAGAGACATTACTTCCATGGAGGAAAGTGCGCATGGTGACGGCTGTATTCACTCCCGATGCAATTTCTGTGTTTCATCAACACTCTGATAGCCCACAGATTACAGAATGCCTCCAGATGTGCATCGGAAACTACTACTGGTTTTCCAGGGAACGATCAAAGCATAGACTGTTAGAGACATTACTTCCATGGAGGAAAGTGCGCATGGTGACTGTTGTATTCAATCCCGATGCAATTTCTGTATTTCATCAGCACTATGATAGTCCACAGATTACAGAATGCCTCCAGATGTGCATCTGAAACTACTACTGGTCTTCCAAGGAACGATCAAAGCGTAGACTGTTAGAGACATTTCTCCCATGGTGGAAAGTGCGCGTGGGGACCGTTGTATTCAATCCCGATGCAATTTCTGTGTTTCATCAGAACTCTGATAGTCCACAGATTACAGAATGCCTCCAGATGTGCATCGGAAACTACTACTGGTCTTCCAGGGAACGATCAAAAAATAGACTGTTTGTGACAATACTCACATGGAGGAAAGTGCGAATGGTGACTTTTGTATTCAATCCTGATGCAATTTCTGTGTTTCATCAACAGTCTGAGAGTCCACAGATTGCAGAATGCCTCCAGTTGTGCATCGGAAACTACTACTGGTCTTCCAGGGAACGATCAAAGCGTAGCCTGTATTAGAATTACTCACATGGAGGAAAGTGCACATGGTGACTGTTTTACACAATCCCGATGCATTTTCTGAGTTTCATCAACACTCTGATAGTCCACAGATTACAGAATGCCTCCAGATGAGTATCTGAAACAACTACTGGTCTTCCTGGGAACGATTAAAGCGTAGACTGTCTGAGACAATACTCCCTAGGAGGAAAGTGCGCATGGTGATTGTTGTATTCAATCCCGATGCAATTTCTGTGTTTCATCAACACTCTGATAGTCCACAGATTACAGAATGTCTCCAGATGTGCATCGGAAACTACTACTGGTCTTCCAGGGAACGATTAAAGCATAGACTGTTTGAGACATTACTCCCATAAAGGAATGTGCGCATGGTGACTGTTGTATTCGGTCCCGATGCAATATCTGTGTTTCATTAACACTCTGATAGTCCACAGATTACAGAATGCCTCAAGATGAGCATCGGAAACTACTACTGATATTCCAGGGAGCGATCAAAACATAGACTGTTTGAGACATTACTCCCATGGAGGAACGTTCTCATGGTGACTCTTGTATTCAATCCCGATGCAATTTCTGTGTTTCATCAGCACTCTGATAGTCCACAGATTACAGAATGCATCCAGATGTGCATAGGAAACTACTACTGGTCTTCCAGGGAACGATCAAATCGTAGACTGTTAGAGACATTACTTCCATGGAGGAAAGTGCGCATGGTGCCTCCTGTACTCAATCACGATGCAATATCTTTGTTTCATCAACACTCTGATAGTCCACAGATTACAGAATGCCACCAGATGGGCATCGGAAACTACTACTGGTCTTCCAGGGAACGATCAAAGCGTAGTCTGTTTGAGACATACCTCCCGTGGAGGAAAGTACGAATGGTGACTGTTGTATTAAATCCCGATGCAATTTCTGTGTTTCATCAACACTCTGACAGTCCACTTATTACAGATTGCCTCCATATGTGCTTCGGAAATTACTACTGGTCTTCCAGAGAACGATCAAAGCGTAGACTGTTTGAAACATAACTTTTATAGAGGAAAGTGCTTTTGGTGACTGTTGTATTCAATCCCGATGCAATTACTGTGATTCATCAACACTCTGATAGTCCACAGATTACAGAATGCAACGAGATTTGCATCGGAAACTACTACTGGTCTTCCAGGGAACGATGAAAGCGTAGACTGTTTGAGACATTACTCCCACGGAGGAAGGTGCGCATGGTGACAGTTGTATTCAATCCCGATGCAATTTCTGTGTTTCATCAACACTCTGATACTCCACAGATTGCAGAATGCCACCAGATGGGCATCGGAACTACTACTGGTCTTCCAGGGAATTATCAAAGCGTAGACTGTTTGAGACATTACTCCCACGGAGGAAAGTGCACTTGGTGGCTGTAGTCAATCCCGATGCAATTTCTGTGTTTCATCAACAGTCTGATAGACCACAGATTACAGAATGCCTCCAGAAGTGAATCGGAAACTACTGCTGGTCTTCCAGGGAACCATCAAAGCGTAGACTGTTTGAGACATTACTCCCATGGAGGAAAGTGCGCATGGTGACCGTTGTATTCAATCCCGATGCAATTTCTGTGTTTCATCAACACTCTGATAGTCCACAGATTGCAGAATGCCACCAGATGGGCATCGGAAACTACTACTGGTCTTCCAGGGAATGATCAAAGCGTAGACTGTTAGAGACATTACTCCCATGGAGGAAAGTGCGCATGATGACTGTTGTATGTAATCCCGATGCAATTTATATGATTCATCAACACTCTGATAGTACACAGATTACAGAATGCCTACAGATGTGCATCGGTAACTACTACTGGTCTTCCAGGGAACGATCAAAGCGTAGACTGTTACAGACATTACTGCCATGGAGGAAAGTGCGCATGATGACTGTTGAATTTAATCCCGATGCAATTTCTGTGTTTCATCAATACTCTGATAGTCCACAGATTACAGAATGCCTCCAGATGTGCATCGGAAACTACTACTGGTCTTCCAAGGAACGATCAAAGCGTAGCCTGTTTGAGAATTACTCCCATGGAGGAGAGTGCGGATGGTGACTGTTGTATTCAATCCCGATGGAATTTCTCAGTTTCGTCTACAGTCGGATAGTCCACAGATTACAGAATGCCGCCAGATGTGCATCGTAAACTACTACTGCTCTTCCAGGGAACGATCAACACGTAGACTGTATGAGACATTACTCCCATGGAGGAAAGTGCGCATGGTGCCTGTTGTATTCAATCCCGATGAAATTTCTGTGTTTCATCGACACACTGATAGTCCACAGATTACAGATTGTCTCCAGATGTGCATCGGAAACTACTACTCGTCTTCCAGGGAACTATCAAAACGTAGACTGTTTGAGTCATTACTCCCATAAAGGAAAGTGCGAATGGTGACTGTTGTATTCAGTCCCGATGCAATTTCTGTGATTCATCAGCACTCTGATAGTCCACAGATTACAGAATGCCTGCAAATGTGCATAGGAAACTACTACTGGTCTTCCAGGGAACGATCAAATCGTAGACTGTTAGGGACATTACTTCCATGGAGGAAAGTGCGCATGGTGCCTGTTGTATTCAATTCCGATGCAATTTTTGTGTTTCATCAACACTCTGATAGTCCACAGATTACAGAATGCCTCCAGTTGTGCATCGGGAACTACTACTGGTCTTCCAGGGAACGATCAAAGAGTAGACTGTTTGAGACACTGTTCGCATGGAGGAAAGTGTGCATGGTGACTGTTGTATTGAATCCCGATGCCATTTCTGTGTTCCATCAACACTCTGATAGTCCACAGATTACAGATTGCCTCCATATGAGCATCGGAAACTACTACTGGTCTTCAAGGGAACGATCAAAGCGTAGACTGTTTGAGACATTACTTCCATGGAGAAAAGGGCGCATGGTGACTGTTGTATTCAATCCTGACGCAATTTCTGTGTTTCATCAACACTCAGATAGGTCACAGATTACAGAATCCCTCCAGATGTGCATCGGTAACTACTACTGGTCTTCCAGGGAACGATCAAAGCGTAGACTGTTTGAGACATTACTCCCATGGTGGAAAGTGCGCATGCTGACTTTTGTATTCAATCCCGAGGCAATTTCTGTGTTTCAATACACACTTTGAAGGTACACAGATTACAGAATGCCTCCAGATGTGCATCGGAAACTGCTACTGGCCTTCCAGGGAACGATCAAAGCATAGACTGTTTGAGAATTACCCCCATGAGGGAAAGTGCGCATGGTGGCTGTTGTATTCAATGCCGATGCAATTTCTGTGTTTCATCAACACTCTGATAGTCCACAGATTACAGAATGCCTCCAGATGTGCATCGGAAACTACTACTGGTCTTAAAGGGAACGATCAAAACGTAGACTGTTTGAGACATTACTCCCATGGAGGAAGGTGCGCATGGTGACTGTTGTATTCAATCCCGATGCAATATCTGTGTTTCATCAAAACTCTGATAGTCCACAGATTACAGAATGCCTCCAGATGTGCATCGGAAACTACTACTGGCCTTAAAGGTAACGATCAAAGCGTAGAATGTTTGAGACATTTTTCCCATGAAGGAAAGTGCGCATGGTGACTGTTTTACTCAATCCCGATGCATTTTCTGTGTTTCATCACCACTCTGTTAGTCCACAGATTACAGAATGCCTCCAGATGTGCATCGGAAACTACTACTGGTCTTCCTTGGAACGACCAAAGCGTAGACTGTTTGAGACAATACTCCCATGGAGGAAAGTGCGCATGGTGACAGTTGTATTTAATCCCGATGCAATTTCTGTGTTTCATCAACACTCTGATAGTCCACAGATTACAGAATGCCTCCAGATGTGCATCGGAAACTACTTCTGGTCTTCCAGGGTACGATCAAAGAATAGACTGTTTAAGATATTACTCCCATGGAGGAAAGTGCGCATGGTGCCTGTTGTATTTAATCCCGATGCAAATTTTTGTGTTTCATCAACAGTCTGAGAGTCCACAGACTACAGAATGCCTCCAGATGTGCATCGTAAACTACTACTGGTCTTAAAGGGAACGATCAAAACGTAGACTGTTTGAGACATTACTCCCATGGAGGAAAGTGCGCAAGGTGACTGTTGTATTCAATTCCGATGCAATTTATGTGTTTCATCAACACTCTGATAGTCCAAAGATTACAGATTGCCTCCAGATTTGCATCGGAAACTACTACTGGTCTTCCAGTAAACGATCAAAGCGTAGACAGTTTGAGACATTACTCCCATAAAGGAAAGTGCGCATGGTGACTGTTGTATTCGGTCCCGATGCTATTTCTGTGTTTCATCAACACTCTGGTAGTCCACAGATTGCAGAATGCCTCCAGATGTGCATCCGAAACTACCACTGGTCTTCCAGGGAACGATCAAAGCATAGACTGTTTAAGGCATTACTGCCATGGATAAAAGTTTTCATGGTGACAGTTGTATTCAATCCTGATGCAATTTCTGTGTTTCATCAGCACTCTGATAGTCCACAGATTACAGAATGCCTCCAGATGTGCATTGGAAACTACTACTGGCCTTCCAAAGAATGATCGAAGCGTAGACTGTTAGACACATTACTTCCATGGAGGAAAGTGCGCATGGTGACGGCTTTATTCAATCCCGATGCAATTTCTGTGTTTCATCAACACTCTGATAGCCCACAGATTACAGAATGCCTCCAGATGTGCATCGGAAACTACTACTGGTCTTCCAGGGAACGATCAAAGCATAGACTGTTAGAGACATTACTTCCATGGAGGAAAGTGCGCATGGTGACGGCTGTATTCAATCCCGATTCAATTTCTGTGTTGCATCAACACACTGATAGCCCACAGATTACAGAATGCCTCCAGATGTGCATCGGAAACTACTACTGGTGTTCCAGGGAACGATCAAAGCATAGACTGTTAGAGACATTACTCCCATGGAGGAAAGTGCGCATGGTGACTGTTGTATTCAATCCCGATGCAATTTCTGTGTTTCATCAACACTCTGATAGGCCACAGATTACAGAATACCTCCAGATGTGTATCGGAATCTACTTCTGGCCTTCAAGGGAAAGACCAAAGCGTAGACTGTTTGAGACATTTTTCCCATGAAGGAAAGTGCGCATGGTGACTGTTGTATTCAATCCCGATTTAATATTTTTGTTTGATCAACACTCAGACAGTCCACAGATTACAGAATGCCTCCAGATGTGCATTGGAAACTTCTACTGGTCTTCCAGGGAATTATCAAAGCGTAGACTGTTATAGACATTACTCCCATGGAGGAAAGTGCGCATGGTGACTGTTGTATTCAATCCCGATGCAATTTCTGTGTTTCATCAACTCTCTGATAGTCCACTGATTACAAAATGCCTCCAGATGTGCATCGGTACTACTACTGGTCTTCCAGGAAACGATCAAAGCGTAGACTGTTTGAGACATTACTCCCATGGAGGAAAGTGCGCATGGTGACTGTTGTATTCAATCCCGATGCAATTTCTGGGTTTCATCAACACTCTGATAGGCCACAGATTACAGAATACCTCCAGATGTGTATCGGAATCCACTTCTGGCCTTCAAGGGAAAGACCAAAGCGTAGACTGTTTGAGACATTTTTCCCATGAAGGAAAGTGCGCATGGTGACTGTTGTATTCAATCCCGATATAATTTCTGTGTTTCATCAACACTCAGATAGTCCACAGAATACAGATTGTCTCCAGATGTGCATCGGAAACAACTACTGGTCTTCCTAGGTACGATCAAAGCGTAGACTGTTTCAGACATTACTCCCATAGAGGAAAGTGCACATAGTGACTGTTATATTCAATCCCGATGTAATTTCTGTGTTTTGATACACACTTTGAAGGTCCACAGATTACAGAATGCCTCCAGACGTGCATCGGAAACTACTACTGGTCTTCCACGGAACGATAAAAGCGTAGACTGTTTGAGAATTACCCCATAAAGGAAAGTGCGCATGGTGACTGTTGTATTCAATCCCGATGCAATTTCTGTGTTTCATCAACACTCTGATAGTCCACAGATTACAGAATGCCTCCAGACTTGCTTCGGAAACTACTACTGGTCTTCCAGTGAACGATCAAAGAGTAGACTGTTTGAGACATTACTCCCATGGAGGAAAGTGCGCATGGTGACTGTTGTATTCAGTCCCGATGCAATTTCTGTGTTTCATCAACACTCTGATAGTCCACAGATTACTGAATGCCTCCAGATGTGCATCGGAAACTACTACTGGTCTTCCAGGGAACAATCAAACCGTAGACTGTTTGAGACATTACTCCCATGGAGGAAAGTGCGCATGGTGACTGTTGTATTCAATCCCGATGCAATATCTGTGTTTCATCAACACTCTGATAGGCCACAGATTACAGAATACCTCCAGATGTGCATCGGAAACTCCTACTGGTCTTCCATGGAACGATCAAAGCGTAGACTGTTTGAGAATAACCCCCATGGAGGAAAGTGCGCATGGTGACTGTTGTATTCAATCCCGTGGCAATTTCTGTGTTTCATTAACACTCTGATAGTCCACATATTATAGATTGTCTCCAGATGTGCATCGGAAACTACCACTGGTCTTCCTAGGTACGATCAAAGCGTAGACTGTTTCAGACATTACTCCCATAGAGGAAAGTGCGCATGGTGACTATTGTATTCAATCCCGATGCAATTTCTGTGTTTCATCAACAGTCTGATAATCCACAGATTACAGAATGCCTCCAGATGTGTATCGTAAACTACTACTGGTCAACCAGGGAACGATCAAAGCGTAGCCTGTATGAGAATTACTCACATGGAAGAAAGTGCACATGGTGACTGTTTTACTCAATCCCGATGCATTATCTGTGTTTCATCAACACTCTGATAGTCCACAGATTATAGAATGCCTCCAGATGTGCATCGGAAATTACTACTGGTCTTCCTGGGAACAACCAAAGCGTAGTCTGTCTGAGACAATACTCCCATGGAGGAAAGTGCGCATGGTGACTGTTGTATTGAATCCCGATGCCATTTCTGTGTTTCATCAACACTCAGATAGTCCACAGATTACAGAATGCCACCAGACGTGTATCGGAAACTACTACTGGTCTTCCAGGGAACGATCAAAGCGTAAACTGTTTGAGACATTACTCCCATGGAGGAAGGTGCGCATGGTGACTGTTGTATTCAATCCCGATGCAATATCTGTGTTTCATCAAAACTCTGATAGTCCACAGATTACAGAATGCCTCCAGATGTCCATCGGTAACTACTACTAGCCCTAAAGGTAACGATCAAAGCGTAGAATGTTTGAGACATTTTTCCCATGAAGGAAAGTGCGCATGGTGACTGTTTTACTCAATCCCGATGCATTTTCTGTGTTTCATCACCACTCTGTTAGTCCACAGATTACAGAATGCCTCCAGATGTGCATCGGATACTACTACTGGTCTTCCTTGGAACGACCAAAGCGTAGAATGTTTGAGACAATACTCCCATGGAGGAAAGTGCGCATGGTGACAGTTGTATTTAATCCCGATGCAATTTCTGTGTTTCATCAACACTCTGATAGTCCACAGATTACAGAATGCCTCCAGAAGTGCATCGGAAACTACTTCTGGTCTTCCAGGGTACGATCAAAGAATAGACTGTTTAAGACATTAGTCCCATGGAGGAAAGTGCGCATGGTGCCTGTTGTATTTAATCCCGATGCAAATTTTTGTGTTTCATCAACAGTCTGAGAGTCCACAGACTACAGAATGCCTCCAGATGTGCATCGTAAACTACTACTGGTCTTAAAGGGAACGATCAAAACGTAGACTGTTTGAGACATTACTCCCATGGAGGAAAGTGCGCAAGGTGACTGTTGTATTCAATTCCGATGCAATTTATGTGTTTCATCAACACTCTGATAGTCCACAGATTACAGATTGCCTCCAGATGTGCATCGGAAACTACTACTGGTCTTCCAGTAAACGAACAAAGGGTAGACAGTTTGAGACATTACTCAATTAAGGAAAGTGCGCATGGTGACTGTTGTATTCGGTCCCGATGCTATTTCTGTGTTTCATCAACACTCTGGTAGTCCACAGATTGCAGAATGCCTCCAGATGTGCATCCGAAACTACCACTGGTCTTCCAGGGAACGATCAAAGCATAGACTGTTTGAGGCATTACTGCCATGGATAAAAGTTTTCATGGTGACAGTTGTATTCAATCCTGATGCAATTTCTGTGTTTCATCAGCACTCTGATAGTCCACAGATTACAGAATGCCTCCAGATGTGCATTGGAAACTACTACTGGCCTTCCAAAGAATGATCGAAGCGTAGACTGTTAGAGACATTACTTCCATGGAGGAAAGTGCGAATGATGACGGCTTTATTCAATCCCGATGCAATTTCTGTGTTTCATCAACACTCTGATAGCCCACAGATTACAGAATGCCTCCAGATGTGCATCGGAAACTACAACTGGGCTTCCAGGGAACGATCAAAGCATAGACTGTTAGAGACATTACTTCCATGGAGGAAAGTGCGCATGGTGACGGCTGTATTCAATCCCGATGCAATTTCTGTGTTTCATCAACACTCTGATAGCCCACAGATTACAGAATGCCTCCAGATGTGCATCGGAAACTACTACTGGTCTTCCAGGGAACGATCAAAGCATAGACAGTTAGAGACATTACTTCCATGGAGGAAAGTGCGCATGGTGACTGTTGTATTCAATCCCGATGCAATTTCTGTATTTCATCAGCACTATGATAGTCCACAGATTACAGAATGCCTCCAGATGTGCATCTGAAACTACTACTGGTCTTCCAAGGAACGATCAAAGCGTAGACTGTTAGAGACATTTCTCCCATGGTGGAAAGTGCGCGAGGGGACCGTTGTATTCAATCCCGATGCAATTTCTGTGTTTCATCAGAACTCTGATAGTCCACAGATTACAGAATGCCTCCAGATGTGCATCGGAAACTACTACTGGTCTTCCAGGGAACGATCAAAAAATAGACTGTTTGAGACAATACTCCCATGGAGGAAAGTGCGAATGGTGACTTTTGTATTCAATCCTGATGCAATTTCTGTGTTTCATCAACAGTCTGAGAGTCCACAGATTGCAGAATGCCTCCAGATGTGCATCGGAAACTACTACTGGTATTCCAGGGAACGATCAAAGCGTAGCCTGTATTAGAATTACTCACATGGAGGAAAGTGCACATGGTGACTGTTTTACACAATCCCGATGCATTTTCTGAGTTTCATCAACACTCTGATAGTCCACAGATTACAGAATGCCTCCAGATGAGTATCTGAAACAACTACTGGTCTTCCTGGGAACGATTAAAGCGTAGACTGTCTGAGACAATACTCCCTAGGAGGAAAGTGCGCATGGTGATTGTTGTATTCAATCCCGATGCAATTTCTGTGTTTCATCAACACTCTGATAGTCCACAGATTACAGAATGTCTCCAGATGTGCATCGGAAACTACTACTGGTCTTCCAGGGAACGATTAAAGCATAGACTGTTTGAGACATTACTCCCATAAAGGAATGTGCGCATGGTGACTGTTGTATTCGGTCCCGATGCAATATCTGTGTTTCATTAACACTCTGATAGTCCACAGATTACAGAATGCCTCAAGATGAGCATCGGAAACTACTACTGATATTCCAGGGAGCGATCAAAGCATAGACTGTTTGAGACATTACTCCCATGGAGGAACGTTCTCATGGTGACTCTTGTATTCAATCCCGATGCAATTTCTGTGTTTCATCAGCACTCTGATAGTCCACAGATTACAGAATGCATCCAGATGTGCATCGTAAACTACTACTGCTCTTCCAGGGAACGATCAACACGTAGACTGTTAGAGACATTACTCCCATGGAGGAAAGTGCGCATGGTGCCTGTTGTATTCAATCCCGATGAAATTTCTGTGTTTCATCGACACACTGATAGTCCACAGATTACAGATTGTCTCCAGATGTGCATCGGAAACTACTACTCGTCTTCCAGGGAACTATCAAAACGTAGACTGTTTGAGTCATTACTCCCATAAAGGAAAGTGCGAATGGTGACTGTTGTATTCAGTCCCGATGCAATTTCTGTGTTTCATCAGCACTCTGATAGTCCACAGATTACCGAATGCCTGCAAATGTGCATAGGAAACTACTACTGGTCTTCCAGGGAACGATCAAATCGTAGACTGTTAGGGACATTACTTCCATGGAGGAAAGTGCGCATGGTGCCTGTTGTATTCAATTCCGATGCAATTTTTGTGTTTCATCAACACTCTGATAGTCCACAGATTACAGAATGCCTCCAGTTGTGCATCGGGAACTACTACTGGTCTTCCAGGGAACGATCAAAGAGTAGACTGTTTGAGACACTGTTCGCATGGAGGAAAGTGTGCATGGTGACTGTTGTATTGAATCCCGATGCCATTTCTGTGTTCCATCAACACTCTGATAGTCCACAGATTACAGATTGCCTCCATATGAGCATCGGAAACTACTACTGGTCTTCAAGGGAACGATCAAAGCGTAGACTGTTTGAGACATTACTTCCATGGAGAAAAGGGCGCATGGTGACTGTTGTATTCAATCCTGACGCAATTTCTGTGTTTCCTCAACACTCAGATAGGTCACAGATTACAGAATGCCTCCAGATGTGCATCGGTAACTACTACTGGTCTTCCAGGGAACGATCAAAGCGTAGACTGTTTGAGACATTACTCCCATGGTGGAAAGTGCGCATGGTGACTTTTGTATTCAATCCCGAGGCAATTTCTGTGTTTCAATACACACTTTGAAGGTACACAGATTACAGAATGCCTCCAGATGTGCATCGGAAACTGCTACTGGCCTTCCAGGGAACGATCAAAGCATAGACTGTTTGAGAATTACCCCCATGAGGGAAAGTGCGCATGGTGGCTGTTGTATTCAATGCCGATGCAATTTCTGTGTTTCATCAACACTCTGATAGTCCACAGATTACAGAATGGCACGAGACGTGCATCGGAACTATTACTGGTCTCCCAGGGAACAATCAAAGCGTAGAATGTTTGAGACATTACACCCGTGGAGGAAAGTGCGCATGGTGACTGGGTATTCAATCCAGATGCAATTATTGTGTTTCATCAACACTTTGAACGTCCACAGATTACAGAATGCCTCCATATGTGCATCGGAAACTACTACTGGTCTTCCAGGGAACGATCAAAGCGTAGACTGTTTGAGACATTACTCCCATCGAGGAAAGTGCGCATGGTGACTGTTGTATTCAATCCCGATGCAATTTCTGTGTTTCATCAACACTCTGACAGACCACTGATTACAGAATGCCTCCAGAAGTGAATCGGAAACTACTGCTGGTCTTCCAGGGAACGATCAAAGCGTAGACTGTTTGAGACATTACTCCCATGGTGGAAAGTGCGCATGGTGACCGTTGTATTCAATCCCGATGCAATTTCTGTGTTTCATCAACACACTGATAGTCCACAGATTGCAGAATGCCACCAGATGGGCATCGGAAACTACTACTGGTCTTCCAGGGAATGATCAAAGCGTAGACTGTTAGAGACATTACTCCCATGGAGGAAAGTGCGCATGATGACTGTTGTATTTAATCCCGATGCAATTTATATGATTCATCAACACTCTGATAGTACACAGATTACAGAATGCCTACAGATGTGCATCGGTAACTACTACTGGTCTTCCAGGGAACGATCAAAGCGTAGACTGTTACAGACATTACTGCCATGGAGGAAAGTGCGCATGATGACTGTTGAATTTAATCCCGATGCAATTTCTGTGTTTCATCAATACTCTGATAGTCCACAGATTACAGAATGCCTCCAGATGTGCATCGGAAACTACTACTGGTCTTCCAGGGAACGATCAAAGCGTAGACTGTTAGAGACATTTCTCCCATGGTGGAAAGTGCGCGTGGGGACCGTTGTATTCAATCCCGATGCAATTTCTGTGTTTCATCAGAACTCTGATAGTCCTCAGATTACAGAATGCCTCCAGATGTGCATCGGAAACTACTACTGGTCTTCCAGGGAACGATCAAAAAATAGACTGTTTGTGACAATACTCACATAGAGAAAAGTGCGAATGGTGACTTTTGTATTCAATCCTGATGCAATTTCTGTGTTTCATCAACAGTCTGAGAGTCCACAGATTGCAGAATGCCTCCAAATGTGCATCGGAAACTACTACTGGTCTTCCAGGGAACGATCAAAGCGTAGCCTGTATTAGAATTACTCACATGGAGGAAAGTGCACATGGTGACTGTTTTACACAATCCCGATGCATTTTCTGAGTTTCATCAACACTCTGATAGTCCACAGATTACAGAATGCCTTCAGATGAGTATCTGAAACTACTACTGGTCTTCCTGGGAACGATTAAAGCGTAGACTGTCTGAGACAATACTCCCTAGGAGGAAAGTGCGCATGGTGATTGTTGTATTCAATCCCGATGCAATGTCTGTGTTTCATCAACACTCTGATAGTCCACAGATTACAGAATGTCTCCAGATGTGCATCGGAAACTACTACTGGTCTTCCAGGGAACGATTAAAGCATAGACTGTTTGAGACATTACTCCCATAAAGGAATGTGCGCATGGTGACTGTTGTATTCGGTCCCGATGCAATATCTGTGTTTCATTAACACTCTGATAGTCCACAGATTACAGAATGCCTCAAGATGAGCATCGGAAACTACTACTGATATTCCAGGGAGCGAATAAAGCATAGACTGTTTGAGACATTACTGCCATGGAGGAACGTTCTCATGGTGACTCTTGTATTCATTCCCGATGCAATTTCTGTGTTTCATCAGCACTCTGATAGTCCACAGATTACAGAATGCCACCAGATGGGCATCGGAAACTACTACTGGTCTTCCAGGGAACGATCAAAGCGTAGTCTGTTTGAGACATACCTCCCGTGGAGGAAAGTACGAATGGTGACTGTTGTATTAAATCCCGATGCAATTTCTGTGTTTCATCAACACTCTGACAGTCCACTTATTACAGATTGCCTCCAGATGTGCTTCGGAAATTACTACTGGTCTTCCAGAGAACGATCAAAGCGTAGACTGTTTGAGACATAACTTTTATAGAGGAAAGTGCTTTTGGTGACTGTTGTATTCAATCCCGATGCAATTACTGTGATTCATCAACACTCTGATAGTCCACAGATTACAGAATGCAACGAGATTTGCATCGGAAACTACTACTGGTCTTCCAGGGAACGATCAAAGCGTAGACTGTTTGAGACATTACTCCCACGGAGGAAGGTGCGCATGGTGACAGTTGTATTCAATCCCGATGCAATTTCTGTGTTTCATCAACACTCTGATACTCCACAGATTGCAGAATGCCACCAGATGGGCATCGGAACTACTACTGGTCTTCCAGGGAATTATCTAAGCGTAGACTGTTTGAGACATTACTCCCACGGAGGAAAGTGCACTTGGTGACTGTAGTCAATCCCGATGCAATTTCTGTGTTTCATCAACAGTCTGATAGACCACAGATTACAGAATGCCTCCAGAAGTGAATCGGAAACTACTGCTGGTCTTCCAGGGAACCATCAAAGCGTAGACTGTTTGAGACATTACTCCCATGGAGGAAAGTGCGCATGGTGACCGTTGTATTCAATACCGATGCAATTTCTGTGTTTCATCAACACTCTGATAGTCCACAGATTGCAGAATGCCACCAGATGGGCATCGGAAACTACTACTGGTCTTCCAGGGAATGATCAAAGCGTAGACTGTTAGAGACATTACTCCCAAGGAGGAAAGTGCGCATGATGACTGTTGTATGTAATCCCGATGCAATTTATATGATTCATCAACACTCTGATAGTACACAGATTACAGAATGCCTACAGATGTGCATCGGTAACTACTACTGGTCTTCCAGGGAACGATCAAAGCGTAGACTGTTACAGACATTACTGCCATGGAGGAAAGTGCGCATGATGACTGTTGAATTTAATCCCGATGCAATTTCTGTGTTTCATCAATACTCTGATAGTCCACAGATTACAGAATGCCTCCAGATGTGCATCGGAAACGACTACTGGTCTTCCAAGGAACGATCAAAGCGTAGCCTGTTCGAGAATTACTCCCATGGAGGAGAGTGCGGATGGTGACTGTTGTATTCAATCCCGATGGAATTTCTCAGTTTCATCTACAGTCGGATAGTCCACAGATTACAGATAGTCTCCAGATGTGCATCGGAAACTACTACTCGTCTTCCAGGGAACGATCAAAACATAGACTGTTTGAGTCATTACTCCCATAAAGGAAAGTGCGAATGGTGACTGTTGTATTCAGTCCCGATGCAATTTCTGTGTTTCATCAGCACTCTGATAGTCCACAGATTACAGAATGCCTGCAAATGTGCATAGGAAACTACTACTGGTCTTCCAGGGAACGATCAAATCGTAGACTGTTAGGGACATTACTTCCATGGAGGAAAGTGCGCATGGTGCCTGTTGTATTCAATTCCGATGCAATTTTTGTGTTTCATCAACACTCTGATAGTCCACAGATTACAGAATGCCACCAGATGGGCATCGGAAGCTACTACTGGTCTTCGAGGGAACGATCAAAGCGTAGACTGTTTGAGACATTACTTCCATGGAGGAAAGTGCGCATGGTGACTGTTGTATTAAATCCCGATGCAATTTATGTGATTCATCAACACTCTGATAGTCCACAGATTACAGAATGCCTCCAGTTGTGCATAGGAAACTACTACTGGTCTTCCAGGGAACGATCAAAGAGTAGACTGTTTGAGACACTGTTCGCATGGAGGAAAGAGTGCATGGTGACTGTTGTATTGAATCCCGATGGCATTTCTGTGTTCCATCAACACTCTGATAGTCCACAGATTACAGATTGCCTCCAGATGAGCATCGGAAACTACTACTGGTCTTCAAGGGAACGATCAAAGCGTAGACTGTTTGAGACATTACTTCCATGGAGAAAAGGGCGCATGGTGACTGTTGTATTCAATCCCGACGCAATTTCTGTGTTTCATCAACACTCAGATAGGTCACAGATTACAGAATGCCTCCAGATGTGCATCGGTAACTACTACTGGTCTTCCAGGGAACGATCAAAGCGTAGACTGTTTGAGACATTACTCCCATGGTGGAAAGTGCGCATGGTGACTTTTGTATTCAATCCCGAGGCAATTTCTGTGTTTCAATACACACTTTGAAGGTACACAGATTACAGAATGCCTCCAGATGTGCATCGGAAACTGCTACTGGCCTTCCAGGGAACGATCAAAGCATAGACTGTTTGAGAATTACCCCCATGGAGGAAAGTGCGCATGGTGGCTGTTGTATTCAATGCCGATGCAATTTCTGTGTTTCATCAACACTCTGATAGTCCACAGATTACAGAATGGCACGAGACGTGCATCGGAACTATTACTGGTCTCCCAGGGAACAATCAAAGCGTAGACTGTTTGAGACATTACTCCCGTGGAGGAAAGTGCGCATGGTGACTGGGTATTCAATCCAGATGCAATTATTGTGTTTCATCAACACTTTGAACGTCCACAGATTACAGAATGCCTCCATATGTGCATCGGAAACTACTACTGGTCTTCCAGGAAACGATCAAAGCGTAGACTGTTTGAGACACTGCTCCCTTGGAGGAAAGTGCGCATGGTGACTGTTATATTCAATTCCGATGCAATTTCTGTGGTTCATCAACACTCAGATAGTCCAAAGATTACAGAATGCTTCCAGATGTGCATCGGAAACTACTACTGGTCTTCCAGGGAATTATCAAAGCGTAGACTGTTTGAGACATTACTCCCATGGAGGAAAGTGCGCATGGTGACTGTTGTATTCAATCCCGATGCAATTTCTGTGTATCATCAACACTCTGACAGACCACTGATTACAGAATCCCTCCAGATGTGCATCGGAAACTACTACTGGTCTTCCAGGGAACGATCAAAGCGTAGCCTGTATTAGAATTACTCACATGGAGGAAAGTGCACATGGTGACTGTTTTACACAATCCCGATGCATTTTCTGAGTTTCATCAACACTCTGATAGTCCACAGATTACAGAATGCCTCCAGATGAGTATCTGAAACTACTACTGGTCTTCCTGGGAACGATTAAAGCGTAGACTGTCTGAGACAATACTCCCCAGGAGGAAAGTGCGCATGGTGACTGTTGTATTCGGTCCCGATGCAATATCTGTGTTTCATTAACACTCTGATAGTCCACAGATTACAGAATGCCTCAAGATGAGCATCGGAAACTACTACTGATATTCCAGGGAGCGATCAAAGCATAGACTGTTTGAGACATTACTCCCATGGAGGAACGTTCTCATGGTGACTCTTGTATTCAATCCCGATGCAATTTCTGTGTTTCATCAGCACTCTGATAGTCCACAGATTACAGAATGCATCCAGATGTGCACAGGAAACTACTACTGGTCTTCCAGGGAACGATCAAATCGTAGACTGTTAGAGACATTACTTCCATGGAGGAAAGTGCGCATGGTGCCTCCTGTACTCAATCACGATGCAATATCTTTGTTTCATCAACACTCTGATAGTCCACAGATTACAGAATGCCACCAGATGGGCATCGGAAACTACTACTGGTCTTCCAGGGAACGATCAAAGCGTAGTCTGTTTGAGACATACCTCCCGTGGAGGAAAGTACGAATGGTGACTGTTGTATTAAATCCCGATGCAATTTCTGTGTTTCATCAACACTCTGACAGTCCACTTATTACAGATTGCCTCCAGATGTGCTTCGGAAATTACTACTGGTCTTCCAGAGAACGATCAAAGCGTAGACTGTTTGAGACATAACTTTTATAGAGGAAAGTGCTTTTGGTGACTGTTGTATTCAATCCCGATGCAATTACTGTGATTCATCAACACTCTGATAGTCCACAGATTACAGAATGTAACGAGATTTGCATCGGAAACTACTACTGGTCTTCCAGGGAACGATCAAAGCGTAGACTGTTTGAGACATTACTCCCACGGAGGAAGGTGCGCATGGTGACAGTTGTATTCAATCCCGATGCAATTTCTGTGTTTCATCAACACTCTGATACTCCACAGATTGCAGAATGCCACCAGATGGGCATCGGAACTACTACTGGTCTTCCAGGGAATTATCAAAGCGTGGACTGTTTGAGACATTACTCCCACGGAGGAAAGTGCACTTGGTGACTGTAGTCAATCCCGATGCAATTTCTGTGTTTCATCAACAGTCTGATAGACCACAGATTACAGAATGCCTCCAGAAGTGAATCGGAAACTACTGCTGGTCTTCCAGGGAACCATCAAAGCGTAGACTGTTTGAGACATTACTCCCAAGGAGGAAAGTTCGCATGGTGACCGTTGTATTCAATCCCGATGCAATTTCTGTGTTTCATCAACACTCTGATAGTCCACAGATTGCACAATGCCACCAGATGGGCATCGGAAACTACTACTGGTCTTCCAGGGAATGATCAAAGCGTAGACTGTTAGAGACATTACTCCCATGGAGGAAAGTGCGCATGATGACTGTTGTATGTAATCCCGATGCAATTTATATGATTCATCAACACTCTGATAGTACACAGATTACAGAATGCCTACAGATGTGCATCGGTAACTACTACTGGTCTTCCAGGGAACGATCAAAGCGTAGACTGTTACAGACATTACTGCCATGCAGGAAAGTGCGCATGATGACTGTTGAATTTAATCCTGATGCAATATCTGTGTTTCATCAATACTCTGATAGTCCACAGATTACAGAATGCCTCCAGATGTGCATCGGAAACTACTACTGGTCTTCCAAGGAACGATCAAAGCGTAGCCTGTTTGAGAATTACTCCCATGGAGGAGAGTGCGGATGGTGACTGTTGTATTCAATCCCGATGGAATTTCTCAGTTTCATCTACAGTCGGATAGTCCACAGATTACAGAATGCCGCCAGATGTGCATCGTAAACTACTACTGCTCTTCCAGGGAACGATCAACACGTAGACTGTATGAGACATTACTCCCATGGAGGAAAGTGCGCATGGTGACTGTTGTATTCAATCCCGATGAAATTTCTGTGTTTCATCGACACTCTGATATTCCACAGATTACAGATTGTCTCCAGATGTGCATCGGAAACTACTACTCGTCTTCCAGGGAACGATCAAAACATAGACTGTTTGAGTCATTACTCCCATAAAGGAAAGTGCGAATGGTGACTGTTGTATTCAGTCCCGATGCAATTTCTGTGTTTCATCAGCACTCTGATAGGCCACAGATTACAGAATGCCAGCAAATGTGCATAGGAAACTACTACTGGTCTTCCAGGGAACGATCAAATCGTACACTGTTAGAGACATTACTTCCATGGAGGAAAGTGCGCATGGTGACTGTTGTATTAAATCCCGACGCAATTTCTGTGTTTCATCAACACTCAGATAGTTCACAGATTACAGAATGCCTCCAGATGTGCATCGGAAACTACTACTGGTCTTCCAGGGAAAGATCAAAGCGTAGGCTGTTAGAGACATTACTCCCATGGAGGAGAGTGCGCATGATGACTGTTGTATTTAATCCCGATGCAATTTATGTGATTCATCAACACTCTGATAGTCCACAGATTACAGAATGCCTCCAGTTGTGCATCGGAAACTACTACTGGTCTTCCAGGGAACGATCAAAGAGTAGACTGTTTGAGACACTGTTCGCATGGAGGAAAGTGTGCATGGTGACTGTTGTATTGAATCCCGATGCCATTTCTGTGTTCCATCAACACTCTGATAGTCCACAGATTACAGATTGCCTCCATATGAGCATCGGAAACTACTACTGGTCTTCAAGGGAACGATCAAAGCGTAGACTGTTTGAGACATTACTTCCATGGAGAAAAGGGCGCATGGTGACTGTTGTATTCAATCCCGACGCAATTTCTGTGTTTCATCAACACTCAGATAGGTCACAGATTACAGAATGCCTCCAGATGTGCATCGGTAACTACTACTGGTCTTCCAGGGAACGATCAAAGCGTAGACTGTTTGAGACATTACTCCCATGGTGGAAAGTGCGCATGGTGACTTTTGTATTCAATCCCGAGGCAATTTCTGTGTTTCAATACACACTTTGAAGGTACACAGATTACAGAATGCCTCCAGATGTGCATCGGAAACTGCTACTGGCCTTCCGGGGAACGATCAAAGCATAGACTGTTTGAGAATTACCCCCATGGAGGAAAGTGCGCATGGTGGCTGTTGAAATCAATGCCGATGCAACTTCTGTGTTTCATCAACACTCTGATAGTCCACAGATTACAGAATGGCACGAGACGTGCGTCGGAACTATTACTGGTCTCCCAGGGAACAATCAAAGCGTAGACTGTTTGAGACACTGCTCCCTTGGAGGAAAGTGCGCATGGTGACAGTTATATTCAATTCCGATGCAATTTCTGTGGTTCATCAACACTCAGATTGTCCACAGATTACAGAATGCTTCCAGATGTGCATCGGAAACTACTACTGGTCTTCCAGGGAATAATCAAATCGTAGACTGTTAGAGACATTACTACAATGGAGGAAAGTGCGAATGCTGACTGTTATATTCAATCCCGATGCAATTTCTGTGTTTCATCAACAGTCTGATAGACCACAGATTACAGAATGCCTCCAGATGTGCATCGGAAACTACTGCTGGTCTCCAGGGAACGATCAAAGCGTAGACTGTTTGAGACATTACTCCCATGGAGCAAAGTGCGCATGGTGACTGTTGTATTCAATCCCGATGCAATTTCTGTGTTTCATCAACACTCTGACAGACCACTGATTACAGAATGCCTCCAGATGTGCCTCGGAACTACTACTGGTCTTCCAGGGAATTATCAAAGCGTAGACTGTTTGAGACATTACTCCCACGGGGGAAAGTGCACTTGGTGACTGTAGTCAATCCCGTTGCAATTTCTGTGTTTCATCAACAGTCTGATAGACCACAGATTACAGAATGCCTCCAGAAGTGAATCGTAAACTACTGCTGGTCTTCCAGGGAACGATCAAAGCGTAGACTGTTTGAGACATTACTCCCATGGAGGAAAGTTCGCATGGTGACAATTGTATTCAATCCCGATGCAATTTCTGTGTTTCATCAACACTCTGATAGTCCACAGATTGCAGAATGCCACCAGATGGGCATCGGAAACTACTACTGGTCTTCCAGGGAATGATCAAAGCGTAGACTGTTAGAGACATTACTCCCATGGAGGAAAGTGCGCATGATGACTTTTGTATTTAATCCCGATGCAATTTATATGATTCATCAACACTCTGATAGTACACAGATTACAGAATGCCTACAGATGTGCATCGGTAACTACTACTGGTCTTCCAGGGAACGATCAAAGCGTAGACTGTTACAGACATTACTGCCATGGATGAAAGTGCGCATGATGACTGTTGAATTTAATCCCGATGCAATTTCTGTGTTTCATCAATACTCTGATAGTCCACAGATTACAGAATGCCTCCAGATGAGCATCGGAAACTACTACTGGTCTTCCAGGGAACGATCAAAGCGTAGACTGTTAGAGACATTTCTCCCATGGTGGAAAGTGCGTGTGGTGACTGTTGTATTCAATCCCGATGCAATTTCTGTGTTTCAACAGCACTATGATAGTCCACAGATTACAGATTGTCTCCAGATGTGCATCGGAAACTACTACTGGTCTTCCTGGGAGCGATCAAAGCGTAGACTGTTTCAGACATTACTCCCATAGAGGAAAGTGCACATGGTGACTGTTATATTCAATCCCGATGTAATTTCTGTGTTTTTATACACACTTTGAAGGTCCACAGATTACAGAATGCCTCCAGACGTGCATCGGAAACTACTACTGGTCTTCCACGGAACGATAAAAGCGTAGACTGTTTGAGAATTACCCCATAAAGGAAAATGCGCATGGTGACTGTTGTATTCTATCCCGATGCAATTTCTGTGTTTCATCAACACTCTGATAGTCCACAGATTACAGAATGCCTCCAGACTTGCTTCGGAAACTACTACTGGTCTTCCAGTGAACGATCAAAGAGTAGACTGTTTGAGACATTACTCCCATGGAGGAAAGTGCACATGGTGACTGTTGTATTCAGTCCCGATGCAATTTCTGTGTTTCATCAACACTCTGATAGTCCACTGATTACTGAATGCCTCCAGATGTGCATCGGAAACTACTACTGGTCTTCCAGGGAACAATCAAACCGTAGACTGTTTGAGACATTACTCCCATGGAGGAAAGTGCGCATGGTGACTGTTGTATTCAATCCCGATGCGATATCTGTGTTTCATCAACACTCTGATAGGCCACAGATTACAGAATACCTCCAGATGTGCATCGGAAACTCCTACTGGTCTTCCACGGAACGATCAAAGCGTACACTGTTTGAGAATTACCCCCATGGAGGAAAGTGCGCATGGTGACTGTTGTATTCAATCCCGTTGCAATTTCTGTGTTTCATTAACACTCTGATAGTCCACATATTATAGATTGTCTCCAGATGTGCATCGGAAACTACCACTGGTCTTCCTAGGTACGATCAAAGCGTAGACTGTTTCAGACATTACTCCCATAGAGGAAAGTGCGCATGGTGACTATTGTTTTCAATCCCGATGCAATTTCTGTGTTTCATTAACAGTCTGATAATCCACAGATTACAGAATGCCTCCAGATGTGTATCGTAACCTACTACTGGTCAACCAGGGAACGATCAAAGCGTAGCCTGTATGAGAATTACTCACATGGAAGAAAGTGCACATGGTGACTGTTTTACTCAATCCCGATGCATTATCTGTGTTTCATAAACACTCTGATAGTCCACAGATTATAGAATGCCCCAGATGTGCATCGGAAATTACTACTGGTCTTCCTGGGAACAACCAAAGCGTAGTCCGTCTGAGACAATACTCCCATGGAGGAAAGTGCGCATGGTGACTGTTGTATTGAATCCCGATGCCATTTCTGTGTTTCATCAACACCCAGATAGTCCACAGATTACAGAATGCCACCAGACGTGTATCGGAAACTACTACTGGTCTTCCAGGGAACGATCAAAGCGTAAACTGTTTGAGACACTACTCCCATGGAGGAAGGTGCGCATGGTGACTGTTGTATTCAATCCCGATGCAATATCTGTGTTTCATCAAAACTCTGATAGTCCACAGATTACAGAATGCCTCCAGATGTGCATCGGAAACTACTACTGGCCTTAAAGGTAACGATCAAAGCGTAGAATGTTTGAGACATTTTTCCCATGAAGTAAAGTGCGCATGGTGATTGTTTTACTCAATCCCGATGCATTTTCTGTGTTTCATCACCACTCTGTTAGTCCACAGATTACAGAATGCCTCCAGATGTGCATCGGAAACTACTACTGGTCTTCCTTGGAACGACCAAAGCGTAGACTGTTTGAGACAATACCCCCATGGAGGAAAGTGCGCATGGTGACAGTTGTATTTAATCCCGATGCAATTTCTGTGTTTCATCAACACTCTGATAGTCCACAGATTACAGAATGCCTCCAGATGTGCATCGGAAACTACTTCTGGTCTTCCAGGGTACGATCAAAGAATAGACTGTTTAAGACATTACTCCCATGGAGGAAAGGGCGCATGGTGCCTGTTGTATTTAATCCCGATGCAAATTTTTGTGTTTCATCAACAGTCTGAGAGTCCACAGACTACAGAATGCCTCCAGATGTGCATCGGAAACTACTACTGGTCTTCCAGTAAACGATCAAAGCGTAGACAGTTTGAGACATTACTCCCATAAAGGAAAGTGCGCATGGTGACTGTTGTATTCGGTCCCGATGCTATTTCTGTGTTTCATCAACACTCTGGTACTCCACAGATTGCAGAATGCCTCCAGATGTGCATCCGAAACTACCACTGGTCTTCCAGGGAACGATCAAAGCATAGACTGTTTGAGGCATTACTGCCATGGATAAAAGTTTTCATGGTGACAGTTGTATTCAATCCTGATGCAATTTCTGTGTTTCATCAGCACTCTGATAGTCCACAGATTACAGAATGCCTCCAGATGTGCATTGGTAACTACTACTGGTCTTCCTGGGAGCGATCAAAGCGTAGACTGTTTCAGACATTACTCCCATAGAGGAAAGTGCACATGGTGACTGTTATATTCAATCCCGATGTAATTTCTGTGTTTTGATACACACTTTGAAGGTCCACAGATTACAGAATGCCTCCAGACGTGCATCGGAAACTACTACTGGTCTTCCAAGGAACGATAAAAGCGTAGACTGTTTGAGAATTACCCCATAAAGGAAAGTGCGCATGGTGACTGTTGTATTCTATCCCGATGCAATTTCTGTGTTTCGTCAACACTCTGATAGTCCACAGATTACAGAATGCCTCCAGACTTGCTTCGGAAACTACTACTGGTCTTCCAGTGAACGATCAAAGAGTAGACTGTTTGAGACATTACTCCCATGGAGGAAAGTGCACATGGTGACTGTTGTATTCAGTCCCGATGCAATTTCTGTGTTTCATCAACACTCTGATAGTCCACTGATTACTGAATGCCTCCAGATGTGCATCGGAAACTACTACTGGTCTTCCAGGGAACAATCAAACCGTAGACTGTTTGAGACATTACTCCCATGGAGGAAAGTGCGCATGGTGACTGTTGTATTCAATCCCGATGCGATATCTGTGTTTCATCAACACTCTGATAGGCCACAGATTACAGAATACCTCCAGATGTGCATCGGAAACTCCTACTGGTCTTCCACGGAACGATCAAAGCGTAGACTGTTTGAGAATTACCCCCATGGAGGAAAGTGCGCATGGTGACTGTTGTATTCAATCCCGTTGCAATTTATGTGTTTCATTAACACTCTGATAGTCCACATATTATAGATTGTCTCCAGATGTGCATCGGAAACTACCACTGGTCTTCCTAGGTACGATCAAAGAGTAGACTGTTTCAGACATTACTCCCATAGAGGAAAGTGCGCATGGTGACTATTGTTTTCAATCCCGATGCAATTTCTGTGTTTCATCAACAGTCTGATAATCCACAGATTACAGAATGCCTCCAGATGTGTATCGTAAACTACTACTGGTCAACCAGGGAACGATCAAAGCGTAGCCTCTATGAGAATTACTCACATGGAAGAAAGTGCACATGGTGACTGTTTTACTCAATCCCGATGCATTATCTGTGTTTCATCAACACTCTGATAGTCCACAGATTATAGAATGCCCCAGATGTGCATCGGAAATTACTACTGGTCTTCCTGGGAACAACCAAAGCGTAGTCTGTCTGAGACAATACTCCCATGGAGGAAAGTGCGCATGGTGACTGTTGTATTGAATCCCGATGCCATTTCTGTGTTTCATCAACACCCAGATAGTCCACAGATTACAGAATGCCACCAGACGTGTATCGGAAACTACTACTGGTCTTCCAGGGAACGATCAAAGCGTAAACTGTTTGAGACATTACTCCCATGGAGGAAGGTGCGCATGGTGACTGTTGTATTCAATCCCGATGCAATATCTGTGTTTCATCAAAACTCTGATAGTCCACAGATTACAGAATGCCTCCAGATGTGCATCGGAAACTACTACTGGCCTTAAAGGTAACGATCAAAGCGTAGAATGTTTGAGACATTTTTCCCATGAAGTAAAGTGCGCATGGTGACTGTTTTACTCAATCCCGATGCATTTTCTGTGTTTCATCACCACTCTGTTAGTCCACAGATTACAGAATGCCTCCAGATGTGCATCGGAAACTACTACTGGTCTTCCTTGGAACGACCAAAGCGTAGACTGTTTGAGACAATACTCCCATGGAGGAAAGTGCGCATGGTGACAGTTGTATTTAATCCCGATGCAATTTCTGTGTTTCATCAACACTCTGATAGTCCACAGATTACAGAATGCCTCCAGATGTGCATCGGAAACTACTTCTGGTCTTCCAGGGTACGATCAAAGAATAGACTGTTTAAGACATTACTCCCATGGAGGAAAGTGCGCATGGTGCCTGTTGTATTTAATCCCGATGCAAATTTTTGTGTTTCATCAACAGTCTGAGAGTCCACAGACTACAGAATGCCTCCATATGTGCATCGGAAACTACTACTGGTCTTCCAGTAAACGATCAAAGCGTAGACAGTTTGAGACATTACTCCCATAAAGGAAAGTGCGCATGGTGACTGTTGTATTCGGTCCCGATGCTATTTCTGTGTTTCATCAACACTCTGGTACTCCACAGATTGCAGAATGCCTCCAGATGTGCATCCGAAACTACCACTGGTCTTCCAGGGAACGATCAAAGCATAGACTGTTTGAGGCATTACTGCCATGGATAAAAGTTTTCATGGTGACAGTTGTATTCAATCCCGATGCAATTTCTGTGTTTCATCAGCACTCTGATAGTCCACAGATTACAGAATGCCTCCAGATGTGCATTGGAAACTACTACTGGCCTTCCAAAGAATGATCGAAGCGTAGACTGTTAGAGACATTACTTCCATGGTGGAAAGTGCGAATGGTGACGGCTTTATTCAATCCCGATGCAATTTCTGTGTCTCATCAACACTCTGATAGCCCACAGATTACAGAATGCCTCCAGATGTGCATCGGAAACTACAACTGGTCTTCCAGGGAACGATCAAAGCATAGACTGTTAGAGACATTACTTCCATGGAGGAAAGTGCGCATGGTGACGGCTGTATTCAATCCCGATGCAATTTCTGTGTTTCATCAACACTCTGATAGCCCACAGATTACAGAATGCCTCCAGATGTGCATCGGAAACTACTACTGGTCTTCCAGGGAACGATCAAAGCATAGACTGTTAGAGACATTACTTCCATGGAAGAAAGTGCGCATGGTGACTGTTGTATTCAATCCCGATGCAATTTCTGTATTTCATCAGCACTATGATAGTCCACAGATTACAGAATGCCTCCAGATGTGCATCTGAAACTACTACTGGTCTTCCAGGGAACGATCAAAGCGTAGACTGTTAGAGACATTTCTCCCATGGTGGAAAGTGCGCGTGGGGACCGTTGTATTCAATCCCGATGCAATATCTGTGTTTCATCAGAACTCTGATAGTCCACAGATTACAGAATGCCTCCAGATGTGCATCGGAAACTACTACTGGTCTTCCAGGGAACGATCAAAAAATAGACTGTGTGAGACAATACTCCCATGGAGGAAAGTGCGAATGGTGACTTTTGTATTCAATCCTGATGCAATTTCTGTGTTTCATCAACAGTCTGAGAGTCCACAGATTGCAGAATGCCTCCAGATGTGCATCGGAAACTACTACTGGTCTTCCAGGGAACGATCAAAGCGTAGCCTGTATTAGAATTACTCACATGGAGGAAAGTGCACATGGTGACTGTTTTACACAATCCCGATGCATTTTCTGAGTTTCATCAACACTCTGATAGTGCACAGATTACAGAATGCCTCCAGATGAGTATCTGAAACTACTACTGGTCTTCCTGGGAACGATTAAAACGTAGACTGTCTGAGACAATACTCCCTAGGAGGAAAGTGCGCATGGTGATTGTTGTATTCAATCCCGATGCAATTTCTGTGTTTCATCAACACTCTGATAGTCCACAGATTACAGAATGTCTCCAGATGTGCATCGGAAACTACTACTGGTCTTCCAGGGAACGATTAAAGCATAGACTGTTTGAGACATTACTCCCATAAAGGAATGTGCGCATGGTGACTGTTGTATTCGGTCCCGATGCAATATCTGTGTTTCATTAACACTCTGATAGTCCACAGATTACAGAATGCCTCAAGATGAGCATCGGAAACTACTACTGATATTCCAGGGAGCGATCAAAGCATAGACTGTTTGAGACATTACTCCCATGGAGGAACGTTCTCATGGTGACTCTTGTATTCAATCCCGATGCAATTTCTGTGTTTCATCAGCACTCTGATAGTCCACAGATTACAGAATGCATCCAGATGTGCATAGGAAACTAATACTGGTCTTCCAGGGAACGATCGAATCGTAGACTGTTAGAGACATTACTTCCATGGAGGAAAGTGCGCATGGTGCCTCCTGTACTCAATCACGATGCAATATCTTTGTTTCATCAACACTCTGATAGTCCACAGATTACAGAATGCCACCAGATGGGCATCGGAAACTACTACTGGTCTTCCAGGGAACGATCAAAGCGTAGTCTGTTTGAGACATACCTCCCGTGGAGGAAAGTACGAATGGTGACCGTTGTATTAAATCCCGATGCAATTTCTGTGTTTCATCAACACTCTGAGAGTCCACTTATTACAGATTGCCTCCAGATGTGCTTCGGAAATTACTACTGGTCTTCCAGAGAACGATCAAAGCGTAGACTGTTTGAGACATAACTTTTATAGAGGAAAGTACTTTTGGTGACTGTTGTATTCAATCCCGATGCAATTACTGTGATTCATCAACACTCTGATAGTCCACAGATTACAGAATGCAACGAGATTTGCATCGGAAACTACTACTGGTCTTCCAGGGAACGATCAAAGCGTAGACTGTTTGAGACATTACTCCCACGGAGGAAGGTGCGCATGGTGACAGTTGTATTCAATCCCGATGCAATTTCTGTGTTTCATCAACACTCTGATACTCCACAGATTGCAGAATGCCACCAGATGGGCATCTTAACTACTACTGGTCTTCCAGGGAATTATCAAAGCGTAGACTGTTTGAGACATTACTCCCACGGAGGAAAGTGCACTTGGTGACTGTAGTCAATCCCGATGCAATTTCTGTGTTTCATCAACAGTCTGATAGACCACAGATTACAGAATGCCTCCAGAAGTGAATCGGAAACTACTGCTGGTCTTCCAGGGAACCATCAAAGCGTAGACTGTTTGAGACATTACTCCCATGGAGGAAAGTGCGCATGGTGACCGTTGTATTCAATCCCGAGGCAAATTCTGTGTTTCATCAACACTCTGATAGTCCACAGATTGCAGAATGCCACCAGATGGGCATCGGAAACTACTACTGGTCTTCCAGGGAATGATCAAAGCGTAGACTGTTAGAGACATTACTCCCATGGAGGAAAGTGCGCATGATGACTGTTGTATGTAATCCCGATGCAATTTCTGTGTTTCATCAATACTCTGATAGTCCACAGATTACAGAATGCCTCCAGATGTGCATCGGAAACGACTACTGGTCTTCCAAGGAACGATCAAAGCGTAGCCTGTTTGAGAATTACTCCCATGGAGGAGAGTGCGGATGGTGACTGTTGTATTCAATCCCGATGGAATTTCTCAGTTTCATCTACAGTCGGATAGTCCACAGATTACAGAATGCCGCCAGATGTGCATCGTAAACTACTACTGCTCTTCCAGGGAACGATCAACACGTAGACTGTATGAGACTTTACTCCCATGGAGGAAAGTGCGCATGGTGACTGTTGTATTCAATCCCGATGAAATTTCTGTGTTTCATCGACACTCTGATAGTCCACAGATTACAGATTGTCTCCAGATGTGGATCGGAAACTACTACTCGTCTTCCAGGAACCGATCAAAACATAGACTGTTTGAGTCATTACTCCCATAAAGGAAAGTGCGAATGGTGACTGTTGTATTCAGTCCCGATGCAATTTCTGTGTTTCATCAGCACTCTGATAGTCCACAGATTACAGAATGCCTGCAAATGTGTATAGGAAACTACTACTGGTCTTCCAGGGAAAGATCATAGCGTAGACTGTTAGAGACACTGCTCCCTTGGAGGAAAGTGCGCATGGTGACTGTTATATTCAATTCCGATGCAATTTCTGTGGTTCATCAACACTCAGATAGTCCACAGATTACAGAATATTTCCAGATGTGCATCGGAAACTACTACTGGTCTTCCAGGGAATAATCAAATCGTAGACTGTTAGAGACATTACTACAATGGAGGAAAGTGCGAATGCTGACTGTTATATTCAATCCCGATGCAATTTCTGTGTTTCATCAACAGTCTGATAGACCACAGATTACAGAATGCCTCCAGATGTGCATCGGAAACTACTGCTGGTCTTACAGGGAACGATCAAAGCGTAGACTGTTTGAGACATTACTCCCATGGAGGAAAGTGCGCATGGTGACTGTTGTATTAAATCCCGACGCAATTTCTGTATTTCATCAACACTCTGATAGTCCACAGATTACAGAATGCCTCCAGTTGTGCATCGGAAACTACTACTGGTCTTCCAGGGAACGATCAAAGAGTAGACTGTTTGAGACACTGTTCGCATGGAGGAAAGTGTGCATGGTGACTGTTGTATTGAATCCCGATGCCATTTCTGTGTTCCATCAACACTCTGATAGTCCACAGATTAAAGATTGCCTCCAGATGAGCATCGGAAACTACTACTGGTCTTCAAGGGAGCGATCAAAGCGTAGACTGTTTGAGACATTACTTCCATGGAGAAAAGGGCGCATGGTGACTGTTGTATTCAATCCCGACGCAATTTCTGTGTTTCATCAACACTCAGATAGGTCACAGATTACAGAATTCCTCCAGATGTGCATCGGTAACTACTACTGGTCTTCCAGGGAACGAACAAAGCGTAGACTGTTTGAGACATTACTCCCATGGAGGAAAGTGCGCATGGTGGCTGTTGTATTCAATGCCGATGCAATTTCTGTGTTTCATCAACACTCTGATAGTCCACAGATTACAGAATGGCACGAGACGTGCATCGGAACTATTACTGGTCTCCCAGGGAACAATCAAAGCGTAGACTGTTTGAGACATTACTCCCGTGGAGGAAAGTGCGCATGGTGACTGGGTATTCAATCCAGATGCAATTGTTGTGTTTCATCAACACTTTGAACGTCCACAGATTACAGAATGCCTCCATATGTGCATCGGAAACTACTACTGGTCTTCCAGGGAACGATCAAAGCGTAGACTGTTTGAGACACTGCTCCCTTGGAGGAAAGTGCGCATGGTGACTGTTATATTCAATTCCGATGCAATTTCTGTGGTTCATCAACACTCAGATAGTCCACAGATTACAGAATATTTCCAGATGTGCATCGGAAACTACTACTGGTCTTCCAGGGAATAATCAAATCGTAGACTGTTAGAGACATTACTACAATGGAGGAAAGTGCGAATGCTGACTGTTATATTGAATCCCGATGCAATTTCTGTGTTTCATCAACAGTCTGATAGACCACAGATTACAGAATGCCTCCAGATGTGCATCGGAAACTACTGCTGGTCTTACAGGGAACGATCAAAGCGTAGACTGTTTGAGACATTACTCCCATGGAGGAAAGTGCGCATGGTGACTGTTGTATTCAATCCCGATGCAATTTCTGTGTTTCATCAACACTCTGACAGACCACTGACTACAGAATGCCTCCAGATGTGCATCGGAACTACTACTGGTCTTCCAGGGAATTATCAAAGCGTAGACTGTTTGAGACATTACTCCCATGGAGGAAAGTGCACTTGGTGACTGTAGTCAATCCCGATGCAATTTCTGTGTTTCATCAACAGTCTGATAGACCACAGATTACAGAATGCCTCCAGAAGTGAATCGGAAACTACTGCTGGTCTTCCAGGGAACGATCAAAGCGTAGACTGTTTGAGACATTACTCCCATGGAGGAAAGTGCGCATAGTGACCGTTGTATTCAATCCCGATGCAATTTCTGTGTTTCATCAACACTCTGATAGTCCACAGATTGCAGAATGCCACCAGATGGGCATCGGAAACTACTACTGGTCTTCCAGGGAATGATCAAAGCGTAGACTGTTATAGACATTACTCCCATGGAGGAAAGTGCGCATGATGACTGTTGTATTTAATCCCGATGCAATTTATATGATTCATCAACACTCTAATAGTACACATATTACAGAATGCCTACAGATGTGCATCGGTAACTACTACTGGTCTCCCAGGGAACGATCAAAGCGTAGACTGTTACAGACATTACTGGAATGGAGGAAAGTGCGCATGATGACTGTTGAATTTAATCCCGATGCAATTTCTGTGTTTCATCAATACTCTGATAGTCCACAGATTACAGAATGCCTCCAGATGTGCATCGGAAACTACTACTGTTCTTCCAGGGAACGATCAAAGCGTAGACTGTTAGAGACATTTCTCCCATGGTGGAAAGTGCGCGTGGGGACCGTTGTATTCAATCCCGATGAAATTTCTGTGTTTCATCAGAACTCTGATAGTCCACAGATTACAGAATGCCTCCAGATGTGCATCGGAAACTACTACTGGTCTTCCAGGGAACGATCAAAAAATAGACTGTTTGAGACAATACTCACATGGAGGAAAGTGCGAATGGTGACTTTTGTATTCAATCCTGATGCAATTTCTGTGTTTCATCAACAGTCTGAGAGTCCACAGATTGCAGAATGCCTCCAGATGTGCATCGGAAACTACTACTGGTCTTCCAGGGAACGATCAAAGCGTAGCCTGTATTAGAATTACGCACATGGAGGAAAGTGCACATGGTGACTGTTTTACACAATCCCGATGCATTTTCTGAGTTTCATCAACACTCTGATAGTCCACAGATTACAGAATGCCTCCAGATGAGTATCTGAAACTACTACTGGTCTTAGTGGGAACGATTAAAGCGTAGACTGTCTGAGACAATACTCCCTAGGAGGAAAGTGCGCATGGTGATTGTTGTATTCAATCCCGATGCAATGTCTGTGTTTCATCAACACTCTGATAGTCCACAGATTACAGAATGTCTCCAGATGTGCATCGGAAACTACTACTGGTCTTCCAGGGAACGATTAAAGCATAGACTGTTTGAGACATTACTCCCATAAAGGAATGTGCGCATGGTGACTGTTGTATTCGGTCCCGATGCAATATCTGTGTTTCATTAACACTCTGATAGTCCACAGATTACAGAATGCCTCAAGATGAGCATCGGAAACTACTACTGGTCTTCCAGGGAACGATCAAATCGTAGACTGTTAGAGACATTACTTCCATGGAGGAAAGTGCGCATGGTGCCTCCTGTACTCAATCACGATGCAATATCTTTGTTTCATCAACACTCTGATAGTCCACAGATTACAGAATGCCACCAGATCGGCATCGGAAACTACTACTGGTCTTCCAGGGAACGATCAAAGCGTAGTCTGTTTGAGACATACCTCCCGTGGAGGAAAGTACGAATGGTGACTGTTGTATTAAATCCCGATGCAATTTCTGTGTTTCATCAACACTCTGACAGTCCACTTATTACAGATTGCCTCCAGATGTGCTTCGGAAATTACTACTGGTCTTCCAGAGAACGATCAAAGCGTAGACTGTTTGAGACATAACTTTTATAGAGGAAAGTGCTTTTGGTGACTGTTGTATTCAATCCCGATGCAATTACTGTGAATCATCAACACTCTGATAGTCCACAGATTACAGAATGCAACGAGATTTGTATCGGAAACTACTACTGGTCTTCCAGGGAACGATGAAAGCGTAGACTGTTTGAGACATTACTCCCACGGAGGAAGGTGCGCATCGTGACAGTTGTATTCAATCTCGATGCAATTTCTGTGTTTCATCAACACTCTGATACTCCACAGATTGCAGAATGCCACCAGATGGGCATCGGAACTACTACTGGTCTTCCAGGGAATTATCAAAGCGTAGACTGTTTGAGACTTTACTCCCAAGGAGGAAAGTGCACTTGGTGACTGTAGTCAATCCCGATTCAATTTCTGTGTTCCATCAACACTCTGATAACCCACAGATTACAGATTGCCTCCAGATGAGCATCGGAAACTACTACTGGTCTTCCAGGGAACGATCGAAGAGTAGACTGTTTGAGACACTGTTCGCATGGAGGAAAGTGTGCATGGTGACTGTTGTATTGAATCCCGATGCCATTTCTGTGTTCCATCAACACTCTGATAGTCCACAGATTACAGATTGCCTCCAGATGAGCATCGGAAACTACTACTGGTCTTCAAGGGAACGATCAAAGCGTAGACTGTTTGAGACATTACTTCCATGGAGAAAAGGGCGCATGGTGACTGTTGTATTCAATCCCGACGCAATTTCTGTGTTTCATCAACACTCAGATAGGTCACAGATTACAGAATGCCTCCAGATGTGCATCGGAAACTACTACTGGTCTTCCAAGGAACGATCAAAGCGTAGCCTGTTTGAGAATTACTCCCATGGAGGAGAGTGCGGATGGTGACTGTTGTATTCAATGCCGATGCAATTTCTGTGTTTCATCAACACTCTGATAGTCCACAGATTACAGAATGGCACGAGACGTGCATCGGAACTATTACTGGTCTCCCAGGGAACAATCAAAGCGTAGACTGTTTGAGACATTACTCCCGTTTAGGAAAGTGCGCATGGTGACTGGGTATTCAATCCAGATGCAATTATTGTGTTTCATCAACACTTTGAACGTCCACAGATTACAGAATGCTTCCATATGTGCATCGGAAACTACTACTGGTCTTCCAGGGAACGATCAAAGCGTAGACTGTTTGAGACACTGCTCCCTTGGAGGAAAGTGCGCATGGTGACTGTTATATTCAATTCCGATGCAATTTCTGTGGTTCATCAACACTCAGATAGTCCACAGATTACAGAATGCTTCCAGATGTGCATCGGAAACTACTACTGGTCTTCCAGGGAATAATCAAATCGTAGACTGTTAGAGACATTACTACAATGGAGGAAAGTGCGAATGCTGACTGTTATATTCAATCCCGATGCAATTTCTGTGTTTCATCAACAGTCTGATAGACCACAGATTACAGAATGCCTCCAGATGTGCATCGGAAACTACTGCTGGTCTTCCAGGGAACGATCAAAGCGTAGACTGTTTGAGACATTACTCCCATGGAGGAAAGTGCGCATGGTGACTGTTGTATTCAATCCCGATGCAATTTCTGTGTGTCATGAACACTCTGACAGACCACTGATTACAGAATGCCTCCAGATGTGCATCGGAACTACTACTGGTCTTCCAGGGAATTATCAAAGCGTAGACTGTTTGAGACATTACTCCCATGGAGGAAAGTGCACTTGGTGACTGTAGTCAATCCCGATGCAATTTCTGTGTTTCATCAACAGTCTGATAGACCACAGATTACAGAATGCCTCCAGAAGTGAATCGGAAACTACTGCTGGTCTTCCAGGGAACGATCAAAGCGTAGACTGTTTGAGACATTACTCCCATGGAGGAAAGTGCGCATGGTGACCGTTGTATTCAATCCCGATGCAATTTCTGTGTTTCATCAACACTCTGATAGTCCACAGATTGCAGAATGCCACCAGATGGGCATCGGAAACTACTACTGGTCTTCCAGGGAATGATCAAAGCGTAGACTGTTAGAGACATTACTCCCATGGAGGAAAGTGCGCATGATGACTGTTGTATTTAATCCCGATGCAATTTATATGATTCATCAACACTCTGATAGTACACATATTACAGAATGTCTCCAGATGTGCATCGGAAACTACTACTGGTCTTCCAGGGAGCGATCAAAGCATAGACTGTTTGAGACATTACTCCCATGGAGGAACGTTCTCATGGTGACTCTTGTATTCAATCCCGATGCAATTTCTGTGTTTCATTAACACTCTGATAGTCCACAGATTGCAGAATGAAACCAGATGGCATCGGAAACTACTACTGGTCTTCCAGGGAATGATCCAAGCGTAGACTGTTAGAGACATTACTCCCATGGAGGAAAGTGCGCATGATGACTGTTGTATGTAATCCCGATGCAATTTATATGATTCATCAACACTCTGATAGTACACAGATTACAGAATGCCTACAGATGTGCATCGGTAACTACTACTGGTCTTCCAGGGAACGATCAAAGCGTAGACTGTTACAGACATTACTGCCATGGAGGAAAGTGCGCATGATGACTGTTGAATTTAATCCCGATGCAATTTCTGTGTTTCATCAATACTCTGATAGTCCACAGATTACAGAATGCCTCCAGATGTGCATCGGAAACTACTACTGGTCTTCCAAGGAACGATCAAAGCGTAGCCTGTTTGAGAATTACTCCCATGGAGGAGAGTGCGGATGGTGACTGTTGTATTCAATCCCGATGGAATTTCTCAGTTTCATCTACAGTCGGATAGTCCACAGATTACAGAATGCCGCCAGATGTGCATCGTGAACTACTACTGCTCTTCCAGGGAACGATCAACACGTAGACTGTATGAGACATTACTCCCATGGAGGAAAGTGCGCATGGTGATGTTGTATTCAATCCCGATGAAATTTCTGTGTTTCATCGACACTCTGATAGTCCACAGATTACAGATTGTCTCCAGATGTGCATCGGAAACTACTACTCGTCTTCCAGGGAACGATCAAAACATAGACTGTTTGAGTCATTACTCCCATAAAGGAAAGTGCGAATGGTGACTGTTGTATTCAGTCCCGATGCAATTTCTGTGTTTCATCAGCACTCTGATAGTCCACAGATTACAGAATGCCTGCAAATGTGCATAGGATACTACTACTGGTCTTCCAGGGAACGATCAAATCGTAGACTGTTAGAGACATTACTTCCGTGGAGGAAAGTGCACATGGTGCCTGTTGTATTCAATTCCGATGCAATTTTTGTGTTTCATCAACACTCTGATAGTCCACAGATTACAGAATGAAACCAGATGTGCATCGGAAACTACTACTGGTCTTCCAGGGAACGATCAAAGCGTAGTCTGTTTGAGACATACCTCCCTTGGAGGAAAGTGCGCATTGTGACTGTTGTATTCAGTCCCGATGCAATTTCTGTGTTTCATCAACACTCTGATAGTACACAGATTACAGAATGCCTACAGATGTGCATCGGTAACTACTACTGGTCTTCCAGGGAACGATCAAAGCGTAGACTGTTACAGACATTACTGCCATGGAGGAACGTGCACATGATGACTGTTGAATTTAATCCCGATGCAATTTCTGTGTTTCATCAACACTCTGATAGTCCACAGATTGCAGAATGCCACCAGATGGGCATCGGAAACTACTACTGGTCTTCGAGGGAACGTTCAAAGCGTAGACTGTTTGAGACATTACTTCCATGGAGGAAAGTGCGCATGGTGACTGTTGTATTAAATCCCGACGCAATTTCTGTGTTTCATCAACACTCAGATAGTTCACAGATTACAGAATGCCTCCAGATGTGCATCGGAAACTACTACTGGTCTTCCAGGGAAAGATCAAAGCGTAGGCTGTTAGAGACATTACTCCCATGGAGGAGAGTGCGGATGATGACTGTTGTATTTAATCCCGATGCAATTTATGTGATTCATCAACACTCTGATAGTCCACAGATTACAGAATGCCTCCAGTTGTGCATCGGAAACTACTACTGGTCTTCCAGGGAACGATCAAAGAGTAGACTGTTTGAGACACTGTTCGCATGGAGGAAAGTGTGCATGGTGACTGTTGTATTGAATCCCGATGCCATTTCTGTGTTCCATCAACACTCTGATAGTCCACAGATTACAGATTGCCTCCAGATGAGCATCGGAAACTACTACTGGTCTTCAAGGGAACGATCAAAGCGTAGACTGTTTGAGACATTACTTCCATGGAGAAAAGGGCGCATGGTGACTGTTGTATTCAATCCCGACGCAATTTCTGTGTTTCATCAACACTCAGATAGGTCACAGATTGCAGAATGCCTCCAGATGTGCATCGGTAACTACTACTGGTCTTCCAGGGAACGATCAAAGCGTAGACTGTTTGAGACATTACTCCAATGGTGGAAAGTGCGCATGGTGACTTTTGTATTCAATCCCGAGGCAATTTCTGTGTTTCAATACACACTTTGAAGGTACACAGATTACAGAATGCCTCCAGATGTGCATCGGAAACTGCTACTGGCCTTCCAGGGAACGATCAAAGCATAGACTGTTTGAGAATTACCCCCATGGAGTAAAGTGCGCATGGTGGCTGTTGTATTCAATGCCGATGCAATTTCTGTGTTTCATCAACACTCTGATAGTCCACAGATTACAGAATGGCACGAGACGTGCATCGGAACTATTACTGGTCTCCCAGGGAACAATCAAAGCGTAGACTGTTTGAGACATTACTCCCGTGGAGGAAAGTGCGCATGGTGACTGGGTATTCAATCCAGATGCAATTATTGTGTTTCATCAACACTTTGAACGACCACAGATTACAGAATGCCTCCATATGTGCATCGGAAACTAACACTGGTCTTCCAGGGAACGATCAAATCGTAGACTCTTTGAGACATTACTACCTTGGAGGAAAGTTCGCATGGTGACTGTAGTATTCAATCCCGATGCAATTACTGTGTTTCATCAACACTTTGAAGGTCCACAGATTACAGAATGACTCAAGATGTGCATCGGAAACTACTACTGGTCTTCCAGGGAACGATCAAAGCGTAGACTGTTTGAGACACTGCTCCCTTGGAGGAAAGTGCGCATGGTGACTGTTATATTCAATTCCGATGCAATTTCTGTGGTTCATCAACACTCAGATAGTCCACAGATTACAGAATGCTTCCAGATGTGCATCGGAAACTACTACTGGTCTTCCAGGGAATAATCAAACCGTAGACTGTTAGAGACATTACTACAATGGAGGAAAGTGCGAATGCTGACTGTTATATTCAATCCCGATGCAATTTCTGTGTTTCATCAACAGTCTGATAGACCACAGATTACAGAATGCCTCCAGATGTGCATCGGAAACTACTGCTGGTCTTCCAGGGAATTATCAAAGCGTAGACTGTTTGAGACATTACTCCCATGGAGGAAAGTGCGCATGGTGACCGTTGTATTCAATCCCGATGCAATGTCTGTGTTTCATCAACACTCTGATAGTCCACAGATTGCAGAATGCCACCACATGGGCATCGGAAACTACTACTGGTCTTCGAGGGAACGATCAAAGCGTAGACTGTTTGAGACATTACTTCCATGGAGGAAAGTGCGCATGGTGACTGTTGTATTAAATCCCGACGCAATTTCTGTGTTTCATCAACACTCTGACAGTCCACTTATTACAGATTGCCTCCAGATGTGCTTCGGAAATTACTACTGGTCTTCCAGAGAACGATCAAAGCGTAGACTGTTTGAGACATAACTTTTATAGAGGATAGTGTTTTTGGTGACTGTTGTATTTAATCCCGATGCACTTTATATGATTCATCAACACTCTGATAGTACACAGATTACAGAATGCCTACAGATGTGCATCGGTAACTACTACTGGTCTTCCAGGGAACGATCAAAGCGTAGACTGTTACAGACATTACTGCCATGGAGGAACGTGCACATGATGACTGTTTAATTTAATCCCGATGCAATTTCTGTGTTTCATCAATACTCTGATAGTCCACAGATTACAGAATGCCTCCAGATGTGCATCGGAAACTACTACTGGTCTTCCAGGGAACGATCAAAGCGTAGACTGATAGAGACATTTCTCCCATGGTGGAAAGTGCGTGTAGTGACTGTTGTATTCAATCCCGATGCAATTTCTGTGTTTCATCAGCACTATGATAGTCCACAGATTACAGAATGCCTCCAGATGTGCATCTGAAACTACTACTGGGCTTCCAGGGAACGATCAAAGCGTAGACTGTTAGAGACATTTCTCCCATGGTGGAAAGTGCGCGTGGGGACTGTTGTATTCAATCCCGATGCAATTTCTGTGTTTCATCAACACTCTGATAGTCCACAGATTACAGATTGTCTCCAGATGTGCATCGGAAACTACTACTGGTCTTCCTGGGAGCGATCAAAGCGTAGACTGTTTCAGACATTACTCCCATGGAGGAAAGTGCGCATGGTGACTCTTGTATTCAATCCCGATGCAATTTCTGTGATTCATCAACACTTTGAAGGTCCACAGATTACAGAATACCACCAGATGTGCATCGGAAACTACTACTGGTCTTCCAAGGAACGATCAAAGCGTAGCCTGTTTGAGAATTACTCCTATGGAGGAGAGTGCGGATGGTGACTGTTGTATTCAATCCCGATGGAATTTCTCAGTTTCATCAACAGTCTGATAGTCCACAGATTGCAGAATGCCTCCAGATATGCATCGGAAACTGCTTCTCGTCTTCCAGGGTACGATCAAAAAATAGACTGCTTGAGACATTACGCCCATGGAGGAAAATTAGCATGGTGCCTGTTGTATTCAATCCCGATGCAATATCTGTGTTTCATCTACAGTCGGATAGTCCACAGATTACAGAATGCCGCCAGATGTGCATCGTAAACTACTACTGCTCTTCCAGGGAACGATCAACACGTAGACTGTATGAGACATTACTCCCATGGAGGAAAGTGCACATGGTGACTCTTGTATTCAATCCCGATGAAATTTCTGTGTTTCATCGACACTCTGATAGTCCACAGATTACAGATTGTCTCCAGATGTGCATCGGAAACTACTACTCGTCTTCCAGGGAACGATCAAAACATAGACTGTTTGAGTCATTACTCCCATAAAGGAAAGTGCGAATGGTGACTGTTGTATTCAGTCCCGATGCAATTTCTGTGTTTCATCAGCACTCTGATAGTCCACAGATTACAGAATGCCTGCAAATGTGCATAGGAAACTACTACTGGTCTTCCAGGGAACGATCAAATCGTAGACTGTTAGAGACATTACTTCCATGGAGGAAAGTGCGCATTGTGCCTTTTGTATTCAATTCCGATGCAATTTTTGTGTTTCATCAACACTCTGATAGTCCACAGATTACAGAGGCAAACCAGATGTGCATCGGAAACTACTACTGGTCTTCCAGGGAACGATCAAAGCGTAGTCTGTTTGAGACATACCTCCCGTGGAGGAAAGTGCGCATGGTGACTGTTGTATTCAATCCCGATGCAATTTCTGTGTTTCATCAACACTCTGACAGACCACTGATTACAGAATGACTCCAGATGTGCATCGGAACTACTACTGGTCTTCCAGGGAACGATCAAAGCGTAGACTGTTTGAGACATTACTCAGAAGGAGGAAAGTGCACTTGGTGACTGTAGTCAATCCAGATGCAATTTCTGTGTTTCATCAACAGTCTGATAGACCACAGATTACAGAATGCCTCCAGCTATGCATCGGAAACTACTGCTAGTCTTCCAGGGAACGATCAAAGCGTAGACTGTTTGAGACATTCCTCCTATGGAGGAAAGTGCGCATGGTGACCGTTGTATTCAATCCCGATGCAATGTCTGTGTTTCATCAACACTCTGATAGTCCACAGATTGCAGAATGCCACCACATGGGCATCGGAAACTACTACTGGTCTTCGAGGGAACGATCAAAGCGTAGACTGTTTGAGACATTACTTCCATGGAGGAAAGTGCGCATGGTGACTGTTGTATTAAATCCCGACGCAATTTCTGTGTTTCATCAACACTCAGATAGTTCACAGATTACAGATTGCCTCCAGATGTGCATCGGAAACTACTACTGGTCTTCCAGGGAATGATCAAAGCGTAGGCTGTTAGAGACATTACTCCCATGGAGGAGAGTGCGCATGATGACTGTTGTATTTAATCCCGATGCAATTTATGTGATTCATCAACACTCTGATAGTCCACAGATTGCAGAATGCCACCAGATGGGCATCGGAAACTACTACTGGTCTTCCAGGGAACGATCAAAGCGTAGACTGTTTGAGACATTACTCCCATGGTGGAAAGTGCGCATGGTGACTTTTGTATTCAATCGCGAGGCAATTTCTGTGTTTCAATACACACTTTGAAGGTACACACATTACAGAATGCCTCCAGATGTGCATCGGAAACTGCTACTGGCCTTCCAGGGAACGATCAAAGCATAGACTGTTTGAGAATTACCCCCATGGAGGAAAGTGCGCATGGTGGCTGTTGTATTCAATCCCGATGCAATTTCTGTGTTTCATCAACACTCTGATAGTCCACAGATTACAGAATGCCACAAGACGTGCATCGGAACTATTACTGGTCTCCCAGGGAACAATCAAAGCGTAGACTGTTTGAGACATTACTCCCGTGGAGGAAAGTGCGCATGGTGACTGGGTATTCAATCCAGATGCAATTATTGTGTTTCATCAACACATTGAACGTCCACAGATTACAGAATGCCTCCATATGTGCATCGGAAACTACTACTGGTCTTCCAGGGAACGATCAAAGCGTAGACTGTTTGAGACACTGCTCCTTTGGAGGAAAGTGCGCATGGTGACTGTTATATTCAATTCCGATGCAATTTCTGTGGTTCATCAACACTCAGATAGTCCACAGATTACAGAATGCTTCCAGATGTGCATCGGAAACTACTACTGGTCTTCCAGGGAATAATCAAATTGTAGACTGTTAGAGACATTACTACAATGGAGGAAAGTGCGAATGCTGACTGTTATATTCAATCCCGATGCAATTTCTGTGTTTCATCAACAGTCTGATAGACCAAAGATTACAGAATGCCTCCAGATGTGCATCGGAAACTACTGCTGGTCTTCCAGGGAACGATCAAAGCGTAGACTGTTTGAGACATTACTCCCATGGAGGAAAGTGCGCATGGTGACTGTTGCATTCAATCCCGATGCAATTTCTGTGTTTCATCAACACTCTGACAGACCACTGATTACAGAATGCCTCCAGATGTGCATCGGAACTACTACTGGTCTTACAGGGAACGATCAAAGCGTAGACTGTTTGAGACATTACTCAGACGGAGGAAAGTGCACTTGGTGACTGTAGTCAATCCCGATGCAATTTCTGTGTTTCATCAACAGTCTGATAGACCACAGATTACAGAATGCCTCCAGATGTGCATCGGAAACTACTACTGGTCTTCCAGGGAACGATCAAAGCGTAGACTGTTTGAGACACTGTTCGCATGGAGGAAAGTGTGCATGGTGACTGTTGTATTGAATCCCGATGCCATTTCTGTGTTCCATCAACACTCTGATAGTCCACAGATTACAGATTGCCTCCAGATGAGCATCGGAAACTACTACTGGTCTTCAAGGGAACGATCAAAGCGTAGACTGTTTGAGACATTACTTCCATGGAGAAAAGGGCGCATGGTGACTGTTGTATTCAATCCCGACGCAATTTCTGTGTTTCATCAACACTCAGATAGTTCACAGATTACAGAATGCCTCCAGATGTGCATCGGTAACTACTACTGGTCTTCCAGGGAACGATCAAAGCGTAGACTGTTTGAGACATTACTCCCATGGTGGAAAGTGCGCATGGTGACTTTTGTATTCAATCCCTAGGCAATTTCTGTGTTTCAATACACACTTTGAAGGTACACAGATTACAGATTGCCTCCAGATGTGCATCGGAAACTGCTACTGGCCTTCCAGGGAACGATCAAAGCATAGACTGTTTGAGAATTACCCCCATTGAGGAAAGTGCGCATGGTGGCTGTTGTATTCAATCCCGATGAAATTTCTGTGTTTCATCAACACTCTGATAGTCCACAGATTACAGAATGCCTCCAGATGTGCTGCGGAAACTACTACTGGTCTTCCAGGGAACGATCAAAGCGTAGACAGTTTGAAACATTTCTCCCATGGAGGAAAGTGCGCATGGTGTCTGTTGTATTCAATCCCGATTCTATTTCTGGGTTTCATCAACACTTTGATACACCACAGATTACAGAATGCCACGAGACGTGCATCGGAACTACTACTGGTCTCCCAGGGAACGATCAAAGCGTAGACTGTTTGAGACATTACTCCCGTGGAGGAAAGTGCGCATGGTGACTGGGTATTCAATCCAGATGCAATTATTGTGTATCATCAACACTTTGAAAGTCCACAGATTACAGAATGCCTCCATATGTGCATAGGAAACTACTACTGGTCTTCCAGGGAACGATCAAAGCGTAGACTGTTTGAGACACTTCTCCCTTGGAGGAAAGTGCGCATGGTGACTGTTATATTCAATTCCGATGCAATTTCTGTGGTTCATCAACACTCAGATAGTCCACAGATTACAGAATGCTTCCAGATGTGCATTGGAAACTACTACTGGTCTTCCAGGGAATAATCAAATCGTAGACTGTTAGAGACATTACTACAATGGAGGAAAGTGCGAATGCTGACTGTTATATTCAATCCCGATGCAATTTCTGTGTTTCATCAACAGTCTGATAGACCACAGATTACAGAATGCCTCCAGATGTGCATCGGAAACTACTACTGGTCTTCGAGGGAACGATCAAAGCGTAGACTGTTTTAGACATTACTTCAATGGAGGAAAGTGCGCATGGTGACTGTTGTATTAAATCCCGACGCAATTTCTGTGTTTCATCAACACTCAGATAGTCCACAGATTACAGAATGCCTCCAGATGTGCATCGGAAACTACTACTGGCCTTCCTGGGAACGATCAAAGCGTAGACTGTTTGAGAATTATCCCCATGGAGGAAAGTGCGCATGGTGACTGTTGTATTCAATCCCGATGCAATTTCTGTGTTTCATCAACACTCTGATAGTCCACAGATAACAGATTGCCTCCAGATGTGCATCGGAAACTACTACTTGTCTTCCAGGGAACGATCAAAGCGTAGACTGTTTGAGACATTACTTCCATGGAGAAAAGTCCGCATGGTGACTGTTGTATTCAATCCCGACGCAATTTCTGTGTTTCATCAACACTCAGATAGTTCACAGATTACAGAATGCCTCCAGATGTGCATCGGTAACTACTACTGGTCTTCCAGGGAACGATCAAAGCGTAGACTGTTTGAGACATTACTCCCATGGTGGAAAGTGCGCATGGTGACTTTTGTATTCAATCCCTAGGCAATTTCTGTGTTTCAATACACACTTTGAAGGTCCAGAGATTACAGAATGCCTCCAGATGTGCATCGGAAACTACTACAGGTCTCCCAGGGAACGATCAAAGCGTAGACTGTTTGAGAATTACCCCATGGAGGAAAGAGTTCATGGTGTCTGTTGTATTCAATCCCGCTCCAATATCTGTGTTTCATCATCACTCTGATAGTCCACAGATTTCAGATTGCCTCCAGATGTGCTTCGGAAACTACTACTGGTCTTCCAGGGAACGATCAATGCGTAGACTGTTTGAGACATTACCTTTATGGAGGAAAGTGCGCATGGTGTCTGTTGTATTCAATCCCGATTCTATTTCTGTGTTTCATCAACACTCTGATACTCCACAGATTACAGAATGCCACGAGACGTGCATCGGAACTACTACTGGTCTCCCAGGGAACGATCAAAGCGTAGACTGTTTGAGACATTACTCCCGTGGAGGAAAGTGCGCATGGTGACTGGGTATTCAATCCAGATGCAATTATTGTGTTTCATCAACACTTTGAAAGTCCACAGATTACAGAATGCCTCCATATGTGCATCGGAAACTACTACTGGTCTTCCAGGGAACGATCAAAGCGTAGACTGTTTGAGACACTGCTCCCTTGGAGGAAAGTGCGCATGGTGACTGTTGTATTAAATCCCGACGCAATTTCTGTGTTTCATCAACACTCAGATAGTCCACAGATTACAGAATGCTTCCAGATGTGCATCGGAAACTAATACTGGTCTTCCAGGGAATAATCAAATCGTAGACTGTTAGAGACAGTACTACAATGGAGGAAAGTGCGAATGCTGACTGTTATATTCAATCCCGATGCAATTTCTGTGTTTCATCAACAGTCTGATAGACCACAGATTACAGAATGCCTCCAGATGTGCATCGGAAACTACTACTGGTCTTCGAGGGAACGATCAAAGCGTAGACTGTTTGAGACATTACTTCCATGGAGGAAAGTGCGCATGGTGACTGTTGTATTAAATCCCGACGCAATTTCTGTGTCTCATCAACACTCAGATAGTCCACAGATTACAGAATGCCTCCAGATGTGCATCGGAAACTACTACTGGCCTTCCTGGGAACGATCAAAGCGTAGACTGTTTGAGAATTATCCCCATGGAGGAAAGTGCGCATGGTGACTGTTGTATTCAATCCCGATGCAATTTCTGTGTTTCATCAACACTCTGATAGTCCACAGATAACAGATTGCCTCCATATGTGCATCGGAAACTACTACTTGTCTTCCAGGGAACGATCAAAGCGTAGACTGTTTGAGACATTACTCCCATGGTGGAAAGTGCGCATGGTGACTTTTGTATTCAATCCCTAGGCAATTTCTGTGTTTCAATACACACTTTGAAGGTCCAGAGATTACAGAATGCCTCCAGATGTGCATCGGAAACTACTACAGGTCTCCCAGGGAACGATCAAAGCGTAGACTGTTTGAGAATTACCCCATGGAGGAAAGAGTTCATGGTGTCTGTTGTATTCAATCCCGCTCCAATATCTGTGTTTCATCATCACTCTGATAGTCCACAGATTTCAGATTGCCTCCAGATGTGCTTCGGAAACTACTACTGGTCTTCCAGGGAACGATCAATGCGTAGACTGTTTGAGACATTACCTTTATGGAGGAAAGTGCGCATGGTGTCTGTTGTATTCAATCCCGATTCTATTTCTGTGTTTCATCAACACTCTGATACTCCACAGATTACAGAATGCCACGAGACGTGCATCGGAACTACTACTGGTCTCCCAGGGAACGATCAAAGCGTAGACTGTTTGAGACATTACTCCCGTGGAGGAAAGTGCGCATGGTGACTGGGTATTCAATCCAGATGCAATTATTGTGTTTCATCAACACTTTGAAAGTCCACAGATTACAGAATGCCTCCATATGTGCATCGGAAACTACTACTGGTCTTCGAGGGAACGATCAAAGCGTAGACTGTTTGAGACATTACTTCCATGGAGGAAAGTGCGCATGGTGACTGTTGTATTAAATCCCGACGCAATTTCTGTGTTTCATCAACACTCAGATAGTTCACAGATTACAGATTGCCTCCAGATGTGCATCGGAAACTACTACTGGTCCTCCAGGGAATGATCAAAGCGTAGGCTGTTAGAGACATTACTCCCATGGAGGAGAGTGCGCATGATGACTGTTGTATTTAATCCCGATGCAATTTATGTGATTCATCAACACTCTGATAGTCCACAGATTGCAGAATGCCACCAGATGGGCATCGGAAACTACTACTGGTCTTCCAGGGAACGATCAAAGCGTAGACTGTTTGAGACATTACTCCCATGGTGGAAAGTGCGCATGGTGACTTTTGTATTCAATCGCGAGGCAATTTCTGTGTTTCAATACACACTTTGAAGGTACACAGATTACAGAATGCCTCCAGATGTGCATCGGAAACTGCTACTGACCTTCCAGGGAACGATCAAAGCATAGACTGTTTGAGAATTACCCCCATGGAGGAAAGTGCGCATGGTGACTGGGTATTCAATCCAGATGCAATTATTGTGTTTCATCAACACTTTGAACGTCCACAGATTACAGAATGCCTCCATATGTGCATCGGAAACTACTACTGGTCTTCCAGGGAACGATCAAAGCGTAGACTGTTTGAGACACTGCTCCATTGGAGGAAAGTGCGCATGGTGACTGTTATATTCAATTCCGATGCAATTTCTGTGGTTCATCAACACTCAGATAGTCCACAGATTACAGAATGCTTCCAGATGTGCATCGGAAACTACTACTGGTCTTTCAGGGAATAATCAAATTGTAGACTGTTAGAGACATTACTACAATGGAGGAAAGAGCGAATGCTGACAGTTATATTCAATCCCGATGCAATTTCTGTGTTTCATCAACAGTCTGATAGACCACAGATTACAGAATGCCTCCAGATGTGCATCGGAAACTAGTGCTGGTCTTCCAGGGAACGATCAAAGCGTAGACTGTTTGAGACATTACTCCCATGGAGGAAAGTGCGCATGGTGACTGTTGCATTCAATCCCGATGCAATTTCTGTGTTTCATCAACACTCTGACAGACCACTGATTACAGAATGCCTCCAGATGTGCATCGGAACTACTACTGGTCTTACAGGGAACGATCAAAGCGTAGACTGTTTGAGACATTACTCAGACGGAGGAAAGTGCACTTGGTGACTGTAGTCAATCCCGATGCAATTTCTGTTTTTCATCAACAGTCTGATAGACCACAGATTACAGAATGCCTCCAGATGTGCATCGGAAACTACTACTGGTCTTCCAGGGAACGATCAAAGCGTAGACTGTTTGAGACACTGTTCGCATGGAGGAAAGTGTGCATGGTGACTGTTGTATTGAATCCCGATGCCATTTCTGTGTTCCATCAACACTCTGATAGTCCACAGATTACAGATTGCCTCCAGATGAGCATCGGAAACTACTACTGGTCTTCAAGGGAACGATCAAAGCGTAGACTGTTTGAGACATTACTTCCATGGAGAAAAGGGCGCATGGTGACTGTTGTATTCAATCCCGACGCAATTTCTGTGTTTCATCAACACTCAGATAGTTCACAGATTACAGAATGCCTCCAGATGTGCATCGGTAACTACTACTGGTCTTCCAGGGAACGATCAAAGCGTAGACTGTTTGAGACATTACTCCCATGTTGGAAAGTGCCCATGGTGACTTTTGTATTCAATCCCTAGGCAATTTCTGTGTTTCAATACACACTTTGAAGGTACACAGATTACAGAATGCCTCCAGATGTGCATCGGAAACTGCTACTGGCCTTCCAGGGAACGATCAAAGCATAGACTGTTTGAGAATTACCCCCATGGAGGAAAGTGCGCATGGTGGCTGTTGTATTCAATCCCGATGCAATTTCTGTGTTTCATCAACACTCTGATAGTCCACAGATTACAGAATGCCTCCAGATGTGCTGCGGAAACTACTACTGGTCTTCCAGGGAACGATCAAAGCGTAGACAGTTTGAGACATTTCTCCCATGGAGGAAAGTGCGCATGGTGTCTGTTGTATTCAATCCCGATTCTATTTCTGTGTTTCATCAACACTCTGATACTCCACAGATTACAGAATGCCACGAGACGTGCATCGGAACTACTACTGGTCTCCCAGGGAACGATCAAAGCGTAGACTGTTTGAGACATTACTCCCGTGGAGGAAAGTGCGCATGGTGACTGGGTATTCAATCCAGATGCAATTATTGTGTTTCATCAACACTTTGAAAGTCCACAGATTACAGAATGCCTCCATATGTGCATCGGAAACTACTATTGGTCTTCCAGGAAACGATCAAAGCGTAGACTGTTTGAGACACTGCTCCCTTGGAGGAAAGTGCGCATGGTGACTGTTGTATTAAATCCCGACGCAATTTCTGTGTTTCATCAACACTCAGATAGTCCACAGATTACAGAATGCTTCCAGATGTGCATCGGAAACTACTACTGGTCTTCCAGGGAATAATCAAATCGTAGACTGTTAGAGACAGTACTACAATGGAGGAAAGTGCGAATGCTGACTGTTATATTCAATCCCGATGCAATTTCTGTGTTTCATCAACAGTCTGATAGACCACAGATTACAGAATGCCTCCAGATGTGCATCGGAAACTACTACTGGTCTTCGAGGGAACGATCAAAGCGTAGACTGTTTGAGACATTACTTCCATGGAGGAAAGTGCGCATGGTGACTGTTGTATTAAATCCCGACGCAATTTCTGTGTCTCATCAACACTCAGATAGTCCACAGATTACAGAATGCCTCCAGATGTGCATCGGAAACTACTACTGGCCTTCCTGGGAACGATCAAAGCGTAGACTGTTTGAGAATTATCCCCATGGAGGAAAGTGCGCATGGTGACTGTTGTATTCAATCCCGATGCAATTTCTGTGTTTCATCAACACTCTGATAGTCCACAGATAACAGATTGCCTCCATATGTGCATCGGAAACTACTACTTGTCTTCCAGGGAACGATCAAAGCGTAGACTGTTTGAGAAACTGCTCCCTTGGAGGAAAGTGCGCATGGTGACTGTTGTATTAAATCCCGACGCTATTTCTGTGATTCATCAACACTCAGATAGTCCACAGATTACAGAATGCTTCCAGATGTGCATCGGAAACTACTACTGGTCTTCCAGGGAATAATCAAATCGTAGACTGTTAGAGACAGTACTACAATGGAGGAAAGAGCGAATGCTGACTGTTATATTCAATCCCGATGCAATTTCTGTGTTTCATCAACAGTCTGATAGACCACAGATTACAGAATGCCTCCAGATGTGCATCGGAAACTACTACTGGTCTTCGAGGGAACGATCAAAGCGTAGACTGTTTGAGACATTACTTCCATGGAGGAAAGTGCGCATGGTGACTGTTGTATTAAATCCCGACGCAATTTCTGTGTTTCATCAACACTCAGATAGTCCACAGATTACAGAATGCCTCCAGATGTGCATCGGAAACTACTACTGGCCTTCCTGGGAACGATCAAAGCGTAGACTGTTTGAGAATTATCCCCATGGAGGAAAGTGCGCATGGTGACTGTTGTATTCAATCCCGATGCAATTTCTGTGTTTCATCAACACTCTGATAGTCCACAGATAACAGATTGCCTCCAGATGTGCATCGGAAACTACTACTTGTCTTCCAGGGAACGATCAAAGCGTAGACTGTTGGAGACATTACTCCCATGGAGGAAAATGCGCATGGTGACTGTTGTATTCAATCCCGAAGCAATTTCTGTGTTTCAATCCACACTTTGAAGGTCCAGAGATTACAGAATGCCTCCAGATGTGCATCGGAAACTACTACAGGTCTCCCAGGAAACGATCAAAGCGTAGACTGTTTGAGAATTACCCCATGGAGGAAAGAGTTCATGGTGTCTGTTGTATTCAATCCCGCTCCAATATCTGTGTTTCATCATCACTCTGATAGTCCACAGATTTCAGATTGCCTCCAGATGTGCTTCGGAAACTACTACTGGTCTTCCAGGGAACGATCAATGCGTAGACTGTTTGAGACATTACCTTTATGGAGGAAAGTGCGCATGGTGTCTGTTGTATTCAATCCCGATTCTATTTCTGTGTTTCATCAACACTCTGATACTCCACAGATTACAGAATGCCACGAGACGTGCATCGGAACTACTACTGGTCTCCCAGGGAACGATCAAAGCGTAGACTGTTTGAGACATTACTCCCGTGGAGGAAAGTGCGCATGGTGACTGGGTATTCAATCCAGATGCAATTATTGTGTTTCATCAACACTTTGAAAGTCCACAGATTACAGAATGCCTCCATATGTGCATCGGAATGTACTACTGGTCTTCCAGGGAACGATCAAAGCGTAGACTGTTTGAGACACTGCTCCCTTGGAGGAAAGTGCGCATGGTGACTGTTGTATTAAATCCCGACGCAATTTCTGTGTTTCATCAACACTCAGATAGTCCACAGATTACAGAATGCTTCCAGATGTGCATCGGAAACTACTACTGGTCTTCCAGGGAATAATCAAATCGTAGACTGTTAGAGACAGTACTACAATGGAGGAAAGTGCGAATGCTGACTGTTATATTCAATCCCGATGCAATTTCTGTGTTTCATCAACAGTCTGATAGACCACAGATTACAGAATGCCTCCAGATGTGCATCGGGAACTACTACTGGTCTTCGAGGGAACGATCAAAGCGTAGACTGTTTGAGACATTACTTCCATGGAGGAAAGTGCGCATGGTGACTGTTGTATTAAATCCCGAGGCGATTTCTGTGTTTCATCAACACTCAGATAGTCCACAGATTACAGAATGCCTCCAGATGTGCATCGGAAACTACTACTGGCCTTCCTGGGAACGATCAAAGCGTAGACTGTTTGAGAATTATCCCCATGGAGGAAAGTGCGCATGGTGACTGTTGTATTCAATCCCGATGCAATTTCTGTGTTTCATCAACACTCTGATAGTCCACAGATAACAGATTGCCTACAGATGTGCATCGGAAACTACTACTTGTCTTCCAGGGAACGATCAAAGCGTAGACTGTTGGAGACATTACTCCCATGGAGGAAAATGCGCATGGTGACTGTTGTATTCAATCCCGAGGCAATTTCTGTGTTTCAATCCACACTTTGAAGGTCCAGAGATTACAGAATGCCTCCAGATGTGCATCGGAAACTACAACAGGTCTCCCAGGGAACGATGAAAGCGTAGACTGTTTGAGAATTACCCCATGGAGGAAAGAGTTCATGGTGTCTGTTGTATTCAATCCCGCTCCAATATCTGTGTTTCATCATCACTCTGATAGTCCACAGATTTCAGATTGCCTCCAGATGTGCTTCGGAAACTACTACTGGTCTTCCAGGGAACGATCAATGCGTAGACTGTTTGAGACATTACCTTTATGGAGGAAAGTGCGCATGGTGACTGTTGTATTCAATCCCGATGCAATTTCTGTGTTTCATCAACACTATGATAGTCCACAGTTTACAGAATGCCTCCAGATATGCATCAGAAACTACTACTGACTTCCAGCTAACGATCAAAGCGTAGACTGTTTGAGACATTATTCCCATGGAGGAAAGTGGGCATGGTGATTGTTGTACTCAATCCCGATGCAATTTCTGTGTTTCATCAACAGTCTGGTAGTCCACAGATTACAGAATGCCTCCAGATGTGCATCGTAAACTACAACTGCTCTTCCAGGGAACGATCAAAACGTAGACTGTATGAGACATTACTCCCATGGAGGAAAGTGCGCATGGTGACTGTTGTATTCAATCCCGTTGCAATTTCTGTGTTTCATCAACACTCTGATAGTCCACAGAGTACAGATTGTCTTCAGATGTGCATCGGAAACTACTACTGGTCTTCCAGGGAACGATCAAAACGTAGACTGTTTGACTCATTACTCCCATAAAGGAAAGTGCGAATGGTGACTGTTGTATTCAGTCCCGATGCAATTTCTGTGTTTCATTAACACTCTGATAGCCCACAGATTACAGAATGCCTCAAGATGAGCATCGGAAACTACTACTGGTCTTCCAGGGAACGATCAAAGCATACACTGTTTGAGACATTACTCTCATGGAGGAACGTTCTCATGGTGACTGTTGTATTCAATCCCGATGCAATTTCTGTGTTTCATCAGCACTCTGATAGTCCACAGATTACAGAACGCCTGCAGATGTGCATAGGAAACTACTACTGGTCTTCCAGGGAACGATCAAATCGTAGACTGTTAGAGACATTACTCCCATTCAGGAAAGTGCGCATGGTGCCTGTTGTATTCAATTCCGATGCAATTTTTGTGTTTCATCAACACTCTGATAGTCCACAGATTACAGAATGCCACCAGATGTGCATCGGAAACTACTACTGGTCTTCCAGGGAACTATCAAAGCGTAGTCAGTTTGAGACATACCTCCCGTGGAGGAAAGTGCGCATGGTGACTGTTGTATTCAATCCCGATGCAATTTCTGTGTTTCATCAACAGTCTGATAGTCCACAGATTACAGAATGCCTCCAGATGTGCATCGTAAACTACTACTGCTCTTCCAGGGAACGATCAAAACGTAGACTGTATGAGACATTACTCCCATGGAGGAAAGTGCGCATGGTGACTGTTGTATTCAATCCCGATGCAATTTCTGTGTTTCATCAACACTCTGATAGTCCACAGATTACAGAACGCCTGCAGATGTGCATAGGAAACTACTACTGGTCTTCCAGGGAACGATCAAATCGTAGACTGTTAGAGACATTACTCCCATGGAGGAAAGTGCGCATGGTGCCTGTTGTATTCAATTCCGATGCAATTTTTGTGTTTCATCAACACTCTGATAGTCCACAGATTACAGAATGCCACCAGATGGGCATCGGAAACTACTACTGGTCTTCCAGGGAACGATCAAAGCGTAGTCAGTTTGAGACATACCTCCCGTGGAGGAAAGTGCGCATGGTGACTGTTGTATTCAATCCCGATGCAATTTCTGTGTTTCATCAACAGTCTGATAGTCCACAGATTACAGAATGCCTCCAGATGTGCATCGTAAACTACTACTGGTCTTCGAGGGAACGATCAAAGCATAGACTGTTTGAGACATTACTCCCATGGAGGAACGTTCTCATGGTGACTGTTGTATTCAATCCCGATGCAATTTCTGTGTTTCATCAGCACTCTGATAGTCCACAGATTACAGAACGCCTGCAGATGTGCATAGGAAACTACTACTGGTCTTCCAGGGAACGATCAAATCGTAGACTGTTAGAGACATTACTCAAATGGAGGAAAGTGCGCATGGTGCCTGTTGTATTCAATTCCGATGCAATTTTTGTGTTTCATCAACACTCTGATAGTCCACAGATTACAGAATGCCACCAGATGTGCATCGGAAACTACTACTGGTCTTCCAGGGAACTATCAAAGCGTAGTCAGTTTGAGACATACCTCCCGTGGAGGAAAGTGCGCATGGTGACTGTTGTATTCAATCCCGATGCAATTTCTGTGTTTCATCAACAGTCTGATAGTCCACAGATTACAGAATGCCTCCAGATGTGCATCGTAAACTACTACTGCTCTTCCAGGGAACGATCAAAACGTAGACTGTATGAGACATTACTCCCATGGAGGAAAGTGCGCATGGTGACTGTTGTATTCAATCCCGATGCAATTTCTGTGTTTCATCAACACTCTGATAGTCCACAGATTACAGATTGTCTTCAGATGTGCATCGGAAACTACTACTGGTCTTCCCGGGAACGATCAAAACGTAGACTGTTTGAGTCATTACTCCCATAAAGGAAAGTGCGAATGATGACTGTTGTATTCAGTCCCGATGCAATTTCTGTGTTTTATTAGCACTCTGATAGTCCACAGATTACAGAATGCCTCAAGATGAGCATCGGAAACTACTACTGATATTCCAGGGAGCGATCAAAGCATAGACTGTTTGAGACATTACTCCCATGGAGGATCGTTCTCATGGTGACTCTTGTATTCAATCCCGATGCAATTTCTGTGTTTCATCAGCACTCTGATAGTCCACAGATTACTGAATGCAACCAGATGTGCATAGGAAACTACTACTGGTCTTCCAGGGAACGATCAAATCGTAGACTGTTTGAGACATTACTTCCATGGAGGAAAGTGCGCATGGTGACTGTTGTATTAAATCCCGACGCAATTTCTGTGTTTCATCAACACTCAGATAGTCCACAGATTACAGAATGCCTCCAGATGTGCATCGGAAACTACTACTGGCCTTCCTGGGAACGATCAAAGCGTAGACTGTTTCAGAATTATCCCCATGGAGGAAAGTGCGCATGGTGACTGTTGTATTCAATCCCGATGCAATTTCTGTGTTTCATCAACACTCTGATAGTCCACAGATAACAGATTGCTCCAGATGTGCATCGGAAACTACTACTTGTCTTCGAGGGAACGATCAAAGCGTAGACTGTTGGAGACATTACTCCCATGGAGGAAAATGCGCATGGTGACTGTTGTATTCAATCCCGAGGCAATTTCTGTGTTTCAATCCACACTTTGAAGGTCCAGAGATTACAGAATGCCTCCAGATGTGCATCGGAAACTACTACAGGTCTCCCAGGGAACGATCAAAGCGTAGACCTTTTGAGAATTACCCCATGGAGGAAAGAGTTCATGGTGTCTGTTGTATTCAATCCCGCTCCAATATCTGTGTTTCATCATCACTCTGATAGTCCACAGATTTCAGATTGCCTCCAGATGTGCTTCGGAAACTACTACTGGTCTTCCAGGGAACGATCAATGCGTAGACTGTTTGAGACATTACCTTTATGGAGGAAAGTGCGCATGGTGTCTGTTGTATTCAATCCCGATTCTATTTCTGTGTTTCATCAACACTCTGATACTCCACAGATTACAGAATGCCACGAGACGTGCATCGGAACTACTACTGGTCTCCCAGGGAACGATCAAAGCGTAGACTGTTTGAGACATTACTCCCGTGGAGGAAAGTGCGCATGGTGACTGGGTATTCAATCCAGATGCAATTATTGTGTTTCATCAACACTTTGAAAGTCCACAGATTACAGAATGCCTCCAGATGTGCATCGGAAACTACTACTGGCCTTCCTGGGAACGATCAAAGCGTAGACTGTTTGAGAATTATCCCCATGGAGGAAAGTGCGCATGGTGACTGTTGTATGCAATCCCGATGCAATTTCTGTGTTTCATCAACACTCTGATAGTCCACAGATAACAGATTGCCTCCAGATGTGCATCGGAAACTACTACTTGTCTTCCAGGGAACGATCAAAGCGTAGACAGTTGGAGACATTACTCCCATGGAGGAAAATGCGCATGGTGACTGTTGTATTCAATCCCGAGGCAATTTCTGTGTTTCAATCCACACTTTGAAGGTCCAGAGATTACAGAATGCCTCCAGATGTGCATCGGAAACTACTACAGGTCTCCCAGGGAACGATCAAAGCGTAGACTGTTTGAGAATTACCCCATGGAGGAAAGAGTTCATGGTGTCTGTTGTATTCAATCCCGCTCCAATATCTGTGTTTTATCATCACTCTGATAGTCCACAGATTTCAGATTGCCTCCAGATGTGCTTCGGAAACTACTACTGGTCTTCCAGGGAACGATCAATGCGTAGACTGTTTGAGACATTACCTTTATGGAGGAAAGTGCGCATGGTGACTGTTGTATTCAATCCCGATGCAATTTCTGTGTTTCATCAACACTATGATAGTCCACAGTGTACAGAATGCCTCCAGATATGCATCAGAAACTACTTCTGACTTCCAGCTAACGATCAAAGCGTAGACTGTTTGAGACATTATTCCCATGGAGGAAAGTGGGCATGGTGATTGTTGTACTCAATCCCGATGCAATTTCTGTGTTTCATCAACAGTCTGATAGTCCACAGATTACAGAATGCCTCCAGATGTGCATCGTAAACTACAACTGCTCTTCCAGGGAACGATCAAAACGTAGACTGTATGAGACATTACTCCCATGGAGGAAAGTGCGCATGGTGACTGTTGTATTCAATCCCGATGCAATTTCTGTGTTTCATCAACACTCTGATAGTCCACAGATTACAGATTGTCTTCAGATGTGCATCGGAAACTACTACTGGTCTTCCAGGGAACGATCAAAACGTAGACTGTTTGAGTCATTACTCCCATAAAGGAAAGTGCGAATGGTGACTGTTGTATTCAGTCCCGATGCAATTTCTGTGTTTCATTAACACTCTGATAGTCCACAGATTAGAGAATGCCTCAAGATGAGCATCGGAAACTACTACTGGTCTTCCAGGGAACGATCAAAGCATAGACTGTTTGAGACATTACTCCCATGGAGGAACGTTCTCATGGTGACTCTTGTATTCAATCCCGATGCAATTTCTGTGTTTCATCAGCACTCTGATAGTCCACAGATTACAGAATGCAACCAGATGTGCATAGGAAACTACTACTGGTCTTCCAGGGAACGATCAAATCGTAGACTGTTAGAGACATTACTTCCATGGAGGAAAGTGCGCATGGTGCCTCCTGTACTCAATCACGATGCAATATCTTTGTTTCATCAACACTCTGATAGTCCACAGATTACAGAATGCCACCAGATGGGCATCGGAAACTACTACTGGTCTTCCAGGGAACGATCAAAGCGTAGTCTGTTTGAGACATACCTCCCGTGGAGGAAAGTACGAATGGTGACTGTTGTATTAAATCCCGATGCAATTTCTGTGTTTCATCAACACTCTGACAGTCCACTTATTACAGATTGCCTCCAGATGTGCTTCGGAAATTACTACTGGTCTTCCAGAGAACGTTCAAAGCGTAGACTGTTTGAGACATAACTTTTATAGAGGAAAGTGCTTTTGGTGACCGTTGTATTCAATCCCGATGCAATTACTGTGATTCATCAACACTCTGATGGTCCACAGATTACAGAATGCAACGAGATTTGCATCGGAAACTACTACTGGTCTTCCAGGGAACGATCAAAGCGTAGACTGTTTGAGACATTACTCCCATGGAGGAACGTTCTCATGGTGACTCTTGTATTCAATCCCGATGCAATTTCTGTGTCTCATCAGCACTCTGATAGTCCACAGATTACAGAATGCATCCAGATGTGCATAGGAAACTACTACTGGTCTTCCAGGGAACGATCAAATCGTAGACTGGTAGAGACATTACTTCCATGGAGGAAAGTGCGCATGCTGCCTCCTGTACTCAATCACGATGCAATATCTTTGTTTCATCAACACTCTGATAGTCCACAGATTACAGAATGCCACCAGATGGGCATCGGAAACTACTACTGGTCTTCCAGGGAACGATCAAAGCGTAGTCTGTTTGAGACATACCTCCCGTGGAGGAAAGTACGAATGGTGACTGTTGTATTAAATCCCGATGCAATTTCTGTGTTTCATCAACACTCTGACAGTCCACTTATTACAGATTGCCTACAGATGTGCTTCGGAAATGACTACTGGTCTTCCAGAGAATGATCAAAGCGTAGACTGTTTGAGACATAACTTTTATAGAGGAAAGTGCTTTTGGTGACTGTTGTATTCAATCCCGATGCAATTACTGTGATTCATCAACACTCTGATAGTCCAAGGATTACAGAATGCAACGAGATTTGCATCGGAAACTACTACTGGTCTTCCAGGGAACGATCAAAGCGTAGACTGTTTGAGACATTACTCCCACGGAGGAAGGTGCGCAAGGTGACAGTTGTATTCAATCCCGATGCAATTTCTGTGTTTCATCAACACTCTGATACTCCACAGATTGCAGAATGCCACCAGATGGGCATCGGAACTACTACTGGTCTTCCAGGGAATTATCAAAGCGTAGACTGTTTGAGACATTACTCCCACGGACTAAAGTGCACTTGGTGACTGTAGTCAATCCCGATGCAATTTCTGTGTTTCATCAACAGTCTGATAGACCACAAATTACAGAATGCCTCCAGAAGTGAATCGGAAACTACTGCTGGTCTTCCAGGGAACCATCAAAGCGTAGACTGTTTGAGACATTACTCCCAAGGAGGAAAGTGCGCATGGTGACCGTTGTATTCAATCCCGATGCAATTTCTGTGTTTCATCAACACTCTGATAGTCCACTGATTGCAGAATGCCACCAGATGGGCATCGGAAACTACTACTGGTCTTCCAGGGAATGATCAAAGCGTAGACTGTTAGAGACATTACTCCCATGGAGGAAAGTGCGCATGATGACTGTTGTAAGTAATCCCGATGCAATTTATATGATTCATCAATACTCTGATAGTACACAGATTACAAAATGCCTACAGATGTGCATCGGTAACTACTACTGGTCTTCCAGGGAACGATCAAAGCGTAGACTGTTACAGACATTACTGCCATGGAGGAAAGTGCGCATGATGACTGTTGAATTTAATCCCGATGCAACTTCTGTGTTTCATCAATACTCTGATAGTCCACAGATTACAGAATGCCTCCAGATGTGCATCGGAAACTACTACTGGTCTTCCAAGGAACGATCAAAGCGTAGGCTGTTTGAGAATTACTCCCATGGAGGAGAGTGCGGATGGTGACTGTTGTATTCAATCCCGATGGAATTTCTCAGTTTCATCTACAGTCGGATAGTCCACAGATTACAGAATGCCGCCAGATGTGCATCGTAAACTACTACTGCTCTTCCAGGGAACGATCAACACGTAGACTGTATGAGACATTACTCCCATGGAGGAAAGTGCGCATGGTGACTGTTGTATTCAATCCCGATGAAATTTCTGTGTTTTATCGACACTCTGATAGTCCACAGATTACAGATTGTCTCCAGATGTGCATCGGAAACTACTACTCGTCTTCCAGGGAACGATCAAAACATAGACTGTTTGAGTCATTACTCCCATAAAGGAAAGTGCGAATGGTGACTGTTGTATTCAGTCCCGATGCAATTTCTGTGTTTCATCAGCACTCTGATAGTCCACAGATTACAGAATGCCTGAAAATGTGCATAGGAAACTACTACTGGTCTTCCAGGGAACGATCAAATCGTAGACTGTTAGAGAGATTACTTCCATGGAGGAAAGTGCGCATGGTGCCTGTTGTATTCAATTCCGATGCAATTTTTGTGTTTCATCAACACTCTGATAGTCCACAGATTACAGAATGAAACCAGATGTGCATCGGAAACTACTACTGGTCTTCCAGGGAACGATCAAAGCGTAGTCTGTTTGAGACATACCTCCCTTGGAGGAAAGTGCGCATTGTGACTGTTGTATTCAATCCCGATGCAATTTCTGTGTTTCATCAACACTCTGACAGACCACTGATTACAGAATGCCTCCAGATGTGCATCGGAACTACTACTGGTCTTCCAGGGAACGATCAAAGCGTAGACTGTTTGAGACATTACTCCCATGGAGGAAAGTGCGCATGGTGACCGTTGTATTCAATCCCGATGCAATTTCTGTGTTTCATCAACACTCTGATAGTCCACAGATTGCAGAATGCCACCAGATGGGCATCGGTAACTACTACTGGTCTTCGAGGGAACGATCAAAGCGTAGACTGTTTGACACATTACTTCCATGGAGGAAAGTGCGCATGGTGACTGTTGTATTAAATCCCGACGCAATTTCTGTGTTTCATCAACACTCAGATAGTTCACAGATTACAGAATGCCTCCAGATGTGCATCGGAAACTACTACTGGTCTTCCAGGGAAAGATCAAAGCGTAGGCTGTTAGAGACATTACGCCCATGGAGGAGAGTGCGCGTGATGACTGTTGTATTTAATCCCGATGCAATTTATGTGATTCATCAACACTCTGATAGTCCACAGATTACAGAATGCCACGAGACGTGCATCGAAACTATTACTGGTCTCCCAGGGAACAATCAAAGCGTAGACTGTTTGAGACATTACTCCCGTGGAGGAAAAAGCGCATGGTGACTGGGTATTCAATCCAGATGCAATTATTGTGTTTCATCAACACTTTGAACATCCACAGATTACAGAATGCCTCCACATGTGCATCGGAAACTACTACTGGTCTTCCAGGGAACGATCAAAGCGTAGACTGTTTGAGACACTGCTCCCTTGGAGGAAAGTGCGCATGGTGACTGTTATATTCAATTCCGATGCAATTTCTGTGGTTCATCAACACTCAGATAGTCCACAGATTACAGAATGCTTCCAGATGTGCATCGGAAACTACTACTGGTCTTCCAGGGAATAATCAAATCGTAGACTGTTAGAGACATTACTACAATGGAGGAAAATGCGAATGCTGACTGTTATATTCAATCCCGATGCAATTTCTGTGTTTCATCAACAGTCTGATAGACCACAGATTACAGAATGCCTCCAGATGTGCATCGGAAACTACTGCTGGTCTCCAGGGAACGATCAAAGCGTAGACTGTTTGAGACATTACTCCCATGGAGGAAAGTGCGCATGGTGATTGTTGTATTCAATCGCGATGCAATTTCTGTGTTTCATCAACACTCTGACAGACCACTGATTACAGAATGCCTCCAGATGTGCATCGGAACTACTACAGGTCTTCCAGGGAATTATCAAAGCGTAGACTGTTTGAGACATTACTCCCACGGAGGAAAGTGCACTTGGTGACTGTAGTCAATCCCGATGCAATTTCTGTGTTTCATCAACAGTCTGATAGACCACAGATTACAGAATGCCTCCAGAAGTGAATCGGAAACTACTGCTGGTCTTCCAGGGAACGATCAAAGCGTAGACTGTTTGAGACATTACTCCCATGGAGGAAAGTGCGCATGGTGACCGTTGTATTCAATCCCGATGCTATTTCTGTGTTTCATCAACACTCTGATAGTCCACAGATTGCAGAATGCCACCAGATGGGCATCGGAAACTACTACTGGTCTTCCAAGGAACGATCAAAGCGTAGCCTGTTTGAGAATTACTACCATGGAGGAGAGTGCGGATGGTGACTGTTGTATTCAATCCCGATGGAATTTCTCCGTTTCATCAACAGTCTGATAGTCCACAGATTGCAGAATGCCTCCAGATGTGCATCGGAAACTACTTCTCGTCTTCCAGGGTACGATCAAAGAATAGACTGCTTGAGACATTACGCCCATGGAGGAAAATGAGCATGGTGCCTGTTGTATTCAATCCCGATGCAATTTCTGTGTTTCATCTACAGTCGGATAGTCCTCAGATTACAGAATGCCGCCAGATGTGCATCGTAAACTAGTACTGCTCTTCCAGGGAACGATCAACACGTAGACTGTATGAGACATTACTCCCATGGAGGAAAGTGCGCATGGTGACTGTTGTATTCAATCCCGATGAAATTTCTGTGTTTCATCGGCACTCTGATAGTCCACAGATTACAGATTGTCTCCAGATGTGCATCGGAAACTTCTACTCGTCTTCCAGGGAACGATCAAAACATAGACTGTTTGAGTCATTACTCCCATAAAGGAAAGTGCGAATGGTGACTGTTGTATTCAGTCCCGATGCAATTTCTGTGTTTCATCAGCACTCTGATAGTCCACAGATTACAGAATGCCTGCAAATGTGCATAGGAAACTACTACTGGTCTTCCAGGGAACGATCAAATCGTAGACTGTTAGAGACATTACTTCCATGGAGGAAAGTGCGCATGGTGCCTGTTGTATTCAATTCCGATGCAATTTTTGTGTTTCATCAACACTCTGATAGTCCACAGATTACAGAATGAAACCAGATGTGCATCGGAAACTACTACTGGTCTTCCAGGGAACGATCAAAGCGTAGTCTGTTTGAGACATACCTCCCGTGGAGGAAAGTGCGCATGGTGACTGTTGTATTCAATCCCGATGCAATGTCTGTGTTTCATCAACACTCTGACAGACCACTGATTACAGAATGCCTCCAGATGTGCATCGGAACTACTACTGGTCTTCCAGGGAACGATCAAAGCGTAGACTGTTTGAGACATTACTCAGACGGAGGAAAGTGCACTTGGTGACTGTAGTCAATCCCGATGCAATATCTGTGTTTCATCAACAGTCTGATAGACCACAGATTACAGAATGCCTCCAGATATGCATCGGAAACTACTGCTAGTCTTCCAGGGAACGATCAAAGCGTAGACTGTTAGAGACATTACTCCCATGGAGGAAAGTGCTCATGGTGACCGTTGTATTCAATCCCGATGCAATTTCTGTGTTTCATCAACACTCTGATAGTCCACAGATTGCAGAATGCCACCAGATGGGCATCGGAAACTACTACTGGTCTTCGAGGGAACGATCAAAGCGTAGACTGTTTGAGACATTACTTCCATGGAGGAAAGTGCGCATTGTGACTGTTGTATTAAATCCCGACGCAATTTCTGTGTTTCATCAACACTCAGATAGTTCACAGATTACAGATTGCCTCCAGATGTGCATCGGAAACTACTACTGGTCTTCCAGGGAACGATCAAAGCGTAGACTGTTACAGACATTACTGCCATGGAGGAAAGTGCGCATGATGACTGTTGAATTTAATCCCGATGCAATTTCTGTGTTTCATCATTACTCTGATAGTCCACAGAATACAGAATGCCTCCAGATGTGCATCGGAAACTACTACTGGTCTTCCAGGGAACGATCAAAGCGTAGACTGTTAGAGACATTTCTCCCATGGTGGAAAGTGCGTGTGGTGACTGTTGTATTCAATCCCGATGCAATTTCTGTGTTTCATCAGCACTATGATAGTCCACAGATTACAGAATGCCTCCAGATGTGCATCTGAAACTACTACTGGTCTTCCAGGGAACGATCAAAGCGTAGACTGTTAGAGACATTTCTCCCATGGTGGAAAGTGCGCGTGGGGACTGTTGTATTCAATCCCGATGCAATTTCTGTGTTTCATCAACACTCTGATAGTCCACAGATTACAGATTGTCTCCAGATGTGCATCGGAAACTACTACTGGTCTTCCTGGGAGCGATCAAAGCGTAGACTGTTTCAGACATTACTCCCATGGAGGAAAGTGCGCATGGTGACTCTTGTATTCAATCCCAATGCAATTTCTGTGATTCATCAACACTTTGAAGGTCCACAGATTACAGAATACCACCAGATGTGCATCGGAAACTACTACTGGTCTTCCAAGGAACGATCATAGCGTAGCCTGGTTGAGAATTACTCCCATGGAGGAGAGTGGGGATGGTGACTGTTGTATTCAATCCCGATGGAATATCTCAGTTTCATCAACAGTCTGATAGTCCACAGATTGCAGAATGCCTCCAGATGTGCATCGGAAACTACTTCACGTCTTCCAGGGTACGATCAAAGAATAGACTGCTTGAGACATTACGCCCATGGAGGAAAATGAGCATGGTGCCTGTTGTATTCAATCCCGATGCAATTTCTGTGTTTCATCTACAGTCGGATAGTCCACAGATTACAGAATGCCGCCAGATGTGCATCGTAAACTACTACTGCTCTTCCAGGGAACGATCAACACGTAGACTGTATGAGACATTACTCCCATGGAGGAAAGTGCGCATGGTGACTGTTGTATTCAATCCCGATGAAATTTCTGTGTTTCATCGACACTCTGATAGTCCACAGATTACAGATTGTCTCCAGATGTGCATCGGAAACTACTACTGGTCTTCGAGGGAACGATCAAAGCGTAGACTGTTTGAGACATTACTTCCATGGAGGAAAGTGCGCATGGTGACTGTTGTATTAAATCCCGACGCAATTTCTGTGTTTCATCAAAACTCAGATAGTTCACAGATTACAGAATGCCACAAGACGTGCATCGGAACTATTACTGGTCTCCCAGGGAACAATCAAAGCGTAGACTGTTTGAGACATTACTCCCGTGGAGGAAAGTGCGCATGGTGACTGGGTATTCAATCCAGATGCAATTATTGTGTTTCATCAACACTTTGAACGTCCACAGATTACAGAATGCCTCCATATGTGCATCGGAAACTACTACTGGTCTTCCAGGGAACGATCAAAGCGTAGACTGTTTGAGACACTGCTCCATTGGAGGAAAGTGCGCATGGTGACTGTTATATTCAATTCCGATGCAATTTCTGTGGTTCATCAACACTCAGATAGTCCACAGATTACAGAATGCTTCCAGATGTGCATCGGAAACTACTACTGGCCTTCCAGGGAATAATCAAATTCTAGACTGTTAGAGACATTACTACAATGGAGGAAAGTGCGAATGCTGACTGTTATATTCAATCCCGATGCAATTTCTGTGTTTCATCAACAGTCTGATAGACCACAGATTACAGAATGCATCCAGATGTGCATCGGAAACTACTGCTGGTCTTCCAGGGAACGATCAAAGCGTAGACTGTTTGAGACATTACTCCCATGGAGGAAAGTGCGCATGGTGACTGTTGTATTCAATCCCGATGCAATTTCTGTGTTTCATCAACACTCTGACAGACTACTGATTACAGAATGCCTCCAGATGTGCATCGGAACTACTACTGGTCTTCCAGGGAACGATCAAAGCGTAGACTGTTTGAGACATTACTCAGACGGAGGAAAGTGCACTTGGTGACTGTAGTCAATCCCGATGCAATTTCTGTGTTTCATCAACAGTCTGATAGACCACAGATTACAGAATGCCTCCAGATGTGCATCGGAAACTACTACTGGTCTTCCAGGGAACGATCAAAGCGTAGACTGTTTGAGACACTGTTCGCATGGAGGAAAGTGTGCATGGTGACTGTTGTATTGAATCCCGATGCCATTTCTGTGTTCCATCAACACTCTGATAGTCCACAGATTACAGATTGCCTCCAGATGAGCATCGGAAACTACTACTGGTCTTCAAGGGTACGATCAAAGCGTAGACTGTTTGAGACATTACTTCCATGGAGAAAAGTGCGCATGGTGGCTGTTATATTCAATCCCGACGCAATTTCTGTGTTTCATCAACACTCAGATAGTTCATAGATTACAGAATGCCTCCAGATGTGCATCGGTAACTACTACTGGTCTTCCAGGGAACGATCAAAGCGTAGACTGTTTGAGACATTACTCCCATGGTGGAAAGTGCGCATGGTGACTTTTGTATTCAATCCCTAGGCAATTTCTGTGTTTCAATACACACTTTGAAGGTACACAGATTACAGAATGCCTCCAGATGTGCATCGGAAACTGCTACTGGCCTTCCAGGGAACGATCAAAGCATAGACTGTTTGAGAATTACCCCCATGGAGGAAAGTGCGCATGGTGGCTGTTGTATTCAATCCCGATGCAATTTCTGTGTTTCATCAACACTCTGATAGTCCACAGATTACAGAATGCCTCCAGATGTGCTGCGGAAACTACTACTGGTCTTCCAGGGAATAATCAAATCGTAGACTGTTAGAGACATTACTACAATGGAGGAAAGTGCGAATGCTGACTGTTATATTCAATCCCGATGCAATTTCTGTGTTTCATCAACAGTCTGATAGACCACAGATTACAGAATGCCTCCAGATGTGCATCGGAAACTACTACTGGTCTTCGAGGGAACGATCAAAGCGTAGACTGTTTGAGACATTACTTCCATGGAGGAAAGTGCGCATGGTGACTGTTGTATTAAATCCCGACGCAATTTCTGTGTTTCATCAACACTCAGATAGTCCACAGATTACAGAATGCCTCCAGATGTGCATCGGAAACTACTACTGGCCTTCCTGGGAACGATCAAAGCGTAGACTGTTTGAGAATTATCCCCATGGAGGAAAGTGCGCATGGTGACTGTTGTATTCAATCCCGATGCAATTTCTGAGTTTCATCAACACTCTGATAGTCCACAGATAACAGATTGCCTCCAGATGTGCATCGGAAACTACTACTTGTATTCCAGGGAACGATCAAAGCGTAGACTGTTGGAGACATTACTCCCATGGAGGAAAATGCGCATGGTGACTGTTGTATTCAATCCCGAGGCAATTTCTGTGTTTCAATCCACACTTTGAAGGTCCAGAGATTACAGAATGCCTCCAGATGTGCATCGGAAACTACTACAGGTCTCCCAGGGAACGATCAAAGCGTAGACTGTTTGAGAATTACCCCATGGAGGAAAGAGTTCATGGTGTCTGTTGTATTCAATCCCGCTCCAATATCTGTGTTTCATCATCACTCTGATAGTCCACAGATTTCAGATTGCCTCCAGATGTGCTTCGGAAACTACTACTGGTCTTCCAGGGAACGATCAATGCGTAGACTGTTTGAGACATTACCTTTATGGAGGAAAGTGCGTATGGTGACTGTTGTATTCAATCCCGATGCAATTCCTGTGTTTCATCAACACTATGATAGTCCACAGTTTACAGAATGCCTCCAGATATGCATCAGAAACTACTACTGACTTCCAGCTAACGATCAAAGCGTAGACTGTTTGAGACATTATTCCCATGGAGGAAAGTGGGCATGGTGATTGTTGTACTCAACCCCGATTCAATTTCTGTGTTTCATCAACAGTCTGATAGTCCACAGATTACAGAATGCCTCCAGATGTGCATCGTAAACTACAACTGCTCTTCCAGGGAACGATCAAAACGTAGACTGTATGAGACATTACTCCCATGGAGGAAAGTGCGCATGGTGACTGTTGTATTCAATCCCGATGCAATTTCTGTGTTTCATCAACACTCTGATAGTCCACAGATTACAGAATGCCTCAAGATGAGCATCGGAAACTACTACTGGTCTTCCAGGGAACGATCAAAGCATAGACTGTTTGAGACATTACTCCCATGGAGGAACGTTCTCATGGTGACTGTTGTATTCAATCCCGATGCAATTTCTGTGTTTCATCAGCACTCTGATAGTCCACAGATTACAGAACGCCTGCAGATGTGCATAGGAAACTACTACTGGTCTTCCAGGGAACGATCAAATCGTAGACTGTTAGAGACATTACTCCCATGGAGGAAAGTGCGCATGGTGCCTGTTGTATTCAATTACGATGCAATTTTTGTGTTTCATCAACACTCTGATAGTCCACAGATTACAGAATGCCACCAGATGTGCATCGGAAACTACTACTGGTCTTCCAGGGAACGATCAAAGCGTAGTCAGTTTGAGACATACCTCCCGTGGAGGAAAGTGCGCATGGTGACTGTTGTATTCAATCCCGATACAATTTCTGTGTTTCATCAACAGTCTGATAGTCCACAGATTACAGAATGCCTCCAGATGTGCATCGTAAACTACTACTGCTCTTCCAGGGAACGATCAAAACGTAGACTGTATGAGACATTACTCCCATGGAGGAAAGTGCGCATGGTGACTGTTGTATTCAATCCCGATGCAATTTCTGTGTTTCATCAACACTCTGATAGTCCACAGATTACAGATTGTCTTCAGATGTGCATCGGAAACTACTACTGGTCTTCCCGGGAACGATCAAAACGTAGACTGTTTGAGTCATTACTCCCATAAAGGAAAGTGCGAATGGTGACTGTTGTATTCAGTCCCGATGCAATTTCTGTGTTTCATTAACACTCTGATAGTCCACAGATTACAGAATGCCTCAAGATGAGCATCGGAAACTACTACTGGTCTTCCAGGGAACGATCAAAGCATAGACTGTTTGAGACATTACTCCCATGGAGGAACGTTCTCATGGTGACTGTTGTATTCAATCCCAATGCAATCTCTGTGTTTCATCAGCACTCTGATAGTCCACAGATTACAGAACGCCTGCAGATGTGCATAGGAAACTACTACTGGTCTTCCAGGGAACGATCAAATCGTAGACTGTTATAGACATTACTCCCATGGAGGAAAGTGCGCATGGTGCCTGTTGTATTCAATTCCGATGCAATTTTTGTGTTTCATCAACACTCTGATAGTCCACAGATTACAGAATGCCACCAGATGTGCATCGGAAACTACTACTGGTCTTCCAGGGAACGATCAAAGCGTAGACTGTTTGAGACATTACTCCCATGGTGGAAAGTGCGCATGGTGACTGTTGTATTCAATCCCGATTCTATTTCTGTGTTTCATCAACACTCTGATACTCCACAGATTACAGAATGCCACGAGACGTGCATCGGAACTACTACTGGTCTCCCAGGGATCGATCAAAGCGTAGACTGTTTGAGACATCACTACAATGGAGGAAAGTGCGAATGCTGACTGTTATATTCAATCCCGACGCAATTTCTGTGTTTCATCAACAGTCTGATAGACCACAGATTACAGAATGCCCCCAGATGTGCATCGGAAACTACTACTGGTCTTCGAGGGAACGATCAAAGCGTAGACTGATTGAGACATTACTTCCATGGAGGAAAGTGCGCATGGTGACTGTAAAATTAAATCCCGACGCAATTTCTGTGTTTCATCAACACTCAGATAGTCCACAGATAACAGATTGCCTCCAGATGTGCATCGGAAACTACTACTTGTCTTCCAGGGAACGATCAAAGCGTAGACTGTTGGAGACATTACTCCCATGGAGGAAAATGCGCATGGTGACTGTTGTATTCAATCCCGAGGCAATTTCTGTGTTTCAATCCACACTTTGAAGGTCCAGAGATTACAGAATGCCTCCAGATGTGCATCGGAAACTACAACAGGTCTCCCAGGGAACGATCAAAGCGTAGACTGTTTGAGAATTACCCCATGGAGGAAAGAGGGCATGGTGTCTGTTGTATTCAATCCCGCTCCAATATCTGTGTTTCATCATCACTCTGATAGTCCACAGATTTCAGATTGCCTCCAGATGTGCTTCGGAAGCTACTACTGGTCTTCCAGGGAACGATCAATGCGTAGACTGTTTGAGACATTACTTTTATGGAGGAAAGTGCGCATGGTGACTTTTGTATTCAATCCCGATGCAATTTCTGTGTTTCATCAACACTATGATAGTCCACAGATTACAGAATGCCTCCAGATATGCATAAGAAACTACTACTGACTTCCAGCTAACGATCAAAGCGTAGACTGTTTGAGACATTATTCCCATGGAGGAAAGTGGGCATGGTGACTGTTGTACTCAATCCCGATGCAATTTCTGTGTTTCATCAACAGTCTGATAGTCCACAGATTACAGAATGCCTCCAGATGTGCATCGTAAACTACTACTGCTCTTCCAGGGAACGATCAAATCCTAGACTGTATGAGACATTACTCCCATGGAGGAAAGTGCGCATGGTGACTGTTGTATTCAAACCCGATGCAATTTCTGTGTTTCATCAACACTCTGATAGTCCACAGACTACAGATTGTCTTCAGATGTGCATCGGAAACTACTACTGGTCTTCCAGGGAACGATCAAAACGTATACTGTTTGAGTCATTACTCCCATAAAGGAAAGTGCGAATGGTGACTGTTGTATTCAGTCCCGATGCAATTTCTGTGTTTCATTAACACTCTGATAGTCCACAGATTACAGAATGCCTCAAGATGAGCATCGGAAACTACTACTGGTCTTCCAGGGAACGATCAAAGCATAGACTGTTTGAGACATTACTCCCATGGAGAAACGTTCTCATGGTGACTGTTGTATTCAATCCCGATGCAATTTCTGTGTTTCATCAGCACTCTGATAGTCCACAGATTACAGAACGCCTGCAGATGTGCATAGGAAACTACTACTGGTCTTCCAGGGAACGATCAAATCGTAGACTGTTAGAGACATTACACCCATGGAGGAAAGTGCGCATGGTGCCTGTTGTATTCAATTCCGATGCAATTTTTGTGTTTCATCAACACTCTGATAGTCCACAGATTACAGAATGCCACCAGATGTGCATCGGAAACTACTACTGGTCTTCCAGGGAACGATGAAAGCGTAGTAAGTTTGAGACATACCTCCCGTGGAGGAAAGTGCGCATGGTGACTGTTGTATTCAATCCCGATGCAATTTCTGTGTTTCATCAACAGTCTGATAGTCCACAGATTACAGAATGCCTCCAGATGTGCATCGTAAACTACTACTGCTCTTCCAGGGAACGATCAAAACGTAGACTGTTAGAGACATTACTCCCATGGAGGAAAGTGCGCATGATGACTGTTGTATGTAATCCCGATGCAATTTCTGTGTTTCATCAACACTCAGATAGTTCACAGATTACAGATTGCCTCCAGATGTGCATCGGAAACTACTACTGGTCTTCCAGGGAATGATCAAAGCGTAGGCTGTTAGAGACATTACTCCCATGGAGGAGAGTGCGCATGATGACTGTTGTATTTAATCCCGATGCAATTTATGTGATTCATCAACACTCTGATAGTCCACAGATTGCAGAATGCCACCAGATGGGCATCGGAAACTACTACTGGTCTTCCAGGGAACGATCAAAGCGTAGACTGTTTGAGACATTACTCCCATGGTGGAAAGTGCGCATGGTGATTTTTGTATTCAATCGCGAGGCAATTTCTGTGTTTCAATACACACTTTGAAGGTACACAGATTACAGAATGCCTCCAGATGTGCATCGGAAACTGCTACTGGCCTTCCAGGGAATAATCAAATTGTAGACTGTTAGAGACATTACTACAATGGAGGAAAGTGCGAATGCTGACTGTTATATTCAATCCCGATGCAATTTCTGTGTTTCATCAACAGTCTGATAGACCACAGATTACAGAATGCCTCCAGATGTGCATCGGAAACTACTGCTGGTCTTCCAGGGAACGATCAAAGCGTAGACTGTTTGAGACATTACTCCCATGGAGGAAAGTGCGCATGGTGACTGTTGTATTCAATCCCGATGCAATTTCTGTGTTTCATCAACACTCTGACAGACCACTGATTACAGAATGCCTCCAGATGTGCATCGGAACTACTACTGGTCTTCCAGGGAACGATCAAAGCGTAGACTGTTTGAGACATTACTCAGACGGAGGAAAGTGCACTTGGTGACTGTAGTCAATCCCGATGCAATTTCTGTGTTTCATCAACAGTCTGATAGACCACAGATTACAGAATGCCTCCAGATGTGCATCGGAAACTACTACTGGTCTTCCAGGGAACGATCAAAGCGTAGACTGTTTGAGACACTGTTCGCATGGAGGAAAGTGAGCATGGTGACTGTTGTATTGAATCCCGATGCCATTTCTGTGTTCCATCAACACTCTGACAGACCACTGATTACAGAATGCCTCCAGATGTGCATCGGAACTACTACTGGTCTTCCAGGGAACGATCAAAGCGTAGACTGTTTGAGACATTACTCAGACGGAGGAAAGTGCACTTGGTGACTGTAGTCAATCCCGATGCAATTTCTGTGTTTCACCAACAGTCTGATAGACCACAGATTACAGAATGCCTCCAGATGTGCATCGGAAACTACTACTGGTCTTCCAGGGAACGATCAAAGCGTAGACTGTTTGAGACATTACTTCCATGGAGAAAAGGGCGCATGGTGACTGTTGTATTCAATCCCGACGCAATTTCTGTGTTTCATCAACACTCAGATAGTTCACAGATTACAGAATGCCTCCAGATGTGCATCGGTAACTACTACTGGTCTTCCAGGGAACGATCAAAGCGTAGACTGTTTGAGACATTACTCCCATGGCGGAAAGTGCGCATGGTGACTTTTGTATTCAATCACTAGGCAATTTCTTTGTTTTAATACACACTTTGAAGGTACACAGATTACAGAATGCTTCCAGATGAGCATCGGAAACTGCTACTGGCCTTCCAGGGAACGATCAAAGCCTAGACTGTTTGAGAATTACCCCCATGGAGGAAAGTGCGCATGGTGGCTGTTGTATTCAATCCCGATGCAATTTCTGTGTTTCATCAACACTCTGATAGTCCACAGATTACAGAATGCCTCCAGATGTGCTGCGGAAACTACTACTGGTCTTCCAGGGAACGATCAAAGCGTAGACAGTTTGAGACATTTCTCCCATGGAGGAAAGTGCGCATGGTGTCTGTTGTATTCAATCCCGATTCTATTTCTGTGTTTCATCAACACTCTGATACTCCACAGATTACAGAATGCCACGAGACGTGCATCGGAACTACTACTGGTCTCCCAGGGAAAGATCAAAGCGTAGACTGTTTGAGACATTACTCCCGTGGAGGAAAGTGCGCATGGTGACTGGGTATTCAATCCAGATGCAATTATTGTGTTTCATCAACACTTTGAAAGTCCACAGATTACAGAATGCCTCCATATGTGCATCGGAAACTACTACTGGTCTTCCAGGGAACGATCAAAGCGTAGACTGTTTGAGACACTGCTCCCTTGGAGGAAAGTGCGCATGGTGACTGTTATATTCAATTCCGATGCAATTTCTGTGTTTCATCAACACTCTGATAGTCCACAGATTACAGAATGCCTCCAGATGTGCATCGGAAACTACTACTGGCCTTCCTGGGAACGATCAAAGCGTAGACTGTTTGAGAATTATCCCCATGGAGGAAAGTGCGCATGGTGACTGTTGTATTCAATCCCGATGCAATTTCTGTGATTCATCAACACTCTGATAGTCCACAGATAACAGATTGCCTCCAGATGTGCATCGGAAACTACTACTTGTCTTCCAGGGAACGATCAAATCGTAGACTGTTGGAGACATTACTCCCATGGAGGAAAATGGGCATGGTGACTGTTGTATTCAATCCCGAGGCAATTTCTGTGTTTCAATCCACACTTTGAAGGTCCAGAGATTACAGAATGCCTCCAGATGTGCATCGGAAACTACTATAGGTCTCCCAGGGAACGATCAAAGCGTAGACTGTTTGAGAATTACCCCATGGAGGAAAGAGTTCATGGTGTCTGTTGTATTCAATCCCGGTCCAATATCTGTGTTTCATCATCACTCTGATAGTCCACAGATTTCATATTGCCTCCAGATGTGCTTCGGAAACTACTACTGGTCTACCAGGGAACGATCAATGCGTAGACTGTTTGAGACATTACCTTTATGGAGGAAAGTGCGCATGGTGGCTGTTGTATTCAATCCCGATGCAATTTCTGTGTTTCATCAACACTATGATAGTCCACAGTTTACAGAATGCCTCCAGATATGCATCAGAAACTACTACTGACTTCCAGCTAACGATCAAAGCGTAGACTGTTTGAGACATTATTCCCATGGAGGAAAGTGGGCATGGTGATTGTTGTACTCAATCCCGATGCAATTTCTGTGTTTCATCAACAGTCTGATAGTCCACAGATTACAGAATGCCTCCAGATGTGCATCGTAAACTACAACTGCTCTTCCAGGGAACGATCAAAACGTAGACTGTATGAGACATTACTCCCATGGAGGAAAGTGCCCATGGTGACTGTTGTATTCAATCCCGATGCAATTTCTGTGTTTCATCAACACTCTGATAGTCCACAGATTACAGATTGTCTTCAGATGTGCATCGGAAACTACTACTGGTCTTCCAGGGAACGATCAAAACGTAGACTGTTTGAGTCATTACTCCCATAAAGGAAAGTGCGAATGGTGACTGTTGTATTCAGTCCCGATGCAATTTCTGTGTTTCATTAACACTCTGATAGTCCACAGATTACAGAATGCCTCAAGATGAGCATCGGAAACTACTACTGGTCTTCCAGGGAACGATCAAAGCATAGACTGTTTGAGACATTACTCCCATGGAGGAACGTTCTCATGGTGACCGTTGTATTCAATCCCGATGGAATTTCTGTGTTTCATCAGCACTCTGATAGTCCACAGATTACAGAACGCCTGCAGATGTGCATAGGAAACTACTACTGGTCTTCCAGGGAACGATCAAATCGTAGACTGTTAGAGACATTACTCCCATGGAGGAAAGTGCGCATGGTGCCTGTTGTATTCAATTCCGATGCAATTTTTGTGTTTCATCAACACTCTGATAGTCCACAGATTACAGAATGCCACCAGATGTGCATCGGAAACTACTACTGGTCTTCCAGGGAACGATCAAAGCGTAGTCAGTTTGAGACATACCTCCCGTGGAGGAAAGTGCGCATGGTGACTGTTGTATTCAATCCCGATGCAATTTCTGTGTTTCATCAACAGTCTGATAGTCCACAGATTACAGAATGCCTCCAGATGTGCATCGTAAACTACTACTGCACTTCCAGGGAACGATCAAAACGTAGACTGTATGAGACATTACTCCCATGGAGGAAAGTGCGCATGGTGACTGTTGTATTCAATCCCGATGCAATTTCTGTGTTTCATCAACACTCTGATAGTCCACAGATTACAGATTGTCTTCAGATGTGCATCGGAAACTACTACTGGTCTTCCCGGGAACGATCAAAACGTAGACTGTTTGAGTCATTACTCCCATAAAGGAAAGTGCGAATGGTGACTGTTGTATTCAGTCCCGATGCAATTTCTGTGTTTCATTAACACTCTGATAGTCCACAGATTACAGAATGCCTCAAGATGAGCATCGGAAACTACTACTGGTCTTCCAGGGAACGATCAAAGCATAGACTGTTTGAGACATTACTCCCATGGAGGAACGTTCTCATGGTGACTGTTGTATTCAGTCCCAATGCAATCTCTGTGTTTCATCAGCACTCTGATAGTCCACAGATTACAGAACGCCTGCAGATGTGCATAGGAAACTACTACTGGTCTTCCAGGGAACGATCAAATCGTAGATTGTTAGAGACATTACTCCCATGGAGGAAAGTGCGCATGGTGCCTGTTGTATTCAATTCCGATGCAATTTTTGTGTTTCATCAACACTCTGATAGTCCACAGATTACAGAATACCACCAGATGTGCATCGGTAACTACTACTGGTCTTCCATGGAACGATCAAAGCGTAGACTGTTTGAGACATTACTCCCATGGTGGAAAGTGCGCATGGTGACTGTTGTATTCAATCCCGATTCTATTTCTGTGTTTCATCAACACTCTGATACTCCACAGATTACAGAATGCCACGAGACGTGCATCGGAACTACTACTGGTCTCCCAGGGAACGATCAAAGCGTAGACTGTTTGAGACATTACTCCCGTGGAGGAAAGTGCGCATGGTGACTGGGTATTCAATACAGATGCAATTATTGTGTTTCATCAACACTTTGAAAGTCCACAGATTACAGAATGCCTCCATATGTGCATCGGAAACTACTACTGGTCTTCGAGGGAACGATCAAAGCGTAGACTGTTTGAGACACTGCTCCCTTGGAGGAAAGTGCGCATGGTGACTGTTATATTCAATTCCGATGCAATTTCTGTGGTTCATCAACACTCAGATAGTCCACAGATTACAGAATGCTTCCAGATGTGCATCGGAAACTACTACTGGTCTTCCAGGGAATAATCAAATCGTAGACTGTTAGAGACATTACTACAATGGAGGAAAGTGCGAATGCTGACTGTTATATTCAATCCCGATGCAATTTCTGTGTTTCATCAACAGTCTTATAGACCACAGATTACAGAATGCCTCCAGATGTGCATCGGAAACTACTACTGGTCTTCGAGGGAACGATCAAAGCGTAGACTGTTTGAGACATTACTTCCATGGAGGAAAGTGCGCATGGTGACTGTAGTATTAAATCCCGACGCAATTTCTGTGTTTCATCAACACTCAGATAGTCCACAGACTACAGAATGCCTCCAGATGTGCATCGGAAACTACTACTGGCCTTCCAGGGAACGTTCAAAGCGTAGACTGTTTGAGAATTATCCCCATGGAGGAAAGTGCGCATGGTGACTGTTGTAATCAATCCCGATGCAATTTCTGTGTTTCATCAACACTCTGATAGTCCACAGATAACAGATTGCCTCCAGATGTGCATCGGAAACTACTACTTGTCTTCCAGGGAACGATCAAAGCGTAGACTGTTGGAGACATTACTCCCATGGAGGAAAGTGCGCATGGTGACAGTTGTATTCAATCCCGAGGCAATTTCTGTGTTTCAATCCACACTTTGAAGGTCCAGAGATTACAGAATGCCTCCAGATGTGCATCGGAAACTACTACAGGTCTCCCAGGGAACGATCAAAGCGTAGACTGTTTGAGAATTACCCCATGGAGGAAAGAGGGCATGGTGTCTGTTGTATTCAATCCCGCTCCAATATCTGTGTTTCATCATCACTCTGATAGTCCACAGATTTCAGATTGCCTCCAGATGTGCTTCGGAAACTACTACTGGTCTTCCAGGGAACGATCAATGCGTAGACTGTTTGAGACATTACTTTTATGGAGGAAAGTGCGCATGGTGACTGTTGTATTCAATCCCGATGCAATTTCTGTGTTTCATCAACACTATGATAGTCCACAGATTACAGAATGCCTCCAGATATGCTTCAGAAACTACTACTGACTTCCAGCTAACGATCAAAGCGTAGACTGTTTGAGACATTATTCCCATGGAGGAAAGTGGGCATGGTGACTGTTGTACTCAATCCCGATGCAATTTCTGTGTTTCATCAACAGTCTGATAGTCCACAGACTACAGAATGCCTCCAGATGTGCATCGTAAACTACTACTGCTCTTCCAGGGAACGATCAAATCCTAGACTGTATGAGACATTACTCCCATGGAGGAAAGTGCACATGGCGACTGTTGTATTCAATCCCGATGCATTTTCTGTGTTTCATCAACAATCTGATAGTCCACAGACTACAGATTGTCTTCAGATGTGCATCGGAAACTACTACTGGTCTTCCAGGGAACGATCAAAACGTAGACTGTATGAGTCATTACTCCCATAAAGGAAAGTGCGAATGGTGACTGTTGTATTCAGTCCCGATGCAATTTCTGTGTTTCATTAACACTCTGATAGTCCACAGATTACAGAATGCCTCAAGATGAGCATCGGAAACTACTACTGGTCTTCCAGGGAACGATCAAAGCATAGACTGTTTGAGACATTACTCCCATGGAGAAACGTTCTCATGGTGACTGTTGTATTCAATCCCGATGCAATTTCTGTGTTTCATCAGCACTCTGATAGTCCACAGATTACAGAACGCCTGCAGATGTGCATAGGAAACTACTACTGGTCTTCCAGGGAACGATCAAATCGTAGACTGTTAGAGACATTACTCCCATGGTGGAAAGTGCGCATGGTGCCTGTTGTATTCAATTCCGATGCAATTTTTGTGTTTCATCAACACTCTGATAGTCCACAGATTCCAGAATGCCACCAGATGTGCATCGGAAACTACTACTGGTCTTCCAGGGAACGATCAAAGCGTAGTCAGTTTGAGACATACCTCCCGTGGAGGAAAGTGCGCATGGTGACTGTTGTATTCAATCCCGATGCAATTTCTGTGTTTCATCAACAGTCTGATAGTCCACAGATTACAGAATGCCTCCAGATGTGCATCGTAAACTACTACTGCTCTTCCAGGGAACGATCAAAACGTAGACTGTATGAGACATTACTCCCATAGAGGAAAGTGCGCATGGTGACTGTTGTATTCAATCCCGATGCAATTTCTGTGTTTCATCAACACTCTGATAGTCCACAGATTACAGATTGTCTTCAGATGTGCATCGGAAACTACTACTGGTCTTCCCGGGAACGATCAAAACGTAGACTGTTTGAGTCATTACTCCCATAAAGGAAAGTGCGAATGGTGACTGTTGTATTCAATCCCGATGCAATTTCTGTGTTTCATCAATACTCTGATAGTCCACAGATTACAGAATGCCACCAGATGTGCATCGGAAACTACTACTGGTCTTCCAGGGAACGATCAAAGCGTAGACTGTTTGAGACACTGTTCGCATGGAGGAAAGTGCGCATGGTGATAGTTGTATTGAATCCCGATGCCATTTCTGTGTTTCATCAACACTCTGATAGTCCACAGATTACAGATTGCCTCCAGATGAGCATCGGAAACTACTACTGGTCTTCAAGGGAACGATCAAGGCGTAGACTGTTTGATACATTACTTCCATGGAGAAAAGGGCGCATGGTGACTGTTGTATTCAATCCCGATGCAATTTCTGTGTTTCATCAACAGTCTGATAGTCCACAGATTACAGAATGCCTCCAGATGTGCATCGTAAACTACTACTGCTCTTCCAGGGAACGATCAAATCCTAGACTGTATGAGACATTACTCCCATGGAGGAAAGTGCGCATGGTGACTGTTGTATTCAATCCCGATGCAATTTCTTTGTTTCATCAACACTCTGATAGTCCACAGAGTACAGATTGTCTTCAGATGTGCATCGGAAACTACTACTGGTCTTCCAGGGAACGATCAAAACGTATACTGTTTGAGTCATTACTCCCATAAAGGAAAGTGCGAATGGTGACTGTTGTATTCAGTCCCGATGCAATTTCTGTGTTTCATTAACACTCTGATAGTCCACAGATTACAGAATGCCTCAAGATGAGCATCGGAAACTACTACTGGTCTTCCAGGGAACGATCAAAGCATAGACTGTTTGAGACATTACTCCCATGGAGAAACGTTCTCATGGTGACTGTTGTATTCAATCCCGATGCAATTTCTGTGTTTCATCAGCACACTGATAGTCCACAGATTACAGAACGCCTGCAGATGTGCATAGGAAACTACTACTGGTCTTCCAGGGAACGATCAAATCGTAGACTGTTAGAGACATTACACCCATGGAGGAAAGTGCGCATGGTGCCTGTTGTATTCAATTCCGATGCAATTTTTGTGTTTCATCAACACTCTGATAGTCCACAGATTACAGAATGCCACCAGATGTGCATCGGAAACTACTACTGGTCTTCCAGGGAACGATCAAAGCGTAGTCAGTTTGAGACATACCTCCCGTGGAGGAAAGTGCGCATGGTGACTGTTGTATTCAATCCCGATGCTATTTCTGTGTTTCATCAACAGTCTGATAGTCCACAGATTACAGAATGCCTCCAGATGTGCATCGTAAACTACTACTGCACTTCCAGGGAACGATCAAAACGTAGACTGTATGAGACATTACTCCCATGGAGGAAAGTGCGCATGGTGACTGTTGTATTCAATCCCGATGCAATTTCTGTGTTTCATCAACACTCTGATAGTCCACAGATTACAGATTGTCTTCAGATGTGCATCGGAAACTACTACTGGTCTTCCCGGGAACGATCAAAACGTAGACTGTTTGAGTCATTACTCCCATAAAGGAAAGTGCGAATGGTGACTGTTGTATTCAGTCCCGATGCAATTTCTGTGTTTCATTAACACTCTGATAGTCCACAGATTACAGAATGCCTCAAGATGAGCATCGGAAACTACTACTGGTCTTCCAGGGAACGATCAAAGCATAGACTGTTTGAGACATTACTCCCATGGAGGAACGTTCTCATGGTGACTGTTGTATTCAGTCCCAATGCAATCTCTGTGTTTCATCAGCACTCTGATAGTCCACAGATTACAGAACGCCTGCAGATGTGCATAGGAAACTACTAATGGTCTTCCAGGGAACGATCAAATCGTAGATTGTTAGAGACATTACTCCCATGGAGGAAAGTGCGCATGGTGCCTGTTGTATTCAATTCCGATGCAATTTTTGTGTTTCATCAACACTCTGATAGTCCACAGATTACAGAATACCACCAGATGTGCATCGGTAACTACTACTGGTCTTCCATGGAACGATCAAAGCGTAGACTGTTTGAGACATTACTCCCATGGTGGAAAGTGCGCATGGTGACTGTTGTATTCAATCCCGATTCTATTTCTGTGTTTCATCAACACTCTGATACTCCACAGATTACAGAATGCCACGAGACGTGCATCGGAACTACTACTGGTCTCCCAGGGAACGATCAAAGCGTAGACTGTTTGAGACATTACTCCCGTGGAGGAAAGTGCGCATGGTGACTGGGTATTCAATCCAGATGCAATTATTGTGTTTCATCAACACTTTGAAAGTCCACAGATTACAGGATGCCTCCATATGTGCATCGGAAACTACTACTGGTCTTCGAGGGAACGATCAAAGCGTAGACTGTTTGAGACACTGCTCCCTTGGAGGAAAGTGCGCATGGTGACTGTTATATTCAATTCCGATGCAATTTCTGTGGTTCATCAACACTCAGATAGTCCACAGATTACAGAATGCTTCCAGATGTGCATCGGAAACTACTACTGGTCTTCCAGGGAATAATCAAATCGTAGACTGTTAGAGACATTACTACAATGGAGGAAAGTGCGAATGCTGACTGTTATATTCAATCCCGATGCAATTTCTGTGTTTCATCAACAGTCTTATAGACCACAGATTACAGAATGCCTCCAGATGTGCATCGGAAACTACTACTGGTCTTCGAGGGAACGATCAAAGCGTAGACTGTTTGAGACATTACTTCCATGGAGGAAAGTGCGCATGGTGACTGTAGTATTAAATCCCGACGCAATTTCTGTGTTTCATCAACACTCAGATAGTCCACAGACTACAGAATGCCTCCAGATGTGCATCGGAAACTACTACTGGCCTTCCAGGGAACGATCAAAGCGTAGACTGTTTGAGAATTATCCCCATGGAGGAAAGTGCGCATGGTGACTGTTGTAATCAATCCCGATGCAATTTCTGTGTTTCATCAACACTCTGATAGTCCACAGATAACAGATTGCCTCCAGATGTGCATCGGAAACTACTACTTGTCTTCCAGGGAACGATCAAAGCGTAGACTGTTGGAGACATTACTCCCATGGAGGAAAGTGCGCATGGTGACAGTTGTATTCAATCCCGAGGCAATTTCTGTGTTTCAATCCACACTTTGAAGGTCCAGAGATTACAGAATGCCTCCAGATGTGCATCGGAAACTACTACAGGTCTCCCAGGGAACGATCAAAGCGTAGACTGTTTGAGAATTACCCCATGGAGGAAAGAGTGCATGGTGTCTGTTGTATTCAATCCCGCTCCAATATCTGTGTTTCATCATCACTCTGATAGTCCACAGATTTCAGATTGCCTCCAGATGTGCTTCGGAAACTACTACTGGTCTTCCAGGGAACGATCAATGCGTAGACTGTTTGAGACATTACTTTTATGGAGGAAAGTGCGCATGGTGACTGTTGTATTCAATCCCGATGCAATTTCTGTGTTTCATCAACACTATGATAGTCCACAGATTACAGAATGCCTCCAGATATGCTTCAGAAACTACTACTGACTTCCAGCTAACGATCAAAGCGTAGACTGTTTGAGACATTATTCCCATGGAGGAAAGTGGGCATGGTGACTGTTGTACTCAATCCCGATGCAATTTCTGTGTTTCATCAACAGTCTGATAGTCCACAGACTACAGAATGCCTCCAGATGTGCATCGTAAACTACTACTGCTCTTCCAGGGAACGATCAAATCCTAGACTGTATGAGACATTACTCCCATGGAGGAAAGTGCACATGGCGACTGTTGTATTCAATCCCGATGCATTTTCTGTGTTTCATCAACACTCTGATAGTCCACAGACTACAGATTGTCTTCAGATGTGCATCGGAAACTACTACTGGTCTTCCAGGGAACGATCAAAACGTAGACTGTATGAGTCATTACTCCCATAAAGGAAAGTGCGAATGGTGACTGTTGTATTCAGTCCCGATGCAATTTCTGTGTTTCATTAACACTCTGATAGTCCACAGATTACAGAATGCCTCAAGATGAGCATCGGAAACTACTACTGGTCTTCCAGGGAACGATCAAAGCATAGACTGTTTGAGACATTACTCACATGGAGAAACGTTCTCATGGTGACTGTTGTATTCAATCCCGATGCAATTTCTGTGTTTCATCAGCACTCTGATAGTCCACAGATTACAGAACGCCTGCAGATGTGCATAGGAAACTACTACTGGTCTTCCAGGGAACGATCAAATCGTAGACTGTTAGAGACATTACTCCCATGGTGGAAAGTGCGCATGGTGCCTGTTGTATTCAATTCCGATGCAATTTTTGTGTTTCATCAACACTCTGATAGTCCACAGATTCCAGAATGCCACCAGATGTGCATCGGAAACTACTACTGGTCTTCCAGGGAACGATCAAAGCGTAGTCAGTTTGAGACATACCTCCCGTGGAGGAAAGTGCGCATGGTGACTGTTGTATTCAATCCCGATGCAATTTCTGTGTTTCATCAACAGTCTGATAGTCCACAGATTACAGAATGCCTCCAGATGTGCATCGTAAACTACTACTGCTCTTCCAGGGAACGATCAAAACGTAGACTGTATGAGACATTACTCCCATAGAGGAAAGTGCGCATGGTGACTGTTGTATTCAATCCCGATGCAATTTCTGTGTTTCATCAACACTCTGATAGTCCACAGATTACAGATTGTCTTCAGATGTGCATCGGAAACTACTACTGGTCTTCCCGGGAACGATCAAAACGTAGACTGTTTGAGTCATTACTCCCATAAAGGAAAGTGCGAATGGTGACTGTTGTATTCAATCCCGATGCAATTTCTGTGTTTCATCAATACTCTGATAGTCCACAGATTACAGAATGCCACCAGATGTGCATCGGAAACTACTACTGGTCTTCCAGGGAACGATCAAAGCGTAGACTGTTTGAGACACTGTTCGCATGGAGGAAAGTGCGCATGGTGATAGTTGTATTGAATCCCGATGCCATTTCTGTGTTTCATCAACACTCTGATAGTCCACAGATTACAGATTGCCTCCAGATGAGCATCGGAAACTACTACTGGTCTTCAAGGGAACGATCAAGGCGTAGACTGTTTGATACATTACTTCCATGGAGAAAAGGGCGCATGGTGACTGTTGTATTCAATCCCGATGCAATTTCTGTGTTTCATCAACAGTCTGATAGTCCACAGATTACAGAATGCCTCCAGATGTGCATCGTAAACTACTACTGCTCTTCCAGGGAACGATCAAATCCTAGACTGTATGAGACATTACTCCCATGGAGGAAAGTGCGCATGGTGACTGTTGTATTCAATCCCGATGCAATTTCTGTGTTTCATCAACACTCTGATAGTCCACAGAGTACAGATTGTCTTCAGATGTGCATCGGAAACTACTACTGGTCTTCCAGGGAACGATCAAAACGTATACTGTTTGAGTCATTACTCCCATAAAGGAAAGTGCGAATGGTGACTGTTGTATTCAGTCCCGATGCAATTTCTGTGTTTCATTAACACTCTGATAGTCCACAGATTACAGAATGCCTCAAGATGAGCATCGGAAACTACTACTGGTCTTCCAGGGAACGATCAAAGCATAGACTGTTTGAGACATTACTCCCATGGAGAAACGTTCTCATGGTGACTGTTGTATTCAATCCCGATGCAATTTCTGTGTTTCATCAGCACACTGATAGTCCACAGATTACAGAACGCCTGCAGATGTGCATAGGAAACTACTACTGGTCTTCCAGGGAACGATCAAATCGTAGACTGTTAGAGACATTACACCCATGGAGGAAAGTGCGCATGGTGCCTGTTGTATTCAATTCCGATGCAATTTTTGTGTTTCATCAACACTCTGATAGTCCACAGATTACAGAATGCCACCAGATGTGCATCGGAAACTACTACTGGTCTTCCAGGGAACGATCAAAGCGTAGTCAGTTTGAGACATACCTCCCGTGGAGGAAAGTGCGCATGGTGACTGTTGTATTCAATCCCGATGCTATTTCTGTGTTTCATCAACAGTCTGATAGTCCACAGATTACAGAATGCCTCCAGATGTGCATCGTAAACTACTACTGCTCTTCCAGGGAACGATCAAAACGTAGACTGTTAGAGACATTACTCCCATGGAGGAAAGTGCGCATGATGACTGTTGTATGTAATCCCGATGCAATTTATGTGATTCATCAACACTCTGATAGTCCACAGATTGCAGAATGCCACCAGATGGGCATCGGAAACTACTACTGGTCTTCCAGGGAACGATCAAAGCGTAGACTGTTTGAGACATTACTCCCATGGTGGAAAGTGCGCATGGTGACTTTTGTATTCAATCGCGAGGCAATTTCTGTGTTTCAATACACACTTTGAAGGTACACAGATTACAGAATGCCTCCATATGTGCATCGGAATCTGCTACTGGCCTTCCAGGAAACGGCCAAAGCGTAGACTGTTTGAGACACTGCTCCATTGGAGGAAAGTGCGCATGGTGACTGTTATATTCAATTCCGATGCAATTTCTGTGGTTCATCAACACTCAGATAGTCCACAGATTACAGATTGCCTAAACATGTGCTTCGGAAACTACTACTGGTCATCCAGGGAACGATCAAAGCGTGGACTGTTTGAGACATTACTTTTATGGAGGAAAGTGCGCATGGTGACTGTCGTATTCAATCCCGATGCAATTTCTTTGTTTCATCAACACTATGATAGTCCACAGATTACAGAATGCCTCCAGATATGCATCAGAAACTACTACTGGCTTCCAGCTAACGATCAAAGCGTAGACTGTTTGAGACATTACTCCCATGGAGGAAAGTGCGCATAGTGAATGTTGTACTCAATCCCGATGCAATTTCTGTGTTTCATCAACACTCTGATAGTGCACAGATTACAGAAAGCCTCGAAATGTGCATCGGAAACTACTACTGGTCTTCCAGGGAACGATCAAAGCGTAGACTGTTTGAGACATTACTCAGACGGAGGAAAGTGCACTTGGTGACTGTAGTCAATCCCGATGCAATTTCTGTGTTTCATCAACAGTCTGATAGACCACAGATTACAGAATGCCTCCAGATGTGCATCGGAAACTACTACTGGTCTTCCAGGGAACGATCAAAGCGTAGACTGTTTGAGACACTGTTCGCATGGAGGAAAGTGTGCATTGTGACTGTTGTATTGAATCCCGATGCCATTTCTGTGTTCCATCAACACTCTGATAGTCCACAGATTACAGATTGCCTCCAGATGAGCATCGGAAACTACTACTGGTCTTCAAGGGAACGATCAAAGCGTAGACTGTTTGAGACATTACTTCCATGGAGAAAAGGGCGAATGGTGACTGTTGTATTCAATCCCGACGCAATTTCTGTGTTTCATCAACACTCAGATACTTCACAGATTACAGAATGCCTCCAGATGTGCATCGGTAACTACTACTGGTCTTCCAGGGAACGATCAAAGCGTAGACTGTTTGAGACATTACTCCCATGGTGGAAAGTGCGCATGGTGACTTTTGTATTCAATCCCTAGGCAATTTCTGTGTTTCAATACACACTTTGAAGGTTCACAGATTACAGAATGCCTCCAGATGAGCATCGGAAACTGCTACTGGCCTTCCAGGGAACGATCAAAGCGTAGACTGTTTGAGAATTATCCCATGGAGGAAAGTGCGCATGGTGACTGTTGTATTCAATCCCGATGCAATTTCTGTGTTTCATCAACACTCTGATAGTCCACAGATAACAGATTGCCTCCAGATGTGCATCGGAAACTACTACTTGTCTTCCAGGGAACGATCAAAGCATAGACTGTTTGAGACATTACTCCCATGGAGGAACGTTCTCATGGTGACTGTTGTATTCAGTCCCAATGCAATCTCTGTGTTTCATCAGCACTCTGATAGTCCACAGATTACAGAACGCCTGCAGATGTGCATAGGAAACTACTACTGGTCTTCCAGGGAACGATCAAATCGTAGATTGTTAGAGACATTACTCCCATGGAGGAAAGTGCGCATGGTGCCTGTTGTATTCAATTCCGATGCAATTTTTGTGTTTCATCAACACTCTGATAGTCCACAGATTACAGAATACCACCAGATGTGCATCGGTAACTACTACTGGTCTTCCATGGAACGATCAAAGCGTAGACTGTTTGAGACATTACTCCCATGGTCTAAAGTGCGCATGGTGACTGTTGTATTCAATCCCGATTCTATTTCTGTGTTTCATCAACACTCTGATACTCCACAGATTACAGAATGCCACGAGACGTGCATCGGAACTACTACTGGTCTCCCAGGGAACGATCAAAGCGTAGACTGTTTGAGACATTACTCCCGTGGAGGAAAGCGCGCATGGTGACTGGGTATTCAATCCAGATGCAATTATTGTGTTTCATCAACACTTTGAAAGTCCACAGATTACAGAATGCCTCCATATGTGCATCGGAAACTACTACTGGTCTTCGAGGGAACGATCAAAGCGTAGACTGTTTGAGACACTGCTCCCTTGGAGGAAAGTGCGCATGGTGACTGTTATATTCAATTCCGATGCAATTTCTGTGGTTCATCAACACTCAGATAGTCCACAGATTACAGAATGCTTCCAGATGTGCATCGGAAACTACTACTGGTCTTCCAGGGAATAATCAAATCGTAGACTGTTAGAGACATTACTACAATGGAGGAAAGTGCGAATGCTGACTGTTATATTCAATCCCGATGCAATTTCTGTGTTTCATCAACAGTCTTATAGACCACAGATTACAGAATGCCTCCAGATGTGCATCGGAAACTACTACTGGTCTTCGAGGGAACGATCAAAGCGTAGACTGTTTGAGACATTACTTCCATGGAGGAAAGTGCGCATGGTGACTGTAGTATTAAATCCCGACGCAATTTCTGTGTTTCATCAACACTCAGATAGTCCACAGACTACAGAATGCCTCCAGATGTGCATCGGAAACTACTACTGGCCTTCCAGGGAACGATCAAAGCGTAGACTGTTTGAGAATTATCCCCATGGAGGAAAGTGCGCATGGTGACTGTTGTAATCAATCCCGATGCAATTTCTGTGTTTCATCAACACTCTGATAGTCCACAGATAACAGATTGCCTCCAGATATGCATCGGAAACTACTACTTGTCTTCCAGGGAACGATCAAAGCGTAGACTGTTGGAGACATTACTCCCATGGAGGAAAGTGCGCATGGTGACAGTTGTATTCAATCCCGAGGCAATTTCTGTGTTTCAATCCACACTTTGAAGGTCCAGAGATTACAGAATGCCTCCAGATGTGCATCGGAAACTACTACAGGTCTCCCAGGGAACGATCAAAGCGTAGACTGTTTGAGAATTACCCCATGGAGGAAAGAGGGCATGGTGTCTGTTGTATTCAATCCCGCTCCAATATCTGTGTTTCATCATCACTCTGATAGTCCACAGATTTCAGATTGCCTCCAGATGTGCTTCGGAAACTACTACTGGTCTTCCAGGGAACGATCAATGCGTAGACTGTTTGAGACATTACTTTTATGGAGGAAAGTGCGCATGGTGACTGTTGTATTCAATCCCGATGCAATTTCTGTGTTTCATCAACACTATGATAGTCCACAGATTACAGAATGCCTCCAGATATGCTTCAGAAACTACTACTGACTTCCAGCTAACGATCAAAGCGTAGACTGTTTGAGACATTATTCCCATGGAGGAAAGTGGGCATGGTGACTGTTGTACTCAATCCCGATGCAATTTCTGTGTTTCATCAACAGTCTGATAGTCCACAGACTACAGAATGCCTCCAGATGTGCATCGTAAACTACTACTGCTCTTCCAGGGAACGATCAAATCCTAGACTGTATGAGACATTACTCCCATGGAGGAAAGTGCACATGGCGACTGTTGTATTCAATCCCGATGCATTTTCTGTGTTTCATCAACACTCTGATAGTCCACAGACTACAGATTGTCTTCAGATGTGCATCGGAAACTACTACTGGTCTTCCAGGGAACGATCAAAACGTAGACTGTATGAGTCATTACTCCCATAAAGGAAAGTGCGAATGGTGACTGTTGTATTCAGTCCCGATGCAATTTCTGTGTTTCATTAACACTCTGATAGTCCACAGATTACAGAATGCCTCAAGATGAGCATCGGAAACTACTACTGGTCTTCCAGGGAACGATCAAAGCATAGACTGTTTGAGACATTACTCCCATGGAGAAACGTTCTCATGGTGACTGTTGTATTCAATCCCGATGCAATTTCTGTGTTTCATCAGCACTCTGATAGTCCACAGATTACAGAACGCCTGCAGATGTGCATAGGAAACTACTACTGGTCTTCCAGGGAACGATCAAATCGTAGACTGTTAGAGACATTACTCCCATGGTGGAAAGTGCGCATGGTGCCTGTTGTATTCAATTCCGATGCAATTTTTGTGTTTCATCAACACTCTGATAGTCCACAGATTCCAGAATGCCACCAGATGTGCATCGGAAACTACTACTGGTCTTCCAGGGAACGATCAAAGCGTAGTCAGTTTGAGACATACCTCCCGTGGAGGAAAGTGCGCATGGTGACTGTTGTATTCAATCCCGATGCAATTTCTGTGTTTCATCAACAGTCTGATAGTCCACAGATTACAGAATGCCTCCAGATGTGCATCGTAAACTACTACTGCTCTTCCAGGGAACGATCAAAACGTAGACTGTATGAGACATTACTCCCATAGAGGAAAGTGCGCATGGTGACTGTTGTATTCAATCCCGATGCAATTTCTGTGTTTCATCAACACTCTGATAGTCCACAGATTACAGATTGTCTTCAGATGTGCATCGGAAACTACTACTGGTCTTCCCGGGAACGATCAAAACGTAGACTGTTTGAGTCATTACTCCCATAAAGGAAAGTGCGAATTCTGACTGTTGTATTCAATCCCGATGCAATTTCTGTGTTTCATCAATACTCTGATAGTCCACAGATTACAGAATGCCACCAGATGTGCATCGGAAACTACTACTGGTCTTCCAGGGAACGATCAAAGCGTAGACTGTTTGAGACACTGTTCGCATGGAGGAAAGTGCGCATGGTGATAGTTGTATTGAATCCCGATGCCATTTCTGTGTTTCATCAACACTCTGATAGTCCACAGATTACAGATTGCCTCCAGATGAGCATCGGAAACTACTACTGGTCTTCAAGGGAACGATCAAGGCGTAGACTGTTTGATACATTACTTCCATGGAGAAAAGGGCGCATGGTGACTGTTGTATTCAATCCCGATGCAATTTCTGTGTTTCATCAACAGTCTGATAGTCCACAGATTACAGAATGCCTCCAGATGTGCATCGTAAACTACTACTGCTCTTCCAGGGAACGATCAAATCCTAGACTGTATGAGACATTACTCCCATGGAGGAAAGTGCGCATGGTGACTGTTGTATTCAATCCCGATGCAATTTCTGTGTTTCATCAACACTCTGATAGTCCACAGACTACAGATTGTCTTCAGATGTGCATCGGAAACTACTACTGGTCTTCCAGGGAACGATCAAAACGTATACTGTTTGAGTCATTACTCCCATAAAGGAAAGTGCGAATGGTGACTGTTGTATTCAGTCCCGATGCAATTTCTGTGTTTCATTAACACTCTGATAGTCCACAGATTACAGAATGCCTCAAGATGAGCATCGGAAACTACTACTGGTCTTCCAGGGAACGATCAAAGCATAGACTGTTTGAGACATTACTCCCATGGAGAAACGTTCTCATGGTGACTGTTGTATTCAATCCCGATGCAATTTCTGTGTTTCATCAGCACACTGATAGTCCACAGATTACAGAACGCCTGCAGATGTGCATAGGAAACTACTACTGGTCTTCCAGGGAACGATCAAATCGTAGACTGTTAGAGACATTACACCCATGGAGGAAAGTGCGCATGGTGCCTGTTGTATTCAATTCCGATGCAATTTTTGTGTTTCATCAACACTCTGATAGTCCACAGATTACAGAATGCCACCAGATGTGCATCGGAAACTACTACTGGTCTTCCAGGGAACGATCAAAGCGTAGTCAGTTTGAGACATACCTCCCGTGGAGGAAAGTGCGCATGGTGACTGTTGTATTCAATCCCGATGCTATTTCTGTGTTTCATCAACAGTCTGATAGTCCACAGATTACAGAATGCCTCCAGATGTGCATCGTAAACTACTACTGCTCTTCCAGGGAACGATCAAAACGTAGACTGTTAGAGACATTACTCCCATGGAGGAAAGTGCGCATGATGACTGTTGTATGTAATCCCGATGCAATTTATGTGATTCATCAACACTCTGATAGTCCACAGATTGCAGAATGCCACCAGATGGGCATCGGAAACTACTACTGGTCTTCCAGGGAACGATCAAAGCGTAGACTGTTTGAGACATTACTCCCATGGTGGAAAGTGCGCATGGTGACTTTTGTATTCAATCGCGAGGCAATTTCTGTGTTTCAATACACACTTTGAAGGTACACAGATTACAGAATGCCTTCATATGTGCATCGGAATCTGCTACTAGCCTTCCAGGAAACGGCCAAAGCGTAGACTGTTTGAGACACTGCTCCATTGGAGGAAAGTGCGCATGGTGACTGTTATATTCAATTCCGATGCAATTTCTGTGGTTCATCAACACTCAGATAGTCCACAGATTACAGATTGCCTAAACATGTGCTTCGGAAACTACTACTGGTCATCCAGGGAACGATCAAAGCGTGGACTGTTTGAGACATTACTTTTATGGAGGAAAGTGCGCATGGTGACTGTCGTATTCAATCCCGATGCAATTTCTTTGTTTCATCAACACTATGATAGTCCACAGATTACAGAATGCCTCCAGATATGCATCAGAAACTACTACTGGCTTCCAGCTAACGATCAAAGCGTAGACTGTTTGAGACATTACTCCCATGGAGGAAAGTGCGCATAGTGAATGTTGTACTCAATCCCGATGCAATTTCTGTGTTTCATCAACACTCTGATAGTGCACAGATTACAGAAAGCCTCGAAATGTGCATCGGAAACTACTACTGGTCTTCCAGGGAACGATCAAAGCGTAGACTGTTTGAGACATTACTCAGACGGAGGAAAGTGCACTTGGTGACTGTAGTCAATCCCGATGCAATTTCTGTGTTTCATCAACAGTCTGATAGACCACAGATTACAGAATGCCTCCAGATGTGCATCGGAAACTACTACTGGTCTTCCAGGGAACGATCAAAGCGTAGACTGTTTGAGACACTGTTCGCATGGAGGAAAGTGTGCATTGTGACTGTTGTATTGAATCCCGATGCCATTTCTGTGTTCCATCAACACTCTGATAGTCCACAGATTACAGATTGCCTCCAGATGAGCATCGGAAACTACTACTGGTCTTCAAGGGAACGATCAAAGCGTAGACTGTTTGAGACATTACTTCCATGGAGAAAAGGGCGAATGGTGACTGTTGTATTCAATCCCGACGCAATTTCTGTGTTTCATCAACACTCAGATACTTCACAGATTACAGAATGCCTCCAGATGTGCATCGGTAACTACTACTGGTCTTCCAGGGAACGATCAAAGCGTAGACTGTTTGAGACATTACTCCCATGGTGGAAAGTGCGCATGGTGACTTTTGTATTCAATCCCTAGGCAATTTCTGTGTTTCAATACACACTTTGAAGGTTCACAGATTACAGAATGCCTCCAGATGAGCATCGGAAACTGCTACTGGCCTTCCAGGGAACGATCAAAGCATAGACTGTTTGAGAATTACCCCCATGGAGGAAAGTGCGCATGGTGGCTGTTGTATTCAATCCCGATGCAATTTCTGTGTTTCATCAACACTCTGATAGTCCACAGATTACAGAATGCCTCCAGATGTGCTGCGGAAACTACTACTGGTCTTCCAGGGAACGATCAAAGCGTAGACAGTTTGAGACATTTCTCCCATGGAGGAAAGTGCGCATGGTGTCTGTTGTATTCAATCCCGATTCTATTTCTGTGTTTCATCAACACTCTGATACTCCACAGATTACAGAATGCCACGAGACGTGCATCGGAACTACTACTGGTCTCCCAGGGAACGATCAAAGTGTAGACTGTTTGAGTCATTACTCCCGTGGAGGAAAGTGCGCATGGTGACTGGGTATTCAATCCAGATGCAATTATTGTGTTTCATCAACACTTTGAAAGTCCACAGATTACAGAATGCCTCCATATGTGCATCGGAAACTACTACTGGTCTTCCAGGGAACGATCAAAGCGTAGACTGTTTGAGACACTGCTCCCTTGGAGGAAAGTGCGCATGGTGACTGTTATATTCAATTCCGATGCAATTTCTGTGGTTCATCAACACTCAGATAGTCCACAGATTACAGAATGCTTCCAGATGTGCATCGGAAACTGCTACTGGTCTTCCAGGGAATAATCAAATCGTAGACTGTTAGAGACATTACTACAATGAAGGAAAGTGCGAATGCTGACTGTTATATTCAATCCCGATGCAATTTCTGTGTTTCATCAACAGTCTGATAGACCACAGACTACAGAATGCCTCCAGATGTGCATCGGAAACTACTACTGGTCTTCGAGGGAACGATCAAAGCGTAGACTGTTTGAGACATTACTTCCATGGAGGAAAGTGCGCATGGTGACTGTTGTATTAAATCCCGACGCAATTTCTGTGTTTCATCAACACTCAGATAGTCCACAGATTACAGAATGCCTCCAGATGTGCATCGGAAACTACTACTGGCCTTCCTGGGAACGATCAAAGCGTAGACTGTTTGAGAATTATCCCATGGAGGAAAGTGCGCATGGTGACTGTTGTATTCAATCCCGATGCAATTTCTGTGTTTCATCAACACTCTGATAGTCCACAGATAACAGATTGCCTCCAGATGTGCATCGGAAACTACTACTTGTCTTCCAGGGAACGATCAAAGCGTAGACTGTTGGAGACATTACTCCCATGGAGGAAAATGGGCATGGTGACTGTTGTATTCAATCCCGAGGCAATTTCTGTGTTTCAATCCACACTTTGAAGGTCCAGAGATTACAGAATGCCTCCAGATGTGCATCGGAAACTACTATAGGTCTCCCAGGGAACGATCAAAGCGTAGACTGTTTGAGAATTACCCCATGGAGGAAAGAGTTCATGGTGTCTGTTGTATTCAATCCCGCTCCAATATCTGTGTTTCATCATCACTCTGATAGTCCACAGATTTCAGATTGCCTCCAGATGTGCTTCGGAAACTACTACTGGTCTTCCAGGGAACGATCAATGCGTAGACTGTTTGAGACATTACCTTTATGGAGGAAAGTGCGCATGGTGACTGTTGTATTCAATCCCGATGCAATTTCTGTGTTTCATCAACACTATGATAGTCCACAGTTTACAGAATGCCTCCAGATATGCATCAGAAACTACTACTGACTTCCAGCTAACGATCAAAGCGTAGACTGTTTGAGACATTATTCCCACGGAGGAAAGTGGGCATGGTGATTGTTGTACTCAATCCCGATGCAATTTCTGTGTTTCATCAACAGTCTGATAGTCCACAGATTACAGAATGCCTCCAGATGTGCATCGTAAACTACAACTGCTCTTCCAGGGAACGATCAAAACGTAGACTGTATGAGACATTACTCCCATGGAGGAAAGTGCGCATGGTGACTGTTGTATTCAATCCCGATGCAATTTCTGTGTTTCATCAACACTCTGATAGTCCACAGATTACAGATTGTCTTCAGATGTGCATCGGAAACTACTACTGGTCTTCAGGGAACGATCAAAACGTAGACTGTTAGAGTCATTACTCCCATAAAGGAAAGTGCGAATGGTGACTGTTGTATTCAGTCCCGATGCAATTTCTGTGTTTCATTAACACTCTGATAGTCCACAGATTACAGAATGCCTCAAGATGAGCATCGGAAACTACTACTGGTCTTCCAGGGAACGATCAAATCATAGACTGTTTGAGACATTACTCCCATGGAGGAACGTTCTCATGGTGACTGTTGTATTCAATCCCGATGCAATTTCTGTGTTTCATCAGCACTCTGATAGTCCACAGATTACAGAACGCCTGCAGATGTGCATAGGAAACTACTACTGGTCTTCCAGGGAACGATCAAATCGTAGACTGTTAGAGACATTACTCCCATGGAGGAAAGTGCGCATGGTGCCTGTTGTATTCAATTCCGATGCAATTTTTGTGTTTCATCAACACTCTGATAGTCCACAGATTACAGAATGGCACCAGATGTGCATCGGAAACTACTACTGGTCTTCCAGGGAACGATCAAAGCGTAGTCAGTTTGAGACATACCTCCCGTGGAGGAAAGTGCGCATGGTGACTGTTGTATTCAATCCCGATGCAATTTCTGTGTTTCATCAACAGTCTGATAGTCCACAGATTACAGAATGCCTCCAGATGTGCATCGTAAACTACTACTGCTCTTCCAGGGAACGATCAAAACGTAGACTGTATGAGACATTACTCCCATGGAGGAAAGTGCGCATGGTGACTGTTGCATTCAATCCCGATGCAATTTCTGTGTTTCATCAACACTCTGATAGTCCACAGATTACAGATTGTCTTCAGATGTGCATCGGAAACTATTACTGGTCTTCCCGGGAACGATCAAAACGTAGACTGTTTGAGTCATTACTCCCATAAAGGAAAGTGCGAATGGTGACTGTTGTATTCAGTCCCGATGCAATTTCTGTGTTTCATTAACACTCTGATAGTCCACAGATTACAGAATGCCTCAAGATGAGCATCGGAAACTACTACTGGTCTTCCAGGGAACGATCAAAGCATAGACTGTTTGAGACATTACTCCCATGGAGGAACGTTCTCATGGTGACTGTTGTATTCAATCCCAATGCAATCTCTGTGTTTCATCAGCACTCTGATAGTCCACAGATTACAGAACGCCTGCAGATGTGCATAGGAAACTACTACTGGTCTTCCAGGGAACGATCAAATCGTAGACTGTTAGAGACATTACTCCCATGGAGGAAAGTGCGCATGGTGCCTGTTGTATTCAATTCCGATGCAATTTTTGTGTTTCATCAACACTCTGATAGTCCACAGATTACAGAATGCCACCAGATGTGCATCGGTAACTACTACTGGTCTTCCAGGGAACGATCAAAGCGTAGACTGTTTGAGACATTACTCCCATGGTGGAAAGTGCGCATGGTGACTGTTGTATTCAATCCCGATTCTATTTCTGTGTTTCATCAACACTCTGATACTCCACAGATTACAGAATGCCACGAGACGTGCATCGGAACTACTACTGGTCTACCAGGGAACGATCAAAGCGTAGACTGTTTGAGACATTACTCCCGTGGAGGAAAGTGCGCATGGTGACTGGGTATTCATTCCAGATGCAATTATTGTGTTTCATCAACACTTTGAAAGTCCACAGATTACAGAATGCCTCCATATGTGCATCGGAAACTACTACTGGTCTTCCAGGGAACGATCAAAGCGTAGACTGTTTGAGACACTGCTCCCTTGGAGGAAAGTGCGCATGGTGACTGTTATATTCAATTCCGATGCAATTTCTGTGGTTCATCAACACTCAGATAGTCCACAGATTACAGAATGCTTCCAGATGTGCATCGGAAACTACTACTGGTCTTCCAGGGAATAATCAAATCGTAGACTGTTAGAGACATTACTACAATGGAGGAAAGTGCGAATGCTGACTGTTATATTCAATCCCGATGCAATTTCTGTGTTTCATCAACAGTCTTATAGACCACAGATTACAGAATGCCTCCAGATGTGCATCGGAAACTACTACTGGTCTTCGAGGGAACGATCAAAAACGTAGACTGTTTGAGACATTACTTCCATGGAGGAAAGTGCGCATGGTGACTGTAGTATTAAATCCCGACGCAATTTCTGTGTTTCATCAACACTCAGATAGTCCACAGATTACAGAATGCCTCCAGATGTGCATCGGAAACTACTACTGGCCTTCCAGGGAACGATCAAAGCGTAGACTGTTTGAGAATTATCCCCATGGAGGAAAGTGCGCATGGTGACTGTTGTATTCAATCCCGATGCAATTTCTGTGTTTCATCAACACTCTGATAGTCCACAGATAACAGATTGCCTCCAGATGTGCATCGGAAACTACTACTTGTCTTCCAGGGAACGATCAAAGCGTAGACTGTTGGAGACATTACTCCCATGGAGGAAAGTGCGCATGGTGACTGTTGTATTCAATCCCGAGGCAATTTTTGTGTTTCAATCCACACTTTGAAGGTCCAGAGATTACAGAATGCCTCCAGATGTGCATCGGAAACTACTACAGGTCTCCCAGGGAACGATCAAAGCGTAGACTGTTTGAGAATTACCCCATGGAGGAAAGAGGGCATGGTGTCTGTTGTATTCAATCCCGCTCCAATATCTGTGTTTCATCATCACTCTGAGAGTCCACAGATTTCAGATTGCCTCCAGATGTGCTTCGGAAACTACTACTGGTCTTCCAGGGAACGATCAATGCGTAGACTGTTTGAGACATTACTTTTATGGAGGAAAGTGCGCATGGTGACTGTTGTATTCAATCCCGATGCAATTTCTGTGTTTCATCAACACTATGATAGTCCACAGATTATAGAATGCCTCCAGATATGCATCAGAAACTACTACTGACTTCCAGGGAACGATCAAAACGTAGACTGTTTGAGTCATTACTCCCATAAAGGAAAGTGCGAATGGTGACTGTTGTATTCAGTCCCGATGCAATTTCTGTGTTTCATTAACACTCTGATAGTCCACAGATTACAGAATGCCTCAAGATGAGCATCGGAAACTACTACTGGTCTTCCAGGGAACGATCAAAGCATAGACTGTTTGAGACATTACTCCCATGGAGAAACGTTCTCATGGTGACTGTTGTATTCAATCCCGATGCAATTTCTGTGTTTCATCAGCACTCTGATAGTCCACAGATTACAGAACGTCTGCAGTTGTGCATCGGAAACTGCTACTGGCCTTCCAGGGAACGATCAAAGCATAGACTGTTTGAGAATTAACCCCATGGAGGAAAGTGCGCATGGTGGCTGTTGTATTCAATACCGATGCAATTTCTGTGTTTCATCAACACTCTGATAGTCCACAGATTACAGAATGCCTCCAGATGTGCTACGGAACTACTACTGATCTTCCAGGGAACGATCAAAGCGTAGACAGTTTGAGACATTACTCCCATGGAGGAAAGTGCGCATGGTGACTGTTGTATTCAATCCCGATGCAATTTCTCTGTTTCATCAACACTCTGATTCTCCACAGATTACAGAATTCCTCCAGATGTGCTTCGGAAACTACTACTGGTCTTCCAGGGAACGATCAAAGCGTAGACTGTTTGAGACATTACTCCCCTGGAGGAAAGTTCACTTGGTGACAGTTGTATTCAATCCCGATGCAATTTCTGTGTTTCATCAACACTCTGATAGTCTACAGATTACAGAATGCCACCAGATGTGCATCGGAAACTACTACAGGTCTTCCAGGGAACGATCAAAGCGTAGACTGTTTGAGAATTACCCCATGTAGGAATGAGGGCATGGTGTCTGTTGTATTCAATCCCGCTGCAATATCTGTGTTTCATTAACACTCTGATAGTCCACAGATTACAGATTGCCTCCAGATGTGCTTCGGAAACTACTACTGGTCTTCCAGGGAACTATCAAAGCGTAGACTGATTGAGACATTACTTTTATGGAGGAAAGTGCGCATGGTGACTGTTGTTTTCAATCCCGATGCAATTTCTGTGTTTCATCAACACTATGATAGTCCACAGATTACAGAATGCCTCCATATGTGCATCGGAAACTACTACTGGTCTTCCAGGGAACGATCAAAGCGTAGACTGTTTGAGACATTACTCCCCTGGAGGAAAGTTCACTTGGTGACAGTTGTATTCAATCCCGATGCAATTTCTGTGTTTCATCAACACTCTGATAGTCTACAGATCACAGAATGCCACCAGATGTGCATCGGAAACTACTACAGGTCTTCCAGGGAACGATCAAAGCGTAGACTGTTTGACCCATTACTTTTATGGAGGAAAGTGCGCATGGTGACTGTTATATTCAGTTCCGATGCAATTTCTGTGGTTCATCAACACTCAGATAGTCCACAGATTACAGAATGCTTCCAGATGTGCATCGGAAACTACTACTGGTCTTCAAGGGAACGATCTAAGCGTAGACTGTTTGAGAATTATCCCCATGGAGGAAAGTGCGCATGGTGACTGTTGTATTCAATCCCGATGCAATTTCTGTGTTTCATCAACACTCTGATAGTCCACAGATAACAGATTGCCTCCAGATGTGCATCGGAAACTTCTACTGGTCTTCCAGGGAACGATCAAAGCGTAGACTGTTGGAGACATTACTCCCATGGAGGAAAGTGCGCATGGTGACCGTTGTATTCAATCCCGATGCAATTTCTGTGTTTCATCAACACTCTGATAGTCCACAGATTACAGATTGTCTTCAGATGTGCATCGGAAACTACTACTGGTCTTCCACGGAACGATCAAAACGTAGACTGTTTGAGTCATTACTCCCATAAAGGAAAGTGCGAATGGTGACTGTTGTATTCAGTCCCGACGCAATTTCTGTGTTTAATTAACACTCTGATAGTCCACAGATTACAGAATGCCTCAAGATGAGCATCGGAAACTACTACTGGTCTTCCAGGGAACGATCAAAGCATTGAATGTTTGAGACATTACTCCCATGGAGGAACGTTCTCATGGTGACTGTTGTATTCAATCACGATGCAATTTCTGTGTTTCATCAGCACTCTGATAGTCCACAGATTACAGAACGCCTGCAGATGTGCATAGGAAACTACTACTGGTCTTCCAAGGAACGATCAAATCGTAGACTGTTAGAGACATTACTTCCATGGAGGAAAGTGCGCATGGTGCCTGTTGTATTCAATTCCGATGCAATTTTTGTGTTTCCTCAACACTCTGATAGTACACAGATTACAGAATGCCACCAGATGTGCATCGGAAACTACTACTGGTCTTCCAGAGAACGATCAAAGCATAGTCAGTTTGAGACATACCTCCCGTGGAGGAAAGTGCGCATGGCGACTGTTGTATTCAATCCCGATGCAATATCTGTGTTTCATCAACACTCTTACAGTCCACTGATTACAGAATGCCTCCAGATGTGCATCGGAACTACTACTGGTCTTCCAGGGAACGATCAAAGCGTAGACTGTTTGAGACATTACTCAGACGGAGGAAAGTGCACTTGGGGACTGTAGTCAATCCCGATGCAATTTCTGTGTTTTATCAACAGTCTGATAGACCACAGATTACAGAATGCTTCCAGATGTGCATCGGAAACTACTGCTGGTCTTCCGGGGAACGATCAAAACGTAGACCGTTTGAGAGATTACTCCCATGGAGGAAAGTGCGCATTGTGACCGTTGTATTCAATCCCGATGCAATTTCTTTGTTTCATCAACACTCTGAGAGTCCACAGATTACAGAATGCCTCCAGATGTGCATCGGTAACTACTACTGGTCTTCCAGGGAACGATCAAAGCGTAGACTGTTTGAGACATTACGCCCATGGTGGAAAGTGCGCATGGTGACTTTTGTATTCAATCCCGAAGCAATTTCTGTGTTTCAATACACACTTTGAAGGTCCAAAGATTACAGAATGCCTCCAGATGTGCATCGGAAACTACTACTGGCCTTCCAGTGAACGATCAAAACGTAGACTGTTTGAGAGTTACCTCCATGGAGGAAAGTGCGCATGGTGACTGTTGTATTCAATCCCGACGCAATTTCTGTGTTTCATCAACAATCAGATAGTTCACAGATAACAGAATGCCTCCAGATGTGCATCGGAAACTACTACTGGTCTTCCAGGGAATGAACAAAGCGTAGTCTGTTACAGACATTACTGCCATGGAGGAAAGTGCGCATGATGACTGTTGTATTTAATCCCGATGCAATTTATGTGTTTCTTCAACACTCTTATAGTCCACAGATTACAGAATGCCTCCATATGTGCATCGGAAACTACTACTGGTCTTCCAGGGAACGATCAAAGCGTAGACTGTTTGAGACACTGCTCCCTTGGAGGAAAGTGCGCATGGTGACTGTTATATTCAATTCCGATGCAATTTCTGTGGTTCATCAACACTCAGATAGTCCACAGATTACAGAATGCTTCCAGATGAGCATCGGAAACTACTACCGGTCTTCAAGGGAACGATCAAAGCGTAGACTGTTTGAGAATTACCCCATGGAGGAAAGAGCGTATGGTGTCTGTTGTATTCAATCCCGCTGCAATATCTGTGTTTCATCAACACTCTGATAGTCCACAGATTACAGATTGCCTAAACATGTGCTTCGGAAACTACTACTGGTCATCCAGGGAACGATCAAAGCGTGGACTGTTTGAGACATTACTTTTATGGAGGAAAGTGCGCATGGTGACTGTCGTATTCAATCCCGATGCAATTTCTTTGTTTCATCAACACTATGATAGTCCACAGATTACAGAATGCCTCCAGATATGCATCAGAAACTACTACTGGCTTCCAGCTAACGATCAAAGCGTAGACTGTTTGAGACATTACTCCCATTGAGGAAAGTGCGCATAGTGAATGTTGTACTCAATCCCGATGCAATTTCTGTGTTTCATCAACACTCTGATAGTGCACAGATTACAGAAAGCCTCGAAATGTGCATCGGAAACTACTACTGGTCTTCCAGGGAACGATCAAAGCGTAGACTGTTAGAGACATTACTCCTATGGAGGAAAGTGCGCATGGTGACTGTTGTATTCAATCCCGATGCAATTTCTGTGTTTCATCAACACTCAAATAGTCGACAGATTACAGAATGCCACCAGATGTGCATCGGAAACTACTACTGGTCTTCCAGGGGACGATCAAAGCGTAAAGACTTTGAGACATTTCTCCCATTGTGAAAGGTGCGCATGGTGACTGTTGTATTCAATCCCGATGCAATTTCTGTGTTTCAACAACAGTCCGATTCTCCACAGATTACAGAATTCCTCCAGATGTGCTTCGGAAACTACTACTGGTCTTCCAGGGAACGAACAAAGCGTAGACTGTTTGAGACATTACTCCCACGGAGGAAAGATCACTTGGTGACTGTTGTATTCAATCCCGACGCAATTTCTGTGTTTCATCAACACTCTGATAGTCTACAGATTACAGAATGCCACCAGATGTGCATCGGAAACTACTACTGGTCTTCCAGGGAACGATCAAAGCGTAGACTGTTTGAGACATTACTCCCGTGGAGGAAAGTGCTCATGGTGACTGGGTATTCAATCCAGATGCAATTATTGTGTTTCATCATCACTTTTGAAGGTCCACAGATTACAGAATGCCTCCATATGTGCATCGGAAACTACTACTGGTCTTCCAGGGAACGATCAAAGCGTAGACTGTTGGAGACATTACTGCCATGGAGGAAAGTGCGCATGGTGACAGTTGTATTCAATGACGAGGCAATTTCTGTGTTTCAATCCACACTTTGAAGGTCCAGAGATTACAGAATGCCTCCAGATGTGCTTCGGAAACTACTACTTGTCTTCCAGGGAACGATCAAAGCGTAGACTGTTTGAGGCATTACTTTTATGGAGGAAAGTGCGCATGGTGATTGTTGTATTCAATCCCGATGCAATTTCTGTGTTTCATCAACACTATGATAGTCCACAGATTACAGAATGCCTCCAGATATGCATCAGAAACTACTACTGGCTTCCAGCTAACGATCAAAGTGTAGACTGTTTGAGACATTATTCCCATGGAGGAAAGTGTTCATGGTGAATGTTGTACTCAATCCCGATGCAATTTCTGTGTTTCATCAACACTCTTATAGTCCACAGATTACAGAAAGCCTCGAGATGTGCATCGGAAACTACTACTGGTCTTCCAGGGAACGATCAAAGCGTAGACTGTTAGAGACATTACTCCCATGGAGGAAAGTGCGCATGGTGACTGTTGTATTCAATCCCGATGCAATTTCTATGTTTCATCAACACTCAAATAGTCGACAGATTACAGCATGCCACCAGATGTGCATCGGAAACTACTACTGGTCCTCCAGGGGACGATCAAAGCGTAAAGACTTTGAGACATTACTCCCATGGTGAAAGGTGCACATGGTGACTTGTATTCTATCCCGATGCAATTTCTGTGTTTCATCAACACTCTGATAGTCTTCAGATTACAGCATGCCACCAGATGTGCATCGGAAACTACTACTGGTCTTCCAGGGAACGATCAAAACGTAGACTGTTTGAGACATTACTCCCGTGGAGGTAAGTGCTCATGGTGACTGGGTATTCAATCCAGATGGAATTATTGTGTTTCATCAACACTTGTGAAGGTCCACAGATTACAGAATGCCTCCATATGTGCATCGGAAACTACTACTGGTCTTCCAGGGAACGATCAAAGCGTAGACTGTTTGAGACACTGCTAATTTGGAGGAAAGTGCGCATGGTGACTGTTATATTCAATTCCGATGCAATTTTTGTGGTTCATCAACACTCAGATAGTCCACAGATTACAGAATGCTTCCAGATGTGCATCGGAAACTACTACTGGTCTTCCAGGGAATAATTAAATCGTAGACTGTTAGAGACATTACTACAATGGAGGAAAGTGCGAATGCTGACTGTTATATTCAATTCGATGCAATTTCTGTGTTTCATCAACACTCAGACAGTATACAGATTACAGAATGATTCCAGATGTGCATCGGAAACTACTACTGGTCTTCAAGGGAACGATCAAAGCGTAGACTGTTTGAGAATTGTCCCCATGGACGAAAGTGCGCATGGTGACTGTTGTATTCAATCCCGATGCAATTTCTGTGTTTCATCAACACTCTGATAGTCCACAGATAACAGATTGCCTCCAGATGTGCATCGGAAACTACTACTGGTCTTCCAGGGAACGATCAAAGCGTAGACTGTTGGAGACATTACTCCCATGGAGGAAAGTGCGCATGGTGACTGTTGTATTCAATCCCGAGGCAATTTCTGTGTTTCAATCCACACTTTGGAGGTCCAGAGATTACAGAATGCCTCCAGATGTGCATCGGAAACTACTGCAGGTCTTCCAGGGAACGATCAAAGCGTAGACTGTTGGAGACATTACTCCCATGGAGGAAAGTGCGCATGGTGACTGTTGTATTCAATCCCGAGGCAATTTCTGTGTTTCAATCCACACTTTGAAGGTCCAGAGATTACAGAATGCCTCCAGATGTGCATCGGAAACTACTGCAGGTCTTCCAGGGAACGAGCAAAGCGTAGACTGTTTGAGAATTACCCCATGGAGGAAAGAGGGCATGGTGTCTGTTGTATTCAATCCCGCTGCAATATCTGTGTTTCATCAACCCTCTGATAGTCCACAGATTACATATTGCGTCCAGATGTGCTTCGGAAACTACTACTGGTCTTCCAGGGAACGATCAAAGCGTAGATTGTTTGAGACATTACTTTTATGGAGGAAAGTGCGCATGGTCACTGTTGTATCCAATCCCGATGCTATTTATGTGTTTCATCAACACTATGATAGTCCACAGATTACAGAATGCCACCAGATATGCATCACAAACTACTACTGGCATCCAGCTAACGATCAAATCGTAGACTGTTTGAGACATAATTCCCATGGAGGAAAGTGCGCATGGTGACTGTTGTACTCAATCCCGATGCAATTTCTGTGTTTCATCAACACTATGATAGTCCACAGATTACAGAATGCCACCAGATATGCATCACAAACTACTACTGGCATCCAGCTAACGATCAAATCGTAGACTGTTTGAGACATAATTCCCATGGAGGAAAGTGCGCATGGTCACTGTTGTATCCAATCCCGATGCTATTTATGTGTTTCATCAACACTATGATAGTCCACAGATTACAGAATGCCACCAGATATGCATCACAAACTACTACTGGCATCCAGCTAACGATCAAATCGTAGACTGTTTGAGACATAATTCCCATGGAGGAAAGTGCGCATGGTGACTGTTGTACTCAATCCCGATGCAATTTCTGTGTTTCATCAACACTCTGATAGTCCACAGATTACAGAAAGCCTCGAGATGTGCATCGGAAACTACTGCTGGTCTTCCAGGGAACGATCAAAGCGTAGACTGTTAGAGACATTACTTCCATGGAGGAAAGTGCGCATGGTGACGGCTTTATTCAATCCCGATGTAATTCCTGTGTTTCATCAACACTCTGATAGTCCACAGATTACAGAATGCCTCCAGATGTGCATCGTAAACTACCACTGGTCTTCCAGGGAACGATCAAAGCGTAGACTGTTGGAGACATTACTCCCATGGAGGAAAGTGCGCATGGTGACTGTTGTATTCAATCCCGATGCAATTTCTGTGTTTCATCACCACTCTGATAGTCCACAGATTACAGATTGTCTTCAGATGTGCATCGGAAACTACTACTGGTCTTCCACGGATCGATCAAAACGTAGACTGTTTGAGTCATTACTCCCATGGAGGAAAGTGCGCATGGTGACTGTTGTATTCAATCACGATGCAATTTCTGTGTTTCATCAGCACTCTGATAGTCCACAGATTACAGAACGCCTGCAGATGTGCATAGGAAACTACTACTGGTCTTCCAAGGAACGATCAAATCGTAGACTGTTAGAGACATTACTTCCATGGAGGAAAGTGCGCATGGTGCCTGTTGTATTCAATTCCGATGCAATTTTTGTGTTTCCTCAACACTCTGATAGTACACAGATTACAGAATGCCACCAGATGTGCATCGGAAACTACTACTGGTCTTCCAGAGAACGATCAAAGCATAGTCAGTTTGAGACATACCTCCCGTGGAGGAAAGTGCGCATGGCGACTGTTGTATTCAATCCCGACGCAATTTCTGTGTTTCATCAACACTCAGATAGTTCACAGATAACAGAATGCCTTCAGATGTGCATCGGAAACTACTACTGGTCTTCCAGGGAATGAACAAAGCGTAGACTGTTACATACATTACTGCCATGGAGGAAAGTGCGCATGATGACTGTTGTATTTAATCCCGATGCAATTTATGTGTTTCATCAACACTCTTATAGTCCACAGATTACAGAATGCCTCCATATGTGCATCGGAAACTACTACTGGTCTTCCAGGGAACGATCAAAGCGTAGACTGTTTGAGACACTGCTCCCTTGGAGGAAAGTGCGCATGGTGACTGTTATATACAATTCCGATGCAATTTCTGTGGTTCATCAACACTCAGATAGTCCACAGATTACAGAATGCTTCCAGATGAGCATCGGAAACTACTACTGGTCTTCAAGGGAACGATCAAAGCGTAGACTGTTTGAGAATTACCCCATGGAGGAAAGAGGGTATGGTGTCTGTTGTATTCAATCCCGCTGCAATATCTGTGTTTCATCAACACTCTGATAGTCCACAGATTACAGATTGCCTCCACATGTGCTTCGGAAACTACAACTGGTCTTCCAGGGAACGATCAAAGCGTGGACTGTTTGAGACATTACTTTTATGGAGGAAAGTGCGCATGGTGACTGTCGTATTCAATCCCGATGCAATTTCTTTGTTTCATCAACACTATGATAGTCCACAGATTACAGAATGCCTCCAGATATGCATCAGAAACTACTACTGGCTTCCAGCTAACGATCAAAGCGTAGACTGTTTGAGACATTACTCCCATGGAGGAAAGTGCGCATAGTGAATGTTGTACTCAATCCCGATGCAATTTCTGTGTTTCATCAACACTCTGATAGTCCACAGATTACAGAAAGCCTCGAGATGTGCATCGGAAACTACTACTGGTCTTCCAGGGAACGATCAAAGCGTAGACTGTTAGAGACATTACTCCTATGGAGGAAAGTGCGCATGGTGACTGTTGTATTCAATCCCGATGCAATTTCTGTGTTTCATCAACACTCAAATAGTCGACAGATTACAGAATGCCACCAGATGTGCATCGGAAACTACTACTGGTCTTCCAGGGGACGATCAAAGCGTAAAGACTTTGAGACATTACTCCCATTGTGAAATGTGCGCATGGTGACTGTTGTATTCAATCCAGATGCAATTTCTGTGTTTCAACAACAGTCCGATTCTCCACAGATTACAGAATTCCTCCAGATGTGCTTCGGAAACTACTACTGGTCTTCCAGGGAACGATCAAAGCGTAGACTGTTTGAGACATTACTCCCACGGAGGAAAGTTCACTTGGTGACTGTTGTATTCAATCCCGACGCAATTTCTGTGTTTCATCAACACTCTGATAGTCTACAGATTACAGAATGCCACCAGATGTGCATCGGAAACTACTACTGGTCTTCCAGGGAACGATCAAAGCGTAGACTGTTTGAGACATTACTCCCGTGGAGGAAAGTGCTCATGGTGACTGGGTATTCAATCCAGATGCAATTATTGTGTTTCATCAACACTTTTGAAGGTCCAAAGATTACAGAATGCCTCCATATGTGCATCGGAAACTACTACTGGTCTTCCAGGGAACGATCAAAGCGTAGACTGTTGGAGACATTACTCCCATGGAGGAAAGTGCGCATGGTGACTGTTGTATTCAATCACGAGGCAATTTCTGTGTTTCAATCCACACTTTGAAGGTCCAGAGATTACAGAATGCCTCCAGATGTGCATCGGAAACTACTACAGGTCTTCCAGGGAACGATCAAAGCGTAGACTGTTTGAGAATTACCCCATGGAGGAAAGAGGGCATGGTGTCTGTTGTATTCAATCCCGCTGCAATATCTGTGTTTCATCAACACTCTGATAGTCCACAGATTACAGATTGCCGCCAGATGTGCTTCGGAAACTACTACTGGTCTTCCAGGGAACGATCAAAGCGTAGACTGTTTGAGGCATTACTTTTATGGAGTAAAGTGCGCATGGTGACTGTTGTATTCAATCCCGATGCAATTTCTGTGTTTCATCAACACTATGATAGTCCACAGATTACAGAATGCCTCCAGATATGCATCAGAAACTACTACTGGCTTCCAGCTAACGATCAAAGTGTAGACTGTTTGAGACATTATTCCCATGGAGGAAAGTGTTCATGGTGAATGTTGTACTCAATCCCGATGCAATTTCTGTGTTTCATCAACACTCTGATAGTCCACAGATTACAGAAAGCCTCGAGATGTGCATCGGAAACTACTACTGGTCTTCCAGGGAACGATCAAAACGTAGACTGTTAGAGACATTACTCCAATGGAGGAAAGTGCGCATGGTGACTGTTGTATTCAATCCCGATGCAATTTCTATGTTTCATCAACACTCAAATAGTCGACAGATTACAGAATGCCACCAGATGTGCATCGGAAACTACTACTGGTCTTCCAGGGGACGATCAAAGCGTAAAGACTTTGAGACATTACTCCCATGGTGAAAGGTGCACATGGTGACTTGTATTCTATCCCGATGCAATTTCTGTGTTTCAACAACAGTCTGATTCTCCACAGATTACAGAATTCCTCCAGATGTGCTTCGGAAACTATTACTGGTCTTCCAGGGAACGATCAAAGCGTAGACTGTTAGAGACATTACTCCCACGGAGGAAAGTTCACTTGGTGACTGTTGTATTCAATCCCGATGCAATTTCTGAGTTTCATCAACACTCTGATAGTCTACAGATTACAGCATGCCACCAGATGTGAATCGGAAACTACTACTGGTCTTCCAGGGAACGATCAAAACGTAGACTGTTTGAGACATTACTCCCGTGGAGGTAAGTGCTCATGGTGACTGGGTATTCAATCCAGATGGTATTATTGTGTTTCATCAACACTTTTGAAGGTCCACAGATTACAGCATGCCTCCATATGTGCATCGGAAACTACTACTGGTCTTCCAGGGAACGATCAAACCGTAGACTGTTTGAGACACTGCTAATTTGGAGGAAAGTGCGCATGGTGACTGTTATATTCAATTCCGATGCAATTTTTGTGGTTCATCAACACTCAGATAGTCCACAGATTACAGAATGCTTCCAGATGTGCATCGGAAACTACTACTGGTCTTCCAGGGAATAATCAAATCGTAGACTGTTAGAGACATTACTACAATGGAGGAAAGTGCGAATGCTGACTGTTATATTCAATTCGATGCAATTTCTGTGTTTCATCAACACTCAGACAGTATACAGATTACAGAATGATTCCAGATGTGCATCGGAAACTACTACTGGTCTTCAAGGGAACGATCAAAGCGTAGACTGTTTGAGAATTGTCCCCATGGACGAAAGTGCGCATGGTGACTGTTGTATTCAATCCCGATGCAATTTCTGTGTTTCATCAACACTCTGATAGTCCACAGATATCAGATTGCCTCCAGATGTGCATCGGAAACTACTACTGGTCTTCCAGGGAACGATCAAAGCGTAGACTGTTGGAGACATTACTCCCATGGAGGAAAGTGCGCATGGTGACTGTTGTATTCAATCCCGAGGCAATATCTGTGTTTCAATCCACACTTTGGAGGTCCAGAGATTACAGAATGCCTCCAGATGTGCATCCGAAACTACTGCAGGTCTTCCAGGGAACGATCAAAGCGTAGACTGTTGGAGACATTACTCCCATGGAGGAAAGTGCGCATGGTGACTGTTGTATTCAATCCCGAGGCAATTTCTGTGTTTCAATCCACACTTTGAAGGTCCACAGATTACAGAATGCCTCCAGATGTGCATCGGAAACTACTGCAGGTCTTCCAGGGAACGAGCAAAGCGTAGACTGTTTGAGAATTACCCCATGGAGGAAAGAGGGCATGGTGTCTGTTGTATTCAATCCCGCTGCAATATCTGTGTTTCATCAACCCTCTGATCGTCCACAGATTACATATTGCGTCCAGATGTGCTTCGGAAACTACTACTGGTCTTCCAGGGAACGATCAAAGCGTAGACTGTTTGAGACATTACTTTTATGGAGGAAATTGCGCATGGTCACTGTTGTATCCAATCCCGATGCTATTTATGTGTTTCATCAACACTATGATAGTCCACAGATTACAGAATGCCACCAGATATGCATCACAAACTACTACTGGTATCCAGCTAACGATCAAATCGTAGACTGTTTGAGACATAATTCCCATGGAGGAAAGTGCGCATGGTGACTGTTGTACTCAATCCCGATGCAATTTCTGTGTTTCATCAACATTCTGATAGTCCACAGATTACAGAAAGCCTCGAGATGTGCATCGGAAACTACTGCTGGTCTTCCAGGGAACGATCAAAACGTAGACTGTTAGAGACATTTTTCCCATGGAGGAAAGTGCGCATGGTGACTGTTGTATTCAATCCTGTCGCAATTGCTGTGTTTCATTAACACTCAGATAGACCACAGATTACAGAATGCCTCCAGATGTGCATCGGAAACTAATACTGGTCTTCAAGGGAACGATCAAAGCGTAGACTGTTTGAGAATTGTCCCCATGGACGAAAGTGCGCATGGTGACTGTTGTATTCAATCCCGATGCAATTTCTGTGTTTCATCAACACTCTGATAGTCCACAGATATCAGATTGCCACCAGATGTGCATCGGAAACTACTACTGGTCTTCCAGGGGACGATCAAAGCGTAAAGACTTTGAGACATTACTCCCATTGTGAAAGGTTCGCATGGTGAGTGTTGTATTCAATCCCTATGTAATTTCTGTGTTTCAACAACAGTCTGATAGTCCACCGATTACAGAATGCCTCCAGATGTGCATCGGAAACTACTACTGGTCTTCCAGGAAACGATCCAAGAGTAGACTGTTTGAGACGTTACTCCCATGGAGGAATGTGCGCATGGTGACTGTTGCATTCATTTCCGATGCAATTTCTGTGTCTCATCAACACTCTGATAGTCTACAGATTACAGAATGCCACTAGATGTGCATCGGAAACTACTACTGTTCTTCCAGGGAACTATCAAAGCGTAGACTCTTTGAGACATTATTCCCATGGAGGAAAGTGCGCATGGTGACTGTTGTATTCAATCCTGTCGCAATTGCTGTGTTTCATTAACACTCAGATAGACCACAGATTACAGAATGCCTCCAGATGTGCATCGGAGTCTACTACTGGTCTTCCAGGGAATGATCAAAGTGTAGACTGTTCGAGACATTACGTTTATGGAGGAATGTGTGCATGGTAACTGTTGTATTAAATCCCGATGCAATTTCAGTGTTTCATCAACACTCTGATAGTCCACAGATTACAGAATGCCTCCAGATGTGCATCGGCAACAAACACTGGTCTTCATGGGAACGATCAAAGCGTAGACTGTTTGAGACATTACTACCATGGAGGAAAGTGCGCATGGTGACTGTTGTATTCAATCCCGATGCAATTATTGTGTTCCATCAAAACTTTGAAGGTCCACAGATTACAGAATGCCTCCAGATGTGCATCAGAAACTACTACTGGTCTTCCAGGGAAGGATCAAATCGTAGACTGTTTGAGACACTGCTCCCTTGGAGGACAGTGCGCATGGTGACTGTTGTATTGAATCCCGATGCAATATCTGTCTCTCATCAACACTCTGATAGTCCACAGATTACAGAATGCCTCCAGATGTGCATCTGAAACTACTACTGGTCTTCTAGGGAACGATCAAACCGTAGACTGTTTCAGGGTTACTCCCATGGAGGAAATTGCGCATGGTGACAGTTATATTCAATTCCGATGCAATTTCTGTGTTTCATCAACACTCAGATAGTCCACAGATTACAGAATGCTTCCAGATGTGCATCGGAAACTGCTACTGGTCTTCCAGGGAATGATCAAAGCGTAGACTGTTTGAGACTTTACTCCCGTGGAGGAAAGTGCGCATGGTGACTGGGTATTCAATCCCGATGCAATTTCTGTGTTTCATCAACACTCTGATACTCCACAGATTACAGAATTCCTCCAGATGTGCTTCCGAAACTACTACTGGTCTTCCAGGGAACGATCAAAGCGCAGACTGTTTGAGACATTACTCCCACGGAGGAAAGTGCACTTGGTGACTGTAGTCAATCCCGATGCAATTTCTGTGTTTCATCAACAGTCTGATAGTCCACAGATTACAGAATGCCTCCAGATGAGCATCGGAAACTACTGCTGGTCTTCCAGGGTACGATCAAAGCGTAGACTGTTTGAGACATTACTCCCATGGAGGAAAGTGCGCATGATGACCGTTGTATTCAATCCCGATGCAATTTCTGTGTTTCATCAACACTCTGATAGTCCACAGATTACAGAATGCCACCAGATGTGCATCGGAAGCTACTACTGGTCTTCCGGGGAACGATCAAAGCGTAGACTGTTTGAGACACTGTTCGCATGGAGGAAAGTGCGCATGGTGACTTTTGTATTGAATCCGATGCCATTTCTGTGTTCCATCAACACTCTGATAGTCCACAGATTACAGAATGCCTCCAGATGTGCATCGGAAACTAATACTGGTCTTCAAGGGAACGATCAAAGCGTAGACTGTTTGAGACATTACTTCCATGGAGGAAAGTGCGCATGGTGACGTATTCAATCCCGGCGCAATATCTGTGTTTCATCAACCCTCAGATAGTCCACAGTTTACAGAATGCCTCCAGATGTGCATCGGTAAGTACTACTGGTCTTCCAGGGAACGATCAAAGCGTAGACTGTTTGAGACATTACTCCCATGGTGGAAAGTGCGCATGGTGACTCTTGTATTCAATCCCGAGGCAATTTCTGTGTTTCAATACACACTTTGAAGGTCCACAGATTACAGAATGCCTCCAGATGTGCATCGGAAACTACTACTGGTCTTCCAGGGAACGATCAAAGCGTAGACTGTTTGAGAATTACATATATGGAGGAAAGTGCGCATGGTGACTGTTGTATTCAATCCCGATGCAATCTCTGTGTTTCATCAACACTCTGATAGTACACAGATTACAGAATGCCTCCAGATGTGTTTCGGAAACTACTACTGGTCTTCCAGGGAGCGATCAAAGCGTAGACTGTTTGAGACATTACTCCAATGGAGGAAAGTGCGCCTGGTGAATGTTGTATTCAATCCCGATGCAATTTCTGTGTTTCATCAACAGTCTGATAGTCCACAGATTATAGAATGCCTCCAGATGTGCATCGGAAACTACTTCTGGTCTTCCAGGGAGCGATCAAAGCGTAGACTGTTTGAGATATTACTCCCATGGAGGAAATGCGCATGGTGACTGTTGTATTCAATCCCGATGCAATTTCTGTGTTTCATCAACACTATGATAGTCTACAGATTACTGAATGCATCCAGATGTGCATCGGAAACTACTACTGGTCTTCCAGGAAACGATCAAAGCGTAGACTGTTTGAGACATTACTCCCGTGGAGGAAAGTGCGCATGGTGACTGGGTATTCAATCCAGATGCAATTATTGTGTTTCATCAACACTTTGAAGGTCCACAGATAACAGAATGCCTCCATATGTGCATCGGAAACTACTACTGGTCTTCCAGGGAACGATCAAAGCGTAGAGTGTTTGAGACACTGCTCCCTTGGAGGAGAGTGCGCTTGGTGACTGTTGTATTGAATCCCGATGCAATATCTGTGTTTCGTCAACACTCTGATAGTCCACAGATTGCAGAATGCCTCCAGATATGCATCGGAAACTACTACTGGTCTTCTAGGGAACGATCAAAGCGTAGACTGTTTCAAGGTTACTCCCATGGACGAAAGTGCGCATGGTGACTGTTATATTCAATTCCGATGCAATTTCTGTGTTTCATCAACACTCAGATAGTCCACAGATAACAGATTGCCTCCAGATGTGCATCGGAAACTACTGCAGGTCTTCCAGGGAACGATCAAAGCGTAGACTGTTTGAGAATTACCCCATGGAGGAAAGAGGGCATGGTGTCTGTTGTATTCAATAACGCTGCAATATCTGTGTTTCATCAACCCTCTGATAGTCCACAGATTACATATTGCCTCCAGATGTGCTTCGGAAACTACTACTGGTCTTCCAGGGAACGATCAAAGCGTAGACTGTATGAGACATTACTTTTATGGAGGAAAGTGCGCATGGTGACTGTTGTATCCAATCCCGATGCTATTTATGTGTTTCATCAACACTATGATAGTCCACAGATAACAGATTGCCTCCAGATGTGCATCGGAAACTACTGCAGGTCTTCCAGGGAACGATCAAAGCGTAGACTGTTTGAGAATTACCCCATGGAGGAAAGAGGGCATGGTGTCTGTTGTATTCAATAACGCTGCAATATCTGTGTTTCATCAACCCTCTGATAGTCCACAGATTACATATTGCCTCCAGATGTGCTTCGGAAACTACTACTGGTCTTCCAGGGAACGATCAAAGCGTAGACTGTATGAGACATTACTTTTATGGAGGAAAGTGCGCATGGTGACTGTTGTATCCAATCCCGATGCTATTTATGTGTTTCATCAACACTATGATAGTCCACAGATTACAGAATGCCACCAGATATGCATCACAAACTACTACTGGCATCCAGCTAACGATCAAATCGTAGACTGTTTGAGACATAATTCCCATGGAGGAAAGTGCGCATGGTGACTGTTGTACTCAATCCCGATGCAATTTCTGTGTTTCATCAACACTCTGATAGTCCACAGATTACAGAAAGCCTCGAGATGTGCATCGGAAACTACTGCTGGTCTTCCAGGGAACGATCAAAGCGTAGACTGTTAGAGACATTTTTCCCATGGAGGAAAGTGCGCATGGTGACTGTTGTATTCAATCCCGATGCAACTTCTGTGTTTCATCAACACTCAAATAGTCGACAGATTACAGAATGCCACCAGATGTGCATCGGAAACTACTACTGGTCTTCCAGGGGACGATCAAAGCGTAGAGACTTTGAGACATTACTCCCATTGTGAAAGGTTCGCATGGTGACTGTTGTATTCAATCCCTATGTAATTTCTGTGTTTCAACAACAGTCTGATAGTCCACCGATTACAGAATGCCTCCAGATGTGCATCGGAAACTACTACTGGTCTTCCAGGAAACGATCAAATAGTAGACTGTTTGAGACATTACTCTCATGGAGGAAAGTGCGCATGGTGACTGTTGTATTAAATCCCGATGCAATTTCTGTGTTTCATCAACACTCTGATAGTCCACAGATTACAGAATGCTACGAGACCTGCATCGGAAACTACTACTGGTTTTCCAGTGAACGATCAAACCGTAGACTGTTTGAGACATTACTCCCATGGAGGAAAGTGCGCTTGGTGAATGTTGTATTCAATCCCGATGCAATTTCTGTGTTTCATCAACAGTCTGATAGTCCACAGATTATAGAATGCCTCCAGATGTGCATCTTAAACTACTTCTGGTCTTCCAGGGAGCGATCAAAGCGTAGACTGTTTGAGACATTACTCCCATGGAGGAAATGCGCATGGTGACTGTCGTATTCAATCCCGATGCAATTTCTGTGTTTCATCAACACTCTGATAGTCTACAGATTACAGAATGCATCCAGATGTGCATCGGAAACTACTACTGGTCTTCCAGGAAACGATCAAAGCGTAGACTGTTTGAGACGTTACTCCCATGGAGGAAAGTGCGCATGGTGACTGTTGCATTCATTTCCGATGCAATGTCTGTGTTTCATCAACACTCTGATAGTCTACAGATTACAGAATGCCACTAGATGTGCATCGGAAACTACTACTGGTCTTCTAGGGAACGATCAATGCGTAGCCTGTTTGAGACACTGCTCCCTTGGAGGAAAGTGCGCATGGTGACTGTGTATTCAATCCGGATGCAATTTCTGTGTTTCATCAACACTCTGATAGTCCACAGATTACAGAATACCTCCAGATGTGCATCGGAAACTAACACAGGTCTTCCAGGGTACGATCAAAGCGTAGACTGTTTGTGACATTACTACCATGGAGGAAAGTGCGCATGGTGACTGTTGTATTCAATCCCGATGCAATTATTGTGTTTCAACAACACTTTGAAGGTCCACAGATTACAGAATGCCTCCAGATGTGCTGTGGAAACTACTACTGGTCTTCTAGGGAACGATCAAAGCGTAGACTGTTTGAGACATTACTCCCACGGAGGAAAGTGCGCATGGTGACTGTTGAATTCAATCCCGATGCAATATCTGTGTTTCATCAACACTCTGATAGTATACAGATTACAGAATGCCACGAGACGTGCATCGCAACTACTACTGGTCTTCCAGCGAACGATCAAAGCGTAGACTGGTTGAGTCATTACTCCCACGGAGGAAGGTGCGCATGGTGACTGTTGTATACAATCCCGATGTTATTTCTGTGTTTCATCAACACTCTGATAGTCCACAGATTACAGAATGCCTCCAGATGTGCTTCGGAAACTACTACTGGTCTTCCAGGGAACGATTAAAGCGTTGACTGTTTGAGACATTACTCCCACGGAGGTAAGTGCACTTGGTGACTGTAGTCAATCCCGATGCAATTTCTGTGTTTCATCAACAGTCTGATAGACCACAGATTACAGACTGCCTCCAGATGTGCGTCGGAAACTACTGCTGGTCTTCCAGGGAACGATCAAAGCGTAGACTGTTTGAGACACTGCTCCCTTGGAGGAAAGAGTGCATGGTGACTGTTGTATTCAATCCCGAGGCAATTTCTGTGCTTCAATCCACACTTTGAAGGTCCACAGATTACAGAATGATTCCAGATGTGCATCGGAAACTACTACTGGTCTTCCAGGGAACAATGAAAGCGTAGACTGTTTGAGAATAACCCTCATGGAGGAAAGTGCGCATGGTGACTGTTGTATTCAGTCCCGATGCAATTACTGTGTTTCCTCAACACTCTGATAGTCCACAGACAACAGATTGCCTCCAGATGTGCATCGGAAACTACTACTGGTTTTCCAGGGAACGATCAAAGCGTAGACTGTTTGAGACATTACTCCCATGGAGGGAAGTGCGCATGGTGACTGTTGTACTCAATCCCAATGCAATTTCTGTGTTTCATCAACACTCTGATAGCCCACAGATTGCAGAAAGCCTCGAGATGTGCATAGGAAACTACCACTGTTCTTCCAGGGAATGATCAAAGCGTAGACTTTTAGGGACATTACTCCCATGGAGGAAAGAGCGCATGGTGACTGTTGTATTCAATCCCGATGCAATTTCTGTGTTTCATCAACACTCTGATAGTCTACAGATCACAAAATGCCACCAGATGAGCATCGGAAACTACTACTGGTCTTCCAGGGAACGATGAAAGCGTAGACTGTTTGAGAAGTACCCCCATGGAGGAAAGTGCGCATGGTGACTGTTGTATTCAATCCCGATGTTATTTCTTTGTTTCATCAACGCTCTGATAGTCCACAGATTACACAAAACCTCGAGATGTGCATCGGAAACTACCACTGGTCTTCCTGGGAACGATCAAAGCGTAGACTGTTTCAGACATTACTCCCATGCATGAAAGTGCGCATGGTGTCTGTTGTATTCAATCCCGATGCTATTTCTGTGTTTCACCAACACTCTGATAGTCCACAGATTACTGAATGCCACCAGATGTGCATCGGAAACTACTACTGGTCTTCCAGGGAACGATCAAATTGTAGACTGTTTGAGAATTACCCCCATGGAGGAAAGTTCGCATGGTGACTGTTGTATTCAATCCCGATGCAATTTCTGTGTTTCATCAACACTCTGATAGTCCACAGGTAACAGATTGCTTCCAGATGTGCTTCGGAAACTACTACTGGTCTTCCAGGGAACGAACAAAGCGTAGACTGTTAGAAACATTACTTCCATGGAGAAAAGTGCGCATAGTGACTGTTGTATTCAATCCCGAGGCAATTTCTGTGTTTCAATCCACACTTTGAAGGTCCACAGAGTACAGAATGATTACAGATGAGCATCGGAAACTACTACTGGTCTTCCAGGGAACGATGAAAGCGTAGACTGTTTGAGAAGTACCCCCATGGAGGAAAGTGCGCATGGTGACTGTTGTATTCAATCCCGATGCAATTTCTTTGTTTCATCAACGCTCTGATAGTCCACAGATTACACAAAGCCTCGAGATGTGCATCGGAAACTACCACTGGTCTTCCAGGGAAAGATCAATGCGTAGACTGTTAGAGACTTTACTCCCATGGAGGAAAGAGCGCATGGTGACTGTTGTATTCAATCCCTTTGCAATTTCTGTGTTTCATCAACACTCTGATAGTCCACAGACAACAGATTGCCTCCAGATGTGCTTCGGAAACTACTACTGGTCTTCCAGGGAACGATCAAAGCGTAGACTGTTTGAGACACTGCTCCCTTGGAGGAGAGTGCGCATGGTAACTGTTGTATTGAATCCCGATGCAATATCTGTGTTTCGTCAACACTCTGATAGTCCACAGATTACAGAATGCCTCCAGATTTGCATCGGAAACTACTACTGGTCTTCTCGGGAACGATCAAAGCGTAGACTCTCTGAGGGTTACTCCCATGGAGGAAAGTGCGCATGGTGACTGTTATATTCAATTCCGATGCAATTTCTGTGTTTCATCAACACTCAGCTAGTCCACAGATTACAGAATGCATCCAGATATGCATCGGAAACTATTACTGGTCTTCCAGGGAATAATCAAATCGTAGACTGTTAGAGACATAACTACAATGGAGGAAAGTGCGAATGCTGACTGTTATATTCAATTCCGATGCCATTTCTGTGTTTCAACAACACTCAGATAGTCCACAGATTACAGAATGCTTCCAGATGTGCATCGGAAACTACTACTGGTCTTCCAGGGAATGATCAAAGCGTAGACTGTTTGAGACATTACTTTTATGGAAGGAAGTGTGCATGGTGACTGTTGTATTCAATCCCGATGCAATATCTGTGTTTCATCAACACTCTGATAGTCCACAGATTACAGAATGCCTCCAGATGTGCATCGGTAACTACTACTGGTCTTCCAGGGAACGATCAAAGCGTTTGAGACATCACGCCCATGGAGTAAAGTGCGCATGGTGCCTGTTGTATTCAATCCCGAGGCAATTTCTGTGTTTCAATCCACACTTTGAAGGACCAGAGATTACAGAATACCTCCAGATGTGCATCGGAAACTACTACTGGTCTTCAAGGGAACGATCAAAGCGTAGACTGTTTGAGAATTACCCCATGGAGGAAAGAGGGCATGGTGTCTGTTGTATTCAATCCCGTTGCAATATCTGTGTTTCATTAACACTCCGATAGTCTTCAGATTACAGATTGCCTCCAGATGTGCTTCGGAAACTACTACTGGTCTTCCAGGGAACGATCAAAGCGTAGACTGTTTGAGACATTACTTTTATGGAGGAAAGTGCGCATGGTGACTGTTGTATTCAATCCCGATGCAATTTCCGTGTTTCATCAACACTATGATGGTCCACAGATTACAGAATGCCTCCAGATATGCATCGGAAACTACTACTGGTCTTCCAGGAAACGATCAAAGCGTAGACTGTTTGAGACGTTACTCCCATGGAGGAAAGTGCGCATGGTGACTGTTGCATTCATGTCCGATGCAATGTCTGCGTTTCATCAACACTCTGATAGTCTACAGATTAAAGAATGCCACTAGATGTGCATTGGAAACTACTGCTGGTCGTCCAGGGAACTATAAAAGCGTAGACTGTTTGAGACATTATTCCCATGGAGGAAAGTGCGCATGGTCACTGTTGTACTCAATCCCGATGATATTTCTGTGTTTCATTAACACTCTGATAGTCCACAGATTACAGAAAGCCTCGAGATGTGCATCGGAAACTACTACTGGTCTTCCAGGGGCGATCAAAGCGTAAACACTTTGGGACATTACTCCCATTGTGAAAGGTGCGCATTGTGACTGTTGTATTCAATCCCTATGCAATTGCTGTGTTTCAACAACAGTCTGATAGTCCACCGATTACAGAATGCCTCCAGATGTGCATCGGAAACTACTACTGGTCTTCCAGGAAACGATCAAAGCGTAGACTGTTTGAGACGTTACTCCCATGGAGGAAAGTGCACATGGTGACTGTTGCATTCATTTCCGACGCAATGTCTGTGTTTCATCAACACTCTGATAGTCTACAGATTACAGAATGCCACTAGATGTGCATCGGAAACTACTACTGGTCTTCTAGGGAACGATCAAAGCGTAGACTGTTTGAGACACTGCTCCCTTGGAGGAAAGTGCGCATGGTGACTGGGTATTCAATCCGGATGCAATTTCTGTGTTTCATCAACACTCTGATAGTCTACAGATTACAGAATGCCACGAGACGTGCATTGCAACTACTACTGGTCTTCCAGCGAACGATCAAATCGTAGACTGTTTGAGACATTACTCCCACGGAGGAAGGTGCGCATGGTGACTGTTGTATTCAATCCCGATGTTATTTCTGTGTTTCATCAACACTCTGATAGTCCACAGATTACAGAATGCCTCCAGATGTGCTTCGGAAACTAGTACTGGTCTTCCAGGGAACGATTAAAGCGTAGACTGTTTGAGACATTACTCCCACGGAGGTAAGTGCACTTGGTGACTGTAGTCAATCCCGATGCAATTTCTGTGTTTCATCAACAGTCTGATAGGCCACAGATTACAGACTGCCTCCAGATGTGCATCGGAAACTACTGCTGGTCTTCCAGGGAACGATCAAAGCGTAGACTGTTTGAGACATTACTCCCATGGAGGTAAGTGCGCATGGTGACTGTTGAATTCAATCCCGATGCAATTTCTGTGTTTCATCAACACTTTGAAGGTCCACAGATTACAGAATGCCTCCAGATGTGCATCGGAAACTACTACTGGTCTTCCAGGGAACGATAAAAGCGTAGACTGTTTGAGACACTGCTCCCTTGGAGGAAAGTGCGCATGGTGACTGTTGTATTGAATCCCGATGATATATCTGTGTTTCATCAACACTCTGATAGTCCACAGATTACGGAATGCCTCCAGATGTGCATCGGAAACTACTACTGGTCTTCTAGGGAACGATCAAAGCGTACCCTGTGTCAGGGTTACTCCCATGGAGGAAAGTGCGCATGGTGATCGTTATATTCAATTCCGATGCAATTTCTGTGTTTCTTCAACACTCAGATAGTCCACAGATTACAGAATGCCTCCAGATGTGCATCGGAAACTAACACTGGTCTTCCAGGGAACGATCAAATCGTAGACTCTTTGAGACATTACTACCTTGGAGGAAAGTTCGCATGGTGACTGTAGTATTCAATCCCGATGCAATTACTGTGTTTCATCAACACTTTGAAGGTCCACAGATTACAGAATGACTCAAGATGTGCATCGGAAACTACTACTGGTCTTCCAGGGAACGATCAAAGCGTAGACTGTTTGAGACACTGCTCCCTTTTAGGAAAGTGCGCATGGTGACTGTTATATTCAATTCCGATGAAATTTCTATGTTTCATCAACACTCAGATAGTCCACAGAATACAGAATGCTTCCAGATGTGCATCGGAAACTACTACTGGTCTTCCAGGGAATGATCAAAGCGTAGACTGTTTGAGACTTTACTTTTATGGAGGAAAGTGTGCATGGTGACTGTTGTATTCATTCCCGATGCAATTTCCATGTTTCATCAACACTCTGATAGTCCACACATTACAGAATGCCTCCAGATGTGCATCGGTAACTACTACTGGTCTTCCAGGGAACGATCAAAGCGTAGACTGTTTGAGACGTGGCTCCCATGGAGAAAAGTGCGCTTGGTGACTGTTGTATTCAATCCCGATGCAATATCTGTGTTGCATCAACATTGTGATAGTCTACAGATAACAGAATGCCTTCAGATGTGCTTTCGAAACTAATACTGGTCTTCCAGGGAACGATCAAAGCGTACACTGTTTGAGACATTACTTTTACGTAGGAAAGTGCGCATGGTGACTGTTGTAGTCAATCCCGAGACAATTTCTGTGTTTCAATCCACACTTTGAAGGTCCACAGATTACAGAATGATTCCAGATGAGCATCGGAAACTACTACTGGTCTTCCAGGGAACGATGAAAGCGTAGACTGTTTGAGAATTACCCCCATGGAGGAAAGTGCGCATGGTGACTGTTGTATTCAATCCCGATGCAATTTCTGTGTTTCATCAACACTCTGATAGTCCACAGATTACACAAAGCCTCGAGATGTGCATCGGAAACTACCACTGGCCTTCCAGGGAAAGATCAATGCGTAGACTGTTAGAGACTTTACTCCCATGGAGGAAAGAGCGCATGGTGACTGTTGTATTCAATCCCTTTGCAATTTCTGTGTTTCATCAACACTCTGATAGTCAACAGACAACAGATTGCCTTCAGATGGGCTTCGGAAACTACTACTCGTCTTCCAGGGAACGATCAAAGCGTACACTGTTTGAGACATTAGTCCCACGGAGGAAAGTGCGGATGGTGTCTGTTGTACGCAATCCCGATGCAATTTCTGTGTTTCATCAACACTCTGATAGTCCACAGGTAACAGATTGCTTCCAGATGTGCTTCGGAAACTACTACTGGTCTACCAGGGAACGATCAAAGCGTAGACTGTTAGAGACATTAATCCCATGGAAGAAAGTGCGCATGGTGACTGTTGTACTCAATCCCGATGCAATTTCTGTGTTTCATCAACGCTCTGATAGTCCACAGATTACAGAAAGCCTCGAGATGTGCATCGGAAACTGCCACTGGTCTTCCAGTGAATGATCAATGCGTAGACTGTTAGAGACTTTACTCCCATGGAGGAAAGAGCGCATGGTGACTGTTGTATTCAATCCCTATGCTATTTCTGTGTTTCATCAACACTCTGATAGTCCACAGACAACAGATTGCCTCCAGACGTGCTTCGGAAACTACTAATGGTCTTCCAGGGAACGATCAAAGCGTAGACTGTTTGAGACATCAGTCCCATGGAGGAAAGTGCGCATGGTGACTGTTGTACTCAATCCCGATGCAGTTTCAGTGTTTCATCAACACTCTGATAGTATACAGATAACAAAATGCCACCAGATGTGCATCTGAAACTACTACTGAACTCCCAGGAAACGATCAAAGCGTAGACTGTTTGAGACATTGCTCCCATGGAGGAAAGTGCGCATGGTGACTGCTGTATTCAATCCCGATGCAATTTCTGTGTTTCATCAACAATCTGATAGTCTACAGATTAAAGAATGCCACCAGGTGTGCATCGGAAACTACTACTGGTATTCCAGTGAACGATCAAAGCGTTGACCGTTTGAGACATTACTCCCGTGGAGGAAAATGCGGTTGGTGACTGTTGTATTCAATCCCGATGCAATATCTGTGTTCATCAACATTGTGATAGTCTACAGATAACAGAATGCCTTCAGATGTGCTTTCGAAACTAATACTGGTCTTCCAGGGAACGATCAAAGCGTACACTGTTTGAGACATTACTTTTACGTAGGAAAGTGCGCATGGTGACTGTTGTATTCAATCCCGATGCAATTTCTGTGTTTCATCAACACCCTGATAGTCCACAGATTACAGAATGCCACCAGATGGGCATCGCAAACTACTACTGGTTTTCCAGGGAAAGATCAAAGTGTAGACTGCTTGAGACGTTACACCCATGGAGGAAAGTGCGCATGGTTACCGTTGTATTCAGTCCCGATGCAATTACTGTGTTTCATCAACACTCTGATAGTCCACAGATTACAGAATGACTCCAGATTTGCATCGGAAACTAATACTGGTCTTCCAGGGAACGATCAAATCTTAGACTGTTTGAGACTTTACTCCCATGATGGAAAGTGCGCATGGTGACTGTTGTATTCAATCCCGAGACAATTTCTGTGTTTCAATCCACACTTTGAAGGTCCACAGATTACAGAATGATTCCAGATGAGCATCGGAAACTACTACTGGTCTTCCAGGGAACGATGAAAGCGTAGACTGTTTGAGAATTACCCCTATAGAGGAAAGTGCGCATGGTGACTGTTGTATTCAATCCCGATGCAATTTCTGTGTTTCATCAACGCTTTGATATTCCACAGATTACACAAAGCCTCGAGATGTGCATCGGAAACTACCACTGGCCTTCCAGGGAAAGATCAATGCGTAGACTGTTAGACACTTTACTCCCATGGAGGAAACAGCGCATGGTGACTGTTGTATTCAATCCCTTTGCAATTTCTGTGTTTCATCAACACCCTGATAGTCCGCAGACAACAGATTGCCTCCAGATGTGCCTCGGAAACTACTACTGGTCTTCCAGGGAACGATCAAAGCGTACACTGTTTGAGACATTAGTCCCACGGAGGAAAGTGCGCATGGTGTCTGTTGTACGCAATCCCGATGAAATTTCTGTGTTTCATCAACACTCTGATAGTCCACAGATTACAGAAAGCCTCGAGATGTGCATCGGAAACTGCCACTGGTCTTCCAGGGAATGATCAATGCGTAGACTGTTAGAGACTTTACTCCCATGGAGGAAAGAGCGCATGGTGACTGTTGTATTCAATCCCTATGCTATATCTGTGTTTCATCAACACTCTGATAGTCCACAGACAACAGTTTGCCTCCAGATGTGCTTCGGAAACTACTACTGGTCTTCCAGGGAACGATCAAAGCGTAGACTGTTTGAGACATCAGTCCCATGGAGGAAAGTGCGCATGGTGACTGTTGTACTCAATCCCGATGCAGTTTCAGTGTTTCATCAACAGTCTGATAGTCCACAGATTACAGAATGCCTCCAGATGTGCATCGGAAACTACCACTGTTCTTCCAGGGAATGATCAAAGCGTAGACTTTTAGAGACATTACTCCCATGGAGGAAAGAGCGCATGGTGACTGTTGTATTCAATCCCGATGCAATTTCTGTGTTTCATCAACACTCTGATAGTCTACACACCACAAAATGCCACCAGATGTGCATCGGAAACTACTACTGGTCTCCCAGGAAACGACCAAAGCGTAGACTGTTTGAGACGTGGCTCCCATGGAGAAAAGTGCGCTTGGTGACTGTTGTATTCAATCCCGATGCAATATCTGTGTTCATCAACATTGTGATAGTCTACAGATAACAGAATGCCTTCAGATGTGCTTTCGAAACTAATACTGGTCTTCCAGGGAACGATCAAAGCGTACACTGTTTGAGACATTACTTTTACGTAGGAAAGTGCGCATGGTGCCTGTTGTATTCAATCCCGATGCAATTTCTGTGTTTCATCAACACCCTGATAGTCCACAGATTACAGAATGCCACCAGATGGGCATCGCAAACTACTACTGGTTTTCCAGGGAAAGATCAAAGTGTAGACTGCTTGAGACGTTACACCCATGGAGGAAAGTGCGCATGGTTACCGTTGTATTCAGTCCCGATGCAATTACTGTGTTTCATCAACACTCTGATAGTCCACAGATTACAGAATGACTCCAGATGTGCATCGGAAACTAATACTGGTCTTCCAGGGAACGATCAAATCTTAGACTGTTTGAGACTTTACTCCCATGATGGAAAGTGCGCATGGTGACTGTTGTATTCAATCCCGAGACAATTTCTGTGTTTCAGTCCACACTTTGAAGGTCCACAGATTACAGAATGATTCCAGATGAGCATCGGAAACTACTACAGGTCTTCCAGGGAACGATGAAAGCGTAGACTGTTTGAGAATTACCCCTATGGAGGAAAGTGCGCATGGTGACTGTTGTATTCAATCCCGATGCAATTTCTGTGTTTCATCAACGCTCTGATATTCCACAGATTACACAAAGCCTCGAGATGTGCATCGGAAACTACCACTGGCCTTCCAGAGAAAGATCAATGCGTAGACTGTTAGACACTTTACTCCCATGGAGGAAACAGCGCATGGTGACTGTTGTATTCAATCCCTTTGCAATTTCTGTGTTTCATCAACACCCTGATAGTCCACAGACAACAGATTGCCTCCAGATGTGCTTCGGAAACTACTACTGGTCTTCCAGGGAACGATCAAAGCGTACACTGTTTGAGACATTAGTCCCACGGAGGAAAGAGCGCATGGTGTCTGTTGTACGCAATCCCGATGAAATTTCTGTGTTTCATCAACACTCTGATAGTCCACAGATTACAGAAAGCCTCGAGATGTGCATCGGAAACTGCCACTGGTCTTCCAGGGAAAGATCAATGCGTAGACTGTTAGAGACTTTACTCCCATGGAGGAAAGAGCGCATGGTGACTGTTGTATTCAATCCCTATGCTATATCTGTGTTTCATCAACACTCTGATAGTCCACAGACAACAGTTTGCCTCCAGATGTGCTTCGGAAACTACTACTGGTCTTCCAGGGAACGATCAAAGCGTAGACTGTTTGAGACATCAGTCCCATGGAGGAAAGTGCGCATGGTGACTGTTGTACTCAATCCCGATGCAGTTTCAGTGTTTCATCAACAGTCTGATAGTATACAGATGACAAAATGCCACCAGATGTGCATCGGAAACTACTACTGAACTCCCAGGAAACGATCAAAGCGTAGACTGTTTGAGACATTGCTCCCATGGAGGAAAGTGCGCATGGTGACTGTTGTATTCAATCCCGATGCAATTTCTGTGTTTCATCAACACTCTGATAGTCTACAGATTACAGAATACCACCAGATGTGCATCGGAAACTACTACTGGTCTTCCAGTGAACGATCAAAGCGTTGACCGTTTGAGACATTACTCCCGTGGAGGAAAATGCGGTTGGTGACTGTTGTATTCAATCCCGATGCAATATCTGTGTTTCATCAACACTCTGATAGTCCACAGATTACAGAAAGCCTCGAGATGTGCATCGGAAACTACTACTGGTCTTCCAGGGAACGATCAAAGCGTAGACTATTAGAGACATTACTCCCATTGAGGGAGGTGCGCATGGTGACTGTTGTCTTCAATCCCGATGCAATTTCTGTGTTTCATCAACAGTCTGATAGTCCACAGATTACAGAATGCCTCCAGATGTGCATCGGAATCTACTACTGATCTTCCATGGAACGATCAAAACGTAGACTGTTTGAGACATTACTCCCATGGAGGAAGGTGCGCATGGTGATTGTTGTATTCAATCCCGATGAATTTCTGTGTTTCACCAACACCCTAATGGTCCATAGATAACAGATTGCCTCCAGATGTGCGTCGGAAACTACTACTGGTCTTCCAGGGAACGATCAAAGCGTAGACTGTTTGAGACATTACTCCCATGGAGGAAACTGCGCATGGAGACTGTTGTATTCAATCCCGATGCAATTTCTGTGTTTCATCAACACTCTGATAGTCCACAGATTACAGAAAGCCTCCAGATGTGCATCGGAAACTACTACTGGACTTCCAGGGAACGATCAAAGCGTAGACTATTAGGGACATTACTCCCATGGAGGAAAGTGCGCATGGTGACTGTTGTATTGAATCCCGGTGCATATACTGTGTTTCATTAACACTCTGATAGTCTACACATTACAGAATGCCACCAGATGTGTATCGGAAACTACTACTGGTCTTCCAGGGAATGATCAAAGCGTAGATTGTTTGAGACAATACTCCCGTTGAGGAAAGTGCGCATGGTGACTGTTGTATTCAATCCCGATGCAATTTCTGTGTTTCATCAACACTCTGATAGCCCACAGATTACAGAATGCCTCCAGATGTGCATCGGAAACTACTACTGGTCCTCCAGGGAACGATCAAAGCGTAGACTGCTTGACAATTACTCCCATGGAGGAATGTGCGCATGGTGACTGTTGAATTCAATCCCGATGCAATTTCTGTGTTTCATCAACACTCAGATAGTCCACAGATTACAGAATGCCTCCAGATGTGCATCGGAAACTACTACTGGTCATCTAGGGAACGATCAAAGCGTAGACTGTTTCACGGTTACTCCCATGGAGGAAAGTGCGCATGGTGACTGTTATATCCAACTCCGATGCAATTTCTGTGTTTCATCAACACTCAGATAGTCCACAGATTACAGAATGTCTCCAGATGTGCATCGGAAACTACTACTGGTCATCCAGGGAATGATCAAAGCGTATACTGTTTGAGACTTTACTTTTATGGAGGAAAGTGTGCATGGTGACTTTTGTATTCAATCCCTATGCAATTTACGTGTTTCATCAACACTCTGATAGTCCACAGACAACAGATTGCCTCCAGATGTGCTTCGGAAACTTCTACTGGTCTTCCAGGGAACGATAAAAGCGTAGACTGTTTGAGACATTAGTTCCGTGGAGGAAAGTGCGCATGGTCACTGTTGTACTCAATCCCGATGCAATATCTGTGTTTCATCAATACTCTGATAGTATACAGATTACAAAATGCCACCAGATGTGCATCGGAAAGTACTACTGAAGTCCCAGGAAACGATCAAAGCGTAGACTGTTTGAGACATTACTTTTACGGAGGAAAGTGCGCATGGTGACAGTTGTATTCAATCCCGATGCAATTTCTGTGTTTCATCAACACCCAGATAGTCCACAGATCACAGAATGCCACCAGATGGCCATCGCAAACTACTACTGGTCTTCCAGGGAACGATCAAAGCGTAGACTATTAGAGACATTACTCCCATTGAGGAAGGTGCGCATGGTGACTGTTGTATTCAATCCCGATGCAATTTCTGTGTTTCATCAACACTCTGATAGTCCACAGATTACAGTATGCCTCCAGATGTGCATCGGAATCTACTACTGATCTTAAATGGAACGATCAAAACGTAGACTGTTTGAGACATTACTCCCATGGAGGAAAGTGCGCATGGTAATTGTTGTATTCAATCCCGATGAATTTCTGTGTTTCACCAACACTCTAGTGGTGCACAGGTTACAGAATGCCTCCAGAAGTGCAACGGAAACTACTACTGGTCTGCCAGGGAACGATCAAAGCGTAGACTGTTTGAGACATAACTCCCATGGAGGAAACTGCGCAAGGAGACTGTTGTATTCAATCCCGATGCAATTTCTGTGTTTCATCAACACTCTGATAGTCCACAGATTACAGAAAGCCTCCAGATGTGCATCGGAAACTACTACTGGACTTCCAGGGAACGATCAAAGTGTAGACTATTAGAGACATTACTCCCATGGAGGAAAGTGCGCATGGTGACTGTTATATTCAATTCCGATGCAATTTCTGTGTTTCATCAACACTCAGATGGTCCACAGATTACAGAATGCTTCCAGATGTGCATCGGAAACTACTACAGGTATTCCAGGGAATGATCAAATCGTAGACTGTTAGAGACATTACTCCCATGGAGGAAAGTGCGCATGGTGACTGTTATATTCAATTCCGATGCAATTTCTGTGTTTCATCAACACTCAGATAGTCCACAGATTACAGAATGCCACCAGATGGGCATCGCAAACTACTACTGGTTTACCAGGGAAGGATCAAAGCGTAGACTGCTTGAGACATTACACCCATGGAGGAAAGTGCGCATGGTTACCGTTGTATTCAGTCCCGATGCAATTACTGTGTTTCATCAACACTCTGATAGTCCGCAGATTACAGAATGACTCCAGATGTGCATCGGAAGCTAATACTGGTCTTCCAGGGAACGATCAAAGCTTAGACTGTTTGAGACTTTACTCCCATGATGGAAAGTGCGCATGGTGACTGTTGTATTCAATCCCGAGACAATTTCTGTGTTTCAATCCACACTTTGAAGGTCCACAGATTACAGAGTGATTCCAGATGAGGATCGGAAACTACTACTGGTCTTCCAGGGAACGATGAAAGCGTAGACTGTTTGAGAATTACCCCCATGAAGGAAAGTGCGCATGGTGACTGTTGTATTCACTCCCGATGCAATTTCTGTGTTTCATCAACGCTCTGATAGTCCACAGATTACACAAAGCCTCGAGATGTGCATCGGAAACTACCACTGGCCTTCCAGGGAAAGATCAATGCGTAGACTGTTACAGACTTTACTCCCAAGGAGGAAAGAGCGCATGGTGACTGTTGTATTCAATCCCTTTGCAATTTCTGTGTTTCATCAACACTCTGATAGTCCACAGACAACAGATTGCCTCCAGATGTGCTTCGGAAACTACTACTGGTCTTCCAGGGAACGATCAAAGCGTACACTGTTTGAGACATTAGTCCCACGGAGGAAAGTGCGCATGGTGTCTGTTGTACGCAATCCCGATGCAATTTCTGTGTTTCATCAACACTCTGATAGTCCACAGGTAACAGATTGCTTCCATATGTGCTTCGGAAACTACTACTGGTCTTCCAGGGAACGATCAAAGCGTAGACTGTTAGAGACATTAATCCCATGGAGGAAAGTGCGCATGGTGACTGTTGTACTCAATCCCGATGCAATTTCTGTGTTTCATCAACGCTCTGATAGTCCACAGATTACTGAAAGCCTCGAGATGTTCATCGGAAACTGCCACTGGTCTTCCAGGGAAAGATCAATGCGTAGACTGTTAGAGACTTTACTCCCATGGAGGAAAGAGCGCATGGTGACTGTTGTATTCAATCCCTATGCTATTTCTGTGTTTCATCAACACTCTGATAGTCCACAGACAACAGATTGCCTCCAGATGTGCATCGGAAACTACTACTGGTCTTCCAGGGAACGATCAAAGCGTAGACTGTTTGAGACATCAGTCCCATGGAGGAAAGTGCGCATGGTGACTGTTGTACTCAATCCCGATGCAGTTTCAGTGTTTCATCAACACTCTGATAGTATACAGATAACAAAATGCCACCAGATGTGCATCGGAAACTACTACTGAACTCCCAGGAAACGATCAAAGCGTAGATTATTAGAGACATTACTCCCATTGAGGGAGGTGCGCATGGTGACTGTTGTCTTCAATCCCGATGCAATTTCTGTGTTTCATCAACAGTCTGATAGTCCACAGATTACAGAATGCCTCCAGATGTGCTTCGGAAACTACTACTGGTCTTCCAGGGAACGATCAAAGCGTAGACTGATAGAGACATTACTCCCATGGAGGAAAGTGCGCATGGTGACTGTTGTATTCAATCCCGAGGCAATTTCTGTGTTTCAATCCACACTTTAAAGGTCCAGAGATTACAAAATGCCTCCAGATGTGCATCGGAAACTACTACTGGTCTTCCAGGGAACGATCAAAGCGTAGACTGTTTGAGAAATACCCCATGGTGGAAAGTGGGCATGGTGTCTGTTGTATTCAATCCCGCTGCAATATATGTGTCTCATCAACACTCTGGCAGTCCACAGATTACAGATTGCCTCCAGATGTGCTTCGGAAACTACTACTGGTCTTCCAGGGAACGATCAAAGCGTAGACTGTTAGAGACATTACTCCCATGGAGGAAAGTGAGCATGGTGACTGTTGTATTCAATCCCGAGGCAAATTCTGTGTTTCAATCCACACTTTGAAGGTCCACAGATTACAGAATGATTCCAGATGAGCATCGGAAACTACTACTGGTCTTCCAGGGAACAATGAAAGCGTAGACTGTTTGAGAATTACCCTCATGGAGGAAAGTGCACATGGTGACTGTTGTATTCAATCCCGATGCAATTTCTGTGTTTCCTCAACACTCTTATAATCCACAGACAACAGATTGCCTCCAGATGTGCTTCGGAAACTACTACTGGTTTTCCAGGGAACGATCAAAGCGTAGACTGTTTGAGACATTACTCCCATGGAGGAAAGTGCGCATGGTGACTGTTGTACTCAATCCCGATGCAATTTCTGTGTTTCATCAACACTCTAATAGTCCACAGATTACAGAAAGCCTCGAGATGTGCATCGGAAGCTACCACTGGTCTTCCAGGGAGATCAAAGCGTAGACTTTTAGAGACATTACTCCCATGGAGGAAAGAGCGCATGGTGACTGTTGTATTCAATCCCGATGCAATTTCTGTGTTTCATCAACACTCAGATAGTCTACAGATCACAAAATGCCAATAGATATGCATCGGAAACAACTACTAGTTTCCCAGGAAACGATCAAAGCGTAGACTGTTTGAGACATGGCTCCCATGGAGAAAAGTGCGCATGGTGACTGTTGTATTCAATGCCGATGCAATTTCTGTGTTTCATCAACATTGTGATAGTCCACAGATAACAGAATGCCTTCAGATGTGCTTTCGAAACTAATACTGGTCTTCCAGGGAACGATAAAAGCGTAGACTGTTTGAGAAATTACTTTTACGTAGGAAAGTGCGTATGGTGACTGTTGTATTCAATACCGATGCAATTTCTGTGTTTCATCAACACCCTGATAGTCCACAGGTAACAGATTGCTTCCAGATGTGCTTCGGAAACTACTGCTGGTCTTCCAGGGAACGATCAAAGCGTAGACTGCCTGAGACATTACTCCCATGGAGGAAAGTGCGCATGGTTACCGTTGTATTCAATCCCGATGCAATATCTGTGTTTCATCAACAGTCTGATAGTCCACAGATTACAGAATGACTCCAGGTGCGCATCGGAAACTACTACTGGTCTTCCAGGGAATGATCAAGGCGTAGACTGTTTGAGACTTTACTCCCATGAAGGAAAGTGCGCATGGTGACTGTTGTATTCAATCCTAAGGCAATTTCTGTGTTTCAATCCACACTTTGAAGGTCCACAGATTACAGAATGATTCCAGATGTGCATCGGAAACTACTACTGGTCTTCCAGGGATCGATCAAAGCGTAGACTGTTTGATAATTAATCCCATGCAGGAAAGTGCGGATGGTGACTGTTGTATTCAATCCCGAAGCAATTTCTGTGTTTCATCAACACTCCGATAGTCCGCAGATTACAGAATGCCACCAGATGTGCATCGGAAACTACAACAGGTCTTCCCGGGAACGATCAAAGCGTAGACTGTTTGAGACATACCTCCCGTGGAGGAAAGTGCGCATGGTGACTGTTGTATTCATTCCCGATGCATTTTCTGTGTTTCATCAATACTCTGATAGTCCACAGTTTACAGAATGGCGTAAAATATGCATCGGAAACTACTACTGGTCCTCCAGGGAACGATCAAATCGTAGACTGTTTGAGAATTACTCCCATGGAGGAAAGTGCGCATGCTGACTGTTGTATTCAATCCCGAGGCAATGTCTGTGTTTCATCAACACTCTGATAGTCCACAGATTACAGAAAGCCTCCAGATGTGCATCGGAAACTACTACTGGTCTTCCAGGGAACGATCAAAGCGAAGACTGTTTGAGACATTACTCCCATGGAGGAAACTGCGCATGGTGACTGTTTTATTCAATCCCGATGCAATGTCTGTGTTTCATCAACACTCTGATAGTCCACAGATTACAGAATGCCTCCAGATGTGCATCGCAAACAACTACTGGTCTTCCTGCGAACGATCAAAGCGTAGACTGTTTGAGACATTACTCCCATGGAGGAAAGTTTGCATGGTTACTGTTGTATTCAATCCCGATGGAATATCTGTGTTTCATCAACACTCTGATAGTCCACAGATTACAGAATGCCTCCAGATGTTCATCGGAATCTACTACAGGTCTTCCAGGGAACGATCAAAGCGTAGACTGTTTGAGACATCACTTTTATGGAGGAATGTGCGCATGGTGATTGTTGTATTCAATCCCGATGCAATTTCTGTGTTTCATCAACACTCTAATAGTCCACAGATTACAGAATGCCTCCAGATGTGCATCGGAAACTACTACTCGTCTTCCAGGGAACGATCAATGTGTAAACTCTTTGAGACATTACTCCCATGGAGGAAAGTGCGAATGGTGAATGTTGTATTCAATCCCGATGCATTTTCTGTGTTTCATCAACACTCTGATAGTCCACAGATTACAGAATGCCACGAGATGTGCATCGGAAACTACTACTGTCTTCCAGGGAACGATCAAAGCGTAGACAGCTTGAGAATTACTCCCATGGAGGAAAGTGCACATGGTGACTGTTGTATTCAATCCAGATGTAATTTCTGTGTTCCATCAACACTCTGATAGTCCACAGATTACAAGAAAGCCTCCTGATGTGTAACGGAAACTACTGCTGCTCTTCCAGATAACGATCAAAGCGAAGACTGTTTGAGACATGACTCCCATGGAATAAAGTGCGCATGGTGACTGTTGTATTCAATCCCGATGCATTTTCTGTGTTTCATCAACATTCTGATAGTCTACAAATTACAGTATGCCACCAGATGTGCATCGGAAACTACTACTGGTCTTCCAGGGAACGATCAAAGCGTAGACTGTTTGAGACTTTAAACCTGTATAGGAATGTGCGCTTGGTGACTGTTGTATTCAATCCCGATGCAATTTCTGTGTTTCATCAACACTGTGATAGTGAACAGATTACAGAATGCCTAAAGATGTTCATCGGAAACTACTACTGGTCTTCCAGGGAACGATCAAATCGTAGACTGTTTGAGACATTACTACCGTTGAGGAAAGTGCGCATGGTGACTATTGTATTCAATCCCGATGCAATTTCTGTGTTTCATCAACACTCTGATAGTCCTCAGATTACAGAATGCCACCAGATGTGCATCGGAAACTACTACTGGTCTTCCAGGGAACGATCAAACCGCAGACTGTTTGAGACATACCTCCCGTGGAGGAAAGTGCGCATGGTGACTGTTGTATTCAATCCCGATGCAATTTCTGAGTTTCATCAATACTCTGATAGTCCATAGATTTCTGAATGCCACCAGATGTGCATAGGAAATACTACTGGTCTTCCAGGGAACGATCAATGCTTAGACTGCTTGAGAATTACTCCTATGGAGGAAAGTGCGCATTGTGACTGTTGTATTCCATCCCGATGCAATTTCTGTGTTTCATCAACACTCTGATAGTCCACAGATTACAGAATGCCTCCAGATGTGCATCGGAAACTACTACTGGTCTTCCAGGGAACGAACAAAGCGTAGACTGTTTGAGACATTACTCCCATGGAGGAAGATGCACATGGTGAGTGTCGTATTCAACAGTGATACAATTTCTGTGTTTTATCAACACTCTGATAGTCCACAGATTAAAGAATGCCTCCAGATGTGCATCGGAAACTACTACTGGTCTTCCAGGGAACGATCAAAGCGTAGACTGTTTCAGACATTACACCCATGGAGGAAATTGCGGATGGTGACTGTTTTATTCAATCCCGATGCAATTTCTGTGTTTCATCAAGTCTCTGATACTCCACAGATTACAGAATGCCTCCAGATGTGCATCGGAAACTACTACTGGGCTTCCAGGGAACGAATAAAGCGTAGACTGTTTGAGACATTGCTTTTATGGAAGAAACAGCTCATGGTGACTGTTGTATTCAATCCCGATGCAATTACTGTGTTTCATCAAGACTCTGATAGTCCACAGACTACAGAATGCCTCCAGATGTGCATCGGAAACTACTACTGGTCTTCCAGGAAACGATCAAAGCGTAGGCTGTTTGAGACATTACTTTTATGGAGGAATGTACGCATGGTGACTGTTGTATTCAATCCCGAAGCATTTTCTGTGTTTTATCAACACTCTGATAGTCCACAGATTACAGAATGCCACGAGATGTACTTCGGAAACTACTACTGGTCTACCCGGGAACGATCAAAGCGTAGACTGCTTGAGACATTACTCTCATGGATGAAAGTGCGCATGGTGACTGTTGTATTCAATCCCGATGCAATTTCTGTGTTTCATCAACACTCTGATAGTCCACAGATTACAGAATGCCACCAGATGTGCATAGGAAATACTACTGGTCTTCCAGGGAACGATCAATGCGTAGACTGCTTGAGAATTACTCCTATGGGTGAAAGTGCGCATTGTGACTGTTGTATTCAATCCCGAAGCAATTTCTGTGTTTCATCAACACTCTGATAGTCCACAGATTACAGAATTCCTCCAGATGTGCATCGGAAACTACTACTGGTCTTCCAGGGAACGATCAAAGCGTAGACTGTTTGAGACATTACTCAAATGGAGGAAGGTGCACATGGTGAGTGTTGTATTCAAACTAGAAACAATTTCTATGTTTCATCAACACTCTGATAGTCCACAGATTACAGAATGCATCCAGATGTGCATCGGAAACTACTACTGGTCTTCCAGGGAACGATCAAATCGTAGACTGTTTGGGACATTACTCCTATGGAGGAAAGTGCGCATGGTGACTGATGTATTCAATCCCGATGCAATTTCTGTGTTGCATCAACACTCTGAAAGTCCACAGATTACAGAATGCGTCCAGATGTTAATCGGAAACTACTACTGGTCTTCCCTGGGAACGATCAAAGCGTAGACTGTTTCAGACATTACACCCATGGAGGAAAGTGCGGATGGTGACTGTTTTATTCAATCCCGATGTAATTTCTGTGTTTCATCAACCCTCTGATAGTCCACAGATTACAGAATGCCTCCAGATGTGCATCGGAAACTGCTACTTGTCTTCCAGGGAACGAATAAAGCGTAGACCGTTTGAGACATTGCTTTTATGGAAGAAACAGCGCATGGTGACTGTTGTATGCAATCCCGATGCAATTTCTGTGTTTCATCAACACTCTGATAGTCCACAGATTACAGAATGCCTCCAGAAGTGCATCGGAAAGTAATACTGGTCTTTCCGGGAACGATCAAAGCGTAGACTGCTTGAGACATTACTCCCATGGAGGAAAGTGAGCATGGTGACTGTTTTATTCAATCCCGAGGCAATTACTGTGTTTCATCAACACTCTGATAGTCTAGACATTACAGAATGCCACCAGAAGTGCATCGGAAACTACTACTGGTCTTCCAGGGAACAATCAAAGCGTAGATTGTTTGAGAAATTACTCCCTGGGAGGGAAGTGCGCATGGTGACTGTTGTATTCAATCCCGATGCATTTTATGTGTTTCATCAACACTCTGATACTCCACAGATTACAGAAAGCCTTCAGATGTTCATCGGAAACTACTACTGGTCTTCCAGGGAACGATCAAAACGTTGACTGTTTGGGACATTACTCCCATGGAGGAAAGTGCGCATGGTGACTGTTGTATTCAATCCCGATGCAATTTCTGTGTTTCATCAACACTCTGATAGTCCACAGATTACAGAATGCCTCCAGATGTTAATCGGAACCTACTAGTGGTCTTCCCAGGAACGATCAACGCGTAGACTGTTTCAGACATTACTCCCATGGAGGAAAGTGCGGATGGTGACTGTTTTATTCAATCCCGATACAATTTCTGTGTTTTATCAACTCTCTGATACTCCACAGATTACAGAATGCCTCCAGATGGGCATCGGAAACTACTACTGGTCTTCCAGGGAACGATCAAAGCGTAGACTGTTTGAGACATTACTGCCATGGAGGAGAGCGTGCATGGTGACTGTTGTATTCAATCCCGATGCAATTTCGGTGTTTAATCAACACTCTGATAGTCCACAGATTACAGAATGCATCCAGATGTTAATCGGAAACTTCTACTGGTCTTCCCAAGAACGATCAAAGCATAGACTGTTGGAGACATTACTCCCATGGAGGAATGTGCGCATGGTGACTGTCGTATTCAATCCCGATGCAATTTCTGTGTTTCATCAACACTCTGATACTCCACAGATTACAGAATGCCTCCAAATGTGCATCGGAAACTACTACTGGTCTTCCAATGAACGATCAAAGCGTAAACTCTTTGAGACATTACTCCCATGGAGGAAAGTGCGCATGGTGACTGTTGTATTCAATCCCGATGCATTTTCTGTGTTTCATCAACACTCTGATACTCCACAGATTACAGAAAACCTCCAGATGTTCATCGGAAACTACTACTGGTCTTCCAGGGAACGATCAAAACGTAGACTGTTTGGGACATTACTCCCATGGAGGAAAGTGCGCATGGTGACTGTTGTATTCAATCCCGAAGCAATTTCTGTGTTTCATCAACACTCTGATAGTCCACAGATTACAGAATGCCTCCAGATGTGCATTGGAAACTACTACTGGTCTTCCAGGGAACGATCAAAGCGTAGACTGTTTGAGACATTACTCAAATGGAGGAAGGTGCACATGGTGAGTGTTGTATTCAATCCCGATACAATATCTGTGTTTCATCAACACTCTGATAGTCCACAGATTACAGAATGCATCCAGATGTGCATCGGAAACTACTACTGGTCTTCCAGGGAACGATCAAAGCGTTGACTGTTTGGGATATTACTCCCATGGAGGAAAGTGCGCATGGAGACTGTTGTATTCAATCCCGATGCAATTTCTGTGTTGCATCAACACTCTGATAGTCCACAGATTACAGAATGACTCCAGATTGTAATCGGAAACTACTACTGGTCTTCCTGGGAGCGATCAAAGCGTAGACTGTTTCAGACATTACACCAATGGAGGAAAGTGCGGATGGTGACTGTTTTATTCAATCCCGATGCAATTTCTGTGTTTCATCAACACTCTGATAGTCCACAGATTACAGAATGCCTCCAGATGTGCATCGGAAACTACTACTTGTCTTCCAGGGAACGAATAAAGCGTAGACTGTTTGAGACATACCTCCCGTGGAGGAATGTGCGCTTGGTGACTGTTGTATTCAATCCCGATGCAATTTCTGTGTTTCATCAACACTCTGATAGTGAACAGATTACAGAATGCCTAAAGATGTTCATCGGAAACTACTACAGGTCTTCCAGGGAACGATCAAATCGTTGACTGTTTGAGACATTACTACCGTTAAGGAAAGTGCGCATGGTGACTGTTGTATTCAATCCCGATGCAATTTCTGTGTTTCATCAACACTCTGATAGTTCACAGATTACAGAATGCCACCAAATGTGCATCGGAAACTACTACTGGTCTTCCAGGGAACGATCAAACCGCAGACTGTTTGAGACATATCTCCCGTGGAGGAAAGAGCGCATGGTGACTGTTGTATTCAATCCCGATGCAATTTCTGAGTTTCATCAATACTCTGATAGTCCATAGATTTCTGAATGCCACCAGATGTGCATAGGAAATACTACTGGTCTTCCAGGGAACGATCAGTGCTTAGACTGCTTGAGAATTACTCCTATGGATGAAAGTGCGCATTGTGACTGTTGTATTCAATCCCGATGCAATGTCTGTGTTTCATCAACACTCTGATAGTCCACAGATTACAGAATGCCTCCAGATGTGCATCGGAAACTACTACTGGTCTTCCAGGGAACGAACAAAGCGTAGACTGTTTGAGACATTACTCCCATGGAGGAAGATGCACATGGTGAGTGTCGTATTCAACAGTGATACAATTTGTGTGTTTTATCAACACTCTGATAGTCCACAGATTAAAGAATGCCTCCAGATGTGCATCGGAAACTACTACTGGTCTTCCAGGGAACGATCAAAGCGTGGACTGTTTCAGACATTACACCCATGGAGGAAATTGCGGATGGTGACTGTTTTATTCAATCCCGATGCAATTTCTGTGTTTCATCAAGTCTCTGATACTCCACAGATTACAGAAAGAATCCAGATGTTCATCGGAAACTACTACTGGTCTTCCAGGGAACGATCAAAACGTAGACTTTTTGGGACATTACTCCCATGGAGGAAATTGCGCATGGTGACGGTTGTATTCAATCCCGAAGCAATTTCTGTGTTTCATCAACACTCTGATAGTCCACAGATTACAGAATGCCTCCAGATGTGCATTGGAAACTACTACTGGTCTTCCAGGGATTGATCAAAGCGTAGACTGTTTGAGACATTACTCCCATGGAGGAAAGTGCGCATGGTGACTGTTGTATTCAATCCCGATGCAATTTCTGTGTTGCATCAACACTCTGATAGTCCACAGATTACAGAATGACTCCAGGTGTTAATCGGAAACTACTACTGGTCTTCCTGGGAACGATCAAAGCGTAGACTGTTTCAGACATTACACCCATGGAGGAAAGTGCGGATGGTGACTGTTTTATTCAATCCCGATGCAATTTCTGTGTTTCATCAACACTCTGATAGTCCACAGATTACAGAATGCGTCCAGATGTGCATTGGAAACTACTACTTGTCTTCCAGGGAACGAATAAAGCGTAGACTGTTTGAGACATACCTCCCGTGGAGGAATGTGCGCTTGGTGACTGTTTTATTCAATCCCGATGCAATTTCTGTGTTTCATCAACACTCTGATAGTCCACAGATTAAAGAATGCCACGAGATGTACTTCGGAAACTACTACTGGTCTTCCCGGGAACGATCGAAGCGTAGACTGCTTGAGACATTACTCCCATGGAGGAAACAGCGCATGGAGAATGTTGTATCAAATACCGATTCAATTTCTGTGTTTCATCAACACTCTGATAGTCCACAGATTACATAAAGCCTCCAGATGTTCATCGGAAACTACTACTGGTCTTCCAGGGAACGATGAAAGCGTAGACTGTTAGAGACATTACTCCCATGGAGGAAAGTGAGCATGGTGACTGTTTTATTCAATCCCGATGCAATTACTGTGTTTCATCAACACTCTGATAGTCTAGACATTACAGAATGCCACCAGAAGTGCATCGGAAACTACTCCTGGTCTTCCAGGGAACGATCAAAGCGTAGATTGTTTGAGACATTACTCCCGTGGAGGAAAGTGCGCATAGTGCCTGTTGTATTCAATCCCGATGCATTTTCTGTGTTTCATCAACACTCTGATACTCCACAGATTACAGAATGCCTCCAGATGTGCATCGGAAACTACTACTGGTCTTCCAGGAAACGATCAAAGCGTAGACTGTTTGAGACATTACTTTTATGGAGGTATGTACGCATGGTGACTGTTGTATTCAATCCCGAAGCATTTTCTGTGTTTCATCAACACTCTGATAGTCCACAGATTAAAGAATGCCACGAGATGTACTTCGGAAATTACTACTGGTCTTCCCGGGAACGATCAAAGCGTAGACTGCTTGAGACATTACTCCCATGGATGAAAGTGCGCATGGTGACTGTTGTATTCAATCCCGATGCAATTTCTGTGTTTCATCAACACTCTGATAGTCCACAGATTACAGAAAGCCTAAGGATGTTCATCGGAAACTACTACTGGTCTTCCAGGGAACGATCAAAGCGTAGACTGCTTGAGACATTACTCCCATGGAGGAAACAGCGCATGGAGAATGTTGTATCAAATACCGATTCAATTTCTGTGTTTCATCAACACTCTGATAGTCCACAGATTACATAAAGCCTCCAGATGTTCATCGGAAACTACTACTGGTCTTCCAGGGAACGATGAAAGCGTAGACTGTTAGAGACATTACTCCCATGGAGGAAAGTGAGCATGGTGACTGTTTTATTCAATCCCGATGCAATTACTGTGTTTCATCAACACTCTGATAGTCTAGACATTACAGAATGCCACCAGAAGTGCATCGGAAACTACTCCTGGTCTTCCAGGGAACGATCAAAGCGTAGATTGTTTGAGACATTACTCCCGTGGAGGAAAGTGCGCATAGTGCCTGTTGTATTCAATCCCGATGCATTTTCTGTGTTTCATCAACACACTGATACTCCACAGATTACAGAATGCCTCCAGATGTGCATCGGAAACTACTACTGGTCTTCCAGAGAACGATCAAATTGTAGAGTGTTTGAGACATTACTCCCAGGGAGGAAAGTGCGCATGGTGACTGTTGTATTCAATCCCGATACAATTTCTGTGTTTCATCAACACTCTGATAGTCCACAGATTACATAAAGCCTCCAGATGTTCATCGGAAACTACTACTGGTCTTCCAGGGAACGGTCAAAGCGTAGACTGTTAGAGACATTACTCCCGTGGACGAAAGTGAGCATGGTGACTGTTTTATTCAATCCCGATGCAATTACTGTGTTTCATCAACACTCTGATAGTCTAGACATTACAGAATGCCACCAGAAGTGCATCGGAAACTACTCCTGGTCTTCCAGGGAACGATCAAAGCGTAGATTGTTTGAGACATTACTCCCGTGGAGGAAAGTGCGCATGGTGACTGTTGTATTCAATACCGATGCATTTTCTGTGTTTCATCAACACTCTGATACTCCACAGATTACAGAATGCCTCCAGATGTGCATCGGAAACTACTACTGGTCTTCCAGAGAACGATCAAATTGTAGAGTGTTTGAGACATTACTCCCAGGGAGGAAAGTGCGGATGGTGACTGTTTTATTCAATCCCGATACAATTTCTGTGTTTCATCAACTCTCTGATACTCCACAGATTACAAAATGCCTCCAGATGGATATCGGAAACTACTACTGGTCTTCCAGGGAACGATCAAAGCGTAGACTGTTTGTGACATTACTGCCACGGAGGAAAGTGTGCATGGTGACTGTTGTATTCAATCCCGATGCAATTTCTGTGTTTGATCAACACCCTGATAGTCCACAGATTACAGAATGCGTCCAGATGTGCATCGGAAACTTCTACTGGTCTTCCAGGAAACGATCAAATTGTAGACTGTTTGAGACATTACTCCCATGGAGGAATGTGATCATGGTGACTGTTGTATTCAATCCCTATGCAATTTCTGTGTTTTATCAACACTCTGATACTCCACAGATTACAGAATGCCTCCAAATGTGCATTGGAAACTACTACTGGTCTTCCAGGGAACGATCAAACCGTAAACTCTTTGAGACATTACTCCGATGGAGGAAAGTGCGCATGGTGACTGTTGTATTCAATCCCGATGCATTTTCTGTGTTCCATCAACACTCTGATAGTCCACAGATTACAGAATGCCACGAGATGTGCATCGGAAACTACTACTGGTCTTCCCGGGAACGATCAAAGCGTAGACTGTTTGAGACATTACTCCCATCGAGGAAACTGCGCATGGAGAATGTTGTATTCAATCCCGATGCAATATCTGTGTTTCGTCAACATTCTGATAGTCCACAGTTTACAGAATGCCTCCAGATGTTAATCGGAAACTACTACTGGTCATCCAGGGAACGACCAAAGCGTAGACTGTTTGGGACATTACTCCCATGGAGGAAAGTGCGCATGGTGACTGTTGTATTCAATCCCGATGCAATTTCTGTGTTTCATCAATACTCTGATAGTCCACAGATTACAGAATGCCACCAGATGTGCATAGGAAATACTACTGGTCTTCCAGGGAACGATCAATGCGTAGACTGCTTGAGAATTACTCCTATGGGGGAAAGTGCGCATTGGACTGTTGTATTCAATCCCGAAGCAATTTCTATGTTTCATCAACACTCTGATAGTCCACAGATAACAGAATGCCTCCACATGTGCATCGGAAACTACTACTGGTCTTCCAGGGAACGATCAAAGCATAGACTGTTTGAGACATTACTCAAATGGAGGAAGGTGCACATGGTGAGTGTTGTATTCAATCCCGATACAATTTCTGTGTTTCATCAACACTCTGATAGTCCACAGATTACAGAATGCATCCAGATGTGCATCGCAAACTACTATTGGTCTTCCAGGGAACGATCAAAGCGTAGACTGTTGGGACATTACTCCTATGGAGGAAAGTGCGCATGGTAACTGTTGTATTCAATCCCGATGCAATTTCTGTGTTGCATCAACACTCTGAAAGTCCACAGATTACAGAATGCCTACAGATGTTAATCGGAAACTACTACTGGTCTTCCAGGGAACGATCAAAGCGTAGACTGTTTCAGACATTACACCCATGGAGGAAAGTGCGGATGGTGACTGTTTTATTCAATCCCGATGCAATTTCTGTGTTTCATCAACTCTCTGATACTCCACAGATTACAGAATGCCTCCAGATGTGCATCGGAAACTACTACTTGTCTTCCAGGGAACGAATAAAGCGTAGACTGTTTGAGACATTGTTTTTATGGAAGAAACAGCGCATGGTGACTGTTGTATGCAATCCCGATGGAATTTCTGTGTTTCATCAACACTCTGATAGTCCACAGATTACAGAATGCCTCCAGATGTGCATCGGAAACTACTACTTGTCTTCCAGGGAACGAATAATGCGTAGACTGTTTGAGACATTGCTTTTATGGAAGAAACAGCGCATGGTGACTGTTGTATTCAATCCCGATGGAATTTCTGTGTTTCATCAACGCTCTGATAGTCCACAGATTACAGAATGCCTCAAGATGTGCATCGGAAACTACTACTGGTCATTCCGGGAACGATCAAAGCGTAGACTGCTTGAGACATTACTCCCATGGAGGAATGTGAGCATGGTGACTGTTTTATTCAATCCCGATGCAATTACTGTGTTTCATCAACACTCTGATAGTCTAGACATTACAGAATGCCACCAGAAGTGCATCAGAAACTACTACTGGTCTTCCAGGGAACGATCAAAGCGTAGATTGTTTGAGACATTACTCCCTTGGAGGAAAGTGCGCATGGTGACTGTTGTATTCTATCCCGATGCCTTTTCTGTGTTTCATCAATACTCTGATAGTCCACATATTACAGAATGCCACCAGAAGTGCATCGGAAACTACTACTGGTCTTCCAGTGAACGATCAAAACGTTGACTGTTTGGGACATTACTCCCATGGAGGAACGTGCGCATGGTGACTTTTTTATTCAATCCCGATACAATTTCTGTGTTTCATCAACTCTCTGATACTCCACAGATTACAGAATGCCTCCAGATGGGCATCGGAAACTACTACTGGTTTTCCAGGGAACGATCAAAGCGTAGACTGTTTGAGACATTACTGCCATGGAGGAAATTGTGCATGGTGACTGTTGTATTTAATACCAATGCAATCTGTGTTTCATCAAAACTCTGATAGTCCACAGATTACAGAATGCATCCAGATGTGCATCGGAAACTACAATTGGTCTTCCAGGGAACGATCAAAGCGTAGACTGTTTGGGACATTACTCCTATGGAGGAAAGTGCGCATGGTGACTGTTGTATTCAATCCCGATGCAATTTCTGTGTTGCATCAACACTCTGAAAGTCCACAGATTACAAAATGCCTACAGATGTTAATCGGAAACTACTACTGGTCTTCCAGGGAACGATCAAAGCGTAGACTGTTTCAAACATTATACCCATGGAGGAAAGTGCGCATGGTGACTGTTGTATTCAATCCCGATGCAATTTCTGTGTTGCATCAACACTCTGAAAGTCCACAGATTACAGAATGCCTACAGATGTTAATCGGAAACTACTACTGGTCTTCCAGGGAACGATCAAAGCGTAGACTGTTTCAGACATTACACCCATGGAGGAAAGTGCGGATGGTGACTGTTTTATTCAATCCCGATGCAATTTCTGTGTTTCATCAACTCTCTGATACTCCACAGATTACAGAATGCCTCCAGATGTGCATCGGAAACTACTACTGGTCTTCCAGGGAACGATCAAAGCGTAGACTGTTTGAGACATTACTCAAATGGAGGAAGGTGCACATGGTGAGTGTTGTATTCAATCCCGATACAATCTCTATGTTTCATCAACACGCTGATAGTCCACAGATTACAGAATGCATCCAGATGTGCATCGGATACTACTACTGGTCTTCCAGGGAACGATCAAATCGTAGACTGTTTGGGACATTACTCCTATGGAGGAAAGTGCGCATGGTGACTGTTGTATTCAATCCCGATGCAATTTCTGTGTTGCATCAACACTCTGAAAGTCCACAGATTACAGAATGCCTCCAGATGTTAATCAAAAACTACTACTGGTCTTCCAGGGACGATCAAAGTGTAGACTGTTTCAGACATTACACCCATGGAGGGAAGTGTGGATGGTGACTGTTTTATTCAATCCTGATGCAATTTCTGTGTTTCATCAACCCTCTGATACTCCACAGATTACAGAATGCCTCCAGATGTGCATCGGAAACTACTACTTGTCTTCCAGGGAACGAATAAAGCGTAGACCATTTGAGACATTGCTTTTATGGAAGAAACAGCGCATGGTGACTGTTGTATGCAATCCCGATGGAATTTCTGTGTTTCATCAACACTCTGATAGTCCACAGATTACAGAATGCCTCCAGATGTGCATCGGAAAGTAATACTGGTCTTTCCGGGAACGATCAAAGCGTAGACTGCTTGAGACATTACTCCCATAGAGGAAACTGAGCATGGTGACAGTTTTATTCAATCCCGAGGCGATGACTGTGTTTCATCAACACTCTGATAGTCTAGACATTACAGAATGCCACCAGAAGTGCATCGGAAACTACTACTGGTCTTCCAGGGAACAATCAAAGCGTAGATTGTTTGAGAAATTACTCCCTTGGAGGGAAGTGCGCATGGTGACTGTTGTATTCAATCCCGATGCATTTTCTGTGTTTCATCAACACTCTGATACTCCACAGATTACAGAAAGCCTTCAGATGTTCATCGGAAACTACTACTGGTCTTCCAGGGAACGATCAAAACGTTGACTGTTTGGGACATTACTCCCATGGAGGAAAGTGCGCATGGTGACTGTCGTATTCAATCCCGATGCAATTTCTGTGTTTCATCAACACTCTGATAGTCCACAGATTACAGAATGCCTCCAGATGTTAATCGGAAACTACTAGTGGTCTTCCCAGGAACGATCAAAGCGTAGACTGTTTCAGACATTACGCCCATGGAGGAAAGTGGGGATGGTGACTGTTTTATTCAATCCCGATACAATTTCTGTGTTTCATCAACACTCTGATACTCCACAGATTACAGAATGCCTCCAGATGGGCATCGGAAACTACTACTGGTCTTCCATTGAACGATCAAAGCGTAGACTGTTTGAGACATTACTGCCATGGAGGAAATTGTGCATGGTGACTGTTGTATTTAATCCCAATGCAATCTGTGTTTCATCAACACTCTGATAGTCCACAGATTACAGAATGCCTCCAGATGTTAATCGGAAACTTCTACTGGTTATCCAGGGAACGATCAAAGCGTAGACTGTTTGGGACATTACTCCCATGGAGGAAAGTGCGCATGGTGACTATTGTATTCAATCCCGATGCAATTTCTGTGTTTCATCAATACTCTGATAGTCCACAGATTACAGAATGCCACCAGATGTGCATAGGAAATACTACTGGTCTTCCAGGGAACGATCAATGCGTAGACTGCTTGAGAATTACTCCTATGGAGGAAAGTGCGCATTGTGACTGTTGTATTCAATCCCGAAGCAATTTCTGTGTTTCATCAACACTCTGATAGTCCACAGATTACAGAATGCCTCCAGATGTGCATCGGAAACTACTACTGGTCTTCCAGGGAACGATCAAAGCGTACACTGTTTGAGACATTACTCAAATGGAGGAAGGTGCACATGGTGAGTGTTGTATTCAATCCCGATACAATTTCTATGTTTCATCAACACTCTGATAGTCCACAGATTACAGATTGCATCCAGATGTGCATCGGAAACTACTACTGGTCTTCCCTGGGAACGATCAAAGTGTAGACTGTTTCAGACATTACACCCACGGAGGAAAGTGCGGATGGTGACTGTTTTATTCAATCCTGATGCAATTTCTGTGTTTCATCAACCCTCTGATACTCCACAGATTACAGAATGCCTCCAGATGTGCATCGGAAACTACTACTTGTCTTCCAGGGAACGAATAAAGCGTAGACCGTTTGAGACATTGCTTTTATGGAAGAAACAGCGCATGGTGACTGTTGTATGCAATCCCGATGGAATTTCTGTGTTTCATCAACACTCTGATAGTCCACAGATTACAGAATGCCTCCAGATGTGCATCGGAAAGTAATACTGGTCTTTCCGGGAACGATCAAAGCGTAGACTGCTTGAGACATTACTCCCATTGAGGAAAGTGAGCATGGTGACTGTTTTATTTAATCCCGAGGCGATAACTGTGTTTCATCAACACTCTGATAGTCTAGACATTACAGAATGCCACCAGAAGTGCATCGGAAACTACTACTGGTCTTCCAGGGAACAATCAAAGCGTAGATTGTTTGAGAAATTACTCCCTTGGAGGGAAGTGCGCATGGTGACTGTTGTATTCAATCCCGATGCATTTTCTGTGTTTCATCAACACTCTGATACTCCACAGATGACAGAAAGCCTTCAGATGTTCATCGGAAAGTACTACTGGTCTTCCAGGGAACTATCAAAACGTTGACTGTTTGGGACATTACTCCCATGGAGGAAAGTGCGCATGGTGACTGTTGTATTCAATCCCGATGCAATTTCTGTGTTTCATCAACACTCTGATAGTCCACAGATTACAGAATGCCTCCAGATGTTAATCGGAAACTACTAGTGGTCTTCGCAGGAACGATCAAAGCGTAGACTGTTTCAGACATTACGCCCATGGAGGAAAGTGCGGATGGTGACTGTTTTATTCAATCCCGATACAATTTCTGTGTTTCATCAACTCTCTGATACTCCACAGATTACAGAATGCCTCCAGATGGGCATCGGAGACTACTACTGGTCTTCCAGGGAACGATCAAAGCGTAGACTGTTTGAGACATTACTGCCATGGAGGAAATTGTGCATGGTGACTGTTGTATTTAATACCAATGCAATCTGTGTTTCATCAACACTCTGATAGTCCACAGATTACAGAATGCCTCCAGATGTTAATCGGAAACTTCTACTGGTAATCCAGGGAACGATCAAAGCGTAGACTGTTTGGGACATTACTCCCATGGAGGAAAGTGCGCATGGTGACTATTGTATTCAATCCCGATGCAATTTCTGTGTTTCATCAATACTCTGATAGTCCACAGATTACAGAATGCCACCTGATGTGCATAGGAAATACTACTGGTCTTCCAGGGAACGATCATTGCGTAGACTGCTTGAGAATTACTCCTATGGGGGAAAGTGCGCATTGTGACTGTTGTATTCAATCCCGAAGCAATTTCTGTGTTTCATCAACACTCTGATAGTCCACAGATTATAGAATGCCTCCAGGTGTGCATCGTAAACTACTACTGGTCTTCCAGGGAACGATCAAAGCGTAGACTGTTTGAGACATTACTCAAATGGAGGAAGGTGCACATTGTGAGTGTTGTATTCAATCCCGATACAATTTCTATGTTTCATCAACACTCTGATAGTCCACAGATTACAGAATGCATCCAGATGTGCATCGGAAACTACTACTGGTCTTCCAGGGAACGATCAAATCGTAGACTGTTTGGGACATTACTCCTATGGAGGAAAGTGCGCATGGTGACTGTTGTATTCAATCCCGATGCAATTTCTGTGTTGCATCAACACTCTGAAAGTTCACAGATTACAGAATGCCTCCAGATGTTAATCGGAAACTACTACTGGTCTTCCCTGGGAACGATCAAAGTGTAGACTGTTTCAGAAGTTACACCCATGGAGGAAAGTGCGGATGGTGTCTGTTTTATTCAATCCTGATGCAATTTCTGTGTTTCATCAACCCTCTGATACTCCACAGATTACAGAATGCCTCCAAATGTGCATCGGTAACTACTACTGGTATTCCAGGGAACGAGCAAAGCATAGACTGTTTCAGACATTACAGCCATGGAGGAAAGTGCGGATGGTGACTGTTTTATTCAATCCCGATGCAATTTCTGTGTTTCATCAACACTCTGATAGTCCACAGATTACAGAATGCCTCCAGATGTGCATCGGAAACTACTACTTGTCTTCCAGGGGACGAATAAAGCGTAGACTGTTTGAGACATTGCTTTTATGGAAGAAACAGCGCATGGTGACTGCTGTATTCAATCCCGATGGAATTTCTGTGTTTTATCAACACTCTGATAGTGCACAGATTACAGAATGCCTCCAGATGTGCATCGGAAACTACTACTGGTCTTTCCGGGAACGATCAAAGCGTAGACTGCTTGAGACATTACTCCCATGGAGTAATGTGCGCATAGTGACTGTTGTATTCAATCTCGATGCATTTTCTGTGTTTCATCAACACTCTGATACTCCACAGAATTTAGAAACCCTACAGATGTTCATCGGAAACTACTACTGGTCTTCCAGGGAACGATCAAAACGTTGACTGTTTGGGACATTACTCCCATGGAGGAAAGTGCGCATGGTGACTGTTGTATTCAATCCCGATGCAATTTCTGTGTTTCGTCAACACTCTGATAGTCCACAGATTACAGAATGCCTCCAGATGTTAATCGGAAACTACTACTGGTCTTCCCGGGAACGATAAAATCGTAGACTGTTTCAGACATTACTCCCATGGAGGAAAGTGCGGAAGGTGACTGTTTCATTCAATCCCGATACAATTTCTGTGTTTCATCAACTCTCTGATACTCCACAGATTACAGAATGCCTCCAGATGGGCATCGGAAACTACTACTGGTCTTCCAGGGAACGATCAAAGCGTAGACTGTTTGAGACATTACTGCCATGGAGGAAAGTGTGCATGGTGACCGTTGTATTCAATTCCAATGCAATTTCTGTGTTTCATCAACACTCTGATAGTCCACAGATTACAGAATGCCTCCAGATGTGCATCGGAAACTACTACTGCTCTTCCAGCGAACGATCAAAATGTAGAGTGTTTGAGACATTACTCCCATGGAGGAATGTGCGCATAGTGACTGTTGTATTCAATCCCGATGCAATTTTTGTGTTTTATCAACACTCTGATACTCTACAGATTACAGAATGCCTCCAAATGTGCATCGGAAACTACTACTGGTCTTCCAGGGAACGATCAAAGCGTAAACTCTTTGAGACATTACTCCCATGGACGAAAGTGCGCATGCTGACTGTTGTATTCAATCCCGATGCATTTTCTGTGTTTTATCAACACTCTGATAGTTCACAGGTTACAGAATGCCACGAGATGTGCATTTGAAACTACTACTGGTCTTCCCGGGAACGATCAAAGCGTAGACTGTTAGAGACATTACTCCCATGGAGTAATGTGCGCATAGTGACTGTTGTATTCAATCCCAATGCAATATCTGTGTTTTATCAACACTCTGATACTCCACAGATTACAGAATGCCTCCAAATGTGCATCGGAAACTACTACTGGTCTTCCCGGGAACGATCAAATTGTATACTGTTTGAGACAATACTCCCATGGAGGAAAGTGCGCATGGTGACTGTTGTATTCAATCCCGATGCATTTTATGTGTTTCATCAACACTCTGATACTCCACAGATTACAGAAAGCCTCCAGATGTTCATCGGAAACTACTACTGGTCTTCCAGGGAACGATCAAAACGTAGACTGTTTGGGACATTACTAACATGGAGGAAAGTGCGCATGGTGACTGTTGTATTCAATCCCGATGCAATTTCTGTGTTTCATCAACACTCTGATAGACCACAGATTACATAATGCCTCCAGATGTTAATCGGAAACTACTACTGGTCTTCCAGGGAACGATCAAATTGTAGACTGTTTGAGACATTACTCCCATGGAGGAATGTGCGCATAGTGACTGTTGTATTCAATCCCGATGCAATTTCTGTGTTTTATCAACACTCTGATACTCCACAGATTACAGAATGCCTCCAAATGTGCATCGGAAACTACTACTAGTCTTCCAGGCAACGATCAAAGCGTAAACTCTTTGAGACATTACTCCCATGGAGGAAAGTGCGCATGGTGACTGTTGTATTCAATCCCGATGCATTTTCTGTGTTTCATCAACACTCTGATAGTCCACAGATTACAGAATGCCACGAGATGTGCATCGGAAACTACTACTGGTCTTCCCGGGAACGATCAAAGCGTAGACTGTTTGAGACATTACTCCCATGGAGGAATGTGCGCATAGTGACTGTTGTATTCAATCCCGATGCAATTTCTGTGTTTTATCAACACTCTGATACTCCACAGATTACAGAATGCCTCCAAATGTGCATAGGAAACTACTACTGGTCTTCCAGGGAACGATCAAAGCGTAATCTCTTTGAGACATTACTCCCATGGAGGAAATTGCGCATGGTGACTGTTGTATTCAATCCCGATGCACTTTCTGTGTTTCATCAACACTCTGATAGTCCACAGATTACAGAATGCCACGAGATGTGCATCGGAAACTACTACTGGTCTTCCCGGGAACGATCAAAGCGTAGACTGTTTGAGACATTACTCCCATGGAGGAATGTGCGCATAGTGACTGTTGTATTCAATCCCGATGCAATTTCTGTGTTTTATCAACACTCTGATACTAAACAGATTACAGAATGCCTCCAAATGTGCATCGGAAACTACTACCGGTCTTCCAGGGAACGATCAATGCGTAGACTGTTTCAGACTTTACTCCCATGAAGGAAAGTGCGGATGGTGACTGTTTTATTCAATCCCGATACTATTTCTGTGTTTCATCAACTCTCTGATACTCCACAGATTACGGAATGCCTCCAGATGGGCATCGGAAACTACTACTGGTCTTCCAGGGAACGATCAAAGCGTAGACTGTTTGAGACATTACTGCCATGGAGGAAAGTGTGCATGGTGACTGTTGTATTCAATCCCGATGCAATTTCTGTGTTTCATCAACACTCTGATAGTCCACAGATTACAGAATGCCTCCAGATGTTAATCGGAAACTTCTACTGGTCTTCCAGGGAACGATCAAATTGTAGAGTGTTTGAGACATTACTCCCATGGAGGAATGTGCGCATAGTGACTGTTGTATTCAATCCCGATGCAATTTCTGTATTTTATCAACACTCTGATACTCCACAGATTACAGACTGCCTCCAAATGTGCATCGGAAACTACTACTGGCCTTCCAGGGAACGATCAAATCGTAAACTCTTTGAGACATTACTCCCATGGAGGAAAGTGCGCATGGTGACTGTTGTATTCAATCCCGATGCATTTTCTGTGTTTCATCAACACTCTGATAGTCCACAGATTACAGAATGCCACGAGATGTGCATCGGAAACTACTACTGGTCTTCCCGGGAACGATCAAAGTGTAGACTGATTGAGATATTACTCCCATGGAGGAAAGTGCGCATGGTGACTGTTGTATTCAATCCCGATGCAATTTCTGTGTTTCATCAACACTCTGATACTCCACAGATTACAGAATGCCTTCAGATGGGCATCTGAAACTACTACTGGTCTTCCAGGGAACGATCAAAGCGTAGACTGTTTGAGACATTACTGCCATGGAGGAAATTGTGCATGGTTACTGTTGTATTCAATCCCAATGCAATCTGTGTTTCATCAACACTCTGATAGTCCACAGATTACAGAATGCCTCCAGATGTTAATCGGAAACTACTACTGGTCTTCCAGGGAACGATCAAAGCGTAGACTGTTTGAGACATTACTGCCATGGAGGAAAGTGTGCATGGTGACTGTTGTATTCAATCCCGATGCAATTTCTGTGTTTCATCAACACTCTGATACTCCACAGATTACAGAATGCCTCCAGATGTGAAGTTGAAACTACTACTGGCCTTCCACTGAACGATCAAAGCGTAGACTGTTTGAGACATTACTTTTATGGAGGAATGTGCTCATGGTGATTGTTGTATTCAATCCGGATTCAATTTCTATGTTTCATCAACACTCTGATAGTCCACAGATTACAGAATGCCTCCAGATGTTAATCGGAAACTACTACTGGTCTTCCCGGGAACGATCAAAGCGTAGACTGTTTCAGACATTACTCCCACGGAGGAAAGTGCGGATGGTGACTCTTTTATTCAATCCCGATACAATTTCTGTGTTTCATCAACTCTCTGATACTCCACAGATTACAGAATGCCTTCAGATGGGCATCTGAAACTACTACTGGTCTTCCAGGGAACGATCAAAGCGTAGACTGTTTGAGACATTACTGCCATGGAGGAAATTGTGCATGGTGACTGTTGTATTCAATCCCAATGCAATCTGTGTTTCATCAACACTCTGATAGTCCACAGATTACAGAATGCCTCGAGATCTGAAGTTGAAACTACTACTGGCCTTCCACTGAACGATCAAAGCGTAGACTGTTTCAGACATTACACCCATGGAGGAAAGTGCGGATGGTGACTGTTTTATTCAATCCCGATGCAATTTCTGTGTTTCATCAACCCTCGGATACTCCACAGATTACAGAATGCCTCCAGATGTGCATCGGAAACTACTACTTGTCTTCCAGGGAACGAATAAAGCGTAGACTGTTTGAGACATTGCTTTTATGGAAGAAACAGCGCATGGTGACTCTTGTATGCAATCCCGATGGAATTTCTGTGTTTCATCAACACTCTGATAGTCCACAGATTACAGAATGCCTCCAGATGTGCATCGGAAAGTAATACTGGTCTTTCCGGGAACGATCAAAGCGTAGACTGCTTGAGACATTACTCCCATGGAGGAAAGTGAGCATGGTGACTGTTTTATTCAATCCCGAGGCAATTACTGTGTTTCATGAACACTCTGATAGTCTAGACATTACAGAATGCCACCAGAAGTGCATCGGAAACTACTACTGGTCTTCCAGGGAACAATCAAAGCGTAGATTGTTTGAGAAATTACTCACTTGGAGGGAAGTGCGCATGGTGACTGTTGTATTCAATCCCGATGCATTTTCTGTGTTTCATCAACACTCTGATACTCCACAGATTACAGAAAGCCTTCAGATGTTCATCGGAAACTACTACTGGTCTTCCAGGGAACGATCAAAACGTTGACTGTTTGGGACATTACTCCCATGGAGGAAAGTGCGCATAGTGACTGTTGTATTCAATCCCGATGCAATTTCTGTGTTTCATCAACACTCTGATAGTCCACAGATTACAGAATGCCTCCAGATGTTAATCGGAAACTACTAGTGGTCTTCCCAGGAACGATCAAAGCGTAGACTGTTTCAGACATTACTCCCATGGAGGAAAGTGCGGATGGTGACTGTTTTATTCAATCCCGATTCAATTTCTGTGTTTCATCAACTCTCTGATACTCCACAGATTACAGAATGCCTCCAGATGGGCATCGGAAACTACTACTGGTCTTATAGGGAACGATCAAAGCGTAGACTGTTTGAGACATTATGGCCATGGAGGAAAGTGTGCATGGTGACTGTTGTATTCAATCCCGATGCAATTTCGGTGTTTCATCAACACTCTAATAGTCCACAGATTACAGAGTGCCTCCAGATGTTAATCGGAAACTTGTACTGGTCTTCCAGGGAACGATCAAATTGTAGAGTGTTTGAGACATTACTCCCATGGAGGAATGTGCGCATAGTGACTGTTGTATTCAATCGCAATGCAATTTTTGTGTTTTATCAACACTCTGATACTCCACAGATTACGGAATGCCTCCAGATGGGCATCGGAAACTACTACTGGTCTTCCAGGGAACGATTAAAGCGTAGACTGTTTGAGACATTACTGCCATGGAGGAAAGTGTGCATGGTGACTGTTGTATTCAATCCCGATGCAATTTCTGTGTTTCATCAACACTCTGATACTCCACAGATTACAGAATGCCTCCAGATGTGAAGTTGAAACTACTACTGGCCTTCCACTGAACGATCAAAGCGTAGACTGTTTGAGACATTACTTTTATGGAGGAATGTGCTCATAGTGATTGTTGTATTGAATCCGGATTCAATTTCTATGTTTCATCAACACTCTGATAGTCCACAGATTACAGAATGCCTCCAGATGTTAATCGGAAACTACTACTGGTCTTCCCGGGAACGATCAAAGCGTAGACTGTTTCAGACATTACTCCCACGGAGGAAAGTGCGGATGGTGACTCTTTTATTCAATCCCGATACAATTTCTGTGTTTCATCAACTCTCTGATACTCCACAGATTACAGAATGCCTTCAGATGGGCATCTGAAACTACTACTGGTCTTCCAGGGAACGATCAAAGCGTAGACTGTTTGAGACATTACTGCCATGGAGGAAATTGTGCATGGTGACTGTTGTATTCAATCCCAATGCAATCTGTGTTTCATCAACACTCTGATAGTCCACAGATTACAGAATGCCTCCAGATGTTAATCGGAAACTCGTACTGGTCATCCAGGGAACGATCAAAGCGTAGACTGTTTGGGACATTACTCCCATATAGGAAAGTGCGCATGGTGGCTATTGTATTCAATCCCGATACAATTTCTGTGTTTCATCAATACTCTGATAGTCCACAGATTACAGAATGCCACCAGATGTGCATAGGAAATATTACTGGCCTTCCAGGGAACGATCAATGCCTAGACTGCTTGAGAATTACTCCTATGGGGGAAAGTGCGCATTGTGACTGTTGTATTCAATCCCGAAGCAATTTCTGTGTTTCATCAACACTCTGATAGTCCACAGATTACAGAATGCCTCCAGATGTGCATCAGAAACTACTACTGGTCTTCCAGGGAACGATCAAGGCGTAGACTGTTTGAGACATGACTCAAATGGAGGAAGGTGCACATGGTGAGTGTTGTATTCAATCCCGATACAATTTCTATGTTGCATCAACACTCTGATAGTCCACAGATTACAGAATGCATCCAGATGTGCATCGGAAACTACTACTGGTCTTCCAGGGAACGATCAAAGCGTAGACTGTTTGGGACATTACTCCAATGGAGGAAAGTGCGCATGGTGACTGTTGTATTCAATCCCGATGCAATTTCTGTGTTGCATCAACACTCTGAAAGTCCACAGATTACAGAATGCCTCCAGATGTTAATCATAAACTATTACTGGTCTTCCCTGTGAACGATCAAAGCGTAGACTGTTTCAGACATTACAGCCATGGAGGAAAGTGCGGATGGTGACTGTTTTATTCAATCCCGATGCAATTTCTGTGTTTCATCAACCCTCTGATACTCCACAGATTACAGAATGCCTCCAGATGTGCATCGGAAACTACTACTTGTCTTCCAGGGAACGAATAAAGCGTAGACTGTTTGAGACATTGCTTTTATGGAAGAAACAGCGCATGGTGACTGTTGTATGCAATCCCGATGGAATTTCTGTGTTTCATCAACACTCTGATAGTCCACAGATTACAGAATGCCTCCAGATGTGCATCGGAAAGTAATACTGGTCTTTCCGGGAACGATCAAAGCGTAGACTGCTTGAGACATTACTCCCATGGAGGAAAGTGAGCATGGTGACTGTTTTATTCAATCCCGAGGCAATTACTGTGTTTCATCAACACTCTGATAGTCTAGACATTACAGAATGCCACCAGAAGTGCATCGGAAACTACTACTGGTCTTCCAGGGAACAATCAAAGCGTAGATTGTTTGAGAAATTACTCCCTTGGAGGGAAGTGCGCATGGTGACTGTTGTATTCAATCCCGATGCATTTTCTGTGTTTCATCAACACTCTGATACTCCACAGATTACAGAAAGCCTTCAGATGTTCATCGGAAACTACTACTGGTCTTCCAGGGAACGATCAAAACGTTGACTGTTTGGGACATTACTCCCATGGAGGAAAGTGCGCATAGTGACTGTTGTATTCAATCCCGATGCAATTTCTGTGTTTCATCAACACTCTGATAGTCCACAGATTACAGAATGCCTCCAGATGTTAATCGGAAACTACTAGTGGTCTTCCCAGGAACGATCAAAGCGTAGACTGTTTCAGACATTACTCCCATGGAGGAAAGTGCGGATGGTGACTGTTTTATTCAATCCCGATTCAATTTCTGTGTTTCATCAACTCTCTGATACTCCACAGATTACAGAAAGCCTCCAGATGTTCATCGGAAACTACTACTGGTCTTCCAGGGAAAGATCAAAGCGTAAACTCTTTGAGACATTACTCCCATGGAGGAAAGTGCGCATGGTGACTGTTGTATTCAATCCCGATGCATTTTCTGTGTTTCATCAACACTCTGATACTCCACAGATTACAGAAAGCCTCCAGATGTTCATCGGAAACTACTACGGGTCTTCCAGGGAACGATCAAAGCGTAGACTGTTTGAGACATTACTGCCATGGAGGAAAGTGTGCATGGTGACTGTTGTATTCAATCCCGATGCAATTTCTGTGTTTCATCAACACTCTGATAGTCCACAGATTACAGAATGCCTCCAGATGTTAATCGGAAACTTCTACTGGTCTTCCAGGGAACGATCAAATTGTAGAGTGTTTGAGACATTACTCCCATGGAGGAATGTGCGCATAGTGACTGTTGTATTCAATCCCGATGCAATTTCTGTATTTTATCAACACTCTGATACTCCACAGATTACAGACTGCCTCCAAATGTGCATCGGAAACTACTACTGGCCTTCCAGGGAACGATCAAAGCGTAAACTCTTTGAGACATTACTCCCATGGAGGAAAGTGCGCATGGTGACTGTTGTATTCAATCCCGATGCATTTTCTGTGTTTCATCAACACTCTGATAGTCCACAGATTACAGAATGCCACGAGATGTGCATCGGAAACTACTACTAGTCTTCCCGGGAACGATCAAAGTGTAGACTGATTGAGATATTACTCCCATGGAGGAAAGTGCGCATGGTGACTGTTGTATTCAATCCCGATGCAATTTCTGTGTTTCATCAACACTCTGATACTCCACAGATTACAGAATGCCTTCAGATGGGCATCTGAAACTACTACTGGTCTTCCGGGGAACGATCAAAGCGTAGACTGTTTGAGACATTACTGCCATGGAGGAAATTGTGCATGGTTACTGTTGTATTCAATCCCAATGCAATCTGTGTTTCATCAACACTCTGATAGTCCACAGATTACAGAATGCCTCCAGATGTTAATCGGAAACTACTACTGGTCTTCCAGGGAACGATCAAAGCGTAGACTGTTTGAGACATTACTGCCATGGAGGAAAGTGTGCATGGTGACTGTTGTATTCAATCCCGATGCAATTTCTGTGTTTCATCAACACTCTGATACTCCACAGATTACAGAATGCCTCCAGATGTGAAGTTGAAACTACTACTGGCCTTCCACTGAACGATCAAAGCGTAGACTGTTTGAGACATTACTTTTATGGAGGAATGTGCATATGGTGATTGTTGTATTCAATCCGGATTCAATTTCTATGTTTCATCAACACTCTGATAGTCCACAGATTACAGAATGCCTCCAGATGTTAATCGGAAACTACTACTGGTCTTCCCGGGAACGATCAAAGCGTAGACTGTTTCAGACATTACTCCCACGGAGGAAAGTGCGGATGGTGACTCTTTTATTCAATCCGGATACAATTTCTGTGTTTCATCAACTCTCTGATACTCCACAGATTACAGAATGCCTTCAGATGGGCATCTGAAACTACTACTGGTCTTCCAGGGAACGATCAAAGCGTAGACTGTTTGAGACATTACTGCCATGGAGGAAATTGTGTATGGTGACTGTTGTATTCAATCCCAATGCAATCTGTGTTTCATCAACACTCTGATAGTCCACAGATTACAGAATGCCTCCAGATGTAAGTTGAAACTACTACTGGCCTTCCACTGAACGATCAAAGCGTAGACTGTTTCAGACATTACACCCATGGAGGAAAGTGCGGATGGTGACTGTTTTATTCAATTACGATGCAATTTCTGTGTTTCATCAACCCTCTGATACTCCACAGATTACAGAATGCCTCCAGATGTGCATCGGAAACTACTACTTGTCTTCCAGGGAACAAATAAAGCGTAGACTGTTTGAGACATTGCTTTTATGGAAGAAACAGCGCATAGTGACTGTTGTATGCAATCCCGATGGAATTTCTGTATTTCATCAACACTCTGATAGTCCACAGATTACAGAATGCCTCCAGATGTGCATCGGAAAGTAATACTGGTCTTTCCGGGAACGATCAAAGCGTAGACTGCTTGAGACATTACTCCCATGGAGGAAAGTGAGCATGGTGACTGTTTTATTCAATCCCGAGGCAATTACTGTGTTTCATGAACACTCTGATAGTCTAGCCATTACAGAATGCCACCAGAAGTGCATCGGAAACTACTACTGGTCTTCCAGGGAACAATCAAAGCGTAGATTGTTTGAGAAATTACTCACTTGGAGGGAAGTGCGCATGGTGACTGTTGTATTCAATCCCGATGCATTTTCTGTGTTTCATCAACACTCTGATACTCCACAGATTACAGAAAGCCTTCAGATGTTCATCGGAAACTACTACTGGTCTTCCAGGGAACGATCAAAACGTTGACTGTTTGGGACATTACTCCCATGGAGGAAAGTGCGCATAGTGACTGTTGTATTCAATCCCGATGCAATTTCTGTGTTTCATCAACACTCTGATAGTCCACAGATTACAAATTGCCTCCAGATGTTAATCGGAAACTACTAGTGGTCTTTCCAGGAACGATCAAAGCGTAGACTGTTTCAGACATTACTCCCATGGAGGAAAGTGCGGATGGTGACTGTTTTATTCAATCCCGATTCAATTTCTGTGTTTCATCAACTCTCTGATACTCCACAGATTACAGAATGCCTCCAGATGGGCATCGGAAACTACTACTGGTCTTATAGGGAACGATCAAAGCGTAGACTGTTTGAGACATTATGGCCATGGAGGAAAGTGTGCATGGTGACTGTTGTATTCAATCCCGATGCAATTTCGGTGTTTCATCAACACTCTAATAGTCCACAGATTACAGAGTGCCTCCAGATGTTAATCGGAAACTTGTACTGGTCTTCCAGGGAACGATCAAATTGTAGAGTGTTTGAGACATTACTCCCATGGAGGAATGTGCGCATAGTGACTGTTGTATTCAATCGCAATGCAATTTTTGTGTTTTATCAACACTCTGATACTCCACAGATTACGGAATGCCTCCAGATGGGCATCGGAAACTACTACTGGTCTTCCAGGGAACGATCAAAGCGTAGACTGTTTGAGACATTACTGCCATGGAGGAAAGTGTGCATGGTGACTGTTGTATTCAATTCCGATGCAATTTCTGTGTTTCATCAACACTCTGATACTCCACAGATTACAGAATGCCTCCAGATGTGAAGTTGAAACTACTACTGGCCTTCCACTGAACGATCAAAGCGTAGACTGTTTGAGACATTTCTTTTATGGAGGAATGTGCTCATGGTGATTGTTGTATTCAATCCGGATTCAATTTCTATGTTTCATCAACACTCTGATAGTCCACGGATTACAGAATGCCTCCAGATGTTAATCGGAAACTACTACTGGTCTTCCCGGGAACGATCAAAGCGTAGACTGTTTCAGACATTACTCCCACGGAGGAAAGTGCGGATGGTGACTCTTTTATTCAATCCCGATACAATTTCTGTGTTTCATCAACTCTCTGATACTCCACAGATTACAGAATGCCTTCAGATGGGCATCTGAAACTACTACTGGTCTTCCAGGGAACGATCAATGCCTAGACTGCTTGAGAATTACTCCTATGGGCGAAAGTGCGCATTGTGACTGTTGTATTCAATCCCGAAGCAATTTCTGTGTTTCATCAACACTCTGATAGTCCACAGATTACAGAATGCCTCCAGATGTGCATCAGAAACTACTACTGGTCTTCCAGGGAACGATCAAGGCGTAGACTGTTTGAGACATTACTCAAATGGAGGAAGGTGCACATGGTGAGTGTTGTATTCAATCCCGATGCAATTTCTGTGTTGCATCAACACTCTGAAAGTCCACAGATTACAGAATGCCTCCAGATGTGCATCGGAAAGTAATACTGGTCTTTCCGGGAACGATCAAAGCGTAGACTGCTTGAGACATTACTCCCATGGAGGAAAGTGAGCATGGTGACTGTTTTATTCAATCCCGATGCAATTTCTGTGTTTCATCAACCCTCTGATACTCCACAGATTACAGAATGCCTCCAGATATGCATCGGAAACTACTACTTGTCTTCCAGGGAACGAATAAAGCGTAGACTGTTTGAGACATTGCTTTTATGGAAGAAACAGCGCATGGTGACTGTTGTATGCAATCCCGATGGAATTTCTGTGTTTCATCAACACTCTGATAGTCCACAGATTACAGAATGCCTCCAGATGTGCATCGGAAAGTAATACTGGTCTTTCCGGGAACGATCAAAGCGTAGACTGCTTGAGACATTACTCCCATGGAGGAAAGTGAGCATGGTGACTGTTTTATTCAATCCCGAGGCAATTACTGTGTTTCATCAACACTCTGATAGTCTAGACATTACAGAATGCCACCAGAAGTGCATCGGAAACTACTACTGGTCTTCCAGGGAACAATCAAAGCGTAGAATGATTGAGAAATTACTCCCTTGGAGGGAAGTGCGCATGGTGACTGTTGTATTCAATCCCGATGCATTTTCTGTGTTTCATCAACACTCTGATACTCCACAGATTACAGAAAGCCTTCAGATGTTCATCGGAAACTACTACTGGTCTTCCAGGGAACGATCAAAACGTTGACTGTTTGGGACATTACTCCCATGGAGGAAAGTGCGCATAGTGACTGTTGTATTCAATCCCGATGCAATTTCTGTGTTTCATCAACACTCTGATAGTCCACAGATTACAGAATGCCTCCAGATGTTAATCGGAAACTACTAGTGGTCTTCCCAGGAACGATCAAAGCGTAGACTGTTTCAGACATTACTCCCATGGAGGAAAGTGCGGATGGTGACTGTTTTATTCAATCCCGATTCAATTTCTGTGTTTCATCAACTCTCTGATACTCCACAGATTACAGAATGCCTCCAGATGGGCATCGGAAACTACTACTGGTCTTATAGGGAACGATCAAAGCGTAGACTGTTTGAGACATTATGGCCATGGAGGAAAGTGTGCATGGTGACTGTTGTATTCAATCCCGATGCAATTTCGGTGTTTCATCAACACTCTAATAGTCCACAGATTACAGAGTGCCTCCAGATGTTAATCGGAAACTTGTACTGGTCTTCCAGGGAACGATCAAATTGTAGAGTGTTTGAGACATTACTCCCATGGAGGAATGTGCGCATAGTGACTGTTGTATTCAATCGCAATGCAATTTTTGTGTTTTATCAACACTCTGATACTCCACAGATTACAGAATGCCTCCAAATGTGCATCGGAAACTACTACTGGTCTTCCAGGGAACGATCAAAGCGTAAACTCTTTGAGACATTACTCCCATGGAGGAAAGTGCGCATGGTGACTGTTGTATTCAATCCCGATGCATTTTCTGTGTTTCATCAACACTCTGATACTCCACAGATTACAGAAAGCCTCCAGATGTTCATCGGAAACTACTACTGGTCTTCCAGGGAACGATCAAAACGTAGACTGTTTGGGACATTACTCCCATGGAGGAAAGTGCGCATGGTGACTGTTGTATTCAATCCCGAAGCAATTTCTGTGTTTCATCAACACTCTGATAGTCCACTGATTACAGAATACCTCCAGATGTGCATCGGAAACTACTACTGGTCTTCCAGGGAACGATCAAAGCGTAGACTCTTTGAGACATTACTCAAATGGAGGAAGGTGCACATGGTGAGTGTTGTATTCAATCCCGATACAATTTCTGTGTTTCATCAACACTCAGATAGTCCACAGATTACAGAATGCATCCAGATGTGCATCGGAAACTACTACTGGTCTTCCAGGGAACGATCAAAGCGTAGACTGTTTGGGACATTACTCCCATATAGGAAAGTGCGCATGGTGACTGTTGTATTCAATCCCGATGCAATTTTTATGTTTTATCAACACTCTGAAACTCCACAGATTACAGAATGCATCCAGATGTTAATCGGAAACTTCTACTGCTCTTCCAGGGAGCAATCAAATTGTAGAGTGTTTGAGACATTACTCCCATGGAGGAATGTGCGCACAGTGACTGTTGTATTCAATCCCGATGCAATTTTTATGTTTTATCAACACTCTGAAACTCCACAGATTACAGAATGCATCCAGATGTGCATCGGAAACTACTACTTGTCTTCCAGGGAACGAATAAAGCGTAGACTGTTTGAGACATTGCTTTTATGGAAGAAACAGCGCATGGTGACTGTTGTATTCAATCCCGATGGAATTTCTGTGTTTCATCAACACTCTGATAGTCCACAGATTACAGAATGCCTCCAGATGTGCATCGGAAACTACTACTGGTCTTTCTGGGAACGATCAAAGCGTAGACTGCTTGAGACATTACTCCCATGGAGGAAAGTGAGCATGGTGACTGTTTTATTCAATCCCGAGGCAATTACTGTGTTTCATCAACACTCTGATAGTCTAGACATTACAGAATGCCACCAGAAGTGCATCGGAAACTACTACTGGTCTTCCAGGGAACGATCAAAGCGTAGATTGTTTGAGACATTACTCCCTTGGAGGAAAGTGCGCATGGTGACTGTTGTATTCAATCCCGATGCATTTTCTGTGTTTCATCAACACTCTGATACTCCACAGATTTTAGAAAGCCTTCAGATGTTCATCGGAAACTACTACTGGTCTTCCAGGGAACGATCAAAACGTTGCCTGTTTGGGACATTACTCCCATGGAGGAAAGTGCGCATGGTGATTGTTGTATTCAATCCCGATGCAATTCCTGTGTTTCATCAACACTCTGATAGTCCACAGATTACAGAATGCCTCCAGATGTTAATCGGAAACTTCTACTGCTCTTCCAGGGAGCAATCAAATTGTAGAGTGTTTGAGACATTACTCCCATGGAGGAATGTGCGCACAGTGACTGTTGTATTCAATCCCGATGCAATTTTTATGTTTTATCAACACTCTGAAACTCCACAGATTACAGAATGCCTCCAAATGTGCATCGGAAACTACTACTGGTCTTCCAGGGAACGATCAAAGCGTAAACACTTTGAGACATTACTCACATGGAGCAAAGTGCGCATGGTGACTGTTGTATTCAATCCCGATGCATTTTCTGTGTTTCATAAACACTCTGATAGTCCACAGATTACAGAATGCCACGAGATGTGCATCGGAAACTACTACTGGTCTTCCCAAGAACGATCAAAGCGTAGACTGTTAGAGACATTACTCCCATGGAGGAATGTGCGCATGGTGACTGTCGTATTCAATCCCGATGCAATTTCTGTGTTTCATCAACACTCTGATACTCCACAGATTACAGAAAGCCTCCAGATGTTCATCGGAAACTACTACTGGTCTTCCAGGGAACGATCAAAACGCAGACTGTTTGGGACATTACTCCCATGGAGGAAAGTGCGCATGGTGACTGTTGTATTCAATCCCGATGCAATTTCTGTGTTTCATCAACACTCTGATAGACCACAGATTACAGAATGCCTCCAGATGTTAATCGGAAACTACTACTGGTCTTCCCGGGAACGATCAAAGCGTAGACTGTTTCAGACATTACTCCCATGGATGAAAGTGCGGATGGTGACTGTTTTATTCAATCCCGAAACGAAATCTGTGTTTCATCAACTCTCTGATCCTCCACAGATTACAGAATGCCTCCAGATGTGCATCGGAAACTACTGCTGGTCTTCCAGGGAACGATCAAAGAGTAGACTGTTTGAGACATTACTGCCATGGTGGAAAGTGTGCATGGTGACTGTTGTATTCAATCCCGATGCAATTTCTGTGTTTCATCAACACTCTGATAGTCCATAGATTACAGAATGCCTCCAGATCCTAATCGGAAACTTCTACTGGTCTTCCAGGGAACGATCAAATTGTAGAGTGTTTGAGACATTACTCCCATTGAGGAATGTGCGCATAATGACTATTGTATTCAATCCCGATGCAATTTCTGTGTTTTATCAACACTCTGATAGTCCACAGATTACAGAATGCCACGAGATGTGCATCGGAAACTACTACTGGTCTTCCCGGGAACGATCAAAGTGTAGACTGTTAGAGATATTACTCCCATGGAGGAATGTGCGCATAGGGACTGTTGTATTCAATCCCGATGCAATTTCTGTGTTTCATCAAAACTCTGATAGTCCACAGATTACAGAATGCCACGAGATGTGCATCGGAAACTACTACTGGTCTTCCCGGGAACGATCAAAGTGTAAACTGTTAGAGATATTACTCCCATGGAGGAAAGTGCGCATGGTGACTGTTGTATTCAATCCCGATGCAATTTCTGTGTTTCATCAACACTCTGATACTCCACAGATTACAGAATGCCTCCAGATGTGCAGTTGAAACTACTACAGGCCTTCCACTGAACGATCAAAGCGTAGACTGTTTGAGACATTACTCCTATGGAGGAAACTGCGCATGGAGAATGTTGTATTCAATCCCGATGCAGTTTCTGTGTTTCATCAACACTCTGATAGTCCACAGATTACAGGATGCCTCCAGATGTTAATCGGAAACTACTACTGGTCTTCCAGGGAACGATCAAATTGTAGAGTGTTTGAGACATTACTTTTATGGAGGAATGTGCTCATGGTGATTGTTGTATTCAATCCCGATGCAATTTCTATGTTTCATCAACACTCTGATAGTCCACAGATTACAGAATGCCTCCAGATGTTAATCGGAAACTACTACTGGTCTTCCTGGGAACGATCAATGCGTAGACTGTTTCAGACATTAATCCCATTTAGGAAAGTGCAAATGGTGACTGTTTTATTCAATCCCGATACAATTTCTGTGTTTCATCAACTCTCTGATACTCCACAGATTACGGAATGCCTCCAGATGGGCATCGGAAACTACTACTGGTCTTCCAGGGAACGATCAAAGCGTAGACTGTTTGATACATTACTGCCATGGAGGAAAGTGTGCATGGTGACTGTTGTATTCAATCCCGATGCAATTTCTGTGTGTCATCAACACTCTGATAGTCCACAGATTACAGAATGCCTCCAGATGTTAGTCGGAAACTTCTACTGGTCTTCCAGGGAACGATCAAATTGTAGAGTGTTTGAGACATTACTCCCATGGAGGAATGTGCGCATAGTGTCTGTTGTATTCAATCCCGATGCAATTTCTGTGTTTTATCAACACTCTGATACTCCACAGATTACAGAATGCCTCCAAATGTGCATCGGAAACTACTACTGGTCTTCCAGGGAACGATAAAAGCGTAAACTCTTTGAGACATTACTCCCATGGAGGAAAGTGTGCATGGTGACTGTTGTATTCAATCCCGATGCTTTTTCTGTGTTTCATCAACACGCTGATAGTCCACAGATTACAGAATGCCACGAGATGTGCATCTGAAACTACTACTGGTCTTTCAGGGAATGATCAAAGCGTAAACTCTTTGAGACATTACTCCCATGGAGGAAAGTGCGCATGGTGACTGTTGTATTCAATCCCGATGCATTTTCTGTGTTTCATCAACACTCTGATACTCCACAGATTACAGAAAGCCTCCAGATGTTCATCGGAAACTACTACTGGTCTTCCAGGGAACGATCAGAACGTTGACTGTTTGGGACATTAGTCCCATGGAGGAAAGTGCGCATGGTGACTGTTGTATTCAATCCCGAAGCAATTTCTGTGTTTCATCAACACTCTGATAGTCCACAGATTACAGAATGCCTCCAGATGTGCATCGGAAACTACTACTGGTCTTCCAGGGAACGATCAAAGCGTAGACTGTTTGAGACATTACTCAAATGGAGGAAGGTGCACATGGTGAGTGTTGTATTCAATCCCGATACAATTTCTATGTTTCATCAACACTCTGATAGTCCACAGATTACAGAATGCATCCAGATGTGCATCGGAAACTACTACTGGTCTTCCAGGGAACGATCAAAGCGTAGACTGTTTGGGACATTACTCCCATATAGGAAAGTGCGCATGGTGACTGTTGTATTCAATCCCGATGCAATTCCTGTGTTGCATCAACACTCTGATAGTCCACAGATTACAGAATGGCTCCAGATGTTAATCGGAAACTACTACTGGTCTTCCTGGGAACGATCAAAGCGTAGACTGTTTCAGACATTACACCCATGGAGGAAAGTGCGGATGGTGACTGTTTTATTCAATCCCGATGCAATTTCTGTGTTTCATCAACACTCTGATAGTCCACAGATTACAGAATGCCTCCAGATGTGCATCGGAAACTACTACTTGTCTTCCAGGGAACGAATAAAGCGTAGACTGTTAGAGATATTACTCCCATGGAGGAATGTGCGCATAGGGACTGTTGTATTCAATCCCGATGCAATTTCTGTGTTTCATCAAAACTCTGATAGTCCACAGATTACAGAATGCCACGAGATGTGCATCGGAAACTACTACTGGTCTTTCCGGGAACGATCAAAGTGTAAACTGTTTGAGATATTACTCCCATGGAGGAAAGTGCGCATGGTGACTGTTGTATTCAATCCCGATGCAATTTCTGTGTTTCATCAACACTCTGATACTCCACAGATTACAGAATGCCTCCAGATGTGCAGTTGAAACTACTACAGGCCTTCCACTGAACGATCAAAGCGTAGACTGTTTGAGACATTACTCCTATGGAGGAAACTGCGCATGGAGAATGTTGTATTCAATCCCGATGCAGTTTCTGTGTTTCATCAACACTCTGATAGTCCACAGATTACAGGATGCCTCCAGATGTTAATCGGAAACTACTACTGGTCTTCCAGGGAACGATCAAATTGTAGAGTGTTTGAGACATTACTTTTATGGAGGAATGTGCTCATGGTGATTGTTGTATTCAATCCCGATGCAATTTCTATGTTTCATCAACACTCTGATAGTCCACAGATTACAGAATGCCTCCAGATGTTAATCGGAAACTACTACTGGTCTTCCTGGGAACGATCAATGCGTAGACTGTTTCAGACATTAATCCCATTTAGGAAAGTGGAAATGGTGACTGTTTTATTCAATCCCGATACAATTTCTGTGTTTCATCAACTCTCTGATACTCCACAGATTACGGAATGCCTCCAGATGGGCATCGGAAACTACTACTGGTCTTCCAGGGAACGATCAAAGCGTAGACTGTTTGATACATTACTGCCATGGAGGAAAGTGTGCATGGTGACTGTTGTATTCAATCCCGATGCAATTTCTGTGTTTCATCAACACTCTGATAGTCCACAGATTACAGAATGCCTCCAGATGTTAGTCGGAAACTTCTACTGGTCTTCCAGGGAACGATCAAATTGTAGAGTGTTTGAGACATTACTCCCATGGAGGAATGTGCGCATAGTGACTGTTGTATTCAATCCCGATGCAATTTCTGTGTTTTATCAACACTCTGATACTCCACAGATTACAGAATGCCTCCAAATGTGCATCGGAAACTACTACTGGTCTTCCAGGGAACGATAAAAGCGTAAACTCTTTGAGACATTACTCCCATGGAGGAAAGTGTGCATGGTGACTGTTGTATTCAATCCCGATGCATTTTCTGTGTTTCATCAACACTCTGATACTCCACAGATTACAGAAAGCCTCCAGATGTTCATCGGAAACTACTACTGGTCTTCCAGGGAACGATCAGAACGTTGACTGTTTGGGACATTAGTCCCATGGAGGAAAGTGCGCATGGTGACTGTTGTATTCAATCCCGAAGCAATTTCTGTGTTTCATCAACACTCTGATAGTCCACAGATTACAGAATGCCTCCAGATGTGCATCGGAAACTAGTACTGGTCTTCCAGGGAACGATCAAAGCGTAGACTGTTTGAGACATTACTCAAATGGAGGAAGGTGCACATGGTGAGTGTTGTATTCAATCCCGATACAATTTCTGTGTTTCATCAACACTCTGATAGTCCACAGATTACAGAATGCATCCAGATGTGCATCGGAAACTACTACTGGTCTTCCAGGGAACGATCAAAGCGTAGACTGTTTGGGACATTACTCCCATATAGGAAAGTTCGCATGGTGACTGTTGTATTCAATCCCCATGCAATTCCTGTGTTGCATCAACACTCTGATAGTCCACAGATTACAGAATGACTCCAGATGTTAATCGGAAACTACTACTGGTCTTCCTGGGAACGATCAAAGCGTAGACTGTTTCAGACATTACACCCATGGAGGAAAGTGCGGATGGTGACTGTTTTATTCAATCCCGATGCAATTTCTGTGTTTCATCAACACTCTGATAGTCCACAGATTACAGAATGCCTCCAGATGTGCATCGGAAACTACTACTTGTCTTCCAGGGAACGAATAAAGCGTAGACTGTTTGAGACAAAGCTTTTATGGAAGAAACAGCGCATGGTGACTGTTGTATTCAATCCCGATGGAATTTCTGTGTTTCATCAACACTCTGATAGTCCACAGATTACAGAATGCCTCCAGATGTGCATCGGAAACTACTACTGGTCTTTCCGGGAACGATCAAAGCGTAGACTGCTTGAGACATTACTCCCATGGAGGAAAGTGAGCATGGTGACTGTTTTATTCAATCCCGAGGCAATTACTGTGTTTCATCAACACTCTGATAGTCTAGACATTACAGAATGCCACCAGAAGTGCATCGGAAACTACTACTGGTCTTCCAGGGAACGATCAAAGCGTAGATTGTTTGAGACATTACTCCCTTGGAGGAAAGTGCGCATGGTGACTGTTGTATTCAATCCCGATGCAATTTCTGTGTTTCATCAACACTCTGATAGTCCACAGATTACAGAATGCCTCCAGATGTTAATCGGAAACTACTACTGGTCTTCCCGGGAACGATCAAAGCGTAGACTGTTTCAGACATAACTCCCATGGAGGAAAGTGCGAATGGTGACTGTTTTATTCAATCCCGATACAATTTCTGTGTTTGATCAACTCTCTGATACTCCACAGATTACAGAATGCCTCCAGATGGGCATCGGAAACTACTACTGGTCTTCCAGGGAACGATCAAAGTGTAGACTGTTTGAGACATTACTGCCATGGAGGAAAGTGTGCATGGTGACTGTTGTATTCAATCACAATGCAACTTCTGTGTTTCATCAACACTGTGATAGTCCACAGATTACAGAATGCCTCCAGATGTTAATCGGAAACTTCTACTGCTCTTCCAGGGAACGATCAAATTGTAGAGTGATTGAGACATTACTCCCATGGAGGAATGTGCGCATAGTGACTGTTGTATTCAATCCCGATGCAATTTTTATGTTTCATCAACACTCTGATAGACCACAGATTACAGAATGCCTCCAGATGTTAATCGGAAACTACTACTGGTCTCCCGGGAACGATCAAAGCGTAGACTGTTTCAGACATTACTCCCATGGAGGAAAGTGCGGATGGTGACTGTTTTATTCAATCCCGAAACAAAATCTGTGTTTCATCAACTCTCTGATACTCCACAGATTACAGAATGCCTCTAGATGGGCATCGGAAACTACTACTGGTCTTCCAGGAACGATCAGAGCGTAGACTGTTTGAGACATTACTGCCATGGTGGAAAGTGTGCATGGTGACTGTTGTATTCAATCCCGATGCAATTTCTGTGTTTCATCAACACTCTGATAGTCCACAGATTACAGAATGCCTCCAGATGTTAATCGGAAACTTCTACTGGTCTTCCAGGGAACGATCAAATAGTAGAGTGTTTGAGACATTACTCCCATGGAGAAATGTGCGCATAGTGACTATTGTATTCAATCCCGATGCAATTTTTGTGTTTTATCAACACTCTGATAGTCCACAGATTACAGAATGCCACGAGATGTGCATCGGAAACTACTACTGGTCTTCCCGGGAACGATCAAAGTGTAGACTGTTAGAGATATTACTCCCATGGAGGAATGTGCGCATAGTGACTGTTGTATTCAATCCCGATGCAATTTCTGTGTTTCATCAACACTCTGATACTCCACAGATTACAGAATGCCTCCAGATGTGCAGTTGAAACTACTACAGGCCTTCCACTGAACGATCAAAGCGTAGACTGTTTGAGACATTACTCCTATGGAGGAAACTGCGCATGGAGAATGTTGTATTCAATCCCGATGCAGTTTCTGTGTTTCATCAACACTCTGATAGTCCACAGATTACAGGATGCCTCCAGATGTTAATCGGAAACTACTGCTGGTCTTCCAGGGATCGATCAAAGCGTAGACTGTTTGAGACATTACTTTTATGGAGGAATATGCTCATGGTGATTGTTGTATTCAATCCCGATGCAATTTCTATATTTCATCAACACTCTGATAGTCCACAGATTACAGAATGCCTCCAGATGTTAATCGGAAACTACTACTGGTCTTCCCGGGAACGATCAATGCGTAGACTGTTTCAGACTTTAATCCCAATTAGGAAAGTTCAAATGGTGACTGTTTTATTTAATTCCGATACAATTTCTGTGTTTCATCAACTCTCTGATACTCCACAGATTACGGAATGCCTCCAGATGGGCATCGGAAACTACTACTGGTCTTCCAGGGAACGATCAAAGCGTAGACTGTTTGATACATTACTGCCATGGAGGAAAGTTTGCATGGTGACTGTTGTATTCAATCCCGATTCAATTTCTGTGTTCCATCAACACTCTGATAGTCCACAGACTACAGAATGCCTCCAGATGTTAATCGGAAACTTCTACTGGTCTTCCAGGGAACGATCAAATAGTAGAGCGTTTGAGACAGTACTCCCATGGAGGAATGTGCGCATAGTGACTGTTGTATTCAATCCCGATGCAATTTCTGTGTTTTATCAACACTCTGATACTTCACAGATTACAGAATGCCTCCAAATGTGCATCGGAAACTACTACTGGTCTTCCAGGGAACGATCAAAGCGTCAACTCTTTGAGACATTACTCCCATGGAGGAAAGTGCGCATGGTGACTGTTGTATTCAATCCCGATGCATTTTCTGTGTTTCATCAACACTCTGATAGTCCACAGATTACAGAAAGCCACGAGATGTGCATCGGAAACTACTACTGGTCTTCACGGGAAGGATCAAAGTGTAGTCTGTTTGACATATTACTCCCATGGAGGAAAGTGAGCATGGTGACTGTTGTATTCAATCCCGATGCAATTTCTGTGTTTCATCAACACTCTGATAGTCCACAGATTACAGAATGCCACGAGATGTGCATCGGAAACTACTACTGGTCTTCCCGGGAACGATCAAAGTGTAGACTGTTTGAGACATTACTCCCATGGAGGAATGTGCGCATTGTGACTGTTGTATTCAATCCCGATGCAATTTCTGTGTTTTATCAACACTCTGATACTCCACAGATTACAGAATGCCTCCAAATGTGCATCGGAAACTACTACTGGTCTTCCAGGGAACGATCAAAGCGTCAACTCTTTCAGACATTACTCCCATGGAGGAAATTGCGCATGGTGACTGTTGTATTCAATCCCGATGCATTTACTGTGTTTCATCAACACTCTGATAGTCCACAGATTACAGAATGCCACGAGATGTGCATCGGAAACTACTACTGGTCTTCCCGGGAACGATCAAAGCGTAGACTGTTTGAAACATTACTCCCATGGAGGAATGTGCGCATAGTGACTGTTGTATTCAATCCCGATGCAATTTCTGTGTTTTATCAACACTCTGATACTCCACAGATTACAGAATGCCTCCATATGTGCAGTTGAAACTACTACTGGCCTTCCAGGGAACGATCAAAGCGTAAACTCCTTGAGACATTACTCCCATGGAGGAAAGTGCGCATGCTGACTGTTGTATTCAATACCGATGCATTTTCTGTGTTTCATCAACACTCTGCTAGTCCACAGATTACAGAATGCCACGAGATGTGCATCGGACACTACTACTGGTCTTCCCGGGAACGATCAAAGTGTAGACTGTTTGAGATATTACTCCCATGGAGGGAAGTGCGCATGGTGACTGTTGTATTCAATCCCGATGCAATTTCTGTGTTTCATCAAGACTCCGATACTCCACAGATTACAGAATGCCTCCAGATGTGAAGTTGAAACTACTACTGGCCTTCCACTGAACGATCAAAGCTTAGACTGTTTGAGACATTACTGCCATGGAGGAAAGTGTGCATGGTGACTGTTGTATTCAATCCCGATACAATTTCTGTGATTCATCAACACTCTGATAGTCCACAGATTATAGAATGCCTCCAAATGTGCATCGGAAACTACTACTGGTCTTCCAGGGAACGATCAAAGCGTAAACTCTTTGAGACATTACTCCCATGGAGGAAAGTGCGCATGGTGACTGTTGTATTCAATCCCGATGCATTTTCTGTGTTTCATCAACACTCTGATAGTCCACAGATTACAGAATGTAAGGAGATGTGCATCGGAAACTACTACTGGTCTTCCAGGGTAGATCAAAACGTAGACTGTTTGAAACATTACTCCCATGGAGGAACGTGCGCATAGTGACTGTTGAATTCAATCCCGATGCAATTTCTGTGTTTTATCAACACTCTGATACTCCACAGATTGCAGAATGCCTCCAAATGTGCATCGGAAACTACTACTGGTCTTCCAGGGAACGATCAAAGCGTAAACTCTTTGAGACATTACTCCCATGGAGGAAATTGCGCATGGTGACTGTTGTATTCAATCCCGATGCATCTTCCGTGTTTCATCAACACTCTGATAGTCCACAAATTACAGAATGCCACGAGATGTGCATCGGAAACTACTACTGGCCTTCCCGGGAACGATCAAAGCGTAGACAGTTTCAGACATTACTCCTATGGAGGAATGTGCGCATGGTGACTGTTGTATTCAATCCCGATACAATTTCTGTGTTTCATCAACTCTCTGATACTCCACAGATTACAGAATGCCTCCAGATGGGCATCGGAAACTACTACTGGTCTTCCAGGGAACGATCAAAGCGTAGACTGTTTGAGACATTACTGCCATGGAGGAAAGTGTGCATGGTGACCGTTGTATTCAATCCCAATGCAATTTCTGTGTTTCATCAACACTGTGATAGTCCACAGATTACAGAATGCCTCCAGATGTTAATCGGAAACTTCTACTGCTCTTCCAGGGAACGATCAAATTGTAGAGTGATTGAGACATTACTCCCATGGAGGAATGTGCGCATAGTGACTGTTGTATTCAATCCCGATGCAATTTTTATGTTTTATCAACACTCTGATACTCCACAGATTACAGAATGCCTAAAAATGTGCATCGGAAACTACTACTGGTCTTCCAGGGAACGATCAAAGCGTAAACTCTTTGAGACATTACTCCCATGGAGGAAAGTGCGCATGCTGACTGTTGTATTCAATCCCGATGCATTTTCTGTGTTTCGTCAACACTCTGATAGTCCACAGATTACAGAATGCCACGAGATGTGCATCGGAAACTACTACTGTTCTTCCCGGGAACGATCAAAGCGTAGACTGTTAGAGACATTACTCCCATGGACAAATGTGCGCATAGTGACTGTTGTATTCAATCCCAAAGCAATTTCTGTGTTTTATCAACACTCTGATACTCCACAGATTACAGAATGCCTCCAAATGTGCATCGGAAACTACTACTGGTCTTCCTGGGAACGATGAAAGTGTAGACTGTTTGAGACATTACTCTTATGGAGGAATGTGCGCATGGTGACTGTTGTATTCAATCCCGATGCATTTTCTGTGTTTCATCAACCCTCTGATACTCCACAGATTACAGAAAGCCTCCAGATGTTCATCGGAAACTACTACTGGTCTTAAAGGGAACGATCAAAACGTAGACTGTTTGGGACATTACTCCCATGGAGGAATGTGCGCATGGTGACTGTTGTATTCAATCCCGATGCAATTTCTGTGTTTCATCAACACTCTGATAGACCACAGATTACAGAATGCCTCCAGATGTTAATCGGAAACTACTACTGGTCTTCCCGGGAACGATCAAAGCGTAGACTGTTTCAGACATTACTCCCATGGAGGAAAGTGCGGATGGTGACTGTTTTATTCAATCCCGAAACAAAATCTGTGTTTCATCAACTCTCTGATACTCCACAGATTACAGAATGCCTCCAGATGGGCATCGGAAACTACTACTGGTCTACCAGGGAACGATCAAAGCGTAGACTGTTTGAGACATTACTGCCATTGTGGAAAGTGTGCATGGTGACTGTTGTATTCAATCCCGATGCAATTTCTGTGTTTCATCAACACTCTGATAGTCCACAGATTACAGAATGCCTCCAGATGTTAATCTGAAACTTCTACTGGTCTTCCAGGGAATGATCAAATTGTAGAGTGTTTGAGACATTACTCCCATGGAGGAATGTGCGCATGCTGACTATTGTATTCAATCCCGATGCAATTTCTGTGTTTTATCATCACTCTGATAGTCCACAGATTACAGAATGCCACGAGATGTGCATCAGAAACTACTACTGGTAATCCCGGGACCGATCAAAGTGTAGACTGTTAGAGATATTACTCCCATGGAGGAATGTGCGCATAGTGACTGTTGTATTCAATCCCGATGCAATTTCTGTGTTTCATCAACACTCTGATACTCCACAGATTACAGAATGCCTCCAGATGTGCAGTTGAAACTACTACAGGCCTTCCACTGAACGATCAAAGCGTAGACTGTTTGAGACATTACTCCTATGGAGGAAACTGCGCATGGAGAATGTTGTATTCAATCCCGATGCAGTTTCTGTGTTTCATCAACACTCTGATAGTCCACAGATTACAGGATGCCTCCAGATGTTAATCGGAAACTACTACTGGTCTTCCAGGGAACGATCAAAGCGTAGACTGTTTGAGACATTATTGCCATGGTGGAAAGTGTGCATGGTGACTGTTGTATTCAATCCCGATGCAATTTCTGTGTTTCATCAACACTCTGATAGTCCACAGATTACAGAATGCCTCCAGATGTTAATCTGAAACTTCTACTGGTCTTCCAGGGAATGATCAAATTGTAGAGTGTTTGAGACATTACTCCCATGGAGGAATGTGCGCATGCTGACTATTGTATTCAATTTCTGTGTTTTATCATCACTCTGATAGTCCACAGATTACAGAATGCCACGAGATGTGCATCAGAAACTACTACTGGTCATCCCGGGAACGATCAAAGTGTAGACTGTTAGAGATATTACTCCCATGGAGGAATGTGCGCATAGTGACTGTTGTATTCAATCCCGATGCAATTTCTGTGTTTCATCAACACTCTGATACTCCACAGATTACAGAATGCCTCCAGATGTGCAGTTGAAACTACTACAGGCCTTCCACTGAACGATCAAAGCGTAGACTGTTTGAGACATTACTCCTATGGAGGAAACTGCGCATGGAGAATGTTGTATTCAATCCCGATGCAGTTTCTGTGTTTCATCAACACTCTGATAGTCCACAGATTACAGGATGCCTCCAGATGTTAATCGGAAACTACTACTGGTCTTCCAGGGAACGATCAAAGCGTAGACTGTTTGAGACATTACTGCCATGGTGGAAAGTGTGCATGGTGACTGTTGTATTCAATCCCGATGCAATTTCTGTGTTTCATCAACACTCTGATAGTCCACAGATTACAGAATGCCTCCAGATGTTAATCTGAAACTTCTACTGGTCTTCCAGGGAATGATCAAATTGTAGAGTGTTTGAGACATTACTCCCATGGAGGAATGTGCGCATGCTGACTATTGTATTCAATCCCGATGCAATTTCTGTGTTTTATCATCACTCTGATAGTCCACAGATTACAGAATGCCACGAGATGTGCATCAGAAACTCTTACTGGTCATCCCGGGAACGATCAAAGTGTAGACTGTTAGAGATATTACTCCCATGGAGGAATGTGCGCATAGTGACTGTTGTATTCAATCCCGATGCAATTTCTGTGTTTCATCAGCACTCTGATACTCCACAGATTACAGAATGCCTCCTGATGTGCAGTTGAAACTACTACAGGCCTTCCACTGAACGATCAAAGCGTAGACTGTTTGAGACATTACTCCTATGGAGGAAACTGCGCATGGAGAATGTTGTATTCAATCCCGATGCAGTTTATGTGTTTCATCAACACTCTGATAGTCCACAGATTACAGGATGCCTCCAGATGTTAATCGGAAACTACTACTGGTCTTCCAGGGAACGATCAAAGCGTAGACTGTTTGAGACATTACTTTTATGGAGGAATGTGCTCATGGTGATTGTTGTATTCAATCCCGATGCAATTTCTATGTTTCATCAACACTCTGATAGTCCACAGATTACAGAATGCCTCCAGATGATAATCGGAAACTACTACTGGGCTTTCCGGGAACGATCAATGCGTAGACTGTTTCAGACATTAATCCCATTTAGGAAAGTGCAAATGGTGACTGTTTTATTCAATCCCGATACAATTTCTGTGTTTCATCAACTCTCTGATACTCCACAGATTACGGAATGCCTCCAGATGGGCATCGGAAACTACTACTTGTCTTCCAGGGAACGATCAAAGCGTAGACTGTTTGATACGTCACTGCCATGGAGGAAAGTGTGCATGGTGACTGTTGTATTCAATCCCGATGCAATTTCTGTGTTTCATCAACACTCTGATAGTCCACAGATTACAGAATGCCTACAGATGTTAATCGGAAACTTCTACTGGTCTTCCAGGGAACGATCAAATTGTAGAGTGCTTGAGACGTTACTCCCATGGAGGAATGTGCGCATAGTGACTGTTGTATTCAATCCCGATGAAATTTCTGTGTTTTATCAACACTCTGATACTCCACAGATTACTGAATGCCTCCAAATGTGCATCGCAAACTACTACTGGTCTTCCAGGGAACGATCAAAGCGTAAACTCTTTCAGACATTACTCCCATGGAGGAAATTGCGCATGGTGACTGTTGTATTCAATCCCGATGCATTTTCTGTGTTTCATCAACACTCTGATAGTCCACAGATTACAAAATGCCACGAGATGTGCATCGGAAACTACTACTGGTCTTGCCGGGAACGATCAAAGCGTAGACTGTTTGAAACATTACTCCCATGGAGGAATGTGCGCATAGTGACTGTTGTATTCAATCCCGATGCAATTTCTGTGTTTTATCAACACTCTGATACTCCACAGATTACAGAATGCCTCCAGATGTGCAGTTGAAACTACTACTGGCCTTCCAGGGAACGATCAAAGCGTAAACTCTTTGAGACATTACTCCCATGGAGGAAAGTGCGCATGGTGACTGTTGTATTCAATCCCGATGCATTTTCTGTGTTTCATCAACACTCTGATAGTCCACAGATTACAGAATGCCACGAGATGTGCATCGGAAACCACTACTGGTCTTCCCGGGAACGATCAAAGTGTAGACTGTTTGAGATATTACTCCCACGGAGGAAAGTGCGAATGGTGACTGTTGTATTCAATCCCGATGCAATTTCTGTGATTCATCAACACTCTGATAGTCCACAGATTACAGAACGCCACGAGATGTGCATCGGAAACTACTACTGGTCTTCCCGGGAACGATCAAATCGTAGACTGTTTGAGACATTACTCCCATGGAGGAATGTGCGCATTGTGACTGTTGTATTCAATCCCGATGCAATTTCTGTGTTTTATCAACACTCTGATACTCCACAGATTACAGAATGCCTCCAAATGTGCATCGGAAACTACTACTGGTCTTCCAGGGAACGATCAAAGCGAAAACTCTTTCAGACATTACTCCCATGGAGGAAATTGCGCATGGTGACTGTTGTATTCAATCCCGATGCATTTTCTGTGTTTCATCAACACTCTGATAGTCCACAGATTACAGAATGCCACGAGATGTGCATCGGAAACTACTACTGGTCTTCCTGGGAACGATCAAAGCGTAGACCGTTTGAAACATTACTGCCATGGAGGAATGTGCGCATAGTGACCGTTGTATTCAATCCCGATGCAATTTGTGTTTTATCAACACTCTGATATTCCACAGAATACAGAATGCCTCCAGATGTGCAGTTGAAACTACTACTGGCCTTCCAGGGAACGATCAAAGCGTAAACTCTTTGAGACATTACTCCTATGGAGGAAAGTGCGCATGGTGACTGTTGTATTCAATCCCGATGCATTTTCTGTGTTTCATCAACACTCTGATAGTCCACAGATTACAGAATGCCACGAGATGTGCATCGGAAACTACTACTGGTCTTCCCGGGAACGATCAAAGTGTAGACTGTTTGAGATATTACTCCCATGGAGGAAAGTGCGCATGGTGACTGTTGTATTCAATCCCGATGCAATTTCTGTGTTTCATCAACACTCTGATACTCCACAGATTACAGAATGCCTCCAGATGTGAAGTTGAAACTACTACTGGCCTTCCACTGAACGATCAAAGCGTAGAGTGTTTGAGACATTACTTTTATGGAGGAATGTGCTCATGGTGATTGTTGTATTCAATACCGATTCAATTTCTATGTTTCATCAACACTCTGATAGTCCACAGATTACAGAATGCCTCCAGATGTTAATCGGAAACTACTACTGGTCTTCCCGGGAACGATCAATGCGTAGACTGTTTCAGACATTACTCCGAAGGAGGAAAGTGCGGATGGTGACTGTTTTATTCAATCCCGATACAATTTCTGTGTTTCATCAACTCTCTGATACTGCACAGATTACGGAATTCCTCCAGATGGGCATCGGAAACTACTACTGTTCTTCCAGGGAACGATCAAAGCGTAGACTGTTTGAGACATTACTGCCATGGAGGAAAGTGTGCATGGTGACTGTTGTATTCAATCCCGATGCAATTTCTCTGTTTCATCAACACTCTGATAGACCACAGATTACAGAATGCCTCCAAATCTGCATCGGAAACTACTACTGGTCTTCCAGGGAACGATCAAAGCGTAAACTCTTTGAGACATTACTCCCATGGAGGAAAGTGCGAATGGTGACTGTTGTATTCAATCCCGATGCATTTTCTGTGTTTCATCAACACTCTGATAGTCCACAGATTACAGAATGTAACGAGATGTGCAACGGAAACTACTACTGGTCTTCCCGGGAACGATCAAAGCGTAGACTGTTTGAGACATTACTCCCATGGAGGAATGTGCGAATAGTGACTGTTGTATTCAATCCCGATGCAATTTCTGTGTTTTATCAACACTCTGATACTCCACAGATTACAGAATGCCTCCAAATGTGCATCGGAAACTACTACTGGTCTTCCAGGGAACGATCAAAGCGTAGACTCTTTGAGACATTACTCCCATGGAGGAATGTGCGCATAGTGACTGTTGTATTCAATCCCGATGCAATTTCGGTGTTTTATCAACACTCTGATACTCCACAGATTACAGAATGCCTCCAAATGTGCATCGGAAACTACTACTGGTCTTCCAGGGAACGATCAAAGCGTAAACTCTTTGAGACATTACTCCCATGGAGGAAACTGCGCATGGAGAATGTTGTATTCAATCCCGAAGCAGTTTCTGTGTTTCATCAACACTCTGATAGTCCACAGATTACAGGATGCCTCCAGATGTTAATCGGAAACTACTACTGATCTTCCAGGGAACGATCAAAGCGTAGGCTGTTTGGGACATTACTTTTATGGAGGAATGTGCTCAGGTGATTGTTGTATTCAATCCCGATGCAATTTCTATGTTTCATCAACACTCTGATAGTCCACAGATTACATAATGCCTCCAGATGTTAATCGGAAACTACTACTGATCTTCCCGGGAACGATCAATTCGTAGACTGTTTCAGACATTACTCCCATTTAGGAAAGTGCGGATGGTGTCTGTTTTATTCAATCCCGATCGAATTTCTGTGTTTCATCAACTCTCTGATACTCCACAGATTACGGAATGCCTCCAGATGGGCATCGGAAACTACTACTGGTCTTCCAGGGAACGATCAAAGCGTAGACTGTTTGAGACATTACTGCCATGGAGGAAAGTGTGCATGGTGACTGTTGTATTCAATCCCGATGCAATTTCTGTGTTTCATCAACACTCTGATAGTCCACAGATTACAAAATGCCTCCAGATGTTAATCGGAAACTACTATCTGTCCTCCAGGGAACGATCAAAGCGTAGACTGTTTGGGACATTACTCCCATGAAGGAAAGTGCGCATGGTGACTGTTGTATTCAATCCCGATGCAATTTCTGTGTTTCATCAACACTCTGATACTCCACAGATTACAGAATGCCTCCAAATGTGCATCGGAAACTACTACTGGTCTTCCAGGGAACGATCAAAGCGTAGACTGTTTGAGACATTACTCCCATGGAGGAAAGTGCGCATGGTGACTGTTGTATCCAATCCCGATGCATTTTCTGTGTTTCATCAACACTCTGATAGTCCATAGATTACAGAATGCCACCAGATGTGCATCGGAAACTACTACTTGTCTTCCCGGGAACGATCAAAGCGTAGACTGTTTGAGACATTACTACAATGGAGGAAAGTGAGCATGGTGAGTGTTTTATTCAATCCGGATGCAATTACTGTGTTTCATTAACACTCTGATAGTCTACAGATTACAGAATGCCACCAGAGGTGCATCGGAAACTACTACTCGTCTTCCAGGGAACGTTCAAAGCGTAGATTGTTTGAGACATTACTCCCGTGGAGGAAAGTGTGCATGGTGACTGTTGTATTCAATCCCAATGCAATTTGTATGTTTCATCACCACTCTGATAGTCCACAGATTACAGAATGCCTCCAAATGTGCATCGGAAAGTACTACTTGTCTTCCAGGGAACGATCAAAGCGTAAACTCTTTGAGACATTACTCCCATGGAGGAAAGTGCGCATGGTGACTGTTGTATTCAATCCCGATGCATTTTCTGTGTTTCATCAACACCCTGATAGTCCACAGATTACAGAATGCCACGAGATGTGCATCGGAAACTACTACTGGTCTTCCCGGGAACGATCAAAGCGTAGACTGTTTGAGACATTACTCCCATGGAGGAATGTGTGCATAGTGACTGTTGTATTCAATCCCGATGCAATTTCTGTGTTTTATCAACACTCTGATACTCCACAGATTACAGAATGCCTGCAAATGTGCATCGGAAACTACTACTGGACTTCCAGGGAACGATCAAAGCGTAAACCCTTTGAGACATTACTCCCATGGAGGAAAGTGCGAATGGTGACTGTTGTATTCAATCCCGATGCATTTTCTGTGTTTCATCAACACTCTGATAGTCCACAGATTACAGAATGCCACGAAATGTGCATCGGAAACTACTACTGGTCTTCCCGGGAACGATCAAAGTGTAGACTCTTTGAGACATTACTCCCATGGAGGAAAGTGCGCTTGGTGACTGTTGTATTCAATCCCGATGCAATTTCTGTGTTTCATCAACACTCTGATACTCAACAGATTACAGAATGCCTCCAGATGTGCAGTTGAAACTACTACTGGCCTTCCACTGAACGATCAAAGCGTAGACTGTTTGAGACATTACTCCTATGGAGGGAACTGCGCATGGAGAATGTTGTATTCAATCCCAATGCAATTTCTGTGTTTCATCAACACTCTGATAGTCCACAGATTACAGAATGCCTCCAGATGTTAATCGGAAACTACTACTGGTCTTCCAGTTAACGATCAAAGCGTAGGCTGTTTGTTACATTACTCCCATGGAGGAAAGGGCGCATGGTGACTGTTGTATTCAATCACGATGCATTTACAGTGATTCATCAACAATCTGATAGACCACAGATTACAGAATGCCACGAGATGTGCATCGGAAACTACTACTGGTCCCCAGGGAACGATGAAAGCGTAGACTGTTTGAGACATTACTTTTATGTAAGAAACAGCGCATGGTGACTGTTGTATTGAATCCCGATGAAATTTCTGTGTTTCATCAACACTCTGATAGTCCACAGATTACAGAATGCCTCCACATAAGAATCGGAAACTACTACTGGTCTGCCAGGAAACCATCAAAGCGTAGACTGTTTGAGACATTACTTTTATGGAGGAATGTACGCATGGTGACTGTTGTATTCAATCCCGATGCAATTTCTGTGTTTCATCAACACTCTGATACTCCACAGATTACAGAATGATTCCAAATGTGCATCGGAAACTACTACTGGTCTTCCAGGGAACGATCAAAGCGTAGACTGTTTGAGACATTACTCCCATGGAGGAAAGTGCGCATGGTGACTGTTGTATCCAATCCCGATGCATTTTCTGTGTTTCATCAACACTCTGATAGTCCACTGATTACAGAATGCCTCGAGATGTGAATCGGAAACTACTACTTGTCTTCCCGGGAACGATCAAAGCGTAGACTGTTTGAGACATTACTCCCATGGAGGAAAGTGCGCATGGTGACTGTCGTATTCAATCCCGATGCAATTTCCATGTTTCATCAACACTCTGATAGTCCACAGATTACAGAAAGCCTCCAGTAGTTCATCGGAAACTACTACTGGTCTTCCTTGGAACGATCAAAGCGTAGACTGTTAGAGACATTACTCCCATGGAGGAAAGTGAGCATGGTGAGTGTTTTATTCCATCCGGATGCAATTACTCTGTTTCATCAACACTCTGATAGTCTACAGATTACAGAATGCCTCCAGATGTGCATCGGAAACTACTACTGCTCTTCCAGGGAACGATCAAAGCGTAGACTGTTTGAGACATTACTCCCATGGAGGAAAGTGCGCATGGTGACTGTTGTATTCAATCCCGATGCAATTTCTGTGTTTCATCAACACTCTGATACTCCACAGATTACAGAATGCGTCCAAATGTGCATCGGAAACTACTACTGGTCTTCCAGGGAACGATCAAAGCGTAGACTGTTTGAGACATTACTCCCATGGAGGAAAGTGAGCATGGTGACTGTTGTATCCAATCCCCATGCATTTTCTGTGTTTCATCAACACTCTGATAGTCCACAGATTACAGAATGCCACGAGATGAGCATCGGAAACTACTACTTGTCTTCCCGGGAACGATCAAAGCGAGGACTGTTTGAGACATTACTCCCATGGAGGAAAGTGCGCAAGGTGACTGTCGTATTCAATCCCGATGCAATTTCTGTGTTTCATCAACACTCTGATAGTCCACAGATTACAGAAAGCCTCCAGAAGTTCATCGGAAACTACTACTGGTCTTCCAGGGAACGATCAAAGCGTAGACTGTTAGAGACATTACTCCCATGGAGGAAAGTGAGCATGGTGGGTGTTTTATTCAATCCGGATGCAATTACTGTGTTTCATCAACACTCTGATAGTCTACAGATTACAGAATGCCACCAGAGGTGCATCGGAAACTACTACTGGTCTTCCAGGGTACGATCAAAGCGTTGATTGTTTGAGACATTACTCCCGTGGAGGAATGTGCGCATGGTGACTGTTGTATTCAATCCCGATGCATTTTCTGTGTTTCATCAACACTCTGATGGTCCACAGATTACAGAATGCCTCCAGATGTGCATCGGAAACTACTACTGCTTTTCCAAGGAACGATCAAAGCGTAGACTGTTTGAGACATTACTGCCATGGAGGAAAGTGTGCATGGTGACTGTTGTATTCAATCCCAATGCAATTTCTGTGTTTCATCAACACTCTGATAGTCCACAGATTACAGAATGCCTCCAAATGTGCATCGGGAACTACTACTGGTCTTCCAGGGAACGATAAAAGCGTAAACTCTTTGAGACATTACTCCCATGGAGGAGAGTGCGCATGGTGACTGTTGTATTCAATCCCGATGCATTTTCTGTGTTTCATCAACACTCTGATAGTCCACAGATTACAGAATGCCACTAGATGTGCATCGGAAACTACTCCTGGTCTTCCCGGGAACGATCAAAGCGTAGACTGTTTGAGACATTACTCCCATGGAGGAATGAGCGCATAGTGACTGTTGTATTCAATCCCGATGCAATTTCTGTGTTTTATCAACACTCTGATACTCCACAGATTACAGAATGCCTCCAAATGTGCATCGGAAACTACTACTGGTCTTCCAGGGAACGATCAAAGTGTAAAGTCTTTGAGACATTACTCCCATGGAGGAAAGTGCGCATGGTGACTGTTGTATCAATCCCGATGCATTTTCTGTGTTTCATCAACACTCTGATGGTCCACAGATTACAGAATGCCACGAGATGTGCATCGGAAACCACTACTGGTCTTCCCGGGAACGATCAAACCGTAGACTCTTTGAGACATTACTCCCATGGAAGTAAGTGCGCATGGTGACTCTTGTATTCAATCCCGATGCCATTTCTGTGTTTCATCAACACTCTGATACTCAACAGATTACAGAATGCCTCCAGATGTGCAGTTGAAACTACTACTGGCCTTCCACTGAACGATCAAAGCGTAGACTGTTTGAGACATTACTCTTATGGATCGAACTGCGCATGGAGAATGTTGTATTCAATCCCGATGCAATTTCTGTGTTTCATCAACACTCTGATAGTCCACAGATTACAGAATGCCTCCAGATGTTAATCGGAAACTACTACTGGTCTTCCAGTTAACGATCAAAGCATAGGCTGTTTGTTACATTACTCCCATGGAGAAAAGTGCGCATGGTGACTGTTGTATTCAATCCCGATTCATTTACAGTGTTTCATCAACACTCTGATAGACCACAGATTACAGAATGCCACGAGATGTGCATCGGAAACTACTACTGGTCTCCAGGGAACGATGAAAGCGTAGACTGTTTGAGACATTACTTTTATGTAAGAAACAGCGCATGGTGACTGTTGTATTGAATCCCGATGCAATTTCTGTGTTTCATCAACACTCTGATAGTCCACAGATTACAGAATGCCTCCACATGTGAATCGGAAACTACTACTGGTCTTCCAGGAAACCATCAAAGCGTAGACTGTTTGAGACATTACTTTTATGGAGGAATGTACGCATGGTGACTGTTGTATTCAATCCCCATGCAATTTCTGTGTTTCATCAACACTCTGATAGTCCACAGATTACAGAATGCCTCCAGATGTTAATCGGAAACTACTACTGGTCTTCCAGGGAACGATCGAAGCGTAGACTGTTTGAGACATTACTCCCATGGAGGAAACTGCGCATGGAGAATGTTGTATTCAATCCCGATGCAATTTCTGTGTTTCATCAACACTCTGATAGTCCACAGATTACAGAATGCCTCCACATGTGAATCGGAAACTACTACTGGTCTTCCAGGGAACGATCAAAGCGTAAACTGTTTGAGACATTACTGCCATGGAGGAAAGTGTGCATGGTGACTGTTGTATTCAATCCCGATGCAATTTCTGTGTTTCATCAACACTCTGATACTCCACAGATTACAGAATGCCTGCAAATGTGCTTCGGAAAGTACTACTGGTCTTCCAGGGAACGATCAAAGCGTAGACTGTTTAAGTCATTACTCCCATGGAGGAAAGTGCGCATGGTGACTGTTGTATCCAATCCCGATGCATTTTCTGTGTTTCATCAACACTCTGATAGTCCACAGATTACAGAATGCCACGAGATGTGCATCGGAAACTAATACTTGTCTTCCCGGGAACGATCAAAGCGAGGACTGTTTGAGACATTACTCCCATGGAGGAAAGTGCGCATGCTGACTGTCGTATTCAATCCCGATGCAATTTCTGTGTTTCATCAACAGTCTGATAGTCCACAGATTACAGAAAGCCTCCAGAAGTTCATCGGAAACTACTACTGGTCTTCCAGGAAACGATCAAAGCGTAGACTGTTAGAGACATTACTCGCATGGAGGAAAGTGCGCATGGTGAGTGTTTTATTCAATCCGGATGCAATTACTGTGTTTCATCAACACTCTGATAGTCTACAGATTACAGAATGCCACCAGAGGTGCATCGGAAACTACTACTGGTCTTCCAGGGAACGATCAAAGCATAGATTGTTTGAGACATTACTCCCGTGGAGGAAAGTGCGCATGGTGACTGTTGTATTCAATCTCGATGCATTTTCTGTGTTTCATCAACACTCTGATAGTCCACAGATTACAGAAAGCCTCCAGATGTGCATCGGAAACTACTACTGCTCTCCCATTGAACGATCAAAGCGTAGACTGTTTGAGACATTACTGCCATGGAGGAAAGTGTGCACGGTGACTGTTGTATTCAAACCCAATGCAATTTCTGTGTTTCATCAACACTGATAGTCCACAGATTACAGAAAGCCTCCAGAAGTTCATCGGAAACTACTACTGGTGTTCCAGGAAACGATCAAAGCATAGACTGTTAGAGACATTACTCCCATGGAGGAAGATGAGCATGGTGAGTGTTTTATTCAATCCCGATGCATTTTCTGTGTTTCATCAACACTCTGATAGTCCACAGATTACAGAATGCCACCAGAGGTGCATCAAAAGCTACTACTTGTCTTCCCTTGGAACGATCAAAGCGTAGACTGTTTGAGACATTACTCCCATGGAGGAAAGTGCGCATGGTGACTGTTGTATTCAATCCCGATGCAATTTCTGTGTTTCATCAACACTCTGATACCCCACATATTACAGAATGCCTCCAAATGTGCATCGGAAACTACTACTGGTCTTTCAGGGAACGATCAAAGCGTAGACTGTTTGAGACATTACTCCCATGGAGGAAAGTGCGCATGGTGACTGTTGTATCCAATCCCGATGCATTCTCTGTGTTTCATCAACACTCTGATAGTCCACAGATTACAGAATGCCACGAGATGTGCATCGGAAACTACTACTTGTCTTCCCGGGAACGATCAAAGCGAGGACTGTTTGAGACATTACTCCCATGGAGGAAAGTGCGCATGGTGACTGTCGTATTCAATCCCGATGCAATTTCTGTGTTTCATCAACACTCTGATGGTCCACAGATTACAGAAAGCCTCCAGAAGTTCATCGGAAACTACTACTGGTCTTCCAGGAAACGATCAAAGCGTAGACTGTTAGAGACATTACTCCCATGGAGGAAAGTGAGCATGGTGAGTGTTTTATTTAATCCGGATGCAATTACCTAGTTTCATCAACACTCTGATAGTCTACAGATTACAGAATGCCACCAGAGGTGCATCGGAAACTACTACTTGTCTTCCAGGGAACGATCAAAGCGTAGATTGTTTGAGACAATACTCCCGTGGAGGAAAGTGCGCATGGTGACTGTTGTATTCAATCTCGATGCATTTTCTGTGTTTCATCAACACTCTGATAGTCCACAGATTACAGAATGCCTCCAGATGTGCATCGGAAACTACTACTGCTCTCCCATTGAACGATCAAAGCGTAGACTCTTTGAGACATTACTGCCATGGAGGAAAGTGTGCATGGTGACTGTTGTATTCAATCCCGATGCAATTTCTGTGTTTCATCAACACTCTGATACTCCACAGATTACAGAATGCCTCCAAATGTGCATCGGAAACTACTACTGGTCTTCCAGGGAACGATCAAAGTGTAAACTCTTTGAGACATTACTCCCATGGAGGAAAGTGCGCATGGTGACTGTTGTATTCAATCCCGATGCATTTTCTGTGTTTCATCAACACTCTGATAGTCCACAGATTACAGAATGCCACGAGATGTGCATCGGAAACTACTACTGTTCTTCCCGGGAACGATTAAAGCGTAGACTCTTTGTGACATTACTCCCATGGAGGAAAGTGCGCATGGTGACTTTTGTATTCAATCCCGATGCAATTTCTGTGTTTCATCAACACTCTGATACTCCACAGATTACAGAATGCCTCCAGATGTTAATCGGAAACTACTACTGGTCTTCCAGATAACGATTAAAGCGTAGGCTGTTTGTTACATTACTCCCATGGAGGAAAGGACGCATGGTGACTGTTGTATTCAATCCCGATGCATTTACAGTGTTTCATCAACACTCTGATAGACCACAGATTACAGAATGCCACGAGATGTGCATCGGAAACTACTACTGGTCTCCAGGGAACGATGAAAGCGTAGACTGTTTGAGACATTACTTTTATGTAAGAAACAGCGCATGGTGACTGTTGTATTGAATCCCGATGCAATTTCTGTGTTTCATCAACACTCTGATAGTCCACAGATTACAGAATGCCTCCACATGTGAATCGGAAACTACTACTGGTCTTCCAGGAAACCATCAAACCGTAGACTGTTTGAGACATTACTTTTATGGAGGAATGTACGCATGGTGACTGTTGTATTCAATCCCCATACAATTTCTGTGTTTCATTAACACTCTGATAGTCCGCAGATTACAGAATGCCTCCAGATGTTAGTCGGAAACTACTACTGGTCTTCCAGGGAACGATCAAAGCGTAGACTGTTTGAGACATTACTCCCATGGAGGAAACTGCGCATGGAGAATGTTGTATTCAATCCCGATGCAATTTCTGTGTTTCATCAACACTTTGATAGTCCACAGATTACAAAATGCCTCCAGATGTTAATCGGAAACTACTACTGGTTCTCCAGGTAACGATCAAAGCGTAGACTGTTTGAGACATTACTCCCATGGAGGAAAGTGCGCATGGTGACTGTTGTATCCAATCCCGATGCATTTTCAGTGTTTCATCAACACTCTGATAGTCCACAGATTACAGAATGCCACGAGATGTGCATCGGAAACTACTACTGGTCTTCCCGGGAACGATCAAAGCGTAGACTGTTTGAGACATTACTCCCATGGAGGAAAGTGCGCATGGTGACTGTCGTATTCAATCCCGATGCAATTTCTGTGTTTCATCAACACTCTGATACTCCACAGATTACAGAATGCCTCCAAATGTGCATCGGAAACTACTACTGGACTTCCAGGGAACGATCAAAGTGTAGATTGTTAGAAACATTACTCCCATGGAGGAAAGTGAGCATGGTGACTGTTTTATTCAATCCGGAAGCAATTACTCTGTTTCATCAACAATCTGATAGTCTACACATTACAGAATGCCACCAGAGGTGCATCGGAAACTACTACTGGTCTTTCAGGGAACGATCAAAGCGTACATTGTTTGAGACATTACTCCCGCGCAGGAAAGTGTTCATGGTGACTGTTGTATTCAATCCCGATGCATTTTCTGTCTTTCATCAACACTCTGATAGTCCAAAGACTACAGAATGCCTCCAGATGTGCATCGGAAACTACTACTGCTCTTCCAGGGACCGATCAAAGCGTAGACTGTTTGAGGCATTACTCCCATGGATTAAAGTGCGCATGGTGACTGTTGTATTCAATAGCGATGCAATTTCTGTGTTTCATCATCACTCTGATAGTCCACAGATTACAGAATGCCTCCAGATGTGCATCGGAAACTACTACTGGTCTTCCAGGGAACGATCAAAGCGTAGACTGTTTGAGACATTACTTTTATAGAGGAATGTGCGCATGGTGACTGTTGTAATCAATTCCGATGCAATTTCTGTGTTTCATCAACACTCTAATAGTCCACAGATTACAGAATGCCTCCAGATGTGCATCGGAAACTACTACTGGTCTTCCAGGGAACGATCAAAGCGTAGACTGTTTGAGACATTACTTTTATGGAGGAATGTGCGCATGGTGACTGTTGTATTCAATCCCGATGCAATTTCTGTGTTTCATCAACACTCTAATAGTCCACAGATTACAGAATGCCCCCAGATGTGCATCGGAAACTACTACTGGCCTTACAGGGAACAATCAAAGCGAAAACTCTTTGAGACATTACTCCCGTGGAGGAAAGTGGGCATGGTGACTGTTTTATTCAATCCCGATGCAATTACTGTGTTTCATCACTACTCTGATAGTCCACAGATTACAGAATGCCTCCAAATGTGCATCGGAAACTACTACTGGTCTTCCAGGGAACGATAAAAGCGTAAACTCTTTGAGACATTACTCTCATGGAGGAAAGTGCGCATGGTGTCTGTTGTATTCAATCCCGATGCATTTTCTGTGTTTCATCAACACTCTGATAGTCCACAGATTACAGAATGCCACGAGATGTGCATCGGAAACTACTACTGTTCTTCCCGGGAACGATCAAAACGTAGACTGTTTGAGACATTACTCCCATGGAGGAATAAGCGCATAGTGACTGTTGTATTCAATCCCGCTGCAATTTCTGTGTTTTATCAACACTCTGATACTCCACAGATTACAGAATGCCTCCAAATGTGCATCGGAAACTACTACTGGTCTTCCAGGGACCGATCAAAGCGTAGACTGTTTGAGGCATGACTCCCATGGATTAAAGTGCGCATGGTGACTGTTGTATTCAATAGCGATGCAATTTCTGTGTTTCATCAACACTCTGATAGTCCACAGATTACAGAATGCCTCCAGATGTGCATCGGAAACTACTACTGGTCTTCCAGGGAACGATCAAAGCGTAGACTGTTTGAGACATTACTTTTATAGAGGAATGTGCGCATGGTGACTGTTGTAATCAATCCCGATGCAATTTCTGTGTTTCATCAACACTCTAATAGTCTACACATTACAGAATGCCACCAGAAGTGCATCGGAAACTACTACTGGTCTTCCAGGGAACGATCAAAGCGTAGATTGTTTGAGACATTACTCCCGTGGAGGAAAGTGCGCATGGTGACTGTCGTATTCAATCCCGATGCAATTTCTGTGTTTCATCAACACTCTGATACTCCACAGATTACAGAATGCCTCCAAATGTGCATCGGAAACTACTACTGGACTTCCAGGGAACGATCAAAGTGTAGATTGTTAGAAACACTACTCCCATGGAGGAAAGTGAGCATGGTGACGGTTTTATTCAATCCGGAAGCAATTACTCTGTTTCATCAACAATCTGATAGTCTACACATTACAGAATGCCACCAGAGGTGCATCGGAAACTACTACTGGTCTTTCAGGGAACGATCAAAGCGTACATTGTTTGAGACATTACTCCCGCGCAGGAAAGTGCGCATGGTGACTGTTGTATTCAATCCCGATGCATTTTCTGTCTTTCATCAACACTCTGATAGTCCAAAGATTACAGAATGCCTCCAGATGTGCATCGGAAACTACTACTGCTCTTCCAGGGACCGATCAAAGCGTAGACTGTTTGAGGCATGACTCCCATGGATTAAAGTGCGCATGGTGACTGTTGTATTCAATAGCGATGCAATTTCTGTGTTTCATCAACACTCTGATAGTCCACAGATTACAGAATGCCTCCAGATGTGCATCGGAAACTGCTACTGGTCTTCCAGGGAACGATCAAAGCGTAGACTGTTTGAGACATTACTTTTATAGAGGAATGTGCGCATGGTGACTGTTGTAATCAATCCCGATGCAATTTCTGTGTTTCATCAACACTCTAATAGTCCACAGATTACAGAATGCCTCCAGATGTGCATCGGAAACTACTACTGGTCTTCCAGGGAACGATCAAAGCGTAGACTGTTTGAGACATTACTTTTATGGAGGAATGTGCGCATGGTGACTGTTGTATTCAATCCCGATTCAATTTCTGTGTTTCATCAACACTCTAATAGTCCACAGATTACAGAATGCCCCCAGATGTGCATCGGAAACTACTACTGGCCTTACAGGGAACAATCAAAGCGAAAAACTCTTTGAGACATTACTCCCGTGGAGGAAAGTGGGCATGGTGACTGTTTTATTCAATCCCGATGCAATTACTGTGTTTCATCAGTACTCTGATAGTCTACACATTACAGAATGCCACCAGAAGTGCATCGGAAACTACTACTGGTCTTCCAGGGAACGATCAAAGCGTAGATTGTTTGAGACATTACTCCCGTGGCGGAAAGTGCGCATGGTGACAGTTGTATTCAATCCCGATGCATTTTCTGTGTTTCATCAACACTCTGATAGTCCACAGATTACAGAATGTCGCAAGATATGCATCGGGAACTACTACTGGTCTTCCAGGGAACGGTCAAAACGTAGACTCTTTTTGACATTACTCCCATGGAGGAAAGTGCGCATGGTGACTGTTGTATTCAATCCCGATGCAATATCTGTGTTTCATCAACACTCTCATACTCCACAGATTACAGAATGCCTCCAGATCTGCATCGGAAACTACTACTGGTCTTCCAGGGAACGATCAAAGCATAGACTGTTTGAGACATTACTTTTATGGAGGAATGTGCTCATCGTGATTGTTGTATTCAATCCCGATGCAATTTCTATGTTTCATCAACACTCTGATAGTCCACAGATTACAAAATGCCTCCAGATGTTAATCGGAAACTACTACTGGTCTTCCAGGGAACGATCAAAGCGTAGAGTGTTTGAGACATTACTCCCATGGAGGAAAGTGCGCATGGTGACTGTTGTATTCAATCCCGATGCATTTTCTGTCTTTCATCAACACTCTGATAGTCCAAAGATTACAGAATGCCTCCAGATGTGCATCGGAAACTACTACTGCTCTTCCAGGGACCGATCAAAGCGTAGACTGTTTGAGGCATTACTCCCATGGATTAAAGTGCGCATGGTGACTGTTGTATTCAATAGCGATGCAATTTCTGTGTTTCATCAACACTCTGATAGTCCACAGATTACAGAATGCCTCCAGATGTGCATCGGAAACTACTACTGGTCTTCCAGGGAACGATCAAAGCGTAGACTGTTTGAGACATTACTTTTATAGAGGAATGTGCGCATGGTGACTGTTGTATTCAATCCCGATGCAATTTCTGTGTTTCATCAACACTCTAATAGTCCACAGATTACAGAATGCCTCCAGATGTGCATCGGAAACTACTACTGGTCTTCCAGGGAACGATCAAAGCGTAGACTGTTTCAGACATTACTTTTATGGAGGAATGTGCGCATGGTGACTGTTGTATTCAATCCCGATGCAATTTCTGTGTTTCATCAACGCTCTAATAGTCCACAGATTACAGAACGCCTCCAGATGTGCATCGGAAACTACTACTGGTCTTCCAGGGAACAATCAAAACGAAAAACTCTTTGAGACATTACTCCCATGGAGGAAAGTGGGCATGGTGACTGTTTTATTCAATCCCGATGCAATTACTGTGTTTCATCAGTACTCTGATAGTCTACACATTACAGAATGCCACCAGAAGTGCATCGGAAACTACTACTGGTCTTCCAGGGAACGATCAAAGCGTAGATTGTTTGAGACATTACTCCCGTGGAGGAAAGTGCGCATGGTGACAGTTGTATTCAATCCCGATGCATTTTCTGTGTTTCATCAACACTCTGATAGTCCACAGATTACAGAATGTCGCAAGATATGCATCGGGAACTACTACTGGTCTTCCAGGGAACGGTCAAAACGTAGACTGTGTTTGACATTACTCCCATGGAGGAAAGTGCGCATGGTGACTGTTGTATTCAATCCCGATGCAATATCTGTGTTTCATCAACACTCTCATACTCCACAGATTACAGAATGCCTCCAGATTTGCATCGGAAACTACTACTGGTCTTCCAGGGAACGATCAAAGCGTAGACTGTTTGAGACATTACTTTTATGGAGGAATGTGCTCATGGTGATAGTTGTATTCAATCCCGATGCAATTTCTATGTTTCATCAACACTCTGATAGTCCACAGATTACAAAATGCCTCCAGATGTTAATCGGAAACTACTACTGGTCTTCCAGGGAACGATCAAAGCGTAGAGTGTTTGAGACATTACTCCCATGGAGGAAAGTGCGCATGGTGACTGTTGTATTCAATCCCGATGCAATTTGTGTCTTTCATCAACACTCTGATAGTCCACAGATTACAGAATGCCTCCAGATGTTAATCGGAAACTACTACTGGTCTTCCCGGGAACGATCAAAGCGTAGACTGTTTCAGACATTACTCCCCTGGAGGAAAGTGCGGATGGTGACTGTTTTATTCAATCCCGATACAATTTCTGTGTTTCATCAACTCTCTAATACTCCACAGATTACAGAATGCCTCCAGATGTGCATCGGAAACTTCTACTGGTCTTCCAGGGAACGATCAAATTGTAGACTGTTTGAGACATTACTCCCATGGAGTAATGTGCGCATGGTGACTGTTGTATTCAATCCCGATGCAATTTCAGTGTTTTATCAACACTCTGATACTCCACAGACTACAGAATGCCTCCAAATGTGCATCGGAAAATACTACTGGTCTTCCAGGGAACGATCAAAGCGTAGACTGTTTGAGACATTACTCCCATGGAGGAAAGTGCGCATGGTGACTGTTGTATCCAATCCCGATGCATTTTCTATGTTTCATCAACACTCTGATAGTCCACAGATTACAGAATGCCACGAGATGTGCATCGGAAACTACTACTGGTCTTCCATGTAACGATCAAAGCGTAAACTCTTTGAGACATTACTCCCATGGAGGAAAGTGCGCATGGTGACTGTTGCATTCAATCCCGATGCATTTTCTGTGTGTCATCAACACTCTGATAGTCCACAGATTACAGAATGCCACGAGATGTGCATCGGAAAATACTACTGGTCTTCCCTAGAACAATCGAAGCGTAGACTGTTTGAGACATTACTCCCATGGAGGAAAGTGCGCATGGTGACTGTTGTATTCAATCCCGATGCAATTTCTGTGTTTCATCAACACTCTGATAGTCCACACATTACGGAAAGCCTCCAGATGTGCATCGGAAACTACTACAGGTCTTCCAGGGAACGATCAAAGCGTAGACTGTTAGAGACATTACTCCCATGGAGGAAAGTGCGCATGGTGACTGTTGTATTCAATCCCGATGCAATTTCTGTGTTTCATCAACACTCTGATAGTCCACAGATTACAGAAAGCCTCCAGATGTTCATCGGAAACTACTACTGGTCTTCCAGGGAACGATCAAAGCGTAGAGTGTTTGAGACATTACTCCCATGGAGGAAAGTGCGCATCGTGACTGTTGTATTCAATCCCGATGCAATTTGTGTCTTTCATCGACACTCTGATAGTCCACAGATTACAGAATGCCTCCAGATGTTAATCGGAAACTACTACTGGTCTTCCCGGGAACGATCAAAGCGTAGACTGTTTCAGACATTACTCCCCTGGAGGAAAGTGCGGATGGTGACTGTTTTATTCAATCCCGATACAATTTCTGTGTTTCATCAACTCTCTAATACTCCACAGATTACAGAATGCCTCCAGATGTGCATCGGAAACTTCTACTGGTCTTCCAGGGAACGATCAAATTGTAGACTGTTTGAGACATTACTCCCATGGAGGAATGTGCGCATGGTGACTGTTGTATTCAATCCCGATGAAATTTATGTGTTTTATCAACACTCTGATACTCCACAGATTACAGAATGCCTCCAAATGTGCATCGGAAAATACTACTGGTCTTCCAGGGAACGATCAAAGCGTAGACTGTTAGAGACATTACTCCCATGGAGGAAAGTGCGCATGGTGACTGTTGTATCCAATCCCGATGCATTTACTGTGTTTCATCAACACTCTGATAGTCCACAGATTACAGAATGCCACGAGATGTGCATCGGAAACTACTACTGGTCTTCCCGGGAACGATCGAAGCGTAGACTGTTTGAGACATTACTCCCATGGAGGAAAGTGCGCATGGTGACTGTTGTATTCAATCCCGATGCAATTTCTGTGTTTCATCAACACTCTGATAGTCCACACATTACGGAAAGCCTCCACATGTGCGTCGGAAACTACTACTGGTCTTCCAGGGAACGATCAAAGCGTAGACTGTTAGAGACATTACTCCCATGGAGGAAAGTGCGCATGGTGACTGTTGTATTCAATCCCAATGCAATTTCTGCGTTTCATCAACACTCTGATAGTCCACAGATTACAGAAAGCCTCCAGATGTTCATCGGAAACTACTACTGGTCTTCCAGGGAACGATCAAAGCGTAGATTGTTTGAGACATTACTCCCGTGGAGGAAAGTGCGCATGGTGACTGTTGTATTCAATCCCGATGCATTTTCTGTGTTTCATCAACACTCTGATAGTCCACAGATTACAGAATGTCGCAAGATGTGCATCAGGAACTACTACTGGTCTTCCAGGGAACGATCAAAACGTTGACTGTTTTTGACATTACTCCCATGGAGGAAAGTGCGCATGGTGACTGTTGTATTAAATCCCGATGCAATATCTGTGTTTCATCAACACTCTGATACTCCACAGATTACAGAATGCCTCCAGATTTGCATCGGAAACTACTACTGGTCTTCCAGGGAACGATCAAAGCGTAGACTGTTTGAGACATTACTTTTATGGAGGAATGTGCTCATGGTGATTGATGTATTCAATCCCGATGCAATTTCTATGTTTCATCAACACTCTGATAGTCCACAGATTACAGAATGCCTCCAAATGTGCATCGGAAACTACTACTGGTCTTCCAGGGAACGATCAAATCGTAGACTGTTTGAGACATTACTCCCATGGAGGAAAGTGCGCATCGTGACTGTTGTATTCAATCCCGATGCAATTTGTGTCTTTCATCAACAGTCTGATAGTCCACAGATTACAGAATGCCTCCAGATGTTAATGGGAATCTACTACTAGTCTTCCCGGGAACGATCAAAGCGTAGACTGTTTCAGACATTACTCCCCTGGAGGAAAGTGCGGATGGTGACTGTTTTATTCAATCCCGATACAATTTCTGTGTTTCATCATCTCTCTAATACTCCACAGATTACAGAATGCCTCCAGATGTGCATTGGAAACTTCTACTGGTCTTCCAGGGAACGATCAAATTGTAGACTGTTTGAGACATTACTCCCATGGAGTAATGTGCGCATGGTGACTGTTGTATTCAATCCCGATGCAATTTCTGTGTTTGATCAACACTCTGATACTCCACAGATTACAGAATGCCTTCAAATGTGCATCGGAAAATACTACTGGTCTTCCAGGGAACGATCAAAGCGTAGACTGTTTGAGACATTACTCCCATGGAGGAAAGTGCGCATGGTGACTGTTGTATCCAATCCCGATGCATTTTCTGTGTTTCATCAACACTCTGATAGTCCACAGATTACAGAATGCCACGAGATGTGCATCGGAAACTGCTACTGGTCTTCCATGTAACGATCAAAGCGTAAACTCTTTGAGACATTACTCCCATGGAGGAAAGTGCGCATGGTGACTGTTGTATTCAATCCCGATGCAATTTCTGTGTTTCATCAACACTCTGATAGTCCACAGATTACAGAATGCCTCCAAATGTGCATCGGAAAATACTATTGGTCTTCCAAGGAACGATCAAAGCGTTGACTGTTAGAGACATTACTCCCATGGAGGAAAGTGCGCATGGTGACTGTTGTATTCAATCCCGATGCAATTTCTGTGTTTCATCAACACTCTGATAGTCCACAGATTACAGAAAGCCTCCAGATGTTCATCGGAAACTACTACTGGTCTTCCAGGGAACGATCAAAGCGTAGATTGTTTGAGACATTACTCCCGTGGAGGAAAGTGCGCATGGTGACTGTTGTATTCAATCGCGATGCATTTTCTGTGTTTCATCAACACTCTGATAGTCCACAGATTACAGAATGTCGCAAGATGTGCATCGGGAACTACTACTGGTCTTCCAGGGAACGATCAAAACGTTGACTGTTTTTGACATTACTCCCATGGAGGAAAGTGCGCATGGTGACTGTTGTATTCAATCCCGATGCAATTTCTGTGTTTCATCAACACTCTGATAGTCCACAGGTTACAGAAAGCCTCCAGATGTTAATCGGAAACTACTACTGGTCTTCCAGGGAAAGATCAAAGCGTAGACTGTTAGAGACATTACTCCCACGGAGGAAGGTGAGCATGGTGACTGTTATATTCAATCCCGATGCAATTAATGTGTTTCATCAACACTCTGATAGTCTACACATTACAGAATGCCACCAGAGGTGCATCGGAAACTACTACTGGTCTTCGAGGGAACGGTCAAAGCATAGATTGTTTGACACATTACTTTTATGTAAGAAACAGCGCATGGTGACTGTTGTATTCAATCCCGATGCAATTTCTGTGTTTCATCAACACTCTGATAGTCCACAGATTACAGAATGCCTCCAAATGTGAATCGGATAATACTATTGGTCTTCCAGGGAACGATCAAAGCGTAAACTCTTTGAGACATTACTGCCATGGAGGAAAGTGCGCATGGTGACTATTGTATTCAATACCGATGCATTTTCTGTGTTTCATCAACACTCTGATAGTCCACAGATTACAGAATGCCACGAGATGTGCATCGGAAACTACTACTGGTCTTCCAGGGAACGATCAAAGCGTAGACTGTTTGAGACATTACTTTTATGGAGGAATGTGCACATGGTGACTGTTGTATTCAATCCCGATGCAATTTCTGTGTTTCATCAACACTCTAATAGTCCACAGATTACAGAATGCCTCCAGATGTGCATCGGAAACTACTACTGGTCTTCCAGGAACAATGAAAGCGTAAACTCTTTGAGACATTACTCCCATGGAGGAAAGTGTGCATGGTGACTGTTGTATTCAATCCCGGTGCAATTTCTGTGTTTCATCAACACTCTGATAGTCCACAGATTACAGAAAGCCTCCAGATGTTCATCGGAAACTACTACTGGTCTTCCAGGGAACGATCAAAGCGTAGAGTGTTTGAGACATTACTCCCATGGAGGAAAGTGCGCATCGTGACTGTTGTAATCAATCCCTATGCAATTTGTGTCTTTCATCAACACTCTGATAGTCCACAGATTACAGAATGCCTCCAGATGTTAATCGGAAACTTCTACTGGTCTTCCAGGGAACGATCAAATTGTAGACTCTTTGAGACATTACTCCCATGGAGGAATGTGCGCATGGTGACTGTTGTATTCAATCCCGATGCAATTTCTGTGTTTTAGCAACACTCTGATACTCCACAGATTACAGAATGCCTCCAAATGTGCATCGGAAAATACTACTGGTCTTCCAGGGAACGATCAAAGCGTAGACTGTTTGAGACATTACTCCCATGGAGGAAAGTGCGCATGGTGACTGTTGTATCCAATCCCGATGCATTTTCTGTGTTTCATCAACACTCTGATAGTCCACAGATTACAGAATGCCACGAGATGTGCATCGGAAACTACTACTGGTCTTCCATGTAACGATCAAAGCGTAAACTCTTTGAGACATTACTCCCATGGAGGAAAGTGCGCATGGTGACTGTTGCATTCAATCCCGATGCATTTTCTGTGTTTCATCAACACTCTGATAGTCCACAGATTACAGAATGCCACGAGATGTGCATCGGAAAATACTACTGGTCTTCCCTAGAACAATCGAAGCGTAGACTGTTTGAGACATTACTCCCATGGAGGAAAGTGCGCATGGTGACTGTTGTATTCAACCCGATGCAATTTCTGTGTTTCATCAACACTCTGATAGTCCACACATTACGGAAAGCCTCCAGATGTGCATCGGAAACTACTACTGGTCTTCCAGGGAACGATCAAAGCGTAGACTGTTAGAGACATTACTCCCATGGAGGAAAGTGCGCATGGTGACTGTTGTATTCAATCCCGATGCAATTTCTGTGTTTCATCAACACTCTGATAGTCCACAGATTACAGAAAGCCTCCAGATGTTCATCGGAAACTACTACTGGTCTTCCAGGGAACGATCAAAGCGTAGAGTGTTTGAGACATTACTCCCATGGAGGAAAGTGCGCATCGTGACTGTTGTATTCAATCCCGATGCAATTTGTGTCTTTCATCGACACTCTGATAGTCCACAGATTACAGAATGCCTCCAGATGTTAATCGGAAACTACTACTGGTGTTCCCGGGAACGATCAAAGCGTAGACTGTTTCAGACATTACTCCCCTGGAGGAAAGTGCGGATGGTGACTGTTTTATTCAATCCCGATACAATTTCTGTGTTTCATCAACTCTATAATACTCCACAGATTACAGAATGCCTCCAGATGTGCATCGGAAACTTCTACTGGTCTTCCAGGGAACGATCAAATTGTAGACTGTTTGAGACATTACTCCCATGGAGGAATGTGCGCATGGTGACTGTTGTATTCAATCCCGATGAAATTTATGTGTTTTATCAACACTCTGATACTCCACAGATTACAGAATGCCTCCAAATGTGCATCGGAAAATACTACTGGTCTTCCAGGGAACGATCAAAGCGTAGACTGTTTGAGACATTACTCCCATGGAGGAAAGTGCGCATGGTGACTGTTGTATCCAATCCCGATGCATTTTCTGTGTTTCATCAACACTCTGATAGTCCACAGATTACAGAATGCCACGAGATGTGCATCGGAAACTACTACTGGTCTTCCCGGGAACGATCGAAGCGTAGACTGTTTGAGACATTACTCCCGTGGAGGAAAGTGCGCATGGTGACTGTTGTATTCAATCCCGATGCAATTTCTGTGTTTCATCAACACTCTGATAGTACACACATTACGGAAAGCCTCCACATGTGCGTCGGAAACTACTACTGGTCTTCCAGGGAACGATCAAAGCGTAGACTGTTAGAGACATTACTCCCATGGAGGAAAGTGCGCATGGTGACTGTTGTATTCAATCCCAATGCAATTTCTGTGTTTCATCAACACTCTGATAGTCCACAGATTACAGAAAGCCTCCAGATGTTCATCGGAAACTACTACTGGTCTTCCAGGGAACGATCAAAGCGTAGATTGTTTGAGACATTACTCCCGTGGAGGAAAGTGCGCATGGTGACTGTTGTATTCAATCCCGATGCATTTTCTGTGTTTCATCAACACTCTGATAGTCCACAGATTACAGAATGTCGCAAGATGTGCATCAGTAACTACTACTGGTCTTCCAGGGAACGATCAAAACGTTGACTGTTTTTGACATTACTCCCATGGAGGAAAGTGCGCATGGTGACTGTTGTATTAAATCCCGATGCAATATCTGTGTTTCATCAACACTCTGATACTCCACAGATTACAGAATGCCTCCAGATTTGCATCGGAAACTACTACTGGCCTTCCAGGGAACGATCAAAGCGTAGACTGTTTGAGACATTACTTTTATGGAGGAATGTGCTCATGGTGATTGTTGTATTCAATCCCGATGCAATTTCTATGTTTCATCAACACTCTGATAGTCCACAGATTACAGAATGCCTCCAAATGTGCATCGGAAACTACTACTGGTCTTCCAGGGAACGATCAAAGCGTAGACTGTTTGAGACATTACTCCCATGGAGGAAAGTGCGCATCGTGACTGTTGTATTCAATCCCGATGCAATTTGTGTCTTTCATCAACAGTCTGATAGTCCACAGATTACAGAATGCCTCCAGATGTTAATCGGAATCTACTACTGGTCTTCCCGGGAACGATCAAAGCGTAGACTGTTTCAGACATTACTCCCCTGGAGGAAAGTGCGGATGGTGACTGTTTTATTCAATCCCGATACAATTTCTGTGTTTCATCATCTCTCTAATACTCCACAGATTACAGAATGCCTCCAGATGTGCATTGGAAACTTCTACTGGTCTTCCAGGGAACGATCAAATTGTAGACTGTTTGAGACATTACTCCCATGGAGTAATGTGCGCATGGTGACTGTTGTATTCAATCCCGATGCAATTTCTGTGTTTTATCAACACTCTGATACTCCACAGATTACAGAATGCCTCCAAATGTGCATCGGAAAATACTACTGGTCTTCCAGGGAACGATCAAAGCGTAGACTGTTTGAGACATTACTCCCATGGAGGAAAGTGCGCATGGTGACTGTTGTATCCAATCCCGATGCATTTTCTGTGTTTCAACAACACTCTGATAGTCCACAGATTACAGAATGCCACGAGATGTGCATCGGAAACTACTACTGGTCTTCCATGTAACGATCAAAGCGTAAACTCTTTGAGACATTACTCCCATGGAGGAAAGTGCGCATGGTGACTGTTGCATTCAATCCCGATGCATTTTCTGTGTTTCATCAACACTCTGATAGTCCACAGATTACAGAATGCCACGAGATGTGCATCGGAAACTAATACTGGTCTTCGAGGGAACGATCAAAGCATAGATTGTTTGACACATTACTTTTATGTAAGAAACAGCGCATGGTGACTGTTGTATTCAATCCCGATGCAATTTCTGTGTTTCATCAACACTCTGATAGTCCACAGATTACAGAATGCCTCCAAATGTGCATCGGAAAATACTATTGGTCTTCCAGGGAACGATCAAAGCGTTGACTGTTAGAGACATTACTCCCATGGAGGAAAGTGCGCATGGTGACTGTTGTATTCAATCCCGATGCAATTTCTGTGTTTCATCAACACTCTGATAGTCCACAGATTACAGAAAGCCTCCAGATGTTCATCGGAAACTACTACTGGTCTTCCAGGGAACGATCAAAGCGTAGATTGTTTGAGACATTACTCCCGTGGAGGAAAGTGCGCATGGTGACTGTTGTATTCAATCCCGATGCATTTTCTGTGTTTCATCAACACTCTGATAGTCCACAGATTACAGAATGTCGCAAGATGTGCATCGGGAACTACTACTGGTCTTCCAGGGAACGATCAAAACGTTGACTGTTTTTGACATTACTCCCATGGAGGAAAGTGCGCATGGTGACTGTTGTATTCAATCCCGATGCAATTTCTGTGTTTCATCAACACTCTGATAGTCCACAGGTTACAGAAAGCCTCCAGATGTTAATCGGAAACTACTACTGGTCTTCCAGGGAAAGATCAAAGCGTAGACTGTTAGAGACATTACTCCCACGGAGGAAGGTGAGCATGGTGACTGTTATATTCAATCCCGATGCAATTAATGTGTTTCATCAACACTCTGATAGTCTACACATTACAGAATGCCACCAGAGGTGCATCGGAAACTACTACTGGTCTTCGAGGGAACGATCAAAGCATAGATTGTTTGACACATTACTTTTATGTAAGAAACAGCGCATGGTGACTGTTGTATTCAATCCCGATGCAATTTCTGTGTTTCATCAACACTCTGATAGTCCACAGATTACAGAATGCCTCCAAATGTGCATCGGAAACTACTACTGGTCTTCCAGGGAACAATGAAAGCGTAAACTCTTTGAGACATTACTCCCATGGTGGAAAGTGTGCATGGTGACTGTTGTATTCAATCCAGGTGCAATTTCTGTGTTTCATCAACACTCTGATAGTCCACAGATTACAGAATGCCACGAGATGTGCATCGGAAACTACTACTGGTCTTCCAGGGAACGATCAAAGCGTAGACTGTTTGAGACATTACTTTTATGGGGGAACGTGCGCATGGTGACTGTTATATTCAATCCCGATGCAATTTCTGTGTTTCATCAACACTCTAATAGTCCACAGATTACAGAATGCCTCCAGATGTGCATCGGAAACTACTACTGGTCTTCCAGGGAACAATGAAAGCGTAAACTCTTTGAGACATTACTCCCATGGTGGAAAGTGTGCATGGTGACTGTTGTATTCAATCCCGGTGCAATTTCTGTGTTTCATCAACACTCTGATAGTCCACAGATTACAGAAAGCCTCCAGATGTTCATCGGAAACTACTACTGGTCTTCCAGGGAACGATCAAAGCGTAGAGTGTTTGAGACATTACTCCCATGGAGGAAAGTGCGCATCGTGACTTTTGTAATCAATCCCGATGCAATTTGTGTCTTTCATCAACACTCTGATAGTCCACAGATTACAGAATGCCTCCAGATGTTAATCGGAAACTTCTACTGGTCTTCCAGGGAACGATCAAATTGTATACTCTTTGAGACTTTACTCCCATGGAGGAATGTGCGCATGGTGACTGTTGTATTCAATCCCGATGCAATTTCTGTGTTTTAGCAACACTCTGATACTCCACAGATTACAGAATGCCTCCAAATGTGCATCGGAAAATACTACTGGTCTTCAAGGGAACGATCAAAGCGTAGACTGTTTGAGACATTACTCCCATGGAGGAAAGTGCGCATGGTGACTGTTGTATCCAATCCCGATGCATTTTCTGTGTTTCATCAACACTCTGATAGTCCACAGATTACAGAATGCCACGAGATGTGCATCGGAAACTACTACTGGTCTTCCAAGTAACGATCAAAGCGTAAACTCTTTGAGACATTACTCCCATGGAGGAAAGTGCGCATGGTGACTGTTGCATTCAATCCCGATGCATTTTCTGTGTTTCATCAACACTCTGATAGTCCACAGATTACAGAATGCCACGAGATGTGCATCGGAAACTACTACTGGTCTTCCCGGGAACGATCGAAGCGTAGACCGTTTGAGACATTACTCCCATGGAGGAAAGTGCGTATGGTGACTGTTGTATTCAATCCCGATGCAATTTCTGTGTTTCATCAACACTCTGATAGTCCACACATTACGGAAAGCCTCCACATGTGCGTCGGAAACTACTACTGGTCTTCCAGGGAACGATCAAAGCGTAGACTGTTAGAGACATTACTCCCATGGAGGAAAGTGCGCATGGTGACTGTTGTATTCAATCCCGATGCAATTTCTGTGTTTCATCAGCACTCTGATAGTCCACAGATTACAGAAAGCCTCCAGATGTTCATCGGAAACTACTACTGGTCTTCCAGGGAACGATCAAAGCGTAGATTGTTTGAGACATTACTCCCGTGGAGGAAAGTGCGCATGGTGACTGTTGTATTCAATCCCGATGCATTTTCTGTGTTTCATCAACACTCTGATAGTCCACAGATTACAGAATGTCGCAAGATGTGCATCGGGAACTACTACTGGTCTTCCAGGGAACGATCAAAGCGTAGACTGTTTGAGACATTACTTTTATGGAGGAATGTGCTCATGGTGATTGTTGTATTCAATCCCGATGCAATTTCTATGTTTCATCAACACTCTGATAGTACACAGATTACAGAATGCCTCCAAATGTGCATCGGAAACTACTACTGGTCTTCCAGGGAACGATCAAAGCGTAGACTGTTTGAGACATTACTCCCATGGAGAAAGTGCGCATCGTGACTGTTGTATTCAATCCCGATGCAATTTGTGTCTTTCATCAACAGTCTGATAGTCCACAGATTACAGAATGCCTCCAGATGTTAATCGGAAACTACTACTGGTCTTCCCGGGAACGATCAAAGCGTAGACTGTTTCAGACATTACTCCCCTGGAGGAAAGTGCGGATGGTGACTGTTTTATTCAATCCCGATACAATTTCTGTGTTTCATCATCTCTCTAATACTCCACAGATTACAGAATGCCTCGATATGTGCATTGGAAACTTCTACTGGTCTTCCAGGGAACGATCAAATTGTAGACTGTTTGCGACATTACTCCCATGGAGGAATGTGCGCATGGTGTCTGTTGTATCCAATCCCGATGCATTTTCTGTGTTTCATCAACACTCTGATAGTCCACAGATTACAGAATGCCACGAGATGTGCATCGGAAACTACTACTGGTCTTCCATGTAACGATCAAAGCGTAAACTCTTTGAGACATTACTCCCATGGAGGAAAGTGCGCATGGTGACTGTTGCATTCAATCCCGATGCATTTTCTGTGTTTCATCAACACTCTGATAGTCCACAGATTACAGAATGCCACGAGATGTGCATCGGAAACTACTACTGGTCTTCCCGGGAACGATCGAAGCGTAGACTGCTTGAGACATTACTCCCATGGAGGAAAGTGCGCATGGTGACTGTTGTATTCAATCCCGATGCCGTTTCTGTGTTTCATTAACACTCTGATAGTCCACAGATTACGGAAAGCCTCCAGATGTGCATCGGAAACTACTACTGGTCTTCCAGGGAACGATAAAAGCGTTGACTGTTAGATACATTACTCCCATGGAGGAAAGTGCGCATGGTGACTGTTGTATTCAATCCCGATGCAATTTCTGTGTTTCATCAACACTCTGATAGTCCACAGATTACAGAAAGCCTGCAGATGTTAATCGGAAACTACTACTGGTCTTCCAGGGAAAGATCAAAGCGTAGACTGTTAGAGACATTACTCCCACGGAGGAAGGTGAGCATGGTGACCGTTATATTCAATCCCGATGCAATTAATGTGTTTCATCAACACTCTGATAGTCTACACATTACAGAATGCCACCAGAGGTGCATCGGAAACTACTACTGGTCTTCGAGGGAACGATCAAAGCATAGATTGTTTGACACATTACTTTTATGTAAGAAACAGCGCATGGTGACTATTGTATTCAACACCGATGCATTTTCTGTGTTTCATCAACACTCTGATAGTCCACAGATTACAGAATGCCACGAGATGTGCATCGGAAACTACTACTGGTCTTCCAGGGAACGATCAAAGCGTAGACTGTTTGAGACATTACTTTTATGGAGGAATGTGCGCATGGTGACTGTTGTATTCAATCCCGATGCAATTTCTGTGTTTCATCAACACTCTAATAGTCCACAGATTACAGAATGCCTCCAGATGTGCATCGGAAACTACTACTGGTCTTCCAGGGAACAATGAAAGGGTAAACTCTTTGAGACATTACTCCCATGGAGGAAAGTGTGCATGGTGACTGTTGTATTCAATCCCGATGCATTTTCTGTGTTTCATCAACACTCTGATAGTCCACAGATTACAGAATGCCACGAGATGTGCATCGGAAACCACTACTGGTCTTGCCGGGAACGATCAAAGCGTAGACTGTTTGTGACATTACTCCCATGGAGGAAAGTGCGCATGGTGACTGTTGTATTCAATCCCGATGCAATTTCTGTGTTTCATCAACACTCTGATACTCCACAGATTACAGAATGCCTCCAAATTTGCATCGTAAACAACTACTGGTCTTCCAGGGAACGATCAAAGCGTAGACTGTTTGAGACATTACTCCCATGGAGGAAACTGCGCATGGAGAATGTTGTATTCAATCCCGATCCAATTTCTGTGCTTCATCAACACTCTGATAGTCTACACATTACAGAATGCCACCAGAGGTGCATCGGAAACTACTACTGGTCTTCCAGGGAGCGATCAAAGCGTAGATTGTTTGTGACAATACTCCCGTGGAGGAAAGTGCGCATGGTGACTGTTGTATTCAATCCCGATGCATTTTCTGTGTTTCATCAACACTCTGATAGTCCACAGATTACAGAATGCCTGCAGATGGGCATCGGAAACTACTACAGGTCTTCCAGGGAACGATCAAAGCGTAGACTGTTTGAGACATTACTCACATGGAGGAAAGTGCGCATGGTGACTGTTGTATTCAATACCGATGCAATTTCTGTGTTTCATCAACACTCTGATACTCCACAGATTACAGAATGCCTCCAAATGTGCATCGGAAAATACTATTGGTCTTCCAGGGAACGATCAAAGCGTTGACTGTTAGAGACATTACTCCCATGGAGGAAAGTGCGCATGGTGACTGTTGTATTCAATCCCGATGCAATTTCTGTGTTTCATCAACACTTTGATAGTCCACAGATTACAGAAAGCCTCCAGATGTTCATCGGAAACTACTACTGGTCTTCCAGGGAACGATCAAAGCGTAGATTGTTTGAGACATTACTCCCGTGGAGGAAAGTGCGCATGGTGACTGTTGTATTCAATCCCGATGCATTTTCTGTGTTTCATCAACACTCTGATAGTCCACAGATTACAGAATGTCGCAAGATGTGCATCGGGAACTACTACTGGTCTTCCAGGGAACGATCAAAACGTTGACTGTTTTTGACATTACTCCCATGGAGGAAAGTGCGCATGGTGACTGTTGTATTCAATCCCGATGCAATTTCTGTGTTTCATCAACACTCTGATAGTCCACAGGTTACAGAAAGCCTCCAGATGTTAATCGGAAACTACTACTGGTCTTCCAGGGAAAGATCAAAGCGTAGACTGTTAGAGACATTACTCCCACGGAGGAAGGTGAGCATGGTGACTGTTATATTCAATCCCGATGCAATTAATGTGTTTCATCAACACTCTGATAGTCTACACATTACAGAATGCCCCCAGAGGTGCATCGGAAACTACTACTGGTCTTCGAGGGAACGATCAAAGCATAGATTGTTTGACACATTACTTTTATGTAAGAAACAGCGCATGGTGACTGTTGTATTCAATCCCGATGCAATTTCTGTGTTTCATCAACACTCTGATAGTCCACAGATTACAGAATGCCTCCAAATGTGCATCGGAAAATACTATTGGTCTTCCAGGGAACGATCAAAGCGTAAACTCTTTGAGACATTACTGCCATGGAGGAAAGTGCGCATGGTGACTATTGTATTCAATACCGATGCATTTTCTGTGTTTCATCAACACTCTGATAGTCCACAGATTACAGAATGCCACGAGATGTGCATCGGAAACTACTACTGGTCTTCCAGGGAACGATCAAAGCGTAGACTGTTTGAGACATTACTTTTATGGAGGAATGTGCGCATGGTGACTGTTGTATTCAATCCCGATGCAATTTCTGTGTTTCATCAACACTCTAATAGTCCACAGATTACAGAATGCCTCCAGATGTGCATCGGAAACTACTACTGGTCTTCCAGGGAACAATGAAAGCGTAAACTCTTTGAGACATTACTCCCATGGAGGAAAGTGTGCATGGTGACTGTTGTATTCAATCCCGGTGCAATTTCTGTGTTTCATCAACACTCTGATAGTCCACAGATTACAGAAAGCCTCCAGATGTTCATCGGAAACTACTACTGGTCTTCCAGGGAACGATCAAAGCGTAGAGTGTTTGAGACATTACTCCCATGGAGGAAAGTGCGCATCGTGACTGTTGTAATCAATCCCGATGCAATTTGTGTCTTTCATCAACACTCTGATAGTCCACAGATTACAGAATGCCTCCAGATGTTAATCGGAAACTTTTACTGGTCTTCCAGGGAACGATCAAATTGTAGACTCTTTGAGACTTTACTCCCATGGAGGAATGTGCGCATGGTGACTGTTGTATTCAATCCCGATGCAATTTCTGTGTTTTAGCAACACTCTGATACTCCACAGATTACAGAATGCCTCCAAATGTGCATCGGAAAATACTACTGGTCTTAAAGGGAACGATCAAAGCGTAGACTGTTTGAGACATTACTCCCATGGAGGAAAGTGCGCATGGTGACTGTTGTATCCAATCCCGATGCATTTTCTGTGTTTCATCAACACTCTGATGGTCCACAGATTACAGAATGCCACGAGATGTGCATCGGAAACTACTACTGGTCTTCCAAGTAACGATCAAAGCGTAAACTCTTTGAGACATTACTCCCATGGAGGAAAGTGCGCATGGTGACTGTTGCATTCAATCCCGATGCATTTTCTGTGTTTCATCAACACTCTGATAGTCCACAGATTACAGAATGCCACGAGATGTGCATCGGAAACTACTACTGGTCTTCCCGGGAACGATCGAAGCGTAGACTGTTTGAGACATTACTCCCATGGAGGAAAGTGCGCATGGTGACTGTTGTATTCAATCCCGATGTAATTTCTGTGTTTCATCAACACTCTAATAGCCCACACATTACGGAAAGCCTCCACATGTGCGTCGGAAACTACTACTGGTCTTCCAGGGAACGATCAAAGCGTAGACTGTTTGAGACATTACTCCCATGGAGGAAAGTGCGCATGGTGACTGTTGTATTCAATCCCGATGCAATTTCTGTGTTTCATCAACACTCTGATAGTCCACAGATTACAGAAAGCCTCCAGATGTTTATCGGAAACTACTACTGGTCTTCCAGGGAACGATCAAAGCGTAGATTGTTTGAGACATTACTCCCGTGGAGGAAAGTGCGCATGGTGACTGTTGTATTCAATCCCGATGCATTTTCTGTGTTTCATCAACACTCTGATAGTCCACAGATTACAGAATGTCGCAAGATGTGCATCGGGAACTACTACTGGTCTTCCAGGGAACGATCAAAACGTTGACTGTTTTTGACATTACTCCCATGGAGGAAAGTGCGCATGGTGACTGTTGTATTCAATCCCGACGCAATATCTGTGTTTCATCAACACTCTGATACTCCACAGATTACAGAATGCCTCCAGATTTGCATCGGAAACTACTACTGGTCTTCCAGGGAACGATCAAAGCGTAGACTGTTTGAGACATTACTTTTATGGAGGAATGTGCTCATGGTGATTGTTGTATTCAATCCCGATGCAATTTCTATGTTTCATCAACACTCTGATAGTACACAGATTACAGAATGCCTCCAAATGTGCATCGGAAACTACTACTGGTCTTCCAGGGAACGATCAAAGCGTAGACTGTTTGAGACATTACTCCCATGGAGGAAAGTGCGCATCGTGACTGTTGTATTCAATCCCGATGCAATTTGTGTCTTTCATCAACAGTCTGATAGTCCACAGATTACAGAATGCCTCCAGATGTTAATCGGATACTACTACTGGTCTTCCCGGGAACGATCAAAGCGTAGACTGTTTCAGACATTACTCCCCTGGAGGAAAGTGCGGATGGTGACTGTTTTATTCAATCCCGATACAATTTCTGTGTTTCATCATCTCTCTAATACTCCACAGATTACAGAATGCCTCCATATGTGCATTGGAAACTTCTACTGGTCTTCCAGGGAACGATCAAATTGTAGACTGTTTGCGACATTACTCCCATGGAGGAATGTGCGCATGGAGTCTGTTGTATCCAATCCCGATGCATTTTCTGTGTTTCATCAACACTCTGATAGTCCACAGATTACAGAATGCCACGAGATGTGCATCGGAAACTACTACTGGTCTTCCATGTAACGATCAAAGCGTAAACTCTTTGAGACATTACTCCCATGGAGGAAAGTGCGCATGGTGACTGTTGCATTCAATCCCGATGCATTTTCTGTGTTTCATCAACACTCTGATAGTCCACAGATTACAGAATGCCACGAGATGTGCATCGGAAACTACTACTGGTCTTCCCGGGAACGATCGAAGCGTAGACTGCTTGAGACATTACTCCCATGGAGGAAAGTGCGCATGGTGACTGTTGTATTCAATCCCGATGCCGTTTCTGTGTTTCATTAACACTCTGATAGTCCACAGATTACGGAAAGCCTCCAGATGTGCATCGGAAACTACTACTGGTCTTCCAGGGAACGATCAAAGCGTTGACTGTTAGAGACATTACTCCCATGGAGGAAAGTGCGCATGGTGACTGTTGTATTCAATCCCGATGCAATTTCTGTGTTTCATCAACACTCTGATAGTCCACAGATTACAGAAAGCCTGCAGATGTTAATCGGAAACTACTACTGGTCTTCCAGGGAAAGATCAAAGCGTAGACTGTTAGAGACATTACTCCCACGGAGGAAGGTGAGCATGGTGACCGTTATATTCAATCCCGATGCAATTAATGTGTTTCATCAACACTCTGATAGTCTACACATTACAGAATGCCACCAGAGGTGCATCGGAAACTACTACTGGTCTTCGAGGGAACGATCAAAGCATAGATTGTTTGACACATTACTTTTATGTAAGAAACAGCGCATGGTGACTATTGTATTCAACACCGATGCATTTTCTGTGTTTCATCAACACTCTGATAGTCCACAGATTACAGAATGCCACGAGATGTGCATCGGAAACCACTACTGGTCTTGCCGGGAACGATCAAAGCGTAGACTGTTTGTGACATTACTCCCATGGAGGAAAGTGCGCATGGTGACTGTTGTATTCAATCCCGATGCAATTTCTGTGTTTCATCAACACTCTGATACTCCACAGATTACAGAATGCCTCCAAATTTGCATCGTAAACAACTACTGGTCTTCCAGGGAACGATCAAAGCGTAGACTGTTTGAGACATTACTCCCATGGAGGAAACTGCGCATGGAGAATGTTGTATTCAATCCCGATCCAATTTCTGTGTTTCATCATCTCTCTAATACTCCACAGATTACAGAATGCCTCCATATGTGCATTGGAAACTTCTACTGGTCTTCCAGGGAACGATCAAATTGTAGACTGTTTGCGACATTACTCCCATGGAGGAATGTGCGCATGGTGTCTGTTGTATCCAATCCCGATGCATTTTCTGTGTTTCATCAACACTCTGATAGTCCACAGATTACAGAATGCCACGAGATGTGCATCGGAAACTACTACTGGTCTTCCATGTAACGATCAAAGCGTAAACTCTTTGAGACATTACTCCCATGGAGGAAAGTGCGCATGGTGACTGTTGCATTCAATCCCGATGCATTTTCTGTGTTTCATCAACACTCTGATAGTCCACAGATTACAGAATGCCACGAGATGTGCATCGGAAACTACTACTGGTCTTCCCGGGAACGATCGAAGCGTAGACTGCTTGAGACATTACTCCCATGGAGGAAAGTGCGCATGGTGACTGTTGTATTCAATCCCGATGCAATTTCTGTGTTTCATCAACACTCTGATAGTCCACAGATTACAGAAAGCCTGCAGATGTTAATCGGAAACTACTACTGGTCTTCCAGGGAAAGATCAAAGCGTAGACTGTTAGAGACATTACTCCCACGGAGGAAGGTGAGCATGGTGACCGTTATATTCAATCCCGATGCAATTAATGTGTTTCATCAACACTCTGATAGTCTACACATTACAGAATGCCACCAGAGGTGCATCGGAAACTACTACTGGTCTTCGAGGGAACGATCAAAGCATAGATTGTTTGACACATTACTTTTATGTAAGAAACAGCGCATGGTGACTATTGTATTCAACACCGATGCATTTTCTGTGTTTCATCAACACTCTGATAGTCCACAGATTACAGAATGCCACGAGATGTGCATCGGAAACTACTACTGGTCTTCCAGGGAACGATCAAAGCGTAGACTGTTTGAGACATTACTTTTATGGAGGAATGTGCGCATGGTGACTGTTGTATTCAATCCCGATGCTATTTCTGTGTTTCATCAACACTCTAATAGTCCACAGATTACAGAATGCCTCCAGATGTGCATCGGAAACTACTACTGGTCTTCCAGGGAACAATGAAAGGGTAAACTCTTTGAGACATTACCCCCATGGAGGAAAGTGTGCATGGTGACTGTTGTATTCAATCCCGATGCATTTTCTGTGTTTCATCAACACTCTGATAGTCCACAGATTACAGAATGCCACGAGATGTGCATCGGAAACCACTACTGGTCTTGCCGGGAACGATCAAAGCGTAGACTGTTTGTGACATTACTCCCATGGAGGAAAGTGCGCATGGTGACTGTTGTATTCAATCCCGATGCAATTTCTGTGTTTCATCAACACTCTGATAGTCCACAGATTACAGAATGCCTGAAGATGGGCATCGGAAACTACTACAGGTCTTCCAGGGAACGATCAAAGCGTAGACTGTTTGAGACATTACTCACATGGAGGAAAGTGCGCATGGTGACTGTTGTATTCAATACCGATGCAATTTCTGTGTTTCATCAACACTCTGATACTCCACAGATTACAGAATGCCTCCAGATGTGCATCGGGAACTTCTACTGGTCTTCCAGGGAACAATCAAAGCGTAAACTCTTTGAGACATTACTCCCATTTAGGAAAGTGCGCATGGTGACTGTTGTATTCAATCCCGATGCATTTACTGTGTTTAATCAACACTCTGATAGACCACAGATTACAGAATGCCACGAGATGTGCATCGGAAACTACTACTGGTCTTCCAGGGAACGATGAAAGCGTAGACTGTTTGAGACATTACTTTTATGTAAGAAACAGCGCATGGTGACTGTTGTATTCAATCCCGATGCAATTTCTGTGTGTCATCAACACTCTGATAGTCCACAGATTACAGAATGCCTCCAGATGTTAATCGGAAACTACTACTGGTCTTCCAGGGAACGATCAAAGCGTTGACTGTTTGGGACATTACTCCCATGGAGGAAAGTGCGCATGGTGACTCTTGTATTCAATCTCGATGCAATTTCTGAGTTTCATCAACACTCTGATAGTCCACAGATTACAGAATGCCACGAGATATGCATCGGAAGCTACTACTGGTATTCCCGGGAACGATCGAAGCGTAGACTGTTTGAGACATTATTCCCATGGAGGAAAGTGCGCATGGTGACTGTTGTATTCAATCCCGATACAATTTCTGTCTTTCATCAACACTCTGATACTCCACAGATTATAGAATGCCTCCAGATGTGCATCGGGAACTACTACTGCTCTTCCAGGGAACGAGCAAAACGTAGACTGTTTTTGACATTACTCCCTTGGAGGAAAGTGCGCATGGTGACTGTTGTATTCAATCCCGATGCAATTTCTGTGTGTCATCAACACTCTGATAGTCCACAGATTACAGAATGCCTCCAGATGTTAATCGGAAACTACTACTGGTCTTCCTGGGAACGATCAAAGCGTAGACTGCTTGAGACATGACTCCCATGGAGGAAACTGCGCATGGAGAATGTTGTATTCAATCCCGATGCAATTTCTGTGTTTCATCAACACTCTGATAGTCCACAGTTTACAAAATGCCTCCAGATGTTAATCGGAAACTACTACTGGTCCTCCGGGGAACGATCAAAGCGTAGACTGTTTGGGACATTACTCCCATGAAGGAAAGTGCGCATGGTGACTGTTGTATTCAATCCCGATGCAATTTCTGTGTTTTATCAACACTCTGATACTCCACAAATTACAGAATGCCTCCAAATGTGCATCGGAAACTACTACTGGTCTTCCAGGGAACGATCAAAGCGTAAACTCTTTGAGACATTACTCCCATGGAGGAAAGTGCGCATGGTGTCTGTTGTATTCATTCCCGATGCATTTTCTGTGTTTCATCAACACTCTGATAGTCCACAGATTACAGAATGCCACGAGAAGTGCATCGGAAACTACTACTGGTCTTCCGGGGAATGATCAAAGCGTAGACTCTTTGAGACATTACACCCATGGAGGAAAGTGCTCATGGTGACTGTTGTATTCAATCCCGATGGAATTTCTGTGTTTCATCATCACTCTGATACTCAACAGATTACAGAATGCGTCCAGATGTGCAGTTGAAACTACTACTGGTCTTCCACTGAACGATCAAAGCGTAGACTGTTTGAGACATTACTCCCATGGAGGAAACTGCGCATGGAGAATGTTGTATTCAATCCCTATGCAATTGCTGTGTTTCAACAACAGTCTGATAGTCCACCGATTACAGAATGCCTCCAGATGTGCATCGGAAACTACTACTGGTCTTCCAGGAAACGATCAAAGCGTAGACTGTTTGAGACATTACTTTTATGGAGGAATGTGCGCATGGTGACTGTTGTATTCAATCCCGATGCAATTTCTGTGTTTCATCAACACTCTAATAGTCCACAGATTACAGAATGCCGCCAGCTGTGCATCGGAAACGACTACTGGTCTTCCAGGGAACGATCAAAGCGTAGATTGTTTGTGACAATACTCCCGTGGAGGAAAGTGCGCATGGTGACTGTTGTATTCAATCCCGATGCATTTTCTGTGTTTCATCAACACTCTGATAGTCCACAGATTACTGAATGCCTGCAGATGTGCATCGGAAACTACTACTGGCCTTCCAGGGAACGATCAAAGCGTAGACTGTTAGAGACATTACTCCCACGGAGGAAAGTGAGCATGGTGACTGTTTTATTCAATCCCAATGCAATTACTGTGTTTCTGCAACACTCTGATAGTCTACACATTACAGAATGCCACCAGAGGTGCATCGGAAACTACTACTGGTCTTCGAGGGAACGAACAAAGCGTAGATTGTTTGACACATTACTTTTATGTAAGAAACAGCGCATGGTGACTCTTGTATTCAATCCCGATGCAATTCCTGTGTTTCATCAACACTCTGATACTCCACAGATTACAGAATGCCTCCAAATTTGCATCGGAAACTACTACTGGTCTTCCAGGGAACGATCAAAGCGTAGACTGTTTGAGACATTATTCCCATGGAGGAAACTGCGCATGGAGAATGTTGTATTCAATCCCGATCCAATTTCTGTGTTTCATCAACACTCTGATGGTCTACACATTACAGAATGCCACCAGAGGTGCATCGGAAACTACTACTGGTCTTCCAGGGAACGATCAAAGCGTAGATTGGTTGTGACAATACTCCCGTGGAGGAAAGTGCGCATGGTGACTGTTGTATTCAATACCGATGCATTTTCTGTGTTTCATCAACACCCTAATAGTCCACAGATTACAGAATGCCTCCAGATATGCATCGGAAACTACTACTGGTCTTCCAGGCAACAATCAAAGCGTAAACTCTTTGAGACATTACTCAGATGGAGGAAAGTGCGCATGGTGACTGTTGTATTCAATCCCGATGCATTTACTGTGTTTCATCAACACTCTGATAGACCACAGATTACAGAATGCCACGAGATATGCATCGAAAACTACTACTGGTCTTCCCGGGAACGATGAAAGCGTAGACTGTTTGAGACATTACTTTTATGTAAGAAACAGCGCATGGTGACTGTTGTATTCAATCCCGATGCAATTTCTGTGTTTCATCAACACTCTGAGAGTCCACAGATCACAGAATGCCTCCACATGTGAATCGGAAACTACTACTGGACTTCCAGAAACGATCAAAGCGTAGACTGTTTGAGACATTACTTTTATGGAGGAACGTACGCATGGTGACTGTTGTATTCAATCCCGATGCAATTTCTGTGTTTCATCAACACTCTGATAGTCCACATATTACAGAATGCCTCCAGATGTTAATCTGAAACTTCTACTGGTCTTCCAGGTAACGATCAAAGCGTAGACAGTTTGGGACATTACTCCCATGGAGGAAAGTGCGCATGGTGATTGTTGTATTCGATCCCGATGCAATTTCTGAGTTTCATCAACACTCTGATACTCCACAGATTACAGAATGTCTCCAAATGTGCATCGGAAACTTCTACTGGACTTCCAGGGAACGATCAAAGCGTAAACTCTTTGAGGCATTACTCCCATGGAGGAAAGTGCGCATGGTGACTGTTGTATTCAATCCCGATGCATTTTCTGTGTTTCATCAACACTCGGATAGTCCACAGATTACAGAATGCCACGAGATGTGCATCGGAAACTACAACTGGTTTTCCCGGGAACGACCAAACGTAGACTCTTTGACACATTACTCCCATGGAGGAAAGTGCGCATGGTGACTGTTGTATTCAATCCCGATGCATTTTCAGTGTTTCATCAACACTCTGATAGACCACAGATTACAGAATGCCACGAGATGTGCATCGGAAACTACTGCTGGTCTCCAGGGAACGATGAAAGCGTAGACTGTTTGAGACATTACTTTTATGTAAGAAACAGCGCATGGTGACTGTTGTATTGAATCCCGATGCAATTTCTGTGTTTCATCAACACTCTGATAGTCCACAGATTACAGAATGCCTCCACATGTGAATCGGAAACTACTACTGGTCTTCCAGGAAACCATCAAAGCGTAGACTGTTTGAGACATTACTTTTATGGAGGTATGTGCGCATGGTGACTGTTGTATTCAATCGCGATGCAATTTCTGTGTTTCATCAACAATCCGATAGTCCACAGATTACAGAATGCCTCCAGATGTTAATCGGAAACTACTACTGGTCTTCCAGGGAACGATAAAAGCGTAGACTGTTTGAGACATTACTCCCATGGAGGAAACTGCGCATGGAGATTGTTGTAATCAATCCCGATGCAATTTCTGTGTTTCACAACACTCTGATAGTCGACAGTTTACAAAATGCCTCCAGATGTTAATCGGAAACTACTACTGGTCCTCCAGGGAACGATCAAAGCGTAGACTGTTTGGGACATTACTCCCATGGAGGAAAGTGCGCATGGTGACTGTTGTATCCATTCCCGATGCATTTTCTGTGTTTCATCAACACTCTGATAGTCCACAGACTACATTATGCCTCCACATGTGAATCGGAAACTACTACTGGTCTTCCAGGGAACGATCAAAGCGTAGACTGTTTGAGACATTACTTTTATGCAGGAATGTACGCATGGTGACTGTTGTATTCAATCCCATTGCAATTTCTGTGTTTCACCAACACTCTGATAATCCACAGATTACAGAATGCCTCCAGATGTTAATCGGAAACTACTACTGGTCTTCCAGGGAACGATCAAAGCGTAGACTGCTTGAGACATTACTCCTATGGAGGAAACTGCGCATGGAGAATGTTGTATTCAATCCCGATGCAATTTCTGTGTTTCATCAACACTCTGATAGTCCACAGTTTACAAAATGCCTCCAGATGTTAATCGGAAACTACTACTGGTCCTCTAGGGAACGATCAAAGCGTAGACTGTTTCGTACATTACACCCATGAAGGAAAGTGCGCATGGTGACTGTTGTATTCAATCCCGATGCAATTTCTGTGTTTTATCAACACTCTGATACTCCACAGATTACAGAATGCCTCCAAATGTGCATCGGAAACTACTACTGGTCTTCCAGGGAACGATCAAAGCGTAAACTCTTTGAGACATTACTCCCATGGAGGAAAGTGCGCATGGTGACTGTTGTATTCAATCCCGATGCATTTTCTGTGTTTCATCAACACTCTGATAGTCCACAGATTACAGAATGCCACGAGAAGTGCATCGGAAACTACTACTGGTCTTCCCGGGAACGAACAAAGCGTAGACTCTTTGAGACATTACTCCCATGGAGGAAAGTGCGCATGGTGACTGTTGTATTCAATCCCGATGGAATTTCTGTGTTTCATCAACACTCTGATACTCAACAGATTAGAGAATGCCTCCAGATATGCAGTTGAAACATCTAGTGGCCTTCCACTGAACGATCAAAGCGTTGACTGTTTGAGACATTACTCCTATGGAGGGAACTGCGCATGGAGAATGTTGTATTCAATTTCGATGCAATTTCTGTGATTCATCAACACTCTGATAGTCCACAGATTACAGAATGCCTCCAGATGTTAATCGGAAGCTACTACTAGTCTTCCAGTTAACGATCAAAGCGTAGGCTGTTTGTTACATTACTCCCATGGAGGAAAGGGCGCATGGTGACAGTTGTATTCAATCCCGATGCATTTACAGTGTTTCATCAACACTCTGATAGACCACAGATTACAGAGTGCCACGAGATGTGCATCGGAAACTACTACTGGTCTCCAGGGAACGATGAAAGCGTAGACAGTTTGAGACATTACTTTTATGTAAGAAACAGCGCATGGTGACTGTTGTATTGAATCCCGATGAATTTCTGTGTTTCATCAACACTCTGATAGTCCACAGATTACAGAATGCCTCCACATGTGAATCGGAAACTACTACTGGTCTTCCAGGAAACCATCAAAGCGTAGACTGTTTGAGACATTACTTTTATGGAGGAATGTACGCATGGTGACTGTTGTATTCAATCCCGATGCAATTTCTGTGTTTCATCAACAATCTGATAGTCCACAGATTACAGTATGCCCACAGATGTTAATCGGAAACTACTACTGGTCTTCCAGGGAGCGAGCAAAGCGTAGACTGTTTGAGACATTACTCCCATGGAGGAAACTGCGCATGGAGATTGTTGTATTCAATCCCGATGCAATTTCTGTGTTTCATCAACACTCTGATAGTCCACATTACAGAAAGCCTCCAGAAGTTCATCGGAAACTACTACTGGTCTTCCAGGGAACGATCAAAGCGTAGACTGTTAGAGACTTTACTCCCATGGAGGAAAGTGAGCATGGTGAGTGTTTTATTCAATCCGGATGCAATTACTGTGTTTCATCAACACTCTGATAGTCTACAGATTACAGAATGCCACCAGAGGAGCATCGGAAACTACTACTGGTATTCCAGGGAACGATCAAAGTGTAGATTGTTTGAGACATTACTCCCGTGGAGGAAAGTGCGCATGGTGACTGTTGTATTCAATCCCGATGCATTTTCTGTGTTTCATCAACACTCTGATAGTCCACAGATTACAGAATGCCTCCAGATGTTAATCGGAAACTACTACTGGTCTTCCAGTTAACGATCAAAGCGTAGGCTGTCTGTTACATTACTCCCATGGAGGAAAGGGCGCATGGTGACAGTTGTATTCAATCCCGATGCATTTTCTGTGTTTCATCAACACTCTGATAGTCCACAGATTACAGAACGCCTCCACATGTGAATCGGAAACTACTACTGGTCTTCCAGGGAACGATCAAAGCGTAGACTGTTTGAGACATTATTCCCATGGAGGAAACTGCGCATGGAGAATGTTGTATTCAATCCCGATCCAATTTCTGTGTTTCATCAACACTCTGATGGTCTACACATTACAGAATGCCACCAGAGGTGCATCGGAAACTACTACTGGTCTTCCAGGGAACGATCAAAGCGTAGATTGGTTGTGACAATACTCCCGTGGAGGAAAGTGCGCATGGTGACTGTTGTATTCAATACCGATGCATTTTCTGTGTTTCATCAACACCCTAATAGTCCACAGATTACAGAATGCCTCCAGATGTGCATCGGAAACTACTACTGGTCTTCCAGGCACCAATCAAAGCGTAAACTCTTTGAGACATTACTCAGATGGAGGAAAGTGCGCATGGTGACTGTTGTATTCAATCCCGATGCATTTACTGTGTTTCATCAACACTCTGATAGACCACAGATTACAGAATGCCACGAGATATGCATCGGAAACTACTACTGGTCTTCCCGGGAACGATGAAAGCGTAGACTGTTTGAGACATTACTTTTATGTAAGAAACAGCGCATGGTGACTGTTGTATTCAATCCCGATGCAATTTCTGTGTTTCATCAACACTCTGAGAGTCCACAGATCACAGAATGCCTCCACATGTGAATCGGAAACTACTACTGGACTTCCAGAAACGATCAAAGCGTAGACTGTTTGAGACATTACTTTTATGGAGGAACGTACGCATGGTGACTGTTGTATTCAATCCCGATGCAATTTCTGTGTTTCATCAACCCTCTGATAGTCCACATATTACAGAATGCCTCCAGATGTTAATCTGAAACTTCTACTGGTCTTCCAGGTAACGATCAAAGCGTAGACAGTTTGGGACATTACTCCCACGGAGGAAAGTGCGCATGGTGATTGTTGTATTCGATCCCGATGCAATTTCTGAGTTTCATCAACACTCTGATACTCCACAGATTACAGAATGTCTCCAAATGTGCATCGGAAACTTCTACTGGACTTCCAGGGAACGATCAAAGCGTAAACTCTTTGAGGCATTACTCCCATGGAGGAAAGTGCGCATGGTGACTGTTGTATTCAATCCCGATGCATTTTCTGTGTTTCATGAACACTCGGATAGTCCACAGATTACAGAATGCCACGAGATGTGCATCGGAAACTACAACTGGTTTTCCCGGGAACGACCAAACGTAGACACTTTGACACATTACTCCCATGGAGGAAAGTGCGCATGGTGACTGTTGTATTCAATCCCGATGCATTTTCAGTGTTTCATCAACACTCTGATAGACCACAGATTACAGAATGCCACGAGATGTGCATCGGAAACTACTGCTGGTCTCCAGGGAACGATGAAAGCGTAGACTGTTTGAGACATTACTTTTATGTAAGAAACAGCGCATGGTGACTGTTGTATTGAATCCCGATGCAATTTCTGTGTTTCATCAACACTCTGATAGTCCACAGATTACAGAATGCCTCCACATGTGAATCGGAAACTACTACTGGTCTTCCAGGAAACCATCAAAGCGTAGACTGTTTGAGACATTACTTTTATGGAGGTATGTGCGCATGGTGACTGTTGTATTCAATCGCGATGCAATTTCTGTGTTTCATCAACAATCCGATAGTCCACAGATTACAGAATGCCTCCAGATGTTAATCGGAAACTACTACTGGTCTTCCAGGGAACGATCAAAGCGTAGACTGTTTGAGACATTACTCCCATGGAGGAAACTGCGCATGGAGATTGTTGTAATCAATCCCGATGCAATTTCTGTGTTTCACAACACTCTGATAGTCGACAGTTTACAAAATGCCTCCAGATGTTAATCGGAAACTACTACTGGTCCTCCAGGGAACGATCAAAGCGTAGACTGTTTGGGACATTACTCCCATGGAGGAAAGTGCGCATGGTGACTGTTGTATCCATTCCCGATGCATTTTCTGTGTTTCATCAACACTCTGATAGTCCACAGACTACATAATGCCTCCACATGTGAATCGGAAACTACTACTGGTCTTCCAGGGAACGATCAAAGCGTAGACTGTTAGAGACTTTACTCCCATGGAGGAAAGTGAGCATGGTGAGTGTTTTATTCAATCCGGATGCAATTACTGTGTTTCATTAACACTCTGATAGTCTACAGATTACAGAATGCCACCAGAGGTGCATCGGAAACTACTACTGGTCTTCCAGGGAACGATCAAAGCGTAGATTGTTTGAGACATTACTCCCGTGGAGGAAAGTGCGCATGGTGACTGTTGTATTCAATCCCGATGCATTTTCTGTGTTTCATCAACACTCTGATAGTCCACAGATTACATAATGCCTCCACATGTGAATCGGAAACTACTACTGGTCTTCCAGGAAACCATCAAAGCGTAGACTGTTTGAGACATTACTTTTATGCAGGAATGTACGCATGGTGACTGTTGTATTCAATCCCATTGCAATTTCTGTGTTTCACCAACACTCTGATAATCCACAGATTACAGAATGCCTCCAGATGTTAATCGGAAACTACTACTGGTCTTCCAGGGAACGATCAAAGCGTAGACTGCTTGAGACATTACTCCTATGGAGGAAACTGCGCATGGAGAATGTTGTATTCAATCCCGATGCAATTTCTGTGTTTCATCAACACTCTGATAGTCCACAGTTTACAAAATGCCTCCAGATGTTAATCGGAAACTACTACTGGTCCTCTAGGGAACGATCAAAGCGTAGACTGTTTCGTACATTACACCCATGAAGGAAAGTGCGCATGGTGACTGTTGTATTCAATCCCGATGCAATTTCTGTGTTTTATCAACACTCTGATACTCCACAGATTACAGAATGCCTCCAAATGTGCATCGGAAACTACTACTGGTCTTCCAGGGAACGATCAAAGCGTAAACTCTTTGAGACATTACTCCCATGGAGGAAAGTGCGCATGGTGACTGTTGTATTCAATCCCGATGCATTTTCTGTGTTTCATCAACACTCTGATAGTCCACAGATTACAGAATGCCACGAGAAGTGCATCGGAAACTACTACTGGTCTTCCCGGGAACGAACAAAGCGTAGACTCTTTGAGACATTACTCCCATGGAGGAAAGTGCGCATGGAGATTGTTGTATTCAATCCCGATGCAATTTCTGTGTTTCATCAACACTCTGATAGTCCACATTACAGAAAGCCTCCAGAAGTTCATCGGAAACTACTACTGGTCTTCCAGGGAACGATCAAAGCGTAGACTGTTAGAGACTTTACTCCCATGGAGGAAAGTGAGCATGGTGAGTGTTTTATTCAATCCGGATGCAATTACTGTGTTTCATCAACACTCTGATAGTCTACAGATTACAGAATGCCACCAGAGGAGCATCGGAAACTACTACTGGTATTCCAGGGAACGATCAAAGTGTAGATTGTTTGAGACATTACTCCCGTGGAGGAAAGTGCGCATGGTGACTGTTGTATTCAATCCCGATGCATTTTCTGTGTTTCATCAACACTCTGATAGTCCACAGATTACAGAATGCCTCCAGATGTTAATCGGAAACTACTACTGGTCTTCCAGTTAACGATCAAAGCGTAGGCTGTCTGTTACATTACTCCCATGGAGGAAAGGGCGCATGGTGACAGTTGTATTCAATCCCGATGCATTTTCTGTGTTTCATCAACACTCTGATAGTCCACAGATTACAGAACGCCTCCACATGTGAATCGGAAACTACTACTGGTCTTCCAGGAAACCATCAAAGCGTAGACTGTTTGAGACATTACTTTTATGGAGGAATGTACGCATGGTGACTGTTGTATTCAATCCCGATGCAATTTCTGTGTTTAACCAACACTCTGATAGTCCACAGATTACAGAATGCCTCCAGATGTTAATCGGAAACTACTACTGGTCTTCCAGGGAACGATCAAAGCGTAGACTGCTTGAGACATTACTCCCATGGAGGAAACTGCGCATGGAGAATGTTGTATTCAATCCCGATGCAATTTCTGTGTTTCATCAACACTCTGATAGTCCACAGTTTAAAAAATGCCTCCAGATGTTAATCGGAAACTACTACTGGTCCTCCAGGGAACGATCAAAGCGTAGACTGTTTGGGACATTACTCCCATGAAGGAAAGTGCTCATGGTGACTGATGTATTCAATCCCGATGCATTTACAGTGTTTCATCAACACTCTGATAGACCACAGATTACAGAATGCCACGAGATGTGCATCGGAAACTACTACTGGTCTCCAGGGAACGATGAAAGCGTAGACAGTTTGAGACATTACTTTTATGTAAGAAACAGCGCATGGTGACTGTTGTATTGAATCCCGATGAATTTCTGTGTTTCATCAACACTCTGATAGTCCACAGATTACAGAATGCCTCCACATGTGAATCGGAAACTACTACTGGTCTTCCAGGAAACCATCAAAGCGTAGACTGTTTGAGACATTACTTTTATGGAGGAATGTACGCATGGTGACTGTTGTATTCAATCCCGATGCAATTTCTGTGTTTCATCAACAATCTGATAGTCCACAGATTACAGTATGCCCACAGATGTTAATCGGAAACTACTACTGGTCTTCCAGGGAGCGATCAAAGCGTAGACTGTTTGAGACATTACTCCCATGGAGGAAACTGCGCATGGAGATTGTTGTATTCAATCCCGATGCAATTTCTGTGTTTCATCAACACTCTGATAGTCCACATTACAGAAAGCCTCCAGAAGCTCATCGGAAACTACTACTGGTCTTCCAGGGAACGATCAAAGCGTAGACTGTTAGAGACTTTACTCCCATGGAGGAAAGTGAGCATGGTGAGTGTTTTATTCAATCCGGATGCAATTACTGTGTTTCATCAACACTCTGATAGTCTACAGATTACAGAATGCCACCAGAGGAGCATCGGAAACTACTACTGGTATTCCAGGGAACGATCAAAGTGTAGATTGTTTGAGACATTACTCCCGTGGAGGAAAGTGCGCATGGTGACTGTTGTATTCAATCCCGATGCATTTTCTGTGTTTCATCAACACTCTGATAGTCCACAGATTACAGAATGCCTCCAGATGTTAATCGGAAACTACTACTGGTCTTCCAGTTAACGATCAAAGCGTAGGCTGTCTGTTACATTACTCCCATGGAGGAAAGGGCGCATGGTGACAGTTGTATTCAATCCCGATGCATTTTCTGTGTTTCATCAACACTCTGATAGTCCACAGATTACAGAACGCCTCCACATGTGAATCGGAAACTACTACTGGTCTTCCAGGAAACCATCAAAGCGTAGACTGTTTGAGACATTACTTTTATGGAGGAATGTACGCATGGTGACTGTTGTATTCAATCCCGATGCAATTTCTGTGTTTCACCAACACTCTGATAGTCCACAGATTACAGAATGCCTCCAGATGTTAATCGGAAACTACTACTGGTCTTCCAGGGAACGATCAAAGCGTAGACTGCTTGAGACATTACTCCCATGGAGGAAACTGCGCATGGAGAATGTTGTATTCAATCCCGATGCAATTTCTGTGTTTCATCAACACTCTGATAGTCCACAGTTTAAAAAATGCCTCCAGATGTTAATCGGAAACTACTACTGGTCCTCCAGGGAACGATCAAAGCGTAGACTGTTTGGGACATTACTCCCATGAAGGAAAGTGCTCATGGTGACTGATGTATTCAATCCCGATGCAATTTCTGTGTTTTATCAACACTCTGATACTCCACAGATTACAGAATGCCTCCAAACGTGCATCGGAAACTACTACTGGTCTTCCAGGGAACGATCAAAGCGTAAACTCTTTGAGTCATTACTCCCATGGAGGAAAGTGCGCATGGTGACTGTTGTATTCAATCCCGAAGCATTTTCTGTGTTCCATCAACACTCTGATAGTCCACAGATTACAGAATGCCACGAGAAGTGCATCGGAAACTACTACTGGTCTTCCTGGGAACGATCAAAGCGTTGACTCTTTGAGACATTACTCCCATGGAGGAAAGTGCGCATGGTGACTGTTGTATTCAATCCCGATGGAATATCTGTGTTTCATCAACACTCTGATACTCAACAGATTACAGAATGCCTCCAGATGTGCAGTTGAATCTACTACTGGCCTTCCACTGAACGATCAAAGCGTAGACTGTTTGAGACATTACTCCTATGGAGGGAACTGCGCATGGAGAATGTTGTATTCAATCCCGATGCAATTTCTGTGTTTCATCAACACTCTGATATACCACAGATTACAGAATGCCACGAGATGTGCATCGGAAACTACTACTGGTCTCCAGGGAACGATCAAAGCGTAGACTGTTTGAGACATTACTCCCATGGAGGAAAGTGCGCATGGTGACTGTCGTACTCAATCCCGATTCAATTTCTGTGATTCATCAACACTTTGATAGTCCACAGATTACAGAAAGCCTTCAGAAGTTCATCGGAAACTACTACTGGTCTTCCAGGGAACGATCAAAGCGTAGACTGTTAGAGACTTTACTCCCATGGAGGAAAGTGAGCATGGTGAGTGATTTATTCAATCCGGATGCAATTACTGTGTTTCATCAACACTCTGATAGTCTACGGAATACAGATTGCCACCAGAGGTGCATCGGAAACTACTACTGGTCTTCCAGGGTACGATCAAAGTGTAGATTGTTTGAGACATTACTCCCGTGGAGGAAAGTGCGCATGGTGACTGTTGTATTCAATCCCGATGCATCTTCTGTGTTTCATCTACACTCTGATAGTCCACAGTTTACAAAATGCCTCCAGATGTTAATCGGAAACTACTACTGGTCTTCCAGGAAACCATCAAAGCGTAGACTGTTTGAGACATTACATTTATGGAGGAATGTAGGCATGGTGACTGCTGTATTCAATCCCGATGCAATTTCTGTGTTTCACCAACACTCTGATAGTCCACAGATTACAGAATGCCTCCAGATGTTAATCGGAAATTACTATTGGTCTTCCAGGGAACGATCAAAGCGTACACTGCTTCAGACATTACTCCCATGGAGGAAACTGCGCATGGAGAATGTTGTATTCAATCCCGATGCAATTTCTGTGTTTCATCAACACTCTGATAGTCCACAGTTTACAAAATGCCTCCAGATGTTAATCGGAAACTACTGCTGGTCCTCCAGGGAACGATCAAAGCGTAGACTGTTTGGGACATTACTCCCATGAAGGAAAGTGCGCATGCTGACTGTTGTATTCAATCCCAGTGCAATTTCTGTGTTTTATCAACACTCTGATACTCCACAGATTACAGAATGCCTCCAAATGTGCATCGGAAACTACGACTGGTCTTCCAGGGAACGATCGAAGCGTAAACTCTTTGAGACATTACTCCCATGGAGGAAAGTGCGCATGGTGACTGTTGTATTCAATCCCGATGCATTTTCTGTGTTTCATCAACACTCTGATAGTCCACAGATTACAGAACGCCTCCACATGTGAATCGGAAACTACTACTGGTCTTCCAGGAAACCATCAAAGCGTAGACTGTTTGAGACATTACTTTTATGGAGGAATGTACGCATGGTGACTGTTGTATTCAATCCCGATGCAATTTCTGTGTTTCACCAACACTCTGATAGTCCACAGATTACAGAATGCCTCCAGATGTTAATCGGAAACTACTACTGGTCTTCCAGGGAACGATAAAAGCGTAGACTGCTTGAGACATTACTCCCATGGAGGACACTGCGCATGGAGAATGTTGTATTCAATCCCGATGCAATTTCTGTGTTTCATCAACACTCTGATGGTCCACAGTTTACAAAATGCCTCCAGATGTTAATCGGAAACTACTACTGGTCCTCCAGGGAACGATCAAAGCGTAGACTGTTTGGGACATTACTCCCATGAAGGAAAGTGCTCATGGTGACTGTTGTATTCAATCCCGATGCAATTTCTGTGTTTTATCAACACTCTGATACTCCACAGATCACAGAATGCCTCCAAATGTGCATCGGAAACTACTACTGGTCTTCCAGGGAACAATCAAAGCGTTGACTCTTTGAGACATTACTCCCATGGAGGAAAGTGCGCATGGTGACTGTTGTATTCAATCCCGATGGAATATCTGTGTTTCATCAACACTCTGATACTCAACAGATTACAGAATGCCTCCAGATGTGCAGTTGGATCTACTACTGGCCTTCCACTGAACGATCAAAGCGTAGACTGTTTGAGACATTACTCCTATGGAGGGAACTGCGCATTGGGAATGTTGTATTCAATCCCGATGCAATTTCTGTGTTTCATCAACACTCTGATAGTCCACAGATTACAGAATGCCTCCAGATGTTAATCGGAAACTACTACTGGTCTTCCAGGGAACGATCAAAGCGTAGACTGTTTGAGACATTACTCCCATGGGGGAAACTGCGCATGGAGAATGTTGCATTCGATCCCGATGCAATTTCTGTGTTTCATCAACACTCTGATAGTACACAGATTACAAAATGCCTCCAGATGTTAATCGGAAACTACTACTGGTCCTCCAGGGAACGATCAAAGCGTAGACTGTTTGGGACATTACTCCCATGAAGGAAAGTGCGCATGGTGACTGTTGTATTCAATCCCGATGCAATTTTTGTGTTTCATCAACACTCTGATACTCCACAGATCACAGAATGCCTCCAAATGTGCATCGGAAACTACTACTGGTCTTCCAGGGAACGATCAAAGCGTAGATTGTTTGAGACATTACTCCCGTGGAGGAAAGTGCGCATGGTGACTGTTGTATTCAATGCCGATGTATTTTCTGTGTTACATCAACACTCTGATAGTCCGCAGATTACACAATGCCTCCAGATGTGCATCGGAAACTACTAGTGCTCTTCCAGGGAACGATCAAAGCGTAGACTTTTTGAGACATTACTCCCATGGAGGAATGTGCGCATAGTGTCTGTTGTATTCAATCCCGATGCAATTTCTATGTTTTATCAACACTCTAATACTCCACAGATTACAGAATGCCTCCAAATGTGCATCGGAAACTACTACTGGTCTTCCAGGGAACGATCAAAGCGTAAACTCTTAGAGACATTACTCCCATGGAGGAAAGTGCGCATGGTGACTGTTGTATTCAATCCCGATGCATTTTCTGTGTTTCATCAACACTCTGATAGTCCACAGATTACAGAATGCCACGAGAAGTGCATCGGAAACTACTACTGGTCCTCCCGGGAACGATCAAAGCGTAGACTCTTTGAGACATTACTCCCATGGAGGAAAGTGCGCATGGTGACTGTTGTATTCAATCCCGATGCAATTTCTGTGTTTCATCAACACTCTGATACTCAACAGATTACAGAATGCCTCCAGATGTGCAGTTGAATCTACTACTGGCCTTCCACTGAACGATCAAAGCGTAGACTGTTTGAGACATTACTCCTATGGAGGGAACTGCGCATGGAGAATGTTGTATTCAATCCCGATGCAATTTCTGTGTTTCATCAACACTCTGATAGACCACAGACTACAGAATGCCACGAGATGTGCATCGGAAACTACTACTGGTCTCCAGGGAACGATCAAAGCGTAGACTGTTTGAGACATTACTCCCATGGAGGAAGGTGCGCATGGTGACTGTCGTACTCAATCCTGATTCAATTTCTGTGATTCATCAACACTTTGATAGTCCACAGATTACAGAAAGCCTTCAGAAGTTCATCGGAAACTACTACTGGTCTTCCAGGGAACGATCAAAGCGTAGACTGTTAGAGACTTTACTCCCATGGAGGAAAGTGAGCATGGTGAGTGATTTATTCAATCCGGATGCAATTACTGTGTTTCATCAACACTCTGATAGTCTACGGAATACAGATTGCCACCAGAGGTGCATCGGAAACTACTACTGGTCTTCCAGGGTACGATCAAAGTGTAGATTGTTTGAGACATTACTCCCGTGGAGGAAAGTGCGCATGGTGACTGTTGTATTCAATCCCGATGCATCTTCTGTGTTTCATCTACACTCTGATAGTCCACAGTTTACAAAATGCCTCCAGATGTTAATCGGAAACTACTACTGGTCTTCCAGGAAACCATCAAAGCGTAGACTGTTTGAGACATTACATTTATGGAGGAATGTACGCATGGTGACTGCTGTATTCAATCCCGATGCAATTTCTGTGTTTCACCAACACTCTGATAGTCCACAGATTACAGAATGCCTCCAGATGTTAATCGGAAACTACTATTGGTCTTCCAGGGAACGATCAAAGCGTACACTGCTTGAGACATTACTCCCATGGAGGAAACTGCGCATGGAGAATGTTGTATTCAATCCCGATGCAATTTCTGTGTTTCATCAACACTCTGATAGTCCACAGTTTACAAAATGCCTCCAGATGTTAATCGGAAACTACTGCTGGTCCTCCAGGGAACGATCAAAGCGTAGACTGTTTGGGACATTACTCCCATGAATGAAAGTGCGCATGCTGACTGTTGTATTCAATCCCAGTGCAATTTCTGTGTTTTATCAACACTCTGATACTCCACAAATTACAGAATGCCTCCAAATGTGCATCGGAAACTACTACTGGTCTTCCAGGGAACGATCGAAGCGTAAACTCTTTGAGACATTACTCCCATGGAGGAAAGTGCGCATGGTGACTGTTGTATTCAATCCCGATGCATTTTCTGTGTTTCATCAACACTCTGATAGTCCACAGATTACAGAACGCCTCCACATGTGAATCGGAAACTACTACTGGTCTTCCAGGAAACCATCAAAGCGTAGACTGTTTGAGACATTACTTTTATGGAGGAATGTACGCATGGTGACTGTTGTATTCAATCCCGATGCAATTTCTGTGTTTCACCAACACTCTGATAGTCCACAGATTACAGAATGCCTCCAGATGTTAATCGGAAACTACTACTGGTCTTCCAGGGGACGATAAAAGCGTAGACTGCTTGAGACATTACTCCCATGGAGGACACTGCGCATGGAGAATGTTGTATTCAATCCCGATGCAATTTCTGTGTTTCATCAACACTCTGATAGTCCACAGTTTACAAAATGCCTCCAGATGTTAATCGGAAACTACTACTGGTCCTCCAGGGAACGATCAAAGCGTAGACTGTTTGGGACATTACTCCCATGAAGGAAAGTGCTCATGGTGACTGTTGTATTCAATCCCGATGCAATTTCTGTGTTTTATCAACACTCTGATACTCCATGGATTACAGAATGCTTCCAAACGTGCATCGGAAACTACTACTGGTCTTCCAGGGAACGATCAAAGCGTAAACTCTTTGAGTCATTACTCCCATGGAGGAAAGTGCGCATGGTGACTGTTGTATTCAATCCCGAAGCATTTTCTGTGTTTCATCAACACTCTGATAGTCCACAGATTACAGAATGTCACGAGAAGTGCATCGGAAACTACTACTGGTCTTCCTGGGAACAACCAAAGCGTTGACTCTTTGAGACATTACTCCCATGGAGGAAAGTGCGCATGGTGACTGTTGTATTCAATCCCGATGGAATATCTGTGTTTCATCAACACTCTGATACTCAACAGATTACAGAATGCCTCCAGATGTGCAGTTGAATCTACTACTGGCCTTCCACTGAACGATCAAAGCGTAGACTGTTTGAGACATTATTCCTATGGAGGGTACTGCGCATGGGGAATGTTGTATTCAATCCCGATGCAATTTCTGTGTTTCATCAACACTCTGATAGTCCACAGATTACAGAATGCCTCCAGATGTTAATCGGAAACTACTACTGGTCTTCCAGGGAACGATCAAAGCGTTGACTCTTTGAGACATTACTCCCATGGGGGAAACTGCGCATGGAGAATGTTGCATTCAATCCCGATGCAATATCTGTGTTTCATCAACACTCTGATAGTACACAGATTACAAAATGCCTCCAGATGTTAATCGGAAACTACTACTGGTCCTCCAGGGAACGATCAAAGCGTAGACTGTTTGGGACATTACTCCCATGAAGGAAAGTGCGCATGGTGACTGTTGTATTCAATCCCGATGCAATTTTTGTGTTTCATCAACACTCTGATACTCCACAGATCACAGAATGCCTCCAAATGTGCATCGGAAACTACTACTGGTCTTCCAGGGAACGATCAAAGCGTAGATTGTTTGAGACATTACTCCCGTGGAGGAAAGTGCGCATGGTGACTGTTGTATTCAATGCCGATGTATTTTCTGTGTTACATCAACACTCTGATAGTCCGCAGATTACACAATGCCTCCAGATGTGCATCGGAAACTACTAGTGCTATTTCCAGGGAACGATGAAAGCGTAGACTTTTTGAGACATTACTCCCATGGAGGAATGTGCGCATAGTGTCTGTTGTATTCAATCCCGATGCAATTTCTATGTTTTATCAACACTCTAATACTCCACAGATTACAGAATGCCTCCAAATGTGCATCGGAAACTACTACTGGTCTTCCAGGGAACGATCAAAGCGTAAACTCTTAGAGACATTACTCCCATGGAGGAAAGTGCGCATGGTGACTGTTGTATTCAATCCCGATGCATTTTCTGTGTTTCATCACCACTCTGATAGTCCACAGATTACAGAATGCCACGAGAAGTGCATCGGAAACTACTACTGGTCCTCCCGGGAACGATCAAAGCGTAGACTCTTTGAGACATTACTCCCATGGAGGAAAGTGCGCATGGTGACTGTTGTATTCAATCCCGATGCAATTTCTGTGTTTCATCAACACTCTGATACTCAACAGATTACAGAATGCCTCCAGATGCGCAGTTGAAACTACTACTGGCCTTCCACTGAACGATCAAAGCGTAGACTGTTTGAGACATTACTCCTATGGAGGGTACTGCGCATGGAGAATGTTGTATTCAATCCCGATGCAATTTCTGTGTTTCATCAACACTCTGATAGTCCACAGATTACAGAATGCCTCCAGATGTTAATCGGAAACTACTACTGGTCTTCCAGGAAACCATCAAAGCGTAGACTGTTTGAGACATTACTTTTATGGAGGAATGTACGCATGGTGACTGTTGTATTCAATCCCGATGCAATTTCTGTGTTTCACCAACACTCTGATAGTCCACAGATTACAGGATGCCTCCAGATGTTAATCGGAAACTACTACTGGTCTTCCAGGGAACGATCAAAGCGTAGACTGCTTGAGACATTACTCCCATGGAGGAAAGTGCGCATGGTGAATGTTGTATTCAATCCCGATGCATTTACAGTGTTTCATCAACACTCTGATAGACCACAGATTACAGAATGCCACGAGATGTGCATCGGAAACTACTACTGGTCTCCAGGGAACGATCAAAGCGTAGACTGTTTGAGACATTACTCCCATGGAGGAAAGTGCGCATGGTGACTGTCGTATTCAATCCCGATTCAATTTCTGTGATTCATCAACACCTTGATAGTCCACAGATTACAGAGAGCCTTCAGAAGTTCATCGGAAACTACTACTGGTCTTCCAAGGAACGATCAAAGCGTAGACTGTTAGAGACTTTACTCCCATGGAGGAAAGTGAGCATGGTGAGTGTTTTATTCAATCCGGATGCAATTACTGTGTTTCATCAACACTCTGATAGTCTACGGATTACAGAATGCCACCAGAGGTGCATCGGAAACTACTACTGGTCTTCCAGGGTACGATCAAAGTGTAGATTGTTTGAGACATTACTCCCGTGGAGGAAAGTGCGCATGGTGACTGTTGTATTCAATCCCGATGCATCTTCTGTATTTCATCTACACTCTGATAGTCCACAGTTTACAAAATGCCTCCAGATGTTAATCGGAAACTACTACTGGTCTTCCAGGAAACCATCAAAGCGTAGACTGTTTGAGACATTACATTTATGGAGGAATGTACGCATGGTGACTGCTGTATTCAATCCCGATGCAATTTCTGTGTTTCACCAACACTCTGATAGTCCACAGATTACAGAATGCCTCCAGATGTTAATCGGAAACTACTATTGGTCTTCCAGGGAACGATCAAAGCGTAGACTGCTTGAGACATTACTCCCATGGAGGAAACTGCGCATGGAGAATGTTGTATTCAATCCCGATGCAATTTCTGTGTTTCATCAACACTCTGATAGTCCACAGTTTACAAAATGCCTCCAGATGTTAATCGGAAACTACTACTGGTCCTCCAGGGAACGATCAAAGCGTAGACTGATTGGGACATTACTCCCATGAAGGAAAGTGCGCATGGTGACTGTTGTATTCAATCCCAGTGCAATTTCTGTGTTTTATCAACACTCTGATACTCCACAAATTACAGAATGCCTCCAAATGTGCATCGGAAACTACTACTGGTCTTCCAGGGAACGATCGAAGCGTAAACTCTTTGAGACATTACTCCCATGGAGGAAAGTGCGCATGGTGACTGTTGTATTCAATCCCGATGCATTTTCTGTGTTTCATCAACACTCTGATAGTTTACAGATTACAGAACGCCTCCACATGTGAATCGGAAACTACTACTGGTCTTCCAGGAAACCATCAAAGCGTAGACTGTTTGAGACATTACTTTTATGGAGGAATGTACGCATGGTGACTGTTGTATTCAATCCCGATGCAATTTCTGTGTTTCACCAACACTCTGATAGTCCACAGATTACAGAATGCCTCCAGATGTTCATCGGAAACTACTACTGGTCTTCCAGGGAACGATCAAAGCGTAGACTGCTTGAGACATTACTCCCATGGATTACACTGCGCATGGAGAATGATGTATTCAATCCCGATGCAATTTCTGTGTTTCATCAACACTCTGATAGTCCACAGTTTACAAAATGCCTCCAGATGTTAATCGGAAACTACTACTGGTCCTCCAGGGAACGATCAAAGCGTAGACTGTTTGGGACATTACTCCCATGAAGGAAAGTGCTCATGGTGACTGTTGTATTCAATCCCGATGCAATTTCTGTGTTTTATCAACACTCTGATACTCCACAGATTACAGAATGCTTCCAAACGTGCATCGGAAACTACTACTGGTCTTCCAGGGAACGATCAAAGCGTAAACTCTTTGAGTCATTACTCCCATGGAGGAAAGTGCGCATGGTGACTGTTGTATTCATTCCCGAAGCATTTTCTGTGTTTCATCAACACTCTGATAGTCCACAGATTACAGAATGCCACGAGAAGTGCATCGGAAACTACTACTGGTCTTCCTGGGAACGATCAAAGCGTTGACTCTTTGAGACATTACTCCCATGGAGGAAAGTGCGCATGGTGACTGTTGTATTCAATCCCGATGGAATATCTGTGTTTCATCAACACTCTGATACTCAACAGATTACAGAATGCCTCCAGATGTGCAGTTGAATCTACTACTGGCCTTCCACTGAACGATCAAAGCGTAGACTGTTTGAGACATTACTCCTATGGAGGGAACTGCGCATGGAGAATGTTGTATTCAATCCCGATGCAATTTCTGTGTTTCATCAACACTCTGATAGTCCACAGATTACAGAATGCCTCCAGATGTTAATCGGAAACTACTACCGGTCTTCCAGTTAACGATCAAAGCGTAGGCTGTTTGTTACATTACTCGCATGGAGGAAAGGGCGCATGGTGACAGTTGTATTCAATCCCGATGCATTTACAGTGTTTCATCAACACTCTGATAGTCCACAGATTACAGAATGCCACGAGATGTGCATCGGAAACTACTACTGGTCTTCCCGGGAACGACCAAACGTAGACTCTTTGAGACATTACTCCCATGGAGGAAAGTGCGCATGGTGACTGTTGTATTCAATCCCGATGCATTTACAGTCTTTCATCAACACTCTGATAGACCTCAGATTACAGAATGCCACGAGATGTGCGTCGGAAACTACTACTGGTCTCCAGGGAACGATCAAAGCGTAGACTGTTTGAGACATTACTCCCATGGAGGAAAGTAAGCATGGTGACTGTCGTATTCAATCCCGATTCAATTTCTGTGTTTCATCAACTCTCTGATAGTCCACAGATTACAGAAAGCCTTCAGAAGTTCATCGGAAACTACTACTGGTCTTCCAGGGAACGATGAAAGCGTAGACTGTTAGAGACTTTACTCCCATGGAGGAAAGTGAGCATGGTGAGTGTTTTATTCAATCCGGATGCAATTACTGTGTTTCATCAACACTCTGATAGTCTACGGATTACAGAATGCCACCAGAGGTGCATCGGAAACTACTACTGGTCTTCCAGGGTACGATCAAAGTGTAGATTGTTTGAGACATTACTCCCGTGGAGGGAAGTGCGCATGGTGACTTTTGTATTCAATCCCGATGCAATTTCTGTGTTTCATCAACACTCTGATAGTCCACAGTTTACAAAATGCCTCCAGATGTTAATCGGAAACTACTACTCGTCCTCCAGGGAACGATCAAAGCGTAGACTGTTTGGGACATTACTCCCATGGTGGAAAGTGCGCATGGTGACTGTTGTATCCAATCCCGATGCATTTTCTGTGTTTCATCAACACTCTGATAGTCCACAGATTACAGAATGCCACGAGATGTCTATCGGAAACTACTACTGGTCTTCCCGGGAACGATCAAAGCGTAGACTGTTTGAGACATTACTCCCATTTAGGAAAGTCCGCATGGTGACTGTCGTATTCAATCCCGATGCAATTTCTGTGTTTCATCAACACTTTGATAGTCCACAGATTACAGAAAGCCTCCAGAAGTTCATCGGAAACTACTACTGGTCTTCCAGGGAACGATCAAAGTGTAGATTGTTTGAGACATTACTCCTGTGGAGGAAAGTGCGCATGGTGACTGTTGTATTCAATCCCGATGCATTTTCTTTGTTTCATCAACACTCTGATAGTCCACAGATTACAGAATGATTACACATGTGAATCGGAAACTACTACTGGTCTTCCAGGAAACCATCAAAGCGTAGACTGTTTGAGACATTACATTTATGGAGGAATGTACGCATGGTGACTGCTGTATTCAATCCCGATGCAATTTCTGTGTTTCACCAACACTCTGATAGTCCACAGATTACAGAATGCCTCCAGATGATAATGGGAAACTACTATTGGTCTTCCAGGGAACGATCAAAGCGTAGACTGCTTGAGACATTACTCCCATGGAGGAAACTGCGCATGGAGAATGTTGTATTCAATCCCGATGCAATTTCTGTGTTTCATCAACACTCTGATAGTCCACATTTTACAAAATGCCTCCAGATGTTAATCGGAAACTACTACTGGTCCTCCAGGGAACGATCAAAGCGTAGTCTGTTTGGGACATTACTCCCATGAAGGAAAGTGCGCATGGTGACTGTTGTATTCAATCCCAGTGCAATTTCTGTGTTTTATCAACACTCTGATACTCCACAAATTACAGAATGCCTCCAAATGTGCATCGGAAACTACTACTGGTCTTCCAGGGAACGATCGAAGCGTAAACTCTTTGAGACATTACTCCCATGGAGGAATGTGCGCATGGTGACTGTTGTATTCAATCCCGATGCATTTTCTGTGTTTCATCAACACTCTGATAGTCCACAGATTACAGAATGCCACGAGAAGTGCATCGGAAACTACTACTGGTCCTCCCGGGAACGATCAAAGCGTAGACTCTATGAGACATTACTCCCATGGAGGAAAGTGCGCATGGTGACTGTTGTATTCAATCCCGATGCAATTTCTGTGTTTCATCAACACTCTGATACTCAACAGATTACAGAATGCCTCCAGACGTGCAGTTGAAACTACTACTGGCCTTCCACTGAACGATCAAAGCGTAGACTGTTTGAGACATTACTCCTATGGAGGGTAGTGCGCATGGAGAATGTTGTATTCAATCCCGATGCAATTTCTGTGTTTCATCAACACTCTGATAGTCCACAGATTACAGAATGCCTCCAGATGTTAATCGGAAACTACTACTGGTCTTCCAAGGAACGATCAAAGCGTAGACTGTTTGAGACATTACTCCCATGGGGGAAACTGCGCATGGAGAATGTTGTATTCAATCCCGATGCAATTTCTGTGTTTCATCAACACTCTGATAGTCCACTGATTACAGAATGCCTCCAGATGTTAATCGGAAACTACTACTGGTCTTCCAGTTAACGATCAAAGCGTAGGCTGTTTGTTACATTACTCCAATGGAGGAAAGGGCGCATGGTGACAGTTGTATTCAATCCTGATGCATTTACAGTTTTTCCTCAACACTCTGATAGACCACAGATTACAGAATGCCACGAGATGTGCATCGGAAACTACTACTGCTCTCCAGGGAACGATGAAAGCGTTGACTGTTTGAGACATTACTTTTATGTAAGAAACAGCGCATGATGACTGTTGTATTGAATCCCGATGAAATTTCTGTGTTTCATCAACACTCTGATAGTCCACAGATTACAGAATGCCTCCACATGTGAATCGGAAACTACTACTGGTCTTCCAGGAAACCATCAAAGCGTAGACAGACATTACTTTTATGGAGGAATGTACGCATGGTGACTGTTGTATTCAATCCCGATGCAATTTCTGTGTTTCATCAACACTCTGATAGTCCACAGATTACAGAATGCCTCCAGATGTTAATCGGAAACTACTACTGGTCTTCCAGGGAACGATCAAAGCGTAGACTGTTTGAGACATTACTCCCATGGAGGAAACTGCGCATGGAGAATGTTGTATTCAATCCCGATGCAATTTCTGTGTTTCATCAACACTCTGATAGTCCACAGATTACAAAATGCCTCCAGATGTAAATCGGAAACTACTACTGGTCCTCCAGGGAACGATCAAAGCGTAGACTGTTTGGGACATTACTCCCATGAAGGAAAGTGCGCATGGTGACTGTTGTTTTCAATCCCGATGCAATTTCTGTGTTTCATCAACACTCTGATACTCCACAGATTACAGAATGCCTCCAAATGTGCATCGGAAACTACTACTGGTCTTCCAGGGAACGATCAAAGCGTAGATTGTTTGAGACATTACTCCCGTGGAGGAAAGTGCGCATGGTGACTGTTGTATTCAATCCCGATGCATTTTCTGTGTTTCATCAACACTCTGATAGTCCACAGATTACACAATGCCTCCAGATGTGCATCGGAAACTACTAGTGCTCTTCCAGGGAACGATCAAAGCGTTGACTGTTTGAGACATTACTCCCATGGAGGAATGTGCGCATAGTAACTGTTGTATTCAATCCCAATGCAATTTCTGTGTTTCATCAACACTCTGATACTCAACAGATTACAGAATGCCTCCAGATGTGCAGTTGAAACTACTACTGGCCTTCCACTGAACGATCAAGGCGTAGACTGTTTGAGACATTACTCCTATGGGGGGAACTGCGCATGGTGACAGTTGTATTCAATCCCGATGCATTTACAGTGTTTAATCAACACTCTGATAGACCACAGATTACAGAATGCCACGAGATGTGCATCGGAAACTACTACTGGTCTCCAGGGAACGATGAAAGCGTAGACTGTTTGAGACATTACTTTTATGTAAGAAACAGCGCATGGTGACTGTTGTATTGAATCCCGATGCAATTTCTGTGTTTCATCAACACTCTGATAGTCCACAGATTACAGAATGCCTCCACATGTGAATCGGAAACTACTACTGGTCTTCCAGGAAACCATCAAAGCGTAGACTGTTTAAGTCATTACTTTTATGGAGGAATGTACGCATAGTGTCTGTTGTATTCAATCCCGATGCAATTTCTGTGTTTCATCAACTCTCTGATAGTCCACGGATTACAGAATGCCTCCAGATGTTAATCGGAAACTACTACTGGTCCCAAAGGGAACGATCAAATCGTAGACTGTTTGGGACATTACTCCCATGAAGGAAAGTGAGCATGGTGACTGTTGTATTCAATCCTGATGCAATTTCTGTGTTTCATCAACACTCTGATACTCCACAGATTACAGAATGCCTCCAAATGTGCATCGGAAACTACTACTAGTCTTCCAGGGAACGATCAAAGCGTAGACTGTTTGAGACATTACTCCCATTGAGGAAAGTGTGCATGGTGACTGTTGTATCCAATCCCGATGCATTTTCTGTGTTTCATCAACACTCTGATAGTCCACAGATTACAGAATGCCACAAGATGTGCATCGGAAACTACTACTGGTCTTCCCGGGAACGATCAAAGCGTAGACTGTTTGAGACATTACTCCCATGGAGGAAAGTGCGCATGGTGACTGTCGTATTCAATCCCGATGCAATTTCTGTGTTTCATCGACACTCTGATAGTCCACAGATTACAGAAAGCCTCCAGAAGTTCACCGGAAACTACTACTGGTCTTCCAGGGAACGATCAAAGCGTAGATTGTTTGAGACATTACTCCCGTTGAGGAAAGTGCGCATGGTGACTGTTGTATTCAATCCCGATGCATTTTCTGTGTTTCATCAACACTCTGATAGTCCACAGATTACAGAATGCCACGAGAAGTGCATCGGAAACTACTACTGGTCTTCCCGGGAACGATCAAAGCGTAGACTCTTTGAGACATTACTCCCATTGAGGAAAGTGCGCATGGTGACTGTTGTATTCAATCCCGATGCAATTTCTGTGTTTCATCAACACTCTGATACTCAACAGATTACAGAATGCCTCCAGATGTGCAGTTGAAACTACTACTGGCCTTCCACTGAACGATCAAAGCGTAGACTGTTTGAGACATTACTCCTATGGAGGGAACTGCGCATGGAGAATGTTGTATTCAATCCCGATGCAATTTCTGTGTTTCATCAACACTCTGATAGTCCACAGATTACAGAATGCCTCCAGATGTTAATCGGAAACTACTACTGGTCTTCCAGTTAACGATCAAAGCGTAGGCTGTTTGTAACATTACTCCCATGGAGGTAAGTGCGCATGGTGACTGTTGTATCCAATCCCGATGCATTTTCTGTGTTTCATCAACACTCTGATATTCCACAGATTACAGAATGCCACGAGATGTGCATCGGAAACTACTACTGGTCTTCCAGGGAACGATCAAAGCGTAGACTGTTTGAGACATTACTGCCATTGAGGAAAGTGCGCATGGTGACTGTTATATCCAATCCCGATGCATTTTCTGTGTTTCATCAACACTCTGATATTCCACAGATTACAGAATGCCACGAGATGTGCATCGGAAACTACTACTGGTCTTCCCGGGAACGATCAAATCGTAGACTGTTTGAGACATTACTCCCACGGAGGAAAGTGCGCATGGTGACTGTCGTTTTCAATCCCGATGCAATTTCTGTGTTTCATCAACACTCTGATAGTCCACAGTTTACAAAATGCCTCCAGATGTTAATCGGAAACTACTACTGGTCCTCCGGGGAACGATCAAAGCGTAGACTGTTTGGGACATTACTCCCATGAAGGAAAGTGCGCATGGTGACTGTTGTATTCAATCCCGATGCTATTTCTGTGTTTCATCAACACTCTGATACTCCACAGATTACAGAATGCCTCCAAATGTGCATAGGAAACTACTACTGGTCTTAGAGGGAACGATCAAATCGTAGGTTGTTTGAGACATTACTCCCGTGGAGGAAAGTGCGCATGGTGACTGTTGTATTCAATCCCGATGCATTTTCTGTGTTTCGTCAACACTCTGATAGTCCACAGATTACAGAATGCCTCCAGATGTGCATCGGAAACTACTACTGCTCTTCCTGGGAACGATCAAAGCGTAGACTGTTTGAGACATCACTCCCATGGAGGAATGTGCGCATAGTGACTGTTGTATTCAATCCCGATGCAATTTCTGTGTTGCATCAGCACTCTGATAGTCCACAGATTACAGAATGACTCCAGATGCTAATCGGAAACTACTACTGGTCTTCCCGGGAACGATCAAAGCGTAAACTCTTTGAGACATTACTCCCATGGAGGAAAGTGCGCATGGTGACTGTTGTATTCAATCCCGATGCAATTTCTGTGTTTCATCAACACTCTGATACTCAACAGATTACAGAATGCCTCCAGATGTGCAGTTGAAACTACTACTGGCCTTCAACTGAACGATCAAAGCGTAGACTGTTTGAGACATTACTCCAATGGAGGAAACTGCGCATGGAGAATATTGTATTCAATCCCGATGCAATTTCTGTGTTTCATCAACACTCTGATAGTCCACAGATTACAAAATGCCTCCAGATGTTAAACGGAAACTACTACTGGTCCTCCAGGGAACGATCAAAGCGTAGACTCTTTGGGACATTACTCCCATGAATGAAAGTGCGCATGGTGACTGTTGTATTCAATCCCGATGCAAATTCTGTGTTTCATCAACACTCTGATACTCCACAGATTACAGAATGCCTCCAAATGTGCATCGGAAACAACTACTGGTCTTCCAGGGAACGATCAAAGCGTAGACTATTTGAGACATTACCCCCATGGAGGAAAGTGCGCATGTTGACTGTTGTATCCAATCCCGATGCATTTTCTTTGTTTCATCAACACTCTGATAGTCCACAGATTACAGAATGTCTCCAGAAGTTCATCGGAAAGTACTACTGGTCTTCCATAGAACGATCAAAGCGTAGACTGTTAGAGACATTACTCCCATGGAGGAAAGTGAGCATGGTGAGTGTTTTATTCAATCCGGACGCAATTACTGTGTTTCATCAACACTCTGATAGTCTACAGCTTACAGAATGCCACCAGAGGTGCATCGGAAACTACTACTGGTCTTCCAGGGAACGATCAAAGCGTAGATTGTTTGAGACATTACTCCCTGGTGGAAAGTGCGCATGGTGACTGTTGTATTCAATCCCGATGCATTTTCTGTGTTTCATGAACACTCTGATAGTCCACAGATTACAGAATGCCTCCACATGTGAATCGGAAACTACTACTTTTCTTCCAGGAAACCATCAAAGCGTAGACTGTTTGAGACATTACTTTTATGGAGGAATGTACGCATGGTGACTCTTGTATTCAATCCCGATGCAATTTCTGTGTTTCATCAACACTCTGATAGTCCACAGATTACAGAATGCCTCCAGATGTTAATCGGAAACTACTACTGGTGTTCCAGGGAACGATCAAAGCGTAGACTGTTTGAGACATTACTCCCATGGAGGAAACTGCGCATGGAGAATGTTGTATTCAATCCCGATGCAATTTCTGTGTTTCATCAACACTCTGATAGTCCACAGTTTACAAAATGCCTCCAGATGTTAATCGGAAACTACTACTGGTCCTCCAGGGAACGATCAAAGCGTAGACTGTTTGGGACATTACTCCCATGAAGGAAAGTGCGCATGGTGACTGTTGTATTCAATCCCGATGCTATTTCTGTGTTTCATCAACACTCTGATACTCCACAGATTACAGAATGCCTCCAAATGTGCATAGGAAACTACTACTGGTCTTAGAGGGAACGATCAAAGCGTAGGTTGTTTGAGACATTACTCCCGTGGAGGAAAGTGCGCATGGTGACTGTTGTATTCAATCCCGATGCATTTTCTGTGTTTCGTCAACACTCTGATAGTCCACAGATTACAGAATGCCTCCAGATGTGCATCGGAAACTGCTACTGCTCTTCCAGGGAACGATCAAAGCGTAGACTGTTTGAGACATCACTCCCATGGAGGAATGTGCGCATAGTGACTGTTGTATTCAATCCCGATGCAATTTCTGTGTTGCATCAACACTCTGATAGTCCACAGATTACAGAATGACTCCAGATGCTAATCGGAAACTACTACTGGTCTTCCCGGGAACGATCAAAGCGTAAACTCTTTGAGACATTACTCCCATGGAGGAAAGTGCGCATGGTTACTGTTGTATTCAATCCCGATGCAATTTCTGTGTTTCATCAACACTCTGATACTCAACACATTACAGAATGCCTCCAGATGTGCAGTTGAAACTACTACTGGCCTTCCACTGAACGATCAAAGCGTAGACTGTTTGAGACATTACTCCAATGGAGGAAACTGCGCATGGAGAATATTGTATTCAATCCCGATGCAATGTCTGTGTTTCATCAACACTCTGATAGTCCACAGATTACAAAATGCCTCCAGATGTTAAACGGAAACTACTACTGGTCCTCCAGGGAACGATCAAAGCGTAGACTGTTTGGGACATTACTCCCATGAATGAAAGTGCGCATGGTGACTGTTGTATTCAATCCCGATGCAAATTCTGTGTTTCATCAACACTCTGATACTCCACAGATTACAGAATGCCTCCAAATGTGCATCGGAAACAACTACTGGTCTTCCAGGGAACGATCAAAGCGTAGACTATTTGAGACATTACCCCCATGGAGGAAAGTGCGCATGTTGACTGTTGTATCCAATCCCAATGCATTTTCTTTGTTTCATCAACACTCTGATAGTCCACAGATTACAGAATGCCACGAGATGTGCATCGGAAACTACTACTGGTCTTCCCGGCAACGATCAAAGCGTAGACTGTTTGAGACATTACTCCCATGGAGGAAAGTGCACATTGTGACTGTCGTATTCAATCCCGATGCAATTTCTGTGTTTCATCAACACTCTGATAGTCCACAGATTACAGAAAGCTTCCAGAAGTTCAGCGGAAAGTACAACTGGTCTTCCAGGGAACGATCAAAGCGTAGACTGTTAGAGACATTACTCCCATGGAGGAAAGTGAGCATGGTGACTGTTTTATTCAATCCGGATGCAATTACTGTGTTTCATCAACACTCTGATAGTCTCCACATTACAGAATGCCACCAGAGGTGCATCGGAAACTACTACTGGTCTTCCAGGGAACGATCAAAGCGTAGACTGTTTGAGACATTACTCCCATGGAAGAAAGTGCGCATGGTGACTGCTGTATTCAATACCGATGCAATTTCTGTGTTTCATCAACACTCTGATAGTCCACAGATTACAGAATGCCTCCAGATGTGCATCGGAAACTACTACTGGTCTTCCAGGGAACGATCAAATCGTCGACTGTTTGAGACATTACTTTTATGGAGGAATGTGCGCATGGTGACTGTTGTATTCAATACCGATGCAATTTCTGTGTTTCTTCAACACTCTAATAGTCCACAGATTACAGAATGCCTCCAGATGTGCATCGGAAATTCTTACTGGTCTTCCCGGGAACGATCAAATCGTAGACTGTTTGAGACATTACTCCCATGGAGGAAAGTGTGCATGGTGACTGTCGTATTCAATCCCGATGCAATTTCTGTGTTTCATAAACACTCTGATAGTCCACAGATTACAGAAAGCCTCCAGAAGTTCATCGGAAACTACTACTGGTCTTCCAGGGAACGATCAAAGCGTGGACTGTTAGAGACATTACTCCCATGGAGGAAAGTGAGCATGGTGAGTGTTTTATTCAATCCGGATGCAATTACTGTGTTTCATCAACACTCTGATAGTCTACAGATTACAGAATGCCACCAGAGGTGCATCGGAAACTGCTACTGGTCTTCCAGGGAACGATCAAAGCGTAGATTGTTTGAGACATTACTCCCGTGGAGGAAAGTGCGCATGGTGACTGTTGTATTCAATCCCGATGCATTTTCTGTGTTTCATCAACACTCTGATAGTCCACAGATTACAGAATGCCTCCACATGTGAATCGGAAACTACTACTGGTCTTCCAGGAAACCATCAAAGCGTAGACTGTTTGAGACATTACTTTTATGGAGGAATGTACGCATGGTGACTGTTGTATTCAATCCCGATACAATTTCTGTGTTTCATCAACACTCTGATAGACCACGGATTACAGAATACCAGCAGATGTTAATCGGAAACTACTACTGGTCTTCCAGGGAACGATCAAAGCGTATACTGTTTGAGACATTACTCCCATGGAGGAAAGTGAGCATGGTGACTGTTGTATTCAATCCCGATGCAATTTCTGTGTTTCATCAACACTCTGATACTCAACAGATTACAGAATGCCTCCAGATGTGCAGTTGAAACTACTACTGGCCTTCCACTGAACGATCAAAGCGTAGACTGTTTGAGACATTACTCCAAAGGAGGAAACTGCGCATGGAGAATATTGTATTCAATCCCGATGCAATTTCTGTGTTTCATCAACACTCTGATAGTCCACAGATTACAAAATGCCTCCAGATGTTAAACGGAAACTACCACTGGTCCTCCAGGGAACGATCAAAGCGTAGACTGTTTGGGACATTACTCCCATGAATGAAAGTGCGCATGGTGACTGTTGTATTCAATCCCGATGCAAATTCTGTGTTTCATCAACACTCTGATACTCCACAGATTACAGAATGCCTCCAAATGTGCATCGGAAACAACTACTGGTCTTCCAGGGAACGATCAAAGCGTAGACTATTTGAGACATTACCCCCATGGAGGAAAGTGAGCATGTTGACTGTTGTATCCAATCCCGATGCATTTTCTTTGTTTCATCAACACTCTGATAGTCCACAGATTACAGAATGCCACGAGATGTGCATCGGAAACTACTACTGGTCTTCCCGGCAACGATCAAAGCGTAGACTGTTTGAGACATTACTCCCATGGAGGAAAGTGCCCATTGTGACTGTCGTATTCAATCCCCATGCAATTTCTGTGTTTCATCAACACTCTGATAGTCCACAGATTACAGAAAGCTTCCAGAAGTTCAGCGGAAACTACAACTGGTCTTCCAGGGAACGATCAAAGCGTAGACTGTTAGAGACATTACTCCCATGGAGGAAAGTGAGCATGGTGACTGTTTGACTCAATCCGGATGCAATTACTGTGTTTCATCAACACTCTGATAGTCTCCACATTACAGAATGCCACCAGAGGTGCATCGGAAACTACTACTGGTCTTCCAGGGAACGATCAAAGCGTAGACTGTTTGAGACATTACTCCCATGGAAGAAAGTGCGCATGGTGACTGTTGTATTCAATACCGTTGCAATTTCTGTGTTTCATCAACACTCTGATAGTCCACAGATTACAGAATGCCTCCAGATGTGCATCGGAAACTACTACTGGTCTTCCAGGGAACGATCAAAGCGTAGACTGTTTGAGACATTACTTTTATGGAGGATTGTGCGCATGGTGACTGTTGTATTCAATCCCGATGCAATTTCTGTGTTTCATCAACACTCTAATAGTCCACAGATTACAGAATGCCTCCAGATGTGCATCGGAAATTCTTACTGGTCTTCCCGGGAACGATCAAATCGTAGACTGTTTGAGACATTACTCCCATGGAGGAATGTGTGCATGGTGACTGTCGTATTCAATCCCGATGCAATTTCTGTGTTTCATAAACACTCTGATAGTCCACAGATTACAGAAAGCCTCCAGAAGGTCATCGGAAACTACTACTGGTCTTCCAGGGAACGATCAAAGCGTGGACTGTTAGAGACATTACTCCCATGGAGGAAAGTGAGCATGGTGAGTGTTTTATTCAATCCGGATGCAATTACTGTGTTTCATCAACACTCTGATAGTCTACAGATTACAGAATGCCACCAGAGGTGCATCGGAAACTGCTACTGGTCTTCCAGGGAACGATCAAAGCGTAGATTGTTTGAGACATTACTCCCGTGGAGGAAAGTGCGCATGGTGACTGTTGTATTCAATCCCGATGCATTTTCTGTGTTTCATCAACACTCTGATAGTCCACAGATTACAGAATGCCTCCACATGTGAATCGGAAACTACTACTGGTCTTCCAGGAAACCATCAAAGCGTAGACTGTTTGAGACATTACTTTTATGGAGGAATGTACGCATGGTGACTGTTGTATTCAATCCCGATGCAATTTCTGTGTTTCATCAACACTCTGATAGTCCACAGATTACAGAATGCCTGCAGATGTTAATCGGAAACTACTACTGGTCTTCCAGGGAACGATCAAAGCGTATACTGTTTGAGACATTACTCCCATGGAGGAAACTGCGCATGGAGAATGTTGTATTCAATCCCGATGCAATTTCTGTGTTTCATCAACACTCTGATAGTCCACAGTTTACAAAATGCCTCCAGATGTTAATCGGAAACTACTACTGGTCCTCCAGGGAACGATCAAAGCGTAGACTGTTTGGGACATTACTCCCATGAAGGAAAGTGCGCATGGTGACTGTTGTATTCAATCCTGATGCAATTTCTGTGTTTCAACAACACTCTGATACTCCACAGATTACAGAATGCCTCCAAATGTGCATCGGAAACTACTACTGGTCTTCCAAGGAACGATCAAAGCGTAGATTGTTTGAGACATTACTCCCGTGGAGGAAAGTGCGCATGGTGACTGTTGTATTCAATCCCGATGCAATTTCTGTGTTTCATCAACACTCTGATAGTCCACAGATTACAGAATGCCTCCAGATGTGCATCGGAAACCTCTACTGCTCTTCCAGGGAACGATCAAAGCGTAGACTGTTTGAGACATTACTCCCATGGTAGGAAACTGCGCATGGAGAATGGTGTATTCAATCCCGATGCAATTTCTGTGTTTCATCAACACTCTGATAGTCCACAGATTACAAAATGCCACCAGATGTTAAACTGAAACTACTACTGGTCCTCCAGGGAACGATCAAAGCGTAGACTGTTTGGGACATTACTCCCATGAAGGAAAGTGCGCATGGTGACTGTTGTATTCAATCCCGATGCAATTTCTGTGTTTCATCAACACTCTGATACTCCACAGATTACAGAATGCCTCCAAATGTGCATCGGAAACTACTACTGGTCTTCCAGGGAACGATCAAAGCGTACACTGTTTGAGACATTACTCCCATGGAGGAAAGTGGGCATGGTGACTGTTGTATCCAATCCCTATGCATTTTCAGTGTTTCATCAACACTCTGATAGTCCACAGATTACAGAATGCCACCAGAGGTGCATCGGAAACTAGTACTGGTCTTCCAGGGAACGATCAAAGTGTAGATTGTTTGAGACATTACTCCCGTGGAGGAAAGTGCGCATGGTGACTGTTGTATTCAATCCCGATGCATTTTCTGTGTTTCATCAACACTCTAATAGTCCACAGATTACAGAATGCCTCCAGATGTGCATCGGAAACTACTACTGGTCTTCCAGGGAACAATCAAAGCTTAAACTCTCTGAGACATTACTCCCATGGGGGAAAGTGAGCATGGTGACTGTTTTATTCAATCCCGATGCAATTACAGTGTTTCATCAGTACTCTGATAGTCTACACATTACAGAATGCCACCAGAAGTGCATCGCAAACTACTACTGGTCTTCCAGGGAACGATCAAAGCGTAGACTGTTAGAGACATTACTCCCATGGAGGAAAGGGCGCATGGTGACTGCTGTATTCAATCCCGATGCAATTTCTGTGTTTCATCAACACTCTGATACTGCACAGATTACAGAATGCCATGAGATGTGCACCGGAAACTACTACTGGTCTTCCAGGGAACGATCAGAGCGTAGGCTGTTTGTTACATTACTCCCATGGAGGAAAGGGCGCATGGTGACTGTTGTATTCAATCCCGTTGCATTTACAGTGTTTCATCAACACTCTGATAGACCACAGATTACAGAATGCCTCCAGATGTGCATCGGAAACTACTACTGGTCTTCCAGGGAACGATCAAAGCGTAGACTGTTTAAAACATTACTTTTATGGAGGAAAGTGCGGATGATTACTGTTTTATTCAATCCCGATACAATTTCTGTGTTTCATCAACTCTCTAATACTCCACAGATTACAGAATGCCTCCAGATGTGCATCGGAAACTACTACTGGTCTCCAGGGAACGATGAAAGCGTAGACTGTTTGAGACATTACTCCTATGGAGGGAACTGCGCATGGAGAATGTTGTATTCAATCCCGATGCAATTTCTGTGTTTCATCAACACTCTGATAGTCCACAGATTACAGAATGCCTCCAGATGTTAATCGGAAACTACTACTGGTCTTCCAGTTAACGATCAAAGCGTAGGCTGTTTGTTACATTACTCCCCTGGAGGAAAGGGCGCATGGTGACAGTTGTATTCAATCCCGATGCATTTACAGTGTTTCATCAACACTCTGATAGACCACAGATTACAGAATGCCACGAGATGTGCATCGGAAACTACTACTGGTCTCCAGGGAACGATGAAAGCGTAGACTGTTTGAGACATTACTCCTATGGAGGGAACTGCGCATGGAGAATGTTGTATTCAATCCCGATGCAATTTCTGTGTTTCATCAACACTCTGATAGTCCACAGATTGCAGAATGCCTCCACATGTGAATCGGAAACTACTACTGGTCTTCCAGGAAACCATCAAAGCGTAGACTGTTTGAGACATTACTTTTATGGAGGAATGTACGCATGGTGACTGTTGTATTCAATCCCGATACAATTTCTGTGTTTCATCAACACTCTGATAGTCCACAGATTACGGAATGCCTCCAGATGTTAATCGGAAACTACTACTGGTCTTCCAGGGAACGATCAAAGCGTAGACTGTTTGAGACATTACTCCCATGGTAGGAAACTGCGCATGGAGAATGGTGTATTCAATCCCGATGCAATTTCTGTGTTTCATCAACACTCTGATAGTCCACAGATTACAAAATGCCACCAGATGTTAAACTGAAACTACTACTGGTCTTCCAGGGAACGATCAAAGCGTAGACTGTTTGAGACATTACTCCCATGGAAGAAAGTGCGCATGGTGACTGTTGTATTCAATACCGATGCAATTTCTGTGTTTCATCAACACTCTGATAGTCCACAGATTACAGAATGCCTCCAGATGTGCATCGGAAACTACTACTGGTCTTCCAGGGAACGATCAAAGCGTAGACTGTTTGAGACATTACTTTTATGGAGGATTGTGCGCATGGTGACTGTTGTATTCAATCCCGATGCAATTTCTGTGTTTCATCAACACTCTAATAGTCCACAGATTACAGAATGCCTCCAGATGTGCATCGGAAATTCTTACTGGTCTTCCCGGGAACGATCAAATCGTAGACTGTTTGAGACATTACTCCCATGGAGGAATGTGTGCATGGTGACTGTCGTATTCAATCCCGATGCAATTTCTGTGTTTCATAAACACTCTGATAGTCCACAGATTACAGAAAGCCTCCAGAAGGTCATCGGAAACTACTACTGGTCTTCCAGGGAACGATCAAAGCGTGGACTGTTAGAGACATTACTCCCATGGAGGAAAGTGAGCATGGTGAGTGTTTTATTCAATCCGGATGCAATTACTGTGTTTCATCAACACTCTGATAGTCTACAGATTACAGAATGCCACCAGAGGTGCATCGGAAACTGCTACTGGTCTTCCAGGGAACGATCAAAGCGTAGATTGTTTGAGACATTACTCCCGTGGAGGAAAGTGCGCATGGTGACTGTTGTATTCAATCCCGATGCATTTTCTGTGTTTCATCAACACTCTGATAGTCCACAGATTACAGAATGCCTCCACATGTGAATCGGAAACTACTACTGGTCTTCCAGGAAACCATCAAAGCGTAGACTGTTTGAGACATTACTTTTATGGAGGAATGTACGCATGGTGACTGTTGTATTCAATCCCGATGCAATTTCTGTGTTTCATCAACACTCTGATAGTCCACAGATTACAGAATGCCTGCAGATGTTAATCGGAAACTACTACTGGTCTTCCAGGGAACGATCAAAGCGTATACTGTTTGAGACATTACTCCCATGGAGGAAACTGCGCATGGAGAATGTTGTATTCAATCCCGATGCAATTTCTGTGTTTCATCAACACTCTGATAGTCCACAGTTTACAAAATGCCTCCAGATGTTAATCGGAAACTACTACTGGTCCTCCAGGGAACGATCAAAGCGTAGACTGTTTGGGACATTACTCCCATGAAGGAAAGTGCGCATGGTGACTGTTGTATTCAATCCTGATGCAATTTCTGTGTTTCAACAACACTCTGATACTCCACAGATTACAGAATGCCTCCAAATGTGCATCGGAAACTACTACTGGTCTTCCAAGGAACGATCAAAGCGTAGATTGTTTGAGACATTACTCCCGTGGAGGAAAGTGCGCATGGTGACTGTTGTATTCAATCCCGATGCAATTTCTGTGTTTCATCAACACTCTGATAGTCCACAGATTACAGAATGCCTCCAGATGTGCATCGGAAACCTCTACTGCTCTTCCAGGGAACGATCAAAGCGTAGACTGTTTGAGACATTACTCCCATGGTAGGAAACTGCGCATGGAGAATGGTGTATTCAATCCCGATGCAATTTCTGTGTTTCATCAACACTCTGATAGTCCACAGATTACAAAATGCCACCAGATGTTAAACTGAAACTACTACTGGTCCTCCAGGGAACGATCAAAGCGTAGACTGTTTGGGACATTACTCCCATGAAGGAAAGTGCGCATGGTGACTGTTGTATTCAATCCCGATGCAATTTCTGTGTTTCATCAACACTCTGATACTCCACAGATTACAGAATGCCTCCAAATGTGCATCGGAAACTACTACTGGTCTTCCAGGGAACGATCAAAGCGTACACTGTTTGAGACATTACTCCCATGGAGGAAAGTGGGCATGGTGACTGTTGTATCCAATCCCTATGCATTTTCAGTGTTTCATCAACACTCTGATAGTCCACAGATTACAGAATGCCACCAGAGGTGCATCGGAAACTAGTACTGGTCTTCCAGGGAACGATCAAAGTGTAGATTGTTTGAGACATTACTCCCGTGGAGGAAAGTGCGCATGGTGACTGTTGTATTCAATCCCGATGCATTTTCTGTGTTTCATCAACACTCTAATAGTCCACAGATTACAGAATGCCTCCAGATGTGCATCGGAAACTACTACTGGTCTTCCAGGGAACAATCAAAGCTTAAACTCTCTGAGACATTACTCCCATGGGGGAAAGTGAGCATGGTGACTGTTTTATTCAATCCCGATGCAATTACAGTGTTTCATCAGTACTCTGATAGTCTACACATTACAGAATGCCACCAGAAGTGCATCGCAAACTACTACTGGTCTTCCAGGGAACGATCAAAGCGTAGACTGTTAGAGACATTACTCCCATGGAGGAAAGGGCGCATGGTGACTGCTGTATTCAATCCCGATGCAATTTCTGTGTTTCATCAACACTCTGATACTGCACAGATTACAGAATGCCATGAGATGTGCACCGGAAACTACTACTGGTCTTCCAGGGAACGATCAGAGCGTAGGCTGTTTGTTACATTACTCCCATGGAGGAAAGGGCGCATGGTGACTGTTGTATTCAATCCCGTTGCATTTACAGTGTTTCATCAACACTCTGATAGACCACAGATTACAGAATGCCTCCAGATGTGCATCGGAAACTACTACTGGACTTCCAGGGAACGATCAAAGCGTAGACTGTTTAAAACATTACTTTTATGGAGGAAAGTGCGGATGATTACTGTTTTATTCAATCCCGATACAATTTCTGTGTTTCATCAACTCTCTAATACTCCACAGATTACAGAATGCCTCCAGATGTGCATCGGAAACTACTACTGGTCTCCAGGGAACGATGAAAGCGTAGACTGTTTGAGACATTACTCCTATGGAGGGAACTGCGCATGGAGAATGTTGTATTCAATCCCGATGCAATTTCTGTGTTTCATCAACACTCTGATAGTCCACAGATTACAGAATGCCTCCAGATGTTAATCGGAAACTACTACTGGTCTTCCAGTTAACGATCAAAGCGTAGGCTGTTTGTTACATTACTCCCCTGGAGGAAAGGGCGCATGGTGACAGTTGTATTCAATCCCGATGCATTTACAGTGTTTCATCAACACTCTGATAGACCACAGATTACAGAATGCCACGAGATGTGCATCGGAAACTACTACTGGTCTCCAGGGAACGATGAAAGCGTAGACTGTTTGAGACATTACTCCTATGGAGGGAACTGCGCATGGAGAATGTTGTATTCAATCCCGATGCAATTTCTGTGTTTCATCAACACTCTGATAGTCCACAGATTGCAGAATGCCTCCACATGTGAATCGGAAACTACTACTGGTCTTCCAGGAAACCATCAAAGCGTAGACTGTTTGAGACATTACTTTTATGGAGGAATGTACGCATGGTGACTGTTGTATTCAATCCCGATACAATTTCTGTGTTTCATCAACACTCTGATAGTCCACAGATTACGGAATGCCTCCAGATGTTAATCGGAAACTACTACTGGTCTTCCAGGGAACGATCAAAGCGTAGACTGTTTGAGACATTACTCCCATGGTAGGAAACTGCGCATGGAGAATGGTGTATTCAATCCCGATGCAATTTCTGTGTTTCATCAACACTCTGATAGTCCACAGATTACAAAATGCCACCAGATGTTAAACTGAAACTACTACTGGTCCTCCAGGGAACGATCAAAGCGTAGACTGTTTGGGACATTACTCCCATGAAGGAAAGTGCGCATGGTGACTGTTGTATTCAATCCCGATGCAATTTCTGTGTTTCATCAACACTCTGATACTCCACAGATTACAGAATGCCTCCAAATGTGCATCGGAAACTACTACTGGTCTTCCAGGGAACGATCAAAGCGTACACTGTTTGAGACATTACTCCCATGGAGGAAAGTGGGCATGGTGACTGTTGTATCCAATCCCTATGCATTTTCAGTGTTTCATCAACACTCTGATAGTCCACAGATTACAGAATGCCACCAGAGGTGCATCGGAAACTACTACTGGCCTTCCAGGGAACGATCAAAGTGTAGATTGTTTGAGACATTACTCCCGTGGAGGAAAGTGCTCATGGTGATTGTTGTATTCAATCCCGATGCATTTACAGTGTTTCATCAACACTCTGATAGACCACGGATTACAGAATGCCACGAGATGTGCATCGGAAACTACTACTGGTCTCCAGGTAACGATGAAAGCGTAGACTGTTTGAGACATTACTTTTATGTAAGAAACAGCGCATGGTGACTGATGTATTGAATCCCGATGCAATTTCTGTGTTTCATCAACACTCTGATAGTCCACAGATTACAGAATGCCTCCACATGTGAATCGGAAACTACTACTGGTCTTCCAGGAAACCATCAAAGCATAGACTGTTTGAGACATTACTTTTATGGAGGAATGTACGCATGGTGACTGTTGTATTCATTCCCGATGCAATTTCTGTGTTTCATCAACACTCTGATAGTCCACAGATTACAGAATGCCTCCAGATGTTAATCGGAAACTACTACTGGTCTTCCAGTTAACGATCAAAGCGTAGGCTGTTTGTTACATTACTCCCCTGGAGGAAAGGGCGCATGGTGACAGTTGTATTCAATCCCGATGCATTTACAGTGTTTCATCAACACTCTGATAGTCCACAGATTGCAGAATGCCTCCACATGTGAATCGGAAACTACTACTGGTCTTCCAGGAAACCATCAAAGCGTAGACTGTTTGAGACATTACTTTTATGGAGGAATGTACGCATGGTGACTGTTGTATTCAATCCCGATACAATTTCTGTGTTTCATCAACACTCTGATAGTCCACAGATTACGGAATGCCTCCAGATGTTAATCGGAAACTACTACTGGTCTTCCAGGGAACGATCAAAGCGTAGACTGTTTGAGACATTACTCCCATGGTAGGAAACTGCGCATGGAGAATGGTGTATTCAATCCCGATGCAATTTCTGTGTTTCATCAACACTCTGATAGTCCACAGATTACAAAATGCCACCAGATGTTAAACTGAAACTACTACTGGTCCTCCAGGGAACGATCAAAGCGTAGACTGTTTGGGACATTACTCCCATGAAGGAAAGTGCGCATGGTGACTGTTGTATTCAATCCCGATGCAATTTCTGTGTTTCATCAACACTCTGATACTCCACAGATTACAGAATGCCTCCAAATGTGCATCGGAAACTACTACTGGTCTTCCAGGGAACGATCAAAGCGTACACTGTTTGAGACATTACTCCCATGGAGGAAAGTGGGCATGGTGACTGTTGTATCCAATCCCTATGCATTTTCAGTGTTTCATCAACACTCTGATAGTCCACAGATTACAGAATGCCACCAGAGGTGCATCGGAAACTACTACTGGCCTTCCAGGGAACGATCAAAGTGTAGATTGTTTGAGACATTACTCCCGTGGAGGAAAGTGCTCATGGTGATTGTTGTATTCAATCCCGATGCATTTACAGTGTTTCATCAACACTCTGATAGACCACGGATTACAGAATGCCACGAGATGTGCATCGGAAACTACTACTGGTCTCCAGGTAACGATGAAAGCGTAGACTGTTTGAGACATTACTTTTATGTAAGAAACAGCGCATGGTGACTGATGTATTGAATCCCGATGCAATTTCTGTGTTTCATCAACACTCTGATAGTCCACAGATTACAGAATGCCTCCACATGTGAATCGGAAACTACTACTGGTCTTCCAGGAAACCATCAAAGCGTAGACTGTTTGAGACATTACTTTTATGGAGGAATGTACGCATGGTGACTGTTGTATTCAATCCCGATGCAATTTCTGTGTTTCATCAACACTCTGATAGTCCACAGATTACAGAATGCCACCAGATGTTAATCGGAAACTACTACTGGTCTTCCAGGGAACGATCAAAGCGTAGATTGTTTGAGACATTACTCCCATGGAGGAAACTGCGCATGGAGAATGTTGTATTCAATCCCGATGCAATTTCTGTGTTTCATCAACACTCTGATAGTCCACAAATTACAAAATGCCTCCAGATGTTAATCGGAAACTACTACTGGTCCTCCAGGGAACGATCAAAGCGTAGACTGTTTGGGACATTACTCCCATGAACTAAAGTGCGCATGGTGACTGTTGTATTCAATCCCGATGCAATTTCTGTGTTTCATCAACACTCTGATACTCCACAGATTACAGAATGCCTCCAAATGTGCATCGGAAACTACTACTGGTCTTCCAGGGAACGATCAAAGCGTAGACAGTTTGAGACATTACTCCCATGGAGGAAAGTGCGCATGGTGACTGTTGTATTAAATCCCGATGCATTTTCTGTGTTTCATCAACACTCTGATAGTCCACAGATTACAGAATGCCACGAGATGTGCATCGGAAACTACTACTGGTCTTCTGGGGAACGATCAAAGCGTTGACTGTTTGAGACATTACTCCCATGGAGGAAAGTGCGCATGGTGATTGTCGTATTCAATTACAAAGCAATTTCTGTATTTCTTCAACACTCTGATAGTCCACAGATTACAGAAAGCCTCCAGAAGTTAAGCGGAAACTACAACTGGTCTTCCAGGGAACGATCAAAGCGTAGACTGTTAGAGACATTACTCCCATGGAGGAAAGTGAGCATGGTGACTGTTTTATTCAATCCGGATGCAATTACTGTGTTTCATCAACACTCTGATAGTGTACACATTACAGAATGCCACCAGAGGTGCATCGGAAACTACTACTGGTCTTCCAGGGAACGATCAAAGTGTAGATTATTTGAGACATTACTCCCGTGGAGGAAAGTGCGCATGGTGACTGTTGTATTCAATCCCGATGCATTTTCTGTGTTTCATCAACAGTCTGATAGTCCACAGATTACAGAATGCCTCCAGATGTGCATCGGAAACTACTACTGCTCTTCCAGGGACCGATCAAAGCGTAGACTGTTTGAGACATTACTCCCATGGAGGAAAGTGCGCATGGTGACTGTTGTATTCAATACCGATGCAATTGCTGTGTTACATCAACACTCTGATAGTCCACAGATTACAGAATGCCTCCAGATGTGCATCGGAACTACTACTGGTCTTCCAGGGGACGATCAAAGCGTAGACTGTTTGAGACATTACTTTTATGGAGGAATGTGCGCATGGTGACTGTTGTATTCAATCCCGATGCAATTTCTGTGTTTCATCAACACTCTAATAGTCCACAGACTACAGAATGCCTCCAGATGTGCATCGGAAACTACTGCTGGTCTTCCAGGGAACGATCAAAGCATAGACTGTTTGAGACATTACTTTTATGGAGGAATGTGCGCATGGTGACTGTTGTATTCAATCCTGATGCAATTTCTGTGTTTCATCAACACTTTAATAGTCCACAGATTACAGAATGCCTCCAGATGTGCATCGGAAACTACTACTGGTCTTCCAGGGAACAATCAAAGCTTAAACTCTTTGAGACATTACTCCCATGGGGGAAAGTGAGCATGGTGACTGTTTTATTCAATCCCGATGCAATTACTGTGTTTCATCAGTACTCTGATAGTCTACACATTACAGAATGCCACCAGAAGTGCATCGGAAACTACTAGTGGTCTTCCAGGGAACGATCAAAACGTAGACTGTTTTTGACATTACTCCCATGGAGGAAAGTGCGCATGGTGACTGTTGTATTCAATCCCGATGCAATTTCTGTGTTTCATCAACACTCTGATAGTCCACAGATTACAGAATGCCTCAAGATGTTAATCGGAAACTATTACTGGTCTTCCCGGGAACGATCAAAGCGTAGACTGTTTCAGACATTACTCCCATGGAGGAAAGTGCGGATGGTGACTGTTTTATTCAATCCCGATACAATTTCTGTGTTTCATCAACTCTCTAATACTCCACAGATTACAGAATGCCTCCAGTTGTGGTTCGGAAACTTCTACTGGTCTTCCAGGGAACGATCAAATTGTAGACTGTTTCAGACATTACTCCCATGGAGGAAAGTGCGGATGATGACTCTTTTATTCAATCCCGATACAATTTCTGTGTTTCATCAACTGTCTAATACTCCACAGATTACAGAATGCCTCCAGATGTGCATCGGAAACTTCTACTGGCCTTCCTGGGAACGATCAAATTATAGACTGTTTGAGACATTACTCCCATGGAGGAATGTGCGCATGGTGACTGTTGTATTCAATCCCGATGCAATTTCTGTGTTTCATCAACACTCTGATAGTCCACAGATTACAGAATACCAAGAGATGTGCATCGGAAACTACTACTGGTCTTCCAGGGAACGATCAAAGCGTAGGCTGTTTGTTACATTACTCCCATGGAGGAAAGGGCGCATGGTGACTGTTGTATTCAATCCCGATGCATTTACAGTGTTTCATCAACACTCTGATAGACCACAGATTACAGAATGCCACGAGATGTGCATCGGAAACTACTACTGGTCTCCAGGGAACGATGAAAGCGTAGATTGTTTGAGACATTACTTTTATGTAAGAAACAGCGCATGGTGACTGTTGTATTGAATCCCGATGCAATTTCTGTGTTTCATCAACACTCTGATAGTGCACAGATTACAGAATGCCTCCACATGTGAATCGGAAACTACTACTGGTCTTCCCGGGAACGATCAAAGCGTAGACTGTTTCAGACATTACTCCCATGGAGGAAAGTGCGGATGGTGACTGTTTTATTCAATCCCGATACAATTTCTGTGTTTCATCAACTCTCTAATACTCCACAGATTACAGAATGCCTCCGGATGAGCATCGGAAACTTCTACCGGTCTTCCAGGGAACGATCAAATTGTAGACTGTTTGAGACATTACTCCCATGGAGGAATGTGCGCATGGTGACTGTTGTATTCAATCCCGATGCAATTTCTGTGTTTTATCAACACTCTGATACTCCACAGATTACAGAATGCCTCCAAATGTGCATCGGAAACTACTACTGGTCTTCCATGTAACGATCAAACCGTAAACTCTTTGAGACATTACTCCCATGGAGGAAAGTGCGCATGGTGACTGTTGCATTCAATCCCGATGCATTTTCTGTGTTTCATCAACACTCTGATAGTAAACAGATTACAGAATGCCACGAGATGTGCATCGGAAACTACTACTGGTCTTCCCGGGAACGATCGAAGCGTAGACTGTTTGAGACATTACTCCCATGGAGGAAAGTGCGCATGGTGACTGTTGCATTCAATCCCGATGCAATTTCTGTGTTTCATCAACACTCTGATACTCCACAGATTACAGAATGCCTCCAGATGTGCAGTTGAAAATACTATTGGTCTTTTACTGAACGATCAAAGCGTTGACTGTTTGAGACATTACTCCCAAGGAGGAAACTGCGCATGGAGAATGTTGTATTCAATCCCGATGCAATTTCTGTGTTTCATCAACACTCTGATAGTCCACAGATTACAGAAAGCCTCCAGATGTTCATCGGAAGCTACTACTGGTCTTCCAGGGAACGATCAGAGCGTAGACTGTTAGAGACATTACTCCCACGGAGGAAAGTGAGCATGGTGACTGTTTTATTCAATCCCGATGCATTTACAGTGTTTCATTAACAATCTGATAGTCTACACATTACAGAATGGCACCAGAGGTGCATCGGAAACTACAACTGGTCTTCGAGGGAACGATCAATGCATAGATTGTTTGACACATTACTTTTATATAAGAAACAGCGCATGGTGACTGTTGTATTCAATCCCGATGCAATTTCTGTGTTTCATCAACATTCTAATAGTCCACAGATTACAGAATGCCTCCAGATGTGCATCGGAAACTACTACTGGTCTTCCAGCTAACAATCAAAGCGTAAACTCTTTGAGACATTACTCCCATGGAGGAAAGTGCGCATGGTGACTGTTGTATTCAATCCCGATGCATTTTCTGTGTTTCATCAACACTCCGATAGTCCACAGATTACAGAATGCCACGAGATGTGCAACAGAAACTACTACTGGTCTTCCAGGGAACGTTCAAAGCGTAGACTGTTTGAGACATTACTTTTATGAAGGAATGTGCGCATGGTAACTGTTGTTTTCAATCCCGATGCAATTTCTGTGTTTCATCAACATTCTAATAGTCCACAGATTACAGAATGCCTCCAGATGTGCATCGGAAACTACTACTGGTCTTCCAGCTTACAATAAAAGCGTAAACTCTTTGAGACATTACTCCCATGGAGGTAAGTGCGCATGGTGACTGTTGTATTCAATCCCGATGCATTTTCTGTGTTTCATCAACACTCCGATAGTCCACAGATTACAGAATGCCACGAGATGTGCATCGGAAACTACTACTGGTCTTCCCGGGAACAATCAAAAACGTAGACTGTTTGTGACATTACTCCCATGGAGGAAAGTGCGCATGGTGACTGTTGTATTCAATCCCGATGCAATTTCTGTGTTTCATCAACACTCTGATACTCCACAGATTACAGAATGCCTCCAGATGTGCATCGGAAACTTCTACTGGTCTTCCTGGGAACGATCAAATTGTAGACTGATGAGACATTACTCCCATGGAGGAATGTGCGCATGGTGACTGTTATATTCAATCCCGATGCAATTTCTGTGTTTCATCAACACTCTGATAGTCCACAGATTACAAAATGCCAAGAGATGTGCATCGGAAACTACTACTGGTCTTCCAGGGAACGATCAAAGCGTAGGCTGTTTGTTACATTACTCCCATGGAGGAAAGTGCGCATGGTGACTGTTGTATTCAATCCCGATGCATTTACAGTGTTTCATCAACACTATGATGGACCACAGATTACAGAATGCCACGAGATGTGCATCGGAAACTACTACTGGTCTCCAGGGAACGATGAAAGCGTAGACTGAGACATTACTTTTATGTAAGAAACAGCGCATGGTGACTGTTGTATTGAATCCCGATGCAATTTCTGTGTTTCATCAACACTCTGATAGTCCACAGATTACATAATGCCTCCAAATGTGAATCGAAAACTACTACTGGTCTTCCCGGGAACGATCAAAGCGTAGACTGTTTCAGACATTACTCCCATGGAGGAAAGTGCGGATGGTGACTGTTTTATTCAATCCCGATACAATTTCTGTGTTTCATCAACTCTCTAATACTCCACAGATTACAGAATGCCTCCAGATGAGCATCGGAAACTTCTACCGGTCTTACAGGGAACGATCAAATTGTAGAATGTTTGAGACATTACTCCCATGGAGGAATGTGCGCATGGTGACTGTTGTATTCAATCCCGATGCAATTTCTGTGTTTTATCAACACTCTGATACTCCACAGATTACAGAATGCCTCCAAATTTGCATCGGAAACTACTACTGGTCTTCCATGTAACGATCAAACCGTAAACTCTTTGAGACATTACTCCCATGGAGGAAAGTGCGCATGGTGACTGTTGCATTCAATCCCGATGCAATTTCTGTGTTTCATCAACACTCTGATACTCCACAGATTACAGAATGCCTCCAAAGGTGCATAGGAAACTACTACTGGTCTTCCAGGGAACGATCAAAGCGTAAACTCTTTGAGACATTACTCCCATGGAGGAAATTGCGCATGGTGACTGTTGTATTCAATCCCGATGCACTTTCTGTGTTTCATCAACACTCTGATAGTCCACAGATTACAGAATGCCACGAGATGTGCATCGGAAACTACTACTGGTCTTCCCGGGAACGATCAAAGCGTAGACTGTTTGAGACATTACTCCCATGGAGGAATGTGCGCATAGTGACTGTTGTATTCAATCCCGATGCAATTTCTGTGTTTTATCAACACTCTGATACTAAACAGATTACAGAATGCCTCCAAATGTGCATCGGAAACTACTACTGGTCTTCCAGGGAACGATCAAAGCATAGACTGTTAGAGACATTACTCCCACGGAGGAAAGTGAGCATGGTGACTGTTTTATTCAATCCCGATGCATTTACAGTGTTTCATTAACACTCTGATAGTCTACACATTACAGAATGGCACCAGAGGTGCATCGGAAACTACTACTGGTCTTCGAGGGAACGATCAATACATAGATTGTTTGACACATTACTTTTATATAAGAAACAGCGCAAGGTGACTGTTGTATTCAATCCCGATGCAATTTCTGTGTTTCATCAACACTCTGATAGTCCACAGATTACAGAATGCCTCCAAATGTGCATCGGAAACTACTACTGGTCTTCCAGGGAACGATCAAAGCGTAAACTCTTTGAGACATTACTCCCATGGAGGAAAGTGCGCATGGTGACTATTGTATTCAATCCCGATGCATTCTCTGTGTTTCATCAACACTCTGATAGTCCACAGATTACAGAATGCCACGAGATGTGCATCAGAAACTACTACTGGTCTTCCAGGGAACGTTCAAAGCGTAGACTGTTTGAGACATTACTTTTATGAAGGAATGTGCGCATGGTGACTGTTGTTTTCAATCCCGATGCAATTTCTGTGTTTCATCAACACTCTAATAGTCCACAGATTACAGAATGCCTCGAGATGTGCATCGGAAACTACTACTGGTCTTCCAGGGAACAATCAAAGCGTAAACTCTTTGAGACATTACTCCCATGGAGGAAAGTGCGCATGGTGACTGTTGTATTCAATCCCGATGCATTTTCTGTGTTTCATCAACACTCCGATAGTCCACAGATTACAGATTGCCACGAGATGTGCATCGGAAACTACAACTGGTCTTCCCGGGAACGATCAAAAACGTAGACTGTTTGTGACATTACTCCCATGGAGGAAAGTGCGCATGGTGACTGTTGTATTCAATCCCGATGCAATTTCTGTGTTTCATCAACACTCTGATACTCCACAGATTACAGAAAGCCTCCAAATTTGCATCGGAAACTACTACTGGTCTTCCAGGGAACGATCAAAGCGTAGATTGTTTGTGACAATACTCCCGTGGAGGAAAGTGCGCATGGTGACTGTTGTATTCAATCCCGATGCATTCTCTGTGTTTCATCAACACTCTGATAGTCCACAGATTACAGAATGCCACGAGATGTGCATCGGAAACTACTACTGGTCTTCCAGGGAACGATCAAAGCGTAGACTGTTTGAGACATTACTTTTATGAAGGAATGTGCACATGGTGACTGTTGTTTTCAATCCCGATGCAATTTCTGTGTTTCATCAACACTCTAATAGTCCACAGATTACAGAATCCCTCCAGAGGTGCATCGGAAACTACTACTGGTCTTCCAGGGAACGATCAAAGCGTAGATTGTTTGTGACAATACTCCCGAGGAGGAAAGTGCTCATGGTGACTGTTGTATTCAATCCCGATGCATTTTCTGTGTTTCATCAACACTCTGATAGTCCACAGATAACAGAATGCCAGCAGATATGCATCGGAAACTACTACTGGTCTTCCAGGGAACGAGCAAAGCGTAGACTGTTTGAGACATTACTCACATGGAGGAAAGTGCGGATGGTGACTGTTGTATACAATCCCGATGCATTTTCTGTGTTTCATCAACACTCTGATAGTCCACAGATAACAGAATGCCAGCAGATATGCATCGGAAACTACTACTGGTCTTCCAGGGAACGATCAAAGCGTAAACTCTTTGAGACATTACTCCCATGGAGGAAAGTGCGCATGGTGACTGTTGTATACAATCCCGATGCATTTTCTGTGTTTCATCAACACTCTGATAGTCCACAGATTACAGAATGCCACGAGATGTGCATCGGAAACTACTACTGGTCTTCCGGGGAACGATCAAAGCGTAGACTGCATGAGACATTACTCCCATGGAGGAAAGTGCGCATGGTGACTGTTGTATTCAATCCCGATGCAATTTCTGCGTTTCATCAACACTCTGATTGTCCTCAGATTACAGAATGCCTCCAGATGTGCAATTGAAACTACTACTGGTATTCCAGGGAACGATCAAAGCGTAGACTGTTTGAGACATTACTTCCATGGAGGAAAGTGAGCATGGTGACTGTTTTATTCAATCCCGATGCAATTACTGGGTTTCATCAACACTCTGATAGTCGACACAATACAGAATGCCACCAGAAGTGCATGGGAAACTACTACTGGTCTTCCAGGGAACGATCAAAGCGTAGATTGTTTGAGACATTACTCCCGTGCAGGAAAGTGCGCATGGTGACTGTTGTATTCTATCCCGATACATTTTCCGTGTTTCATCAACACTCTGATAGTCCACAGATTACAGGATGCCTCCAGATGTGCTTCGGAAACTACTACTGGTCTTGCAGGGAACAATCAAAGCGTAGACTATTAGAGACATTACTCCCATGGAGGAAAGTGCGCATGGTGACTGTTGTATTCAATCCCGATGCAATTTCTGTGTTTCATCAACACTCTGATAGTCCACAGATTCCAGAATGCCTCCAGATGTGCTTCGGAAACTACTACTGGGTTTGCAGGGAACAATCAAAGCGTAGACTGCTTCAGACAATACTCCCATGGAGGAAAGTGCGGATAGTAACTGTTGTATTCAATCCCTATGCAATTTCTGTGTTTCATCAACACTCTGATAGTCATGAGATTACAGAATGCCACCAGATGTGATTCGGAAACTACTACTGGTCTTCCACGGAACGATCAAAGCGTAGACTGTTTGAGACATTACTCCCATGGAGGAAAGTGCGCACGGTGACTGTTGTATTCAATCCCGAAGCAATTTCTGTGTTTCATCAACACTCTGATAGTCTACAGATTACAGAATGCCACCAGATGTGCATCGGAATCGACTACTAGTGTTCCAGGGAACGATCAAAGCGTAGACTGTTTGAGACATTACTCCCGTGGAGGAAAGTGCGCATGGTGACTTGTATTCAATCCCGATGCAATTTCTGTGTTTCATCAACACTCTGATAGTCCACAGATAACAGAATGCCAGCAGATATGCATCGGAAACTACTACTGGTCTTCCAGGGAACGATCAAAGCGTAGACTGTTTGAGACATTACTCACATGGAGGAAAGTGCGCATGGTGACTGTTGTATTCAATACCGATGCAATTTCTGTGTTTCATCAACACTCTGATACTCCACAGATTACAGAATGCCTCCAGATGTGCATCGGAAACTACTACTGGTCTTCCAGGGAACGATGAAAGCGTAGACTGTTTGAGACATTACTTTTATATAAGAAACAGCGCATGGTGGCTGTTGTATTCAATCCCGATGCAATTTCTGTGTTTCATCAACACTCTGATAGTCCACAGATTACAGAATGCCTCCAGATGTTAATCGGAAACTACTACTGGTCTTCCAGGGAACGATCAAAGCGTAGACTGTTCGGGACATTACTCCCTTGGAGGAAATTGCGCATGGTGACTGTTGTATTCAATCCCGATGCAATTTCTGAGTTTCATCAACACTCTGATACTCCACAGATTACAGAATGCCTCCAAATGTGCATCGGAAACTACTACTGGTCTTCCAGGGAACGATCAAAGCGTAAACTCTTTGAGACATTACTCCCATGGAGGAAAGTGCGCATGGTGACTGTTGTATACAATCCCGATGCATTTTCTGTGTTTCATCAACACTCTGATAGTCCACAGATTACAGAATGCCACGAGATGTGCATCGGAAACTACTACTGGTCTTCCGGGGAACGATCAAAGCGTAGACTGCATGAGACATTACTCCCATGGAGGAAAGTGCGCATGGTGACTGTTGTATTCAATCCCGATGCAATTTCTGCGTTTCTTCAACACTCTGATTGTCCTCGGATTACAGAATGCCTCCAGATGTGCAATTGAAACTACTACTGGTATTCCAGGGAACGATCAAAGCGTAGACTGTTTGAGACATTACTTCCATGGAGGAAAGTGAGCATGGTGACTGTTTTATTCAATCCCGATGCAATTACTGGGTTTCATCAACACTCTGATAGTCGACACAATACAGAATGCCACCAGAAGTGCATGGGAAACTACTACTGGTCTTCCAGGGAACGATCAAAGCGTAGATTGTTTGAGACATTACTCCCGTGCAGGAAAGTGCGCATGGTGACTGTTGTATTCTATCCCGATACATTTTCTGTGTTTCATCAACACTCTGATAGTCCACAGATTACAGGATGCCTCCAGATGTGCTTCGGAAACTACTACTGGTCTTGCAGGGAACAATCAAAGCGTAGACTATTAGAGACATTACTCCCATGGAGGAAAGTGCGCATGGTGACTGTTGTATTCAATCCCGATGCAATTTCTGTGTTTCATCAACACTCTGATAGTCCACAGATTCCAGAATGCCTCCAGATGTGCTTCGGAAACTACTACTGGGTTTGCAGGGAACAATCAAAGCGTAGACTGCTTCAGACAATACTCCCATGGAGGAAAGTGCGGATAGTAACTGTTGTATTCAATCCCAATGCAATTTCAGTGTTTCATCAACACTCTGATAGTCATGAGATTACAGAATGCCACCAGATGTGATTCGGAAACTACTACTGGTCTTCCACGGAACGATCAAAGCGTAGACTGTTTGAGACATTACTCCCATGGAGGAAAGTGCGCACGGTGACTGTTGTATTCAATCCCGAAGCAATTTCTGTGTTTCATCAACACTCTGATAGTCTACAGATTACAGAATGCCACCAGATGTGCATCGGAATCTACTACTAGTGTTCCAGGGAACGATCAAAGCGTAGACTGTTTGAGACATTACTCCCGTGGAGGAAAGTGCGCATGGTGACTTGTATTCAATCCCGATGCAATTTCTGTGTTTCATCAACACTCTGATAGCCCACAGATTACAGAATGCCTCCAGATGTTCATCGGAAACTACTACCGGTCTTCCAGGGAACGAGCAAAGCGTAGACCGTTTGAGACATTACTTTTATGGAGGAATGTGCGCATGGTGACTGTTGTATTCAATCCCGATGCAATTTCTGTGTTTCATCAACAATCTGATAGCCCACAGATTACAGAATGCCTCCAGATGTGCATCGGAAACTACTACTGGTCTTCCAGGGAACGATCAAGGCTTACACTGTTTGAGACATACCTCCCGTGGAGGAAAGTGCGCATGGTGAATGTTGTATTCAATCCCGTTGCAATTTCTGTATTTCATCAACACTCTGATAGTCCACAGATTACAGAATGCCACCAGGTGGTCTTCCAGGGAACGATCAAGGCGAAGACTGTTAGACACATTACTCCCATGGGGGAAAGTGCGCATGGTGACTGTTGTATTCAATCCCAATGCAATTTCTGTGTTTCATCAACACTCTGATAGTCCACAGATTACAGAATGCCTCCAGATGTGCACTTGAAACTACTACTGGTCTTCAGGGAACGATCAAAGCATATACTGTTTGAGTATTACTCCCATGGAGGAAAGTGCGCATGGTGAATGTTGTATTCAATCCCGATGCAATTTCTGTGTTTCATCAACACTCTGATAGTCCACAGATTACGGAAAGCCTCCAGATGTGCATCGGAAGCTACTACTGGGCTTCCAGGGAACGATCAAAGCGTAGACTGTTAGAGACATTACTCCCATGGAGGAAAGTGCGCATGGTGACTGTTGTATTCAATCCCGATGCAATTTCTGTGTTTCATCAAAACTCTGATAGTCCACAGATTACAGAATGCCTCCAGATGTGCACCGGAAACTACTACTGGTCTTTCAGGGAACGATCAAAGCGTAGACTGTTTGAGACATTACTTTCATAGAGGAATGTGCTCATGGTGACTGTTGTTTTCAATCCCGATGCAATTTCTGTGTTTCATCAACACTCTGATAGTCCACAGATTACGGAAAGCCTCCAGATGTGCATCGGAAACCACTACTGGGCTTCCAGGGAACGATCAAAGCGTAGACTGTTAGAGACATTACTCCCATGGAGGAAAGTGCGCATGGTGACTGTTGTATTCAATCCCGATGCAATTTCTGTGTTTCATCAAAACTCTGATAGTCCACAGATTACAGAAGGCCTCCAGATGTGCACCGGAAACTACTACTGGTCTTTCAGGAAACGATCAAAGCGTAGACTGTTTGAGACATTACTTTCATGGAGGAATGTGCTCATGAGGCCTGTTTTGTTATCAATCCCGATATATTTTCTGTGTTTCATCAACACTCTGATAGTCCACAGATTACAGAAAGCCTCCAGATGTTCATCAGAAACTACTACTGGTCTTCCAGGGAACGATCAAAGCGTAGACTGTTGGAGATATTACTCCCATGGAAAAAAGTGAGCATGGTGACTGTTTTATTCAATCCCGATGCAATTACTGTGTTTCATCAACACTCTGATAGTCTACACATTACAGAATGCCACCAGAAGTGCATCGGAAACTACTACTAGTCTTCCAGGGTACGATCAAAGCGTAGATTGTCTGAGACTTTACTCCCGTGTAGGAAAGTGCGCATGGTGACTGTTGTATTAAATCCCGATGCATTTTCTGTGTTTCATCAACACTCTGATAGTCCACAGATTACAGAATGCCTCATGATGTGCATCGGAAACTATTACTGGTCTTCCAGGGAACAATCAAAGCGTAGACTCTTTGAGACATTACTCCCATGGAGGAAAGTGCGCATGGTGACTGTTGTATTCAATCCCGATGCAATTTCTGTGTTTCATCAAAACTCTGATAGTCCACAGATTACAGAAGGCCTCCAGATGTGCACCGGAAACTACTACTGGTCTTTCAGGGAACGATCAAAGCGTAGACTGTTTGAGACATTACTTTCATGGAGGAATGTGCTCATGAGGCCTGTTTTGTTATCAATCCCGATATATTTTCTGTGTTTCATCAACACTCTGATAGTCCACAGATTACAGAAAGCCTCCAGATGTTCATCAGAAACTACTACTGGTCTTCCAGGGAACGATCAAAGCGTAGACTGTTGGAGATATTACTCCCATGGAAAAAAGTGAGCATGGTGACTGTTTTATTCAATCCCGATGCAATTACTGTGTTTCATCAACACTCTGATAGTCTACACATTACAGAATGCCACCAGAAGTGCATCGGAAACTACTACTAGTCTTCCAGGGTACGATCAAAGCGTAGATTGTCTGAGACTTTACTCCCGTGTAGGAAAGTGCGCATGGTGACTGTTGTATTAAATCCCGATGCATTTTCTGTGTTTCATCAACACTCTGATAGTCCACAGATTACAGAATGCCTCATGATGTGCATCGGAAACTATTACTGGTCTTCCAGGGAACAATCAAAGCGTAGACTCTTTGAGACATTACTCCCATGGAGGAAAGGGCGCATGGTGACTGTTGTATTCAATCCCGATGCAATTTCTGTATTTCATCAACACTCTGATAGTCCACAGATTACAGAACGATTCCAGTTGTGCATCGGAAACTACTACTGGTCTTCCAGGAAACGATCAAAGAGTACACTGTTTGAGACATTACTTTTATGGAGGAATGTGCGCATGGTGACTGTTGTATTCAATCCCGATGCGATTTCTGTGTTTCATCAACACTATAATAGTCCACAGATTACAGAATGCCCCCAGATGTGCATCGGAAACTACTACTGGTCTTCCAGGGAACAATCAAAGCGTAAACTCTTTGAGACTTTACTCCCATGGAGGAAAGTGCGCATGGTGACTGTTGTATTCAATCCCGATGCATTTTCTGTGTTTCATCAACACTCTGATAGACCACAGATTACAGAATGCCACGAGATGTGCATCGGAAACTACTACTGGTCTTCCAGGGAACGATCAAAGCGTAGACTGTTTCAGACATTACTCCCATGGTGGAAAGTGCTGATAGTAACTGTTGTATTCAATCCTGATGCAATTTCTGTGTTTCATCAACACTCTGATAGTCCACAGATTACAGAATGCCACCAGATGTGCATCGGAAACTACTACTGGTCTTCCAGGGAACGATCAAAGCGTAGACTGTTGGAGATATTACTCCCATGGAAAAAAGTGAGCATGGTGACTGTTTTATTCAATCCCGATGCAATTACTGTGTTTCATCAACACTCTGATAGTCTACACATTACAGAATGCCACCAGATGTGCATCGGAATCTACTACTAGTGTTCCAGGGAACGATCAAAGCGTAGACTGTTTGAGACATTACTCCCGTGGAGGAAAGTGCGCATGGTGACTTGTATTCAATCCCGATGCAATTTCTGTGTTTCATCAACACTCTGATAGCCCACAGATTACAGAATGCCTCCAGATGTTCATCGGAAACTACTACCGGTCTTCCAGGGAACGAGCAAAGCGTAGACCGTTTGAGACATTACTTTTATGGAGGAATGTGCGCATGGTGACTGTTGTATTCAATCCCGATGCAAATTCTGTGTTTCATCAACAATCTGATAGCCCACAGATTACAGAATGCCTCCAGATGTGCATCGGAAACTACTACTGGTCTTCCAGGGAACGATCAAGGCTTAGTCTGTTTGAGACATACCTCCCGTGGAGGAAAGTGCGCATGGTGAATGTTGTATTCAATCCCGTTGCAATTTCTGTATTTCATCAACACTCTGATAGACCACAGATTACAGAATGCCACCAGGTGGTCTTCCAGGGAACGATCAAAGCGAAGACTGTTAGACACATTACTCCCATGGGGGAAAGTGCGCATGGTGACTGTTGTATTCAATCCCAATGCAATTTCTGTGTTTCATCAACACTCTGATAGTCCACAGATTACAGAATGCCTCCAGATGTGCAATTGAAACTACTACTGGTCTTCAGGGAACGATCAAAGCATATACTGTTTGAGTATTACTCCCATGGAGGAAAGTGCGCATGGTGAATGTTGTTTTCAATCCCGAGGCAATTTCTGTGTTTCATCAACACTCTGATAGTCCACAGATTACAGAAAGCCTCCAGATGTGCATCGGAAACTACTACTGGTCTTCAAGGGAACGATCAAAGCGTAGACTATTTGAGACATACCTCCCGTGGAGGAAAGTGCGCTTGGTGAATGTTGTATTCAATTCCGTTGCAAATTCTGTATTTCATCAACACTCTGATAGTCCACAGATTACGGAATGCCACCAGGTGGTCCTCCAGGGAACGATCAAAGCAAAGACTGTTAGACACATTACTCCCATGGAGGATAGTGCTCATGGTGACTGTTGTATTCAATCCCGATGCAATTTCTGTGTTTCATCAACACTCTGATGGTCCACAGATAACAGAATGCCTCCAGATGTTAATCGGAAACTACAACTTTTCTTCCAGGGAACGATCACAGCGTAGACTGTTTGAGACATTACTCCCATGGAGGAAAGTGCGCATGGTGACTGTTGTATTCAATCCCGATGCAATTTCTGTGTTTCATCAACACTCTGATAGTCCACAGATTACGGAAAGCCTCCAGATGTGCATCGGAAGCTACTACTGGGCTTCCAGGGAACGATCAAAGCGTAGACTGTTAGAGACATTACTCCCATGGAGGAAAGTGCGCATGATGACTGTTGTATTCAATCCCGATGCAATTTCTGTGTTTCATCAAAACTCTGATAGTCCACAGATTACAGAATGCCTCAAGATGTGCACCGGAAACTACTACTGGTCTTTCAGGGAACGATCAAAGCGTAGACTGTTTGAGACATTACTTTCATAGAGGAATGTGCTCATGGTGACTGTTGTTTTCAATCCCGATGCAATTTCTGTGTTTCATCAACACTCTGATAGTCCACAGATTACGGAAAGCCTCCAGATGTGCATCGGAAACTACTACTGGGTTTCCAGGGAACGATCAAAGCGTAGACTGTTAGAGACATTACTCCCATGGAGGAAAGTGCGCATGGTGACTGTTGTATTCAATCCCGATGCAATTTCTGTGTTTCATCAAAACTCTGATAGTCCACAGATTACAGAAGGCCTCCAGATGTGCACCGGAAACCACTACTGGTCTTTCAGGGAACGATCAAAGCGTAGACTATTTGAGACATACCTCCCGTGGAGGAAAGTGCGCTTGGTGAATGTTGTATTCAATTCCGTTGCAAATTCTGTATTTCATCAACACTCTGATAGTCCACAGATTACGGAATGCCACCAGGTGGTCCTCCAGGGAACGATCAAAGCAAAGACTGTTAGACACATTACTCCCATGGAGGATAGTGCTCATGGTGACTGTTGTATTCAATCCCGATGCAATTTCTGTGTTTCATCAACACTCTGATGGTCCACAGATAACAGAATGCCTCCAGATGTTAATCGGAAACTACAACTTTTCTTCCAGGGAACGATCACAGCGTAGACTGTTTGAGACATTACTCCCATGGAGGAAAGTGCGCATGGTGACTGTTGTATTCAATCCCGATGCAATTTCTGTGTTTCATCAACACTCTGATAGTCCACAGATTACGGAAAGCCTCCAGATGTGCATCGGAAGCTACTACTGGGCTTCCAGGGAACGATCAAAGCGTAGACTGTTAGAGACATTACTCCCATGGAGGAAAGTGCGCATGATGACTGTTGTATTCAATCCCGATGCAATTTCTGTGTTTCATCAAAACTCTGATAGTCCACAGATTACAGAATGCCTCAAGATGTGCACCGGAAACTACTACTGGTCTTTCAGGGAACGATCAAAGCGTAGACTGTTTGAGACATTACTTTCATAGAGGAATGTGCTCATGGTGACTGTTGTTTTCAATCCCGATGCAATTTCTGTGTTTCATCAACACTCTGATAGTCCACAGATTACGGAAAGCCTCCAGATGTGCATCGGAAACTACTACTGGGTTTCCAGGGAACGATCAAAGCGTAGACTGTTAGAGACATTACTCCCATGGAGGAAAGTGCGCATGGTGACTGTTGTATTCAATCCCGATGCAATTTCTGTGTTTCATCAAAACTCTGATAGTCCACAGATTACAGAAGGCCTCCAGATGTGCACCGGAAACTACTACTGGTCTTTCAGGGAACGATCAAAGCGTAGACTATTTGAGACATACCTCCCGTGGAGGAAAGTGCGCTTGGTGAATGTTGTATTCAATTCCGTTGCAAATTCTGTATTTCATCAACACTCTGATAGTCCACAGATTACGGAATGCCACCAGGTGGTCCTCCAGGGAACGATCAAAGCAAAGACTGTTAGACACATTACTCCCATGGAGGATAGTGCTCATGGTGACTGTTGTATTCAATCCCGATGCAATTTCTGTGTTTCATCAACACTCTGATGGTCCACAGATAACAGAATGCCTCCAGATGTTAATCGGAAACTACAACTTTTCTTCCAGGGAACGATCACAGCGTAGACTGTTTGAGACATTACTCCCATGGAGGAAAGTGCGCATGGTGACTGTTGTATTCAATCCCGATGCAATTTCTGTGTTTCATCAACACTCTGATAGTCCACAGATTACGGAAAGCCTCCAGATGTGCATCGGAAGCTACTACTGGGCTTCCAGGGAACGATCAAAGCGTAGACTGTTAGAGACATTACTCCCATGGAGGAAAGTGCGCATGATGACTGTTGTATTCAATCCCGATGCAATTTCTGTGTTTCATCAAAACTCTGATAGTCCACAGATTACAGAATGCCTCAAGATGTGCACCGGAAACTACTACTGGTCTTTCAGGGAACGATCAAAGCGTAGACTGTTTGAGACATTACTTTCATAGAGGAATGTGCTCATGGTGACTGTTGTTTTCAATCCCGATGCAATTTCTGTGTTTCATCAACACTCTGATAGTCCACAGATTACGGAAAGCCTCCAGATGTGCATCGGAAACTACTACTGGGTTTCCAGGGAACGATCAAAGCGTAGACTGTTAGAGACATTACTCCCATGGAGGAAAGTGCGCATGGTGACTGTTGTATTCATTCCCGATGCAATTTCTGTGTTTCATCAACACTCAGATAGTAAACAGATTACAGAAAGCCTCCAGATGTTCATCAGAAACTACTACTGGTCTTCCAGGGAACGATCAAAGCGTAGACTGTTGGAGATATTACTCCCATGGAAAAAAGTGAGCATGGTGACTGTTTTATTCAATCCCGATGCAATTACTGTGTTTCATCAACACTCTGATAGTCTACACATTACAGAATGCCACCAGAAGTGCATCGGAAACTACTACTAGTCTTCCAGGGTACGATCAAAGCGTAGGTTGTCTGAGACTTTACTCCCGTGTAGGAAAGTGCGCATGGTGACTGTTATATTAAATCCCGATGCATTTTCTGTGTTTCATCAACACTCTGATAGCCCACAGATTACAGAATGCCTCCAGATGTTCATCGGAAACTACTACCGGTCTTCCAGGGAACGAGCAAAGCGTAGACCGTTTGAGACATTACTTTTATGGAGGAATGTGCGCATGGTGACTGTTGTATTCAATCCCGATGCAATTTCTGTGTTTCATCAACAATCTGATAGCCCACAGATTACAGAATGCCTCCAGATGTGCATCGGAAACTACTACTGGTCTTCCAGGGAACGATCAAGGCTTAGACTGTTTGAGACATACCTCCCGTGGAGGAAAGTGCGCATGGTGAATGTTGTATTCAATCCCGTTGCAATATCTGTATTTCATCAACACTCTGATAGTCCACAGATTACAGAATGCCACCAGGTGGTCTTCCAGGGAACGATCAAGGCGAAGACTGTTAGACACATTACTCCCATGGGGGAAAGTGCGCATGGTGACTGTTGTATTCAATCCCAATGCAATTTCTGTGTTTCATCAACACTCTGATAGTCCACAGATTACAGAATGCCTCCAGATGTGCAATTGAAACTACTACTGGTCTTCAGGGAACGATCAAAGCATATACTGTTTGAGTATTACTCCCATGGAGGAAAGTGCGCATGGTGAATGTTGTTTTCAATCCCGAGGCAATTTCTGTGTTTCATCAACACTCTGATAGTCCACAGATTACAGAAAGCCTCCAGATGTGCATCGGAAACTACTACTGGTCTTCAAGGGAACGATCAAAGCGTAGACTATTTGAGACATACCTCCCGTGGAGGAAAGTGCGCTTGGTGAATGTTGTATTCAATTCCGTTGCAAATTCTGTATTTCATCAACACTCTGATAGTCCACAGATTACGGAATGCCACCAGATGGTCCTCCAGGGAACGATCAAAGCAAAGACTGTTAGACACATTACTCCCATGGAGGAAAGTGCGCATGATGACTGTTGTATTCAATCCCGATGCAATTTCTGTGTTTCATCAACACTCTGATGGTCCACAGGTAACAGAATGCCTCCAGATGTTAATCGGAAACTACAACTTTTCTTCCAGGGAACGATCACAGCGTAGACTGTTTGAGACATTACTCCCATGGAGGAAAGTGCGCATGTTGACTGTTGTATTCAATCCCGATGCAATATCTGTGTTTCATCAACACTCTGATAGTCCACAGATTACGGAAAGCCTCCAGATGTGCATCGGAAGCTACTACTGGGCTTCCAGGGAACGATCAAAGCGTAGACTGTTAGAGACATTACTCCCATGGAGGAAAGTGCGCATGGTGACTGTTGTATTCAATCCCGATGCAATTTCTGTGTTTCATCAAAACTCTGATAGTCCACAGATTACAGAATGCCTCCAGATGTGCACCGGAAACTACTACTGGTCTTTCAGGGAACGATCAAAGCGTAGACTGTTTGAGACATTACTTTCATAGAGGAATGTGCTCATGTTGACTGTTGTTTTCAATCCCGATGCAATTTCTGTGTTTCATCAACACTCTGATAGTCCACAGATTACGGAAAGCCTCCAGATGTGCATCGGAAACTACTACTGGGCTTCCAGGGAACGATCAAAGCGTAGACTGTTAGAGACATTACTCCCATGGAGGAAAGTGCGCATGGTGACTGTTGTATTCAATCCCGATGCAATTTCTGTGTTTCATCAAAACTCTGATAGTCCACAGATTACAGAAGGCCTCCAGATGTGCACCGGAAACTACTACTGGTCTTTCAGGGAACGATCAAAGCGTAGACTGTTTGAGACATTACTTTCATGGAGGAATGTGCTCATGAGGACTGTTTTGTTATCAATCCCGATATATTTTCTGTGTTTCATCAACACTCTGATAGTCCACAGATTACAGAAAGCCTCCAGATGTTCATCAGAAACTACTACTGGTCTTCCAGGGAACGATCAAAGCGTAGACTGTTGGAGATATTACTCCCATGGAAAAAAGTGAGCATGGTGACTGTTTTATTCAATCCCGATGCAATTACTGTGTTTCATCAACACTCTGATAGTCTACACATTACAGAATGCCACCAGAAGTGCATCGGAAACTACTACTAGTCTTCCAGGGTACGATCAAAGCGTAGATTGTCTGAGACTTTACTCCCGTGTAGGAAAGTGCGCATGGTGACTGTTGTATTAAATCCCGATGCATTTTCTGTGTTTCATCAACACTCTGATAGTCCACAGATTACAGAATGCCTCATGATGTGCATCGGAAACTATTACTGGTCTTCCAGGGAACAATCAAAGCGTAGACTCTTTGAGACATTACTCCCATGGAAGAAAGGGCGCATGGTGACTGTTGTATTCAATCCCAATGCAATTTCTGTATTTCATCAACACTCTGATAGTCCACAGATTACAGAACGATTCCAGTTGTGCATCGGAAACTACTACTGGTCTTCCAGGAAACGATCAAAGAGTACACTGTTTGAGACATTACTTTTATGGAGGAATGTGCGCATGGTGACTGTTGTATTCAATCCCGATGCGATTTCTGTGTTTCATCAACACTATAATAGTCCACAGATTACAGAATGCCCCCAGATGTGCATCGGAAACTACTACTGGTCTTCCAGGGAACAATCAAAGCGTAAACTCTTTGAGACTTTACTCCCATGGAGGAAAGTGCGCATGGTGACTGTTGTATTCAATCCCGATGCATTTTCTGTGTTTCATCAACACTCTGATAGACCACAGATTACAGAATGCCACGAGATGTGCATCGGAAACTACTACTGGTCTTCCAGGGAACGATCAAAGCGTAGACTGTTTCAGACATTACTCCCATGGTGGAAAGTGCTGATAGTAACTGTTGTATTCAATCCTGATGCAATTTCTGTGTTTCATCAACACTCTGATAGTCCACAGATTACAGAAAGCCACCAGATGTGCATCGGAAACTACTACTGGTCTTCCGGGGAACGATCAAGGCGTAGACTGTTTCAGACATACCTCCCGTGGAGCAAAGTGCGCATGGTGACTGTTGTATTCATTCCCGATGCAATTTCTGTGTTACATCAACACTCTGGTAGGCCACAGATTACAGAATGCCACCAGATGTGCATCGGAAACTACTACTGGTCTTCAGGGAACGATCAAAGCATAGACTGTTTGAGAATTACTCCCATGGAGGAAAGTGCGCATGTTGAATGTTGTTTTCAATCCAGAGGCAATGTCTGTGTTTCATCAACACTCTGATAGTCCACAGATTACAGAAAGCCTCCAGATGTGCATCGGAAACTACTACTGGTTTTCCAGGGAACGATCAAAGCGAAGACTGTTAGAGACATTACTCCCATAGAGGAAAGTGCGCATGGTGACTGTTGTATTCAATCCCGATGCAATTTCTGTGTTTCATCAACACTCTAATAGTCCACAGATTACAGAATGCCTCCAGATGTGCATCGGAAACTACTACTGGTCTTCCAGGGAACGATCAAAGCGTAAACTCTTTGAGACATTACTCCCATGGAGGAAAGTGCTCATGGTGACTGTTGTATTCAATCCCGATGCATTTTCCGTGTTTCATCAATACTCTGATAGTCCACAGATTACAGAATGCCACGAGATGTGCATCGCAAACTACTACCGGTCTTCCAGGGAACGATCAAAGCGTAGACTGTTTAAGACATACCTCCCGTGGAGGAAAGTGCGCATGGTGACTGTTGTATTCATTCCTGATGCAATTTCAGTGTTTCATCAACACTCAGATAGTAAACAGATTACAGAATGGCACCAGATATGCATCGGAAACTACTACTGGTATTCAGGGAACGATCAAAGCATAGACTGTTTGAGAATTACTCCCAAGGAGGAAAGTACTCATGGTGACCGTTGTATTCAATCCCGATGCAATTTCTGTGTTTCATCAAGACTCTGATAGTCTACAGATTACAGAATGCCACCAGATGTGCATCGGAAACTACTACTGATGTTCCTGGGAACGATAAAAGCGCAGACTGTTTGAGACATTACTAGCGTGGAGGAAAGTGCGCATGGTGACTGTTGTATTCAATCCCAATGCAATTTCTGTGTTTCATCAACACTCTGATAGTCCACAGATTACAGAATGCCTCCAGATGTTCATCGGAAACTACTACCGGTCTTCCAGGGAACGATCAAAGCGCAGAATCTTTGAGACATTACTTTTATGGAGGAATGTGCGCATGGTGACTGTTGTATTCAATCCCGTTGCAATTTCTGTGTTTCATCAACACTCTAATAGTCCACAGATTACAGAATGCCTCCAGATGTGCATCGGAAACTACTACTGGTGTTCCAGGGAACGATCAAAGCGCAGACTGTTTGAGACAATACTCCCGTGGAGGAATGTGCGCATGGTGACTGTTGTATTCAATCCTGATGCAATTTCTGTGTTACATCAACACTCTGATAGTCCACAGGTTACAGAATGCCTCCAGATGTTCATCGGAAACTACTACTGGTCTTCCAGGGAACGAACAAAGCGCAGACTGTTTGAGACATTACTCCCATGGAGGAAGGTGCGCATGGTGACTGTTGTATTCAATCCCGATGCAATTTCTGTGTTTCATCAACACTCTGATAGTCCACAGATTACAGAATGCCTCCAGATGTTCATCGGAAACTACTACCGGTCTTCCAGGGAACGATCAAAGCATTGATTGTTTGAGACATTACTTTTATGGAGGAATGTGCGCATGGTGACTGTTGTATTCAATCCCGATGCAATTTCTGTGTCTCATCAACACTCTGATACTCCACAGATTACAACATGCCTCCAGATGTGCATCGGAAACTAGTTCTGGTCTTCCAGGGAACGATCAAAGCGTAGTCTGTTTGGGACATTACTCCCATGGAGGAAAGTGCGCATGGTGACTGTTGTATTCAATCAGGGTTCAATTTCTGTGTTTCATCAAAACTCTGATAGTCCACGGATTACAGAATGCCTCCAGATGTGCATCGGAAACTACTTCTTTACTTCCAGGGAATGATCAAAGCGTAGATTGTCCGAGACTTTACTCCCGTGTCGGAAAGTGCGCATGGTGACTGTTGTATTCAATCCCGATGCATTTTCTGTGTTTCACCAACACTCTGATAGACCACAGATTACAGAATGCCACGAGATGTGCATCGGAAACTACTACTGGTCTTCCAGGGAACGATCAAAGCGTAGACTGTTTCAGACATTACTCCCATGGAGGAAAGTGCTGATAGTGACTGTTGTATTCATTCCCGATGCAATTTCTGTGTTTCATCAACACTCTGATAGTCCACAGATTACAGAATGCCACCAGATGTGCATCGGAAACTACTACTGGTCTTCCAGGGAACGATCAAAGCGTAGACTGTTTCTGACATACCTCCCGTGGAGCAAAGTGCGCATGGTAACTGTTGTATTCATTCCCGATGCAATTTCTGTGTTACATCAACACTCTGGTAGGCCACAGATTACAGAATGCCACCAGATGTGCATCGGAAACTACTACTGGACTTCCAGGGAACGATCAAAGCATAGACTGTTTGAGAATTACTCCCATGGAGGAAAGTGCGCATGTTGAATCTTGTTTTCAATCCAGAGGCAATTTCTGTGTTTCATCAACACTCTGATAGTCCACAGATTACAGAAAGCCTCCAGATGTGCATCGGAAACTACTACTGGTTTTCCAGGGAACGATCAAAGCGAAGACTGTTAGAGACATTACTCCCATAGAGGAAAGTGCGCATGGTGACTGTTGTATTCAATCCCGATGTAATTTCTGTGTTTCATCAACACTCTAATAGTCCACAGATTACAGAATGCCTCTAGATGTGCATCGGAAACTACTACTGGTCTTCCAGGGAACGATCAAAGCGTAAACACTTTGAGACATTACTGCCATGGAGGAAAGTGCTCATGGTGACTGTTGTATTCAATCCCGATGCATTTTCTGTGTTTCATCAATACTTTGATAGTCCACAGATTACAGAATGCCACGAGATGTGCATCGCAAACTACTACCGGTCTTCCAGGGAACGATCAAAGCGTAGACTGTTTAAGACATACCTCCCGTGGAGGAAAGTGCGCATGGTGACTGTTGTAATCATTCCCGATGCAATTTCTGTGTTTCATCAACACTCAGATAGTAAACAGATTACAGAATGGCACCAGATATGCATCGGAAACTACTACTGGTATTCAGGGAACGATCAAAGCATAGACTGTTTGAGAATTACTCCCAAGGAGGAAAGTGCGCATGGTGACCGTTGTATTCAATCCCGATGCAATTTCTGTGTTTCATCAACACTCTGATAGTCTACAGATTACAGAATGCCACCAGATGTGCATCGGAAACTACTACTGGTGTTCCTGGGAACGATAAAAGCGCAGACAGTTTGAGGCATTACTAGCGTGGAGGAAAGTTTGCATGGTGACTGTTGTATTCAATCCCAATGCAATTTCTGTGTTTCATCAACACTCTGATAGTCCACAGGTTACAGAATGCCTCCAGATGTGCATCGGAAACTACTACTGGTGTTCCAGGGAACGATCAAAGCGCAGACTGTTTGAGACAATACTCCCGTGGAGGAATGAGGTCATGGTGACTGTTGTATTCAATCCCGATGCAATTTCTGTGTTACATCAACACTCTGATAGTCCACAGGTTACAGAATGCCTCCAGATGTTCATCGGAAACTACTACTGGTCTTCCAGGGAACGATCAAAGCGCAGACTGTTTGAGACATTACTAGCGTGGAGGAAAGTGCGCATGGTGACTGTTGTATTCAATCCCGATGCAATTTCTGTGTTTCATCAACACTCTGATAGTCCACAGATTACAGAATGCCTCGAGATGTTCATCGGAAACTACTACCGGTCTTCCAGGGAACGATCAAAGCATAGATTGTTTGAGACATTACTTTTATGGAGGAATGTGCGCATGGTGACTGTTGTATTCAATCCCGATGCAATTTCTGTGTTTCATCAACACTCTGATAGTCCACAGATAACAGAATGCCTCGAGATGTGCATCGGAAATTACTACTGGTCTTCCAGCTAACGATCAAAGCGTAGACTCTTTGAGATATACCTCCCGTGGAGGAAAGAGCGCATGGTGAATGTTGTATTCAATCCTGTTGCAATTTCTGTGTTTCATAAACACTCTGATAGTCCACAGATTACAGAATGCCACCAGATGTTCATCGGAAACTACTACTGGTCTCCCAGGGAACGATCAAAGCTTAGACTGTTTGAGAATTACTCCCATGGAGGAAAGTGCGCACGGTGACTGTTGTATTCAATCCCGATGCAATTTCTGTGTCTCATCAACACTCTGATACTCCACAGATTACAGAATGTTTCCAGATGTTCATCGGAAACTACTTCTGGTCTTCCAGGGAACGATCAAAGCGTAGTCTGTTTGGGACATTACTCCCATGGAGGAAAGTGCGCATGGTGACTGCTGTATTCAATCAGGATTCAATTTCTGTGTTTCATCAAAACTCTGATAGTCCACGGATTACAGAATGCCTCCAGATGTGCATCGGAATCTACTACTGGTCTTCCAGGGAACGATCAAATCGTAAACTCCTTGAGATATAACTCCCTTGGAGGAAAGTGCGCATGGTGACTGTTGTATTCAATCCCGATGCATTTTCTGTGTTTCATCAACACTCTTATAGTCCACACATAACAGAATGCCACGAGATGTGCATCGGAAAGTACTACTGGTCTTCCAGGGAATGACCAAAGCCAAGACTGTTTGAGAATTACTCCCATGGAGGAAAGTGCCCATGGTGACTGTTGTAATCAATCCCGATGCAATTTCTGTGTCTCATCAACACTCTGGTACTCCACAAATTACAGAATGCCTCCAGATGTGCATCGGAAACTACTTCTTTACTTCCAGGGAATGATCAAAGCGTAGATTGTCTGAGACTTTACTCCCGTGTCGGAAAGTGCGCATGGTAACTGTTGTATTCAATCCCGATCCATTTTCTGTGTTTCATCAACACTCTGATAGTCCACAGATTACAGAATGCCTAATGATGTGCATCGGAAACTAGTACTGGTCTTCCAGGGAACAATCAAATCGTAGACTAATTCAGACATACCTCCCGTGGAGCAAAGTGCGCATGGTGACTGTTGTATTCATTCCCGATGCAATATCTGTGTTTCATCAACACTCTGATAGTCCACAGATTACAGAATGATTCCAGATGTGCATCGGAAACTACTACTTGTCTTCCAGGGAACGATCAAAGCGTAGACTGTTTGAGGCATTACTTTTATGGAGGAATGTGCGCATGGTGACTGTTGTATTCAATCCCGATGCAATTTCTGTGTTTCATCAACACTCTAATAGTCCACAGATTACAGAATGCCCCCAGATGTGCATAGGAAACTACTACTGGTCTTCCAGGGAACAATCAAAGCGTAAACTCTTTGAGACTTTACTCCCATGAAGGAAAGTGCGCATGGAGACTGTTGTATTCAATCCCGATGCATTTTCTGTGTTTCATCAACACTCTGATAGACCACAGATTACAGAATGCCACGAGATGTGCATCGGAAACTACTACTGGTCTTCCAGGTAACGATCAAATCGTAAACTCCTTGAGATATAACTCCCTTGGAGGAAAGTGCGCATGGTGACTGTTGTATTCAATCCCGATGCATTTTCTGTGTTTCATCAACACTCTTATAGTCCACACATAACAGAATGCCACGAGATGTGCATCGGAAACTACTACTGGTCTTCCAGGGAACGACCAAAGCCAAGACTGTTTGAGAATTACTCCCATGGAGGAAAGTGCGCATGGTGACTGTTGTAATCAATCCCGATGCAATTTCTGTGTCTCATCAACACTCTGGTACTCCACTAATTACAGAATGCCTCCAGATGTGCATCGGAAACTACTTCTTTACTTCCAGGGAATGATCAAAGCGTAGATTGTCTGAGACTTTACTCCCGTGTCGGAAAGTGCGCATGGTGACTGTTGTATTCAATCCCGATGCATTTTCTGTGTTTCATCAACATTCTGATAGACCACAGATTACAGAATGCCACGAGATGAGCATCGGAAACTACTACTGGTCTTCCAGGGAACGATCAAAGCGTAGACTGTTTCAGACATTACTCCCATGGAGGAAAGTGCTGATAGTGACTGTTGTATTCAATCCTGATGCAATTTCTGTGTTTCATCAACACTCCGATAGTCCACAGATTACAGAATGCCACCAGATGTGCATCGGAAACTACTACTGGTCTTCCAGGGAACGATCAAAGCGTAGACTGTTTCAGACATACCTCCCGTGGAGCAAAGTGCGCATGGTGACTGTTGTATTCATTCCCGATGCAATTTCTGTGTTACATCAACACTCTGGTAGGACACAGATTACAGAATGCCACCAGATGTGCATCGGAAACTACTACTGGTCTTCCAGGGAACGATCAAAGCATAGACTGTTTGAGAATTACTCCCATGGAGGAAAGTGCGCATGTTGAATGTTGATTTCAATCCAGAGGCAATTTCTGTGTTTCATCAACACTCTGATAGTCCACAGATTACAGAAAGCCTCCAGATGTGCATCGGAAACTACTACTGGTTTTCCAGGGAACGATCAAAGCGAAGACTGTTAGAGACATTACTCCCATAGAGGAAAGTGCGCATGGTGACTGTTGTATTCAATCCCGATGCAATTTCTGTGTTTCATCAACACTCTAATAGTCCACAGATTACAGAATGCCTCCAGATGTGCATCGGAAACTACTACTGGTCTTCCAGGGAACGATCAAAGCGTAAACTCTTTGAGACATTACTCCCATGGAGGAAAGTGCTCATGGTGACTGTTGTATTCAATCCCGATGCATTTTCTGTGTTTCATCAATACTCTGATAGTCCACAGATTACAGAATGCCACGAGATGTGCATCGCAAACTACTACCGGTCTTCCAGGGAACGATCAAAGCGTAGACTGTTTAAGACATACCTCCCGTGGAGGAAAGTGCGCATGGTGACTGTTGTAATCATTCCCGATGCAATTTCTGTGTTTCATCAACACTCAGATAGTAAACAGATTACAGAATGGCACCAGATATGCATCGGAAACTACTACTGGTATTCAGGGAACGATCAAAGCATAGATTGTTTGAGAATTACTCCCAAGGAGGAAAGTGCGCATGATGACCGTTGTATTCAATCCCGATGCAATTTCTGTGTTTCATCAACACTCTGATAGTCTACAGATTACAGAATGCCACCAGATGTGCATCGGAAACTACTACTGGTGTTCCTGGGAACGATAAAAGCGCAGACTGTTTGAGACATTACTAGCGTGGAGGAAGGTTTGCATGGTGACTGTTGTATTCAATCCCAATGCAATTTCTGTGTTTCATCAACACTCTGATAGTCCACAGATTACAGAATGCCTCCAGATGTTCATCGGAAACTACTACCGGTCTTCCAGGGAACGATCAAAGCGCAGAATCTTTGAGACATTACTTTTATGGAGGAATGTGCGCATGGTGACTGTTGTATTCAATCCCGTTGCAATTTCTGTGTTTCATCAACACTCTGTTAGTCCACAGATTACAGAATGCCTCCAGATGTGCATCGGAAACTACTACTGGTGTTCCAGGGAACGATCAAAGCGCAGACTGTTTGAGACAATACTCCTGTGGAGGAATGAGGTCATGGTGACTGTTGTATTCAATCCCGATGCAATTTCTGTGTTACATCAACACTCTGATAGTCCACAGGTCACAGAATGCCTCAAGATGTTCATCGGAACTTACTACTGGTCTTCCAGGGAACGATCAAAGCGCAGACTGTTTGAGACATTACTAGCGTGGAGGAAACTGCGCATGGTGACTGTTGTATTCAATCCCGATGCAATTTCTGTGTTTCATCAACACTCTGATAGTCCACAGATTACAGAATGCCCCCAGATGTGCATCGGAAACTAGTACTGGTCTTCCAGGGAACAATCAAATCGTAGACTAATTCAGACATACCTCCTGTGGAGCAAAGTGCGCATGGTGACTGTTGTATTCATTCCCGATGCAATTTCTGTGTTTCATCAACACTCTGATAGTCCACAGATTACAGAATGATTCCAGATGTGCATCGGAAACTACTACTTGTCTTCCAGGGAACGATCAAAGCGTAGACTGTTTGAGGCATTACTTTTATGGAGGAATGTGCGCATGGTGACTGTTGTATTCAATCCCGATGCAATTTCTGTGTTTCATCAACACTCTAATAGTCCACAGATTACAGAATGCCCCCAGATGTGCATCGGAAACTACTACTGGTCTTCCAGGGAACAATCAAAGCGTAAACTCTTTGAGACTTTACTCCCATGAAGGAAAGTGCGCATGGAGACTGTTGTATTCAATCCCGATGCATTTTCTGTGTTTCATCAACACTCTGATAGACCACAGATTACAGAATGCCACGAGATGTGCATCGGAAACTACTACTGGTCTTCCAGGGAACGATCAAATCGTAAACTCCTTGAGATATAACTCCCTTGGAGGAAAGTGCGCATGGTGACTGTTGTATTCAATCCCGATGCATTTTATGTGTTTCATCAACACTCTTATAGTCCACACATAACAGAATGCCACGAGATGTGCATCGGAAACTACTACTGGTCTTCCAGGGAACGACCAAAGCCAAGACTGTTTGAGAATTACTCCCATGGAGGAAAGTGCGCATGGTGACTGTTGTAATCAATCCCGATGCAATTTCTGTGTCTCATCAACACTCTGGTACTCCACAAATTACAGAATGCCTCCAGATGTGCATCGGAAACTTCTTCTTTACTTCCAGGGAATGATCAAAGCGTAGATTGTCTGAGACTTTACCCCCGTGTGGGAAAGTGCGCATGGTGACTGTTGTATTCAATCCCGATGCATTTTCTGTGTTTCATCAACACTCTGATAGACCACAGATTACAGAATGCCACGAGATGAGCATCGGAAACTACTACTGGTCTTCCAAGGAACGATCAAAGCGTAGACTGTTTCAGACATTACTCCCATGGAGGAAAGTGCTGATAGTGACTGTTGTATTCAATCCTGATGCAATTTCTGTGTTTCATCAACACTCCGATAGTCCACAGATTACAGAATGCCACCAGATGTGCATCGGAAACTACTACTGGTCTTCCAGGGAACGATCAAAGCGTAGACTGTTTCAGACATACCTCCGGTGGAGCAAAGTGCGCATGGTGACTGTTGTATTCATTCCCGATATAATTTCTGTGTTACATCAACACTCTGGTAGGCCACAGATTACAGAATGCCACCAGATGTGCATCGGAAACTACTACTGGTCTTCCAGGGAACGATCAAAGCATAGACTGTTTGAGAATTACTCCCATGGAGGAAAGTGCGCATGTTGAATGTTGTTTTCAATCCAGAGGCAATTTCTGTGTTTCATCAACACTCTGATAGTCCACAGATTACAGAAAGCCTCCAGATGTGCATCGGAAACTACTACTGGTTTTCCAGGGAACGATCAAAGCGAAGACTGTTAGAGACATTACTCCCATAGAGGAAAGTGCGCATGGTGACTGTTGTATTCAATCCCGATGCAATTTCTGTGTTTCATCAACACTCTAATAGTCCACAGATTACAGAATGCCTCCAGATGTGCATCGGAAACTACTACTGGTGTTCCAGGGAACGATCAAAGCGCAGACTGTTTGAGACATTACTAGCGTGGAGGAAACTGCGCATGGTGACTGTTGTATTCAATCCCGATGCAATTTCTGTGTTTCATCAACACTCTGATAGTCCACAGATTACAGAATGCCTCCAGATGTTCATCGGAAACTACTACCGGTCTTCCAGGGAACGATCAAAGCATAGATTGTTTGAGACATTACTTTTATGGAGGAATGTGCGCATGGTGACTGTTGTATTCAATCCCGATGCAATTTCTGTGTTTCATCAACACTCTGATAGTCCACAGATTACAGAATGCCTCGAGATGTGCATCGGAAATTACTACTGGTCTTCCAGCTAACGATCAAAGCGTAGACTCTTTGAGACATACCTCCCGTGGAGGAAAGAGCGCATGGTGAATGTTGTATTCAATCCCGTTGCAATTTCTGTGTTTCATCAACACTCTGATAGTCCACAGATTACAGAATGCCACCAGATGTTCATCGGAAACTACTACTGGTCTCCCAGGGAACGATCAAAGCTTAGACTGTTTGAGAATTACTCCCATGGAGGAAAGTGCGCACGGTGACTGTTGTATTCAATCCCGATGCAATTTCTGTGTCTCATCAACACTCTGATACTCCACAGATTACAGAATGTTTCCAGATGTTCATCGGAAACTACTTCTGGTCTTCCAGGGAACGATCAAAGCATAGTCTGTTTGGGACATTACTCCCATGGAGGAAAGTGCGCATGGTGACTGCTGTATTCAATCAGGATTCAATTTCTGTGTTTCATCAAAACTCTGATAGTCCACGGATTACAGAATGCCTCCAGATGTGCATCGGAAACTACTACTGGTCTTCCAGGGAACGATCAAATCGTAAACTCCTTGAGATATAACTCCCTTGGAGGAAAGTGCGCATGGTGACTGTTGTATTCAATCCCGATGCATTTTCTGTGTTTCATCAACACTCTTATAGTCCACACATAACAGAATGCCACGAGATGTGCATCGGAAACTACTACTGGTCTTCCAGGGAACGACCAAAGCCAGGACTGTTTGAGAATTACTCCCATGGAGGAAAGTGCGCATGGTGACTGTTGTAATCAATCCCGATGCAATTTCTGTGTCTCATCAACACTCTGGTACTCCACAAATTACAGAATGCCTCCAGATGTGCATCGGAAACTACTTCTTTACTTCCAGGGAATGATCAAAGCGTAGATTGTGTGAGACTTTACTCCCGTGTCGGAAAGTGCGCATGGTGACTGTTGTATTCAATCCCGATCCATTTTCTGTGTTTCATCAACACTCTGATAGTCCACAGATTACAGAATGCCTCATGATGTGCATCGGAAACTAGTACTGGTCTTCCAGGGAACAATCAAATCGTAGACTAATTCAGACATACCTCCCGTGGAGCAAAGTGCGCATGGTGACTGTTGTATTCATTCCCGATGCAATTTCTGTGTTTCATCAACACTCTGATAGTCCACAGATTACAGAATGATTCCAGATGTGCATCGGAAACTACTACTTGTCTTCCAGGGAACGATCAAAGCGTAGACTGTTTGAGACATTACTTTTATGGAGGAATGTGCGCATGGTGACTGTTGTATTCAATCCCGATGCAATTTCTGTGTTTCATCAACACTCTAATAGTCTACAGATTACAGAATGCCCCCAGATGTGCATCGGAAACTACTACTGGGGTTCCAGGGAACAATCAAAGCGTAAACTCTTTGAGACTTTACTCCCATGGAGGAAAGTGCGCATGGAGACTGTTGTATTCAATCCCGATGCATTTTCTGTGTTTCATCAACACTCTGATAGACCACAGATTACAGAATGCCACGAGATGTGCATCGGAAACTACTACTGGTCTTCCAGGGAACGATCAAATCGTAGACTAATTCAGACATACCTCCCGTGGAGCAAAGTGCGCATGGTGACTGTTGTATTCATTCCCGATGCAATTTCTGTGTTTCATCAACACTCTGGTAGGCCACAGATTACAGAATGCCACCAGATGTGCATCGGAAACTACTACTGGTCTTCCAGGGAACGATCAAAACATAGACTGTTTGAGAATTACTCCCATGGAGGAAAGTGCGTATGTTGAATGTTGTTTTCAATCCAGAGGCAATTTCTGTGTTTCATCTACACTCTGATAGTCCACAGATTACAGAAAGCCTCCAGATGTGCATCGGAAACTACTACTGGTTTTCCAGGGAACGATCAAAGCGAAGACTGTTAGAGACATTACTCCCATAGAGGAAAGTGCGCATGGTGACTGTTGTATTCAATCCCGACGCAATTTCTGTGTTTCATCAACAGTCTAATAGTCCACAGATTACAGAATGCCTCCAGATGTGCATCGGAAACTACTACTGGTCTTCCAGGGATCGATCAAAGCGTAAACTCTTTGAGACATTACTCCCATGGAGGAAAGTGCTCATGGTGACTGTTGTATTAAATCCCGATGCATTTTCTGTGTTTCATCAATACTCTGATAGTCCACAGATTACAGAATGCCACGAGATGTGCATCGCAAACTATTACCGGTCTTCCAGGGAACGATCAAAGCGAAGACTGTTAGAGACATTACTCCCATAGAGGAAAGTGCGCATGGTGACTGTTGTAATCATTCCCGATGCAATTTCTGTGTTTCATCAACACTCAGATAGTAAACAGATTACAGAATGGCACCAGATATGCATCGGAAACTACTACTGGTATTCAGGGAACGATCAAAGCATAGATTGTTTGAGAATTACTCCCAAGGAGGAAAGTGCGCATGGTGACCGTTGTATTCAATCCCGATGCAATTTCTGTGTTTCATCAACACTCTGAAGGTCCACAGATTACAGAATGCCACCAGATGTGCATCGGAAACTACTACTGGTGTTCCTGGGAACGATAAAAGCGCAGACTGTTTGAGACATTACTAGCGTGGAGGAAAGTTTGCATGGTGACTGTTGTATTCAATCCCAATGCAATTTCTGTGTTTCATCAACACTCTGATAGTCCACAGATTACAGAATGCCTCCAGATGTTCATCGGAAACTACTACCGGTCTTCCAGGGAACGATCAAAGCGCAGAATCTTTGAGACATTACTTTTATGGAGGAATGTGCGCATGGTAACTGTTGTATTCAATCCCGTTGCAATTTCTGTGTTTCATCAACACTCTGTTAGTCCACAGATTACAGAATGCCTCCAGATGTTCATCGGAAACTACTACTGGTGTTCCAGGGAACGATCAAAGCGCAGACTGTTTGAGACAATACTCCCGTGGAGGAATGAGGTCATGGTGACTGTTGCATTCAATCCCGATGCAATTTCTGTGTTACATCAACACTCTGATAGTCCACAGGTTGCAGAATGCCTCCAGATGTTCATCGGAAACTACTACTGGTCTTCCAGGGAACGATCAAAGCGCAGACTGTTTGAGACATTACTAGCGTGGAGGAAAGTGCGCATGGTGACTGTTGTATTCAATCCCGATGCAATTTCTGTGTTTCATCAACACTCTGATAGTCCACAGATTACAGAATGCCTCCAGATGTTCATCGGAAACTACTACCGGTCTTCCAGGGAACGATCAAAGCATAGATTGTTTGAAACATTACTGTTATGGAGGAATGTGCGCATGGTGACTGTTGTATTCAATCCCGATGCAATTTCTGTGTTTCATCAACACTCTGATAGTCCACAGATTACAGAATGCCTCGAGATGTGCATCGGAAATTACTACTGGTCTTCCAGCTAACGATCAAAGCGTAAACTCTTTGAGACATACCTCCCGTGGAGGAAAGAGCGCATGGTGAATGTTGTATTCAATCCCGTTGCAATTTCTGTGTTTCATCAACACTCTGATGGTCCACAGATTACAGAATGCCACCAGATGTTCATCGGAAACTACTACTGGTCTCCCAGGGAACGATCAAAGCTTAGACTGTTTGAGAATTACTCCCATGGAGGAAAGTGCGCACGGTGACTGTTGTATTCAATCCCGATGCAATTTCTGTGTCTCATCAACACTCTGATACTCCACAGATTACAGAATGTTTCCAGATGTTCATCGGAAACTACTTCTGGTCTTCCAGGGAACGATCAAAGCGTAGTCTGTTTGGGACATTACTCCCATGGAGGAAAGTGCGCCTGGTGACTGCTGTATTCAATCAGGATTCAATTTCTGTGTTTCATCAAAACTCTGATAGTCCACGGATTACAGAATGCCTCCAGATGTGCATCGGAAACTACTACTGGTCTTCCAGGGAACGATCAAATCGTAAACTCCTTGAGATATAACTCCCTTGGAGGAAAGTGCGCATGGTGACTGTTGTATTCAATCCCGATGCATTTTCTGTGTTTCATCAACACTCTTATAGTCCACACATAACAGAATGCCACGAGATGTGCATCGGAAACTACTACTGGTCTTCCAGGGAACGACCAAAGCCAAGACTGTTTGAAAATTACTCCCATGGAGGAAAGTGCGCATGGTGACTGTTGTAATCAATCCCGATGCAATTTCTGTGTCTCATCAACACTCTGGTACTCCACAAATTACAGAATGCCTCCAGATGTGCATCGGAAACTACTTCTTTACTTCCAGGGAATGATCAAAGCGTAGATTGTCTGAGACTTTACTCCCGTGTCGGAAAGTGCGCATGGTGACTGTTGTATTCATTCCCGATGCAATTTCTGTGTTTCATCAACACTCTGATAGTCCACAGATTACAGAATGATTCCAGATGTGCATCGGAAACTACTACTTGTCTTCCAGGGAACGATCAAAGCGTTGACTGTTTGAGACATTACTTTTATGGAGGAATGTGCGCATGGTGACTGTTGTATTCAATCCCGATGCAATTTCTGTGTTTCATCAACACTCTAATAGTCCACAGATTACAGAATGCCCCCAGATGTGCATCGGAAACTACTACTGGTCTTCCAGGGAACAATCAAAGCGTAAACTTTTTGAGACTTTACTCCCATGGAGGAAAGTGCGCATGGAGACTGTTGTATTCAATCCCGATGCATTTTCTGTGTTTCATCAACACTCTGATAGACCACAGATTACAGAATGCCACGAGATGTGCATCGGAAACTACTACTGGTCTTCCAGGGAACGATCAAATCGTAGACTAATTCAGACATACCTCCCGTGGAGCAAAGTGCGCATGGTGACTGTTGTATTCATTCCCGATGCAATTTCTGTGTTTCATCAACACTGTGGTAGGCCACAGATTACAGAATGCCACCAGATGTGCATCGGAAACTACTACTGGTCTTCCAGGGAACGATCAAAGCATAGACTGTTTGAGAATTACTCCCATGGAGGAAAGTGCGTATGTTGAATGTTGTTTTCAATCCAGAGGCAATTCCTGTGTTTCATCTACACTCTGATAGTCCACAGATTACAGAAAGCCTCCATATGTGCATCGGAAACTACTACTGGTTTTCCAGGGAACGATCAAAGCGAAGACTGTTAGAGACATTACTCCCATAGAGGAAAGTGCGCATGGTGACTGTTGTATTCAATCCCGACGCAATTTCTGTGTTTCATCAACAGTCTAATAGTCCACAGATTACAGAATGCCTCCAGATGTGCATCGGAAACTACTACTGGTCTTCCAGGGATCGATCAAAGCGTAAACTCTTTGAGACATTACTCCCATGCTCATGGTGACTGTTGTATTCAATCCAGATGCATTTTCTGTGTTTCATCAATACTCTGATAGTCCACAGATTACAGAATGCCACCAGATGTGCATCGCAAACTACTACCGGTCTTCCAGGGAACGATCAAAGCGTAGACTGTTTAAGACATACCTCCCGTGGAAGAAAGTGCGCATGGTGACTGTTGTATTCAATCCCGATGCAATTTCTGTGTTTCATCAACACTCTGATAGTCTACAGATTACAGAATGCCACCAGATGTGCATCGGAAACTACTACTGGTGTTCCTGGGAACGATCAAAGCGCAGACTGTTTGAGACATTACTAGCGTGGAGGAAAGTTTGCATGGTGACTGTTGTATTAAATCCCAATGCAATTTCTGTGTTTCATCAACACTCTGATAGTCCACAGATTACAGAATGCCTCCAGATGTTCATCGGAAACTATTACCGATCTTCCAGGGAACGATCAAAGCGTAGATTCTTTGAGACATTACTTTTATGGAGGAATGTGTGCATGGTGACTGTTGTATTCAATCCCGATGCAATTTCTGTGTTTCATCAGCACTCTGATAGTCCACACATAACAGAATGCCACAAGATGTGCATCGGAAACTACTACTGGTCTTCCAGCTAACGATCAAAGCGTAGACTCTTTGAGACATACCTCCCGAGGAGGAAAGAGCGCATGGTGAATGTTGTATTCAATCCCTATGCATTTTCTGTGTTTCATCAACACTCTGATAGTCCACACATAACAGAATGCCACAAGATGTGCATCGGAAACTACTACTGGTGTTCCAGGGAACGATCAAAGCGCAGACTGTTTGAGACATTACTAGCGTGGAGGAAAGTGGGCATGGTGACTGTTGTATTCAATCCCGATGCAATTTCTGTGTTTCATCAACACTCTGATAGTCCACAGATTACAGAATGCCTCCAGATGTTCATCGGAAACTACTACCGGTCTTCCAGGGAACGATCAAAGCATAGATTGTTTGAGACATTACTTTTATGGACGAAAGAGCGCATGGTGAATATTGTATTCAATCCCGTTGCAATTTCTGTGTTTCATCAACACTCTGATGGTCCACAGGTTACAGAATGCCACCAGATGTTCATCGGAAACTACTACTGGTCTCCCAGGGAACGATCAAAGCGTAGACTGTTTGAGAATTACTCCCATGGAGGAAAGTGCGCATGGTGACAGTTGTATTCAATCCCGATGCAATTTCTGTGTCTCATCAACACTCTGATACTCCACAGATTACAGAATGCCTCCAGATGTGCATCGGAAACTACTACTGGTCTTCCAGGGAACGATCAAATCGTAAAGTCCTTGAGATATAACTCCCTTGGAGGAAAGTGCGCATGGTGACTGTTGTATTCAATCCCGATGCATTTTCTGTGTTTCATCAACACTCTGATAGTCCACACAAAACAGAATGCCACAAGATGTTCATCGGAAACTACTACTGGTCTTCCAGGGAACGACCAAAGCCAAGACTGTTTGAGAATTACTCCCATGGAGGAAAGAGCGCATGGTGACTTTTGTAATCAATCCCGATGCAATTTCTGTGTCTCATCAACACTCTGGTACTCCACAAATTACAGAATGCCTCCAGATGTGCATCGGAAACTACTTCTTTACTTCCAGGGAATGATCAAAGCGTAGACTGTTTGAGACATTACTCCCATGGAGGAAAGTGCGCATGGTGACTGTTGTATTCAATCCCGATGCAATTTCTGTGTTTCATCAACACTCTGATAGTCCACAGATTACAGAATGCCACCAGATGTTCATCGGAAACTACTACTGGCGTTCCAGGGAACGATCAAAGCGTAGACTGTTTGAGAATTACTCCCATTGAGGAAAGTGCGCATGGTGACTGTTGTATTCAATCCCGATGCATTTTCTGTGATTCATCAACAATCTGATAGTCCAGAGATTACAGAATGCCTCCAGATGTGCATCGGAAACTACTACTGGTCTTCCAGGGAACGATCAAATCGTAGACTGTTTCAGACATTACTCCCATGGAGGAAAGTGCGCATGGTGACTGTTGTATTCAATCCCAATGCTATTTCTGTGTTTCATCAACACTCTGATAGTCCACAGAATACAGAATGGCACCAGATGTGCATCGGAAACTACTACTGGTCTTTCAGGGAATGATCAAAGCATAGACTGTTTGAGAATTACTCCCATGGAGGAAAGTGCGCATGGTGAATGTTGTTTCAATCCCTAGGCAATTTCTGTGTTTCATCAACACTCTGATAGTCCACAGATTACAGAAATCTTCCAGATGTGAATCGGAAACTACTACCGGTCTTCCAGGGAACGATCAAAGCGAAGACTGTTGGACACATTACTCACATGGAGGAAAGTGCGCATGGTGACTGTTGTATTCAATCCCGATGCAATTTCTGTGTTTCATCAACACTCTGATTATCTACAGATTACAGAATGCCACCAGATGTGCATCGGAAACTACTACTGGTGTTCCAGGGAACGATCAAAGCGTAGACTGCTTGAGACATTACTCCTGTGGAGGAATGTGCGCATGGTGACTGTTGTATTCAATCCCGATGCAATTTCTGTGTTTCATCAACACTCTGATAGTCCACAGATTACAGAATGCCTCCAGATGTGCATCGGAAACTACTACTGGTCTTTCATGGAACGATCAAAGCGTAGACTGTTCCAGACATACCCCCCGTGGAGGAAAGTGCGCATGGTGAATGTTGTATTCAATCCCGTTGCAATTTCTGTGTTTCATCAACACTCTGATAGTCCACAGATTACAGTATGCCACCAGATGTTCATCGGAAACTACTACTGGTCTTCCAGGGAACGATCAAAGCGTAGACTGTTTGAGACATTTTTCCCATGGAGGAAAGTGCGCATTGTGACTGTTGTATTCAATCCCGATGCATTCTCTGTGTTTCATCAACACTCTGATAGTCCACAGATTACAGAATGCCACGAGATGTGCATCGCAAACTACTACCGGTCTTCCAGGGATCGATCAAATCGTAGACTGTTTAAGACATACCTCCCGTGGAGGAAAGTGCGCATGGTGACTGTTGTATTCATTCCCGATGCAATTTCTGTGTTTCATAAACACTCTGATAGTCCACAGGTTACAGAATGCCACCAGATGTTCATCGGAAACTACTACTGGTCTCCCTGGGAACGATCAAAGCGTAGACTGTTTGAGAATTACTCCCATGGAGGAAAGTGCGCATGGTGACTGTTGTATTCAATCCCGATGCAATTTCTGTGTCTCATCAACACTCTGATACTCCACATATTACAGAATGCCTCCAGATGTGCATCGGAAACTACTACTGGTCTTCCAGGGAACGATCAAATCGTAAAGTCCTTGAGAAATAACTCCCTTGGAGGAAAGTGCGCATGGTGACTGTTGTATTCAATCCCGATGCATTTTCTGTGTTTCATCAACACTCTGTTAGTCCACACAAAACAGAATGCCACAAGATGTTCATCGGAAACTACTACTGGTCTTCCAGGGAACGACCAAAGCCAAGACTGTTTGAGAATTACTCCCATGGAGGAAAGTGCGCATGGTGACTTTTGTAATCAATCCCGATGCAATTTCTGTGTCTCATCAACACTCTGGTACTCCACAAATTACAGAATGCCTCCAGATGTGCATCGGAAACTACTTCTTTACTTCCAGGGAATGATCAAAGCGTAGACTGTTTGAGACATTACTCCCATGGAGGATAGTGCGCATTGTGACTGTTGTATTCAATCCCAAGGCTATTTCCGTGTTTCATCAACACTCTGATAGTCCACAGAATACAGAATGGCACCAGATGTGCATCGGAAACTACTACTGGTCTTTCAGGGAATGATCAAAGCACAGACTGTTTGAGAATTACTCCCATTGAGGAAAGTGCGCACGGTGACAGTTGTATTCAATCCCGATGCATTTTCTGTTATTCATCAACACTCTGATAGTCCAGAGATTACAGAATGCCTCCAGATGTGCATCGGAAACTACTGGTCTTCCAGGGAACGATCAAAGCGTAGACTGTTTCAGACATTACTCCCATGGAGGAAAGTGCGCATGGTGAATGTTGTATTCAATCCCGTTGCAATTTCTGTGTTTCATCAACACTCTGATAGTCCACAGATTACAGAATGCCAATAGATGTTCATCGGAAACTAATACTGGTCTTCCAGGGAACGATCAAAGCGTAGACTGTTTGATAATTACTCCCATGGAGGAAAGTGCGCATGGTGACTGTTGAATTCAATCCCGATGCAATTTCTGTGTCTCATCAACACTCTGATACTCCACAGATTACAGAATGCCTCCAGATGTGCATCGGAAACTACTTCTGGTCTTCCAGGGAACGATCAAAGCGTAGACTGTTTGAGACATTACTCCCATGGAGGAAAGTGCCCATTGTGACTGTTGTATTCAATCCCGATGCATTCTCTGTGTTTCATCAACAATCTGATAGTCCACAGATTACAGAATGCCACGAGATGTGCATCGGAAAAATCTACTGGTCTTCCAGGGAACGATCAAAGCCAAGACTGTTTCAGACATTACTCCCATGGAGGAAAGTGCGGATGGTGACTGTTGTATTCAATCCCGATGCAATTTCTGTGTTTCATCAACACCCTGATAGTCCAAAAATTACAGAATGCCTCCAGATGTGCATCGGAAACTACTACTGGTCTTCCAGTTAACGGTCAAAGCGAACGTGTCTGAGACATACCTCCCTTGGAGGAAAGTGCGCATGGTGACTGTTGCATTCAACCCCGATGCAATTTCTGTGTTTTATCAACACACTGATAGTCCACAGATTTCAGAATGGCTCCAGATGTGCATCGGAAACTACTACTGGTCTTCGAGGGAACGATCAAAGCGTCGACTGTTCGAGACATTACTCCCATGGAGGAAAGTGCGCATGGTGACTGTTGTAATCAATTCCGATGCAATTTCTGTGATTCATCAACACTCTGATAGTCCACAGATTACGGGAAGCCTCCAGATGTGCATCGGAAACTACTACTGGTCTTCCAGGGAACGATCAAAACGTAGACTGTTTGAGACATTATTCCCATGGAGGAAAGTGCGCATGGTGGCTGTTGTATTCAATCACGAAGTAATTTCTGTGTTTCATCATCACTCTGATAGTCCACAGATTACGGAAAGCCTCCAGATGTGCATCGGAAACTACTACTGGTCTTCCAGGGAACGATCAAATCGTAGACTGTTAGAGACAATACTCCCATTTAGGAAAGTGCGCATGGTGATTGTTGTATTCAATCCCGATGCAATTTCTGTGTTTCATCAACACTCTGATAGTCCACAGACCACGGAAAGCCTCCAGATGTGCATTGGAAACTACTACTGGTCTTCCAGGGAACGATCAAAGCGTAGACTGTTAGAGACGTACCCCCCGTGGAGGAAAGTGTGCATGGTGACTGTTGTATTTAATCCCGATGAATTTTCTGTGTTTCATCAATACTCTGATAGTCCACAGATTACAGAATGCCACGAGATGTGCATCGCAAACTACTACCGGTCTTCCAGGGATCGATCAAAGCGTAGACTGTTTAAGACATACCTCCCGTGGAGGAAAGTGCGCATGGTGACTGTTGTATTCATTCCCGATGCAATTTCTGTGTTTCATCAACACTCAGATAGTACACAGATTACAGAATGGCACCAGATATGCATCGGAAACTACTACTGGTATTCAGGGAACGATCAAAGCATAGACTGTTTGAGAATTACTCCCAAGGAGGAAAGTTTGCATGGTGACAGTTGTATTCAATCCCAATGCAATTTCTGTGTTTCATCAACACCCTGATAGTCCACAGATTACAGAATGCCTCCAGATGTTCATCGGAAACTACTACCGGTCTTCCAGGGAACGATCAAAGCGTAGAATCTTTGAGACATTACTTTTATGGAGGAATGTGCGCATGGTGACTGTTGTATTCAATCCCGATGCAATTTCTGTGTTTCATCAACACTCTGTTAGTCCACAGGTTACAGAATGCCTCCAGATGTGCATCGGAAACTACTACTGGTGTTCCAGGGAACAATCATAGCGCAGACTCTTTGAGACAAGACTCGCGTGGAGGAAAGTGCTCATGGTGACTGTTGTATTCAATCCCGATGCAATTTCTGTGTTACATCAACACTCTGATAGTCCACGGGTTACAGAATGTTTCACGATGTGCATCGGAAACTACTACTGGTCTTCCAGCTAACGATCAAAGCGTAGACTGTTTGAGACATCACTCCCATGGAGGAAAGTGCGCATGGTGACTGTTGTATTCAATCTCGATGCAATTTCTGTGTTTCATAATCACTCTAATATTCCACAGGTTACAGAATGCCTCCAGATGTGCATCGTAAACTATTACTGGTCTTCCAGGGATCGATCAAAGCGTAAACTCTTTGAGACATTACTCCAATGGAGGAAAGTGCGCATGGTGACTGTTGTATTCAATCCCGATGCATTTTCTTCGTTTCATCAACACACTCATAGTCCACAGATTACAGAATGCCACGAGATGTGCATCGGAAACTACTACTGGTCTTCCAGGGAACGATCAAAGCCTAGACTGTTTCAGAAATTACTACCATGGAGGAAAGTGCGGATGGTGACAGTTGTGGTCAATCCCGATGCCATTTCTGTGTTTCATCAACACTCTGATAGTCCACAGTTTACAGAATGTCACCAGACGTGCATCGGAAACTGCTACTGGTCTTCCAGGGAACGATCAAAGCGTAGACTGTTAGAGACATACCTCCCGTGGAGGAAAGTGCGCATGTTGACTTTTGTATTCATTCCCGAAACAATTTCTGTGTTTCATCAACACTCTGATAGTCCACAGATTACAGAATGCCACCAGATGTGCATCGGAAACTACTACTGGTCTTCCAGTTAACGGTCAAAGCGAACGCGTTTGAGACATACCTCCCGTGGAGGAAAGTGCGCATGGTGACTGTTGTATTCAATCCCGACGCAATTTCTGTGTTTCATCAACACACTGATAGTCCATAGATTTCAGAATGCCTGCAGAAGTGCATCGGAAACTACTACTGGTCTTCCAGGGAACGATCAAAGCGTAGACTGTTTGAGACAACCCTCCAGTGGAGGAAAGTGCACATGGTGACTGTTGTATTAAATCCCGATGCAATTTCTGTGTTTCATCAACACTCTGATAGTCGACAGATTACAGAGTGCCACCAGATGTGCATCGGAAACTACTACTGGTCTTCCAGGGAACGATCAAAGCGTAGACTGTTTGAGACATTACTCCCATGGAGGAAAGTGCGCATGGTGACTGTTGTATTCAATCCCGACGCAGTTTCTGTGTTTCATCAACACTCTGATAGTCCACAGATTACAGAATGCCTCCAGATGTGCATCGGTAACTACTACTGTTCTTCCAGGGAACGATCAAAGCGTAGACTGTATGGGACAACCCTTCAGTAGAGGAAAGTGCACATGGTGACTGTTGTATTCAATCCCGATGCAATATCTGTGTTTCATCAACACTCTGATAGTCCACAGATTACAGAGTGCCACCAGATGTGCATCGGAAACTACTACTAGTCTTCCAGGGAACGATCAAAGCGTAGACTGTTTGAGACATTAGTCCCATGGAGCAAAGTGCACATGGTGACTGTTGTATTAAATCCCGTTGCAATTTCCCTGTTTCATCAACACTCAGTTAGTCCACAGATTACAGAATGCCCCCAGATGTGCATCGGAACATACTTCTGGTCATCCAGGGAAAGCTCCATGCGTAGACTGTTTGAGACACTACTCCAATGGAGGAAAGTGCGCATGGTGATTGTTGTATTCAATCCCGATGCAATTTCTGTGTTTCATCAACACTCAGATAGTCCACAGATTACAAAATGCCTCCAGATGTGCATCGGAAACTACTACTGGCCTTTCAGGGAACGATCAAAGCGTAAACTATTTGAGACATTACTCCCATGGAGGAAGGTGGGCATGGTGACTGTTGTATTCAATCCTGTTCCATATTCTGTGTTTCATCAACACTCAGATACTCCACAGATTACAGAATGTCTCCAGATGTGCATCGGAAACTAACGTTGGTCTTCCACTGAACGATCAAAGCGTAGACTGTTTGAGACATTACTTATATGGAGGAAAGTGTGCGTGGTGACTGTTGTATTCAATCCCGATGCAATTTCTGTGTTTCATCAACACTCTGATATTCCACAGATTACAGAATGCCACGAGATGTGCATCGGAAACTACTACTGGTCTTCCAGGGAAAGATCAAAGCGTAGACTGTTTCAGACATTACTCCCATGGAGGGAAGTGCGTACGGTGACTGATGTATTCAATCCCGATGCAATTTCTGTGTTTCATCAACATTCTGATAGTCCACAGATTACAGAATGCCTCCATGTGTGCTTCGGAAACTATTACTGGTCTTCCAGGGAACGATCAAAGCGTAGACTGTTTGAGACATTAGTCCCATGGAGCAAAGTGCACATGGTGACTGTTGTATTAAATCCCGTTGCAATTTCCCTGTTTCATCAACACTCAGTTAGTCCACAGATTACAGAATGCCCCCAGATGTGCATCGGAACATACTTCTGGTCATCCAGGGAACGCTCCATGCGTAGACTGTTTGAGACACTACTCCAATGGAGGAAAGTGCGCATGGTGATTGTTGTATTCAATCCCGATGCAATTTCTGTGTTTCATCAACACTCAGATAGTCCACAGATTACAAAATGCCTCCAGATGTGCATCGGAAACTACTACTGGCCTTTCAGGGAACGATCAAAGCGTAAACTATTTGAGACATTACTCCCATGGAGGAAGGTGGGCATGGTGACTGTTGTATTCAATCCTGTTCCATATTCTGTGTTTCATCAACACTCAGATACTCCACAGATTACAGAATGTCTCCAGATGTGCATCGGAAACTAACGTTGGTCTTCCAGGGAACGATCAAAGCGTAGACTGTTTGAGACATTACTCCCATGGAGGAAAGTGTGCATGGTGGCTGTTGTATTCAATCCCGATGCAATTTCTGTGTTTCATCAACACTCTGATAGTATACAGATTACAGAATGCCTCAAGATGTGCATCGGTAACTACTACTGGTCTTCCAGGGAACGATCAATATGAAGACTGTTTGAGACATTACTCCCATGGAGGAAAGTGCATATGGTGACTGTTGTATTAAATCCCGTTGCAATTTCCCTGTTTCATCAACACTCAGTTAGTCCACAGATTCAAAATGCCTCCAGATGTGCATCGGAAACTACTACTGGTCTTCCAGGGAACGATCAAAGCGTAAACTCTTTGAGACATTACTCCCATTGAGGAAGGTGAGCATGGTGACTGTTGTATTCAATCCCGATGCAATTTCTGTGTTTCATCAACACTCAGATACTCCGCATATTACAGAATGCCTCCAGATGTGCATCGGAAACTACTATTGGTCTTCCAGGGAACGATCAAAGCTTAGACTGTTTGAGACATTACTCCCATGGAGGAAAGTGCGCATGGTGACTGTTTTATTCAATCCCAATGCAATTTCTGTGTTTCATCAACACTCTGATAGTATACAGATTACAGAATGCCTCAAGATGTGCATCGGTAACTACTACTGGTCTTCCAGGGAACGATCAATATGAAGACTGTTTGAGACATTACTCCCATGGAGGAAAGTGCATATGGTGACTGTTGTATTAAATCCCGTTGCAATTTCCCTGTTTCATCAACACTCAGTTAGTCCACAGATTACAGAATGCCCCCAGATGTGCATCGGAACATACTTCTGGTCATCCAGGGAACGCTCCATGCGTACACTGTTTGAGACACTACTCCAATGGAGGAAAGTGCGCATGGTGACTGTTGTATTCAATCCCGATGCAATTTCTGTGTTTCATCAACACTCTGATAGTCCGCAGATTACAAAATGCCTCCAGATGTGCATCGGAGCATACTTCTGGTCTTTCAGCGAACGATCAAAGCGTAAACTATTTGAGACAATACTCCCATGGAGGAAGGTGCGCATGGTGACTGTTGTATTCAATCCTGTTCCATATTCTGTGTTTCATCAACACTCAGATACTCCACAGATTACAGAATGTCTCCAGATGTGCATCGGAAACTAACGTTGGTCTTCCAGGGAACGATCAAAGCGTAGACTGTTTGAGACATTACTCCCATGGAGGAAAGTGTGCATGGTGGCTGTTGTATTCAATCCCGATGCAATTTCTGTGTTTCATCAACACTCATTTAGTCCACAGATTACAGAATGCCCCCAGATGTGCATCGGAACATTCTTCTGGTCTTCCATCGAACGATCCATGCGTAGACTTTTTGAGACACTACTCCCATGGAGGAAAGTGCGCATGGTGACTTGTATTCAATCCCGATGCAATTTCTGTGTTTCATCAACACTCTAATAGTCCACAGATTACAGAATGCCTCCATGTGTGCCTCGGAAACTACTACTGGTCTTCCAGGGAACGATCAAAGCGTAGACTGTTTGGACACTACTCCCATGGAGGAAGTGCGCATGGTGTCTGTTGTATTCAATCCCGATGCAATTTCTGTGTTTCATCAACACTCAGATACTCCGCATATTACAGAATGCGTCCAGATGTGCATCGGAAACTAACGTTGGTCTTCCAATGAACGATCTAAGCGTAGACTGTTTGAGACATTACTAACATGGAGGAAAGTGCGCATGGTGACTGTTGTATTCAATCCCGATGCAATTTCTGTGTTTCATCAACACTTTGAAGGTCCACAGATTACAGAATGACTCCAGATGTGCATCGGAAACTACCACTGGTCTTCAAGGGTACGATCAAATCGTAGACTGTTTGAGACATTACTCCCATGGAGGAATGTGCGCATGGAGTCTGTTGTATTCAATTCCGATTCATTTTCTGTGTTTCATCAACACTCTGATAGTCCACAGATTACAGAATGTCTCCAGATGTGCATCGGAAACTAACACTGGTCTTCCAGGGAACGATCAAAGCGCAGACTGTTTGAGACATTACTAACATGGAGGGAATTGCGCATGGTGACTGTTGTATTCAATCCCGGTGCAATTTCTGTGTTTGAACCACACTTTGAAAGTCCACAGTTAATAGAATGCCTCCAGATGTGCATCGAAAACTACTACTGGTCTTCCAGGGAACGATCAAAGCGTACACTGTTTGAGACACTGCTCCCATAGAGGAAAGTGCGCATGGTGATTGTTGTATTGAATCCCGATACTACATATGTGTTTCATCAACACTCTGATAGTCCACAGATTACAGAATGCCTCCAGATGTGCATCGCAAATTACAACTGGTCTTCAAGGGAAAGATCAAAGCGTAGACTGTTTGAGAAATTACTCCCATGGAGGAAAGTGCGCATGGTGACTGTTGTATTCAATCCCGATGCAATTTCTGTGTTTCATCAACACTCAGATTGTCCACAGATTACAGAATGCCCCCAGATGTACATCGGAAAATACTACTAGTCTTCCAGAGAATGATCAAAGCGTAGACTGTTGAGACATTACTCCCATGGAGGAAAGTGTGCATGGTGACTGTTGTATTAAATCCCGTTGCAATTTCCGTGTTTCATCAACACTCAGTTAGCCCACAGATTACAGAATGCCCCCAGATGTTCATCGGAACATACTTCTGGTCTTCCAGGGATCGCTCCATGCGTAGACTGTTTGAGACGCTACTCCAATGAGGGAAAGTGCGGGTGGTGACTGTTGTATAGAATCCCGATGCAATATCTGTGTTTCATAAACACTCTGATAGTCCACAGATTACAGAATGCCCACAGATGTGCATCGGAAATTACCACTGGTCTTCAAAGGAACGATCAAAGCGTAGACTGTTTGAGACATTACTCCCATGGAGGAAAGTGCGCATGGTGACTGTTGTATTCAATCCCGATGCAATTTCTCTGTTTCATCAACACTCAGATAGTCCACAGATTACAGAATGCCTCCAGATGTGCATCGGAAACTAACGTTGGACTTCCGGGGAACGATCAAATCGTAGACTGTTAGAGACATTACTCCCATGGAGGAAAATGCGCATGGTGACTGTTGTACTCAATCCCGATGCAATCACTGTGTTTCATCAACACTCTGATAGTCCACAGATTACAAAATGCCTCCAGATGTGCATCGGAAACTACTACTGGTCTTCCAGGGAACGATCAAAGCGTAAACTCTTGAGACATTACTCCCATTGAGGAAGGTGTGCATGGTGACTGTTGTATTCAATCACGATGCAATTTCTGTGTTTCATCAACACTCAGATACTCCACAGATTACAGAATGCCTCCAGATGTGCATCGGAAACTACTTTTGGTCTTCCAGGGAACGATCAAAGCTTAGACTGTTTGAGACATTACTGCCATGGAGTAAAGTGCGCATGGTGACTGTTGTATTCAATCCCGATGCAATTTCTGTGTTTCATCAACACTCTGTTAGTATACAGGTTACAGAATGCCTCCAGATGTGCATCGGTAACTACTACAGGTTTCCTGGGAACGATCAAAGCGTAGACTGTTTGAGACATTACTCCCATGGAGGAAAGTGCGCATGGTGACTGTTGTATTCAATCCCGAGGCAATATCTGTGTTTCAATCCATACTTGGAAGGTCCACAGATTACAGGATGCCTACAGATGTGCATCGGAAACTACTACTGGTCTTCCAGGGAACGATCAAAGCGTAGACAGTTTCAGACAATACTCCCGTATAGGAAAGTGCGCATGGTGACTGTTGTATTCAATCCTGATGCAATTTCTGTGTTTCATCATCACTCTGATAGTCCGCAGATTACTGTATGCCACCAGATGTGCATCGGAAACTACTACTGGTCTTCCAGGGAACGATCAAAGCGTAGACTGTTTGAGAATTACTCAAATAAAGGAAAGTGCGCATGGTGACTGTTGTACTCAATCCCGATGCAATTTCTGTGTTTCATCAACACTCTGATAGTCCACAGATTACAGAATGAATCCAGATGTGCATCGGAAACTACTACTGGTCTTCCAGGACACGATCATAGCGTAGACTGCTTGAGACATTACTCGCATGGAGGAAAGTACGCATGGTGACTGTTTTATTCAATCCCGATGCAATTTCTGTATTTCATCAACACTCAGTTAGTCCACAGATTACAGAATGCCCCTAGATGTGCATCTGAACATACTTCTGGTCTTCCAGGGAACGATGAAAGCGTAGACTGTTTGAGACACTACTCCCATGGAGGAAAGTGCGCATGGTGACTGTTGTATTCAATCCCGATGCAATTTCTGTGTTTCATCAACACTCTGATAGTCCTCAGATTACAAAATGCCTCCAGATGTGCATCGGAATCTACTACTGGTCTTCCAGGGAAAGATCAAAGCGTAAACTCTTTGAGACATCACTCCCATTGAGGAAGGTGTGCATGGTGAGTGTTGTATTCAATCCCGATGCAATTTCTGTGTTTCATCAACACTCAGATACTCCACAGATTACAGAATGCCTCCAGATGAGCATCGTAAACTACTATTGGTCTTCCAGGGAACGATCAGATCTTAGACTGATTGAGACATTTCTCCCATGGCGGAAAGTGCGCATGGTGACTGTTGTATTCAATCCCGATGCAATTTCTGTGTTTCATCAACACTCTGTTAGTATACAGGTTACAGAATGCCTCCAGATGTGGATCGGTAACTACTACTGGTCTTCCTGGGAACGATCAAAGCGTAGACTGTTTGAGACATTACTCCCATGGAGGAAAGTGCTCATGGTGACTGTTGTATTCAATCCCGAGGCAATTTCTGTGTGTCAATCCATAGTTGGAAGGTCCACAGATTACAGAATGCCTCCAGATGTGCATGGGAAACTACTACTGGTCTTCCAGGGAACGATCAAAGCGTAGACTGTTTGAGACATTACTCCCATTGAGGAAGGTGTGCATGGTGACTGTTGTATTCAATCCCGATGCAATTTCTGTGTTTCATCAACACTCAGATACTCCACAGATTACAGAATGAACCTAGATGTGCATCGGAAACTACTACTGGTCTTCCGGGGAACAATCAAAGCGTAGACTGTTTCAGACATTATTCCCATGGAGGAAAGTTTGCATGCTGACTGTTGTATTCAATCCCAATGCAATTTCTGTGTTTCATCAACACTCTGATAGTCCACAGATTACAGAATGCCTCCAGATGTTCATCGGAAACTACTACCGGTCTTCCAGGGAACGATCAAAGCGTAGAATCTTTGAGACATTACTTTTATGTAGGAATGTGCGCATGGTGACTGTTGTATTCAATCCCGATGCAATTTCTGTGTTTCATCAACACTCTGTTAGTCCACAGGTTACAGAATGCCTCCAGATGTGCGTCGGAAACTACTACTGGTCTTCCAGCTAACGATCAAAGCGTAGACTCTTTGAGACATACCTCCCGTGGAGGAAAGAGCGCATGGTGAATGTTGTATTCAATCCCGATGCATTTTCTGTGTTTCATCAACACTCTGATAGTCCACACATAACAGAATGCCACAAGATGTGCATCGGAAACTACTACTGGTCTTCCAGGGAACGACCAAAGCCAAGACTGTATGAGAATTACTCCCATGGAGGGAAGTGCGCATGGTGACTGTTGTAATCAATCCCGATGCATCATCAACACTCTGGTACTCCAAAAATTACAGAATGCCTCCAGATGTGCATCGGAAACTACGTCTTTACTTCCAGGGAATGATCAAATCGTAGACTGTTTGAGACATTACTCCTATGGAGGCAAGTGCGCATGGTGACTGCTGTATTCAATCAGGATGCATTTTCTGTGTTTCATCAACACTCTGATAGTCCACAGATTACAGAATGCCTCCAGATGTGCATCGGAAACTACTACTGGTTGTCCAGGGAACGATCAAAGCGCAGACTGTTTGAGACATTACTAGCGTGGAGGAAAGTGCGCATGGTGACTGTTGTATTCAATCCCGATGCAATTTCTGTGTTTCATCAACACTCTGATAGTCCACAGATTACAGAATGCCTCCAGATGTTCATCGGAAACTACTACCGGTCTTCCAGAGAACGATCAAAGCATAGATTGTTTGAGACATTACTTTTATGGAGGAATGTGCACATGGTGACTGTTGTATTCAATCCCGATGCAATTTCTGTGTCTCATCAACACTCTGATACTCCACAGATTACAGAATGCCACCAGACGTTCATCGGATGCTACTACTGGTCTCCCAGGGAACGATCAAAGCGTAGACTGTTTGAGAATTACTCCCATGGAGGAAAGTGCGCATGGTGACTGTTGTATTCAATCCCGATGTTATTTCTGTGTCTCATCAAAACTCTGATAGTCCACAGATTACAGAATGCCTCCAGATGTGCATCGGAAACTACTACTGGTCTTCCAGGGAACGATCAAATCGTAAACTCCTTGAGATATAACTCCCTTGGAGGAAAGTGCGCATGGTGAATGTTGTATTCAATCCCTATGCATTTTCTGTGTTTCATCAACACTCTGATAGTCCACACATAACAGAATGCCACAAGATGTGCATCGGAAACTACTACTGGTCTTCCAGGGAACGACCAAAGCCAAGACTGTTTGAGAATTACTCCCATGGAGGAAAGTGCGCATGGTGACTGTTGTAATCAATCCCGATGCAATTTCTGTGTCTCATCAACACTCTGGTACTCCACTAATTACAGAATGCCTCCAGATGTGCATCGGAAACTACTTCTTTACTTCCAGGGAATGATCAAAGCGTAGACGGTTTGAGACATTACTCCCATGGAGAAAAGTGCGCATGGTGACTGTTGTATTCAATCCGGATGCAATTTTTTGTGTTTCATCAACACTCCGATAGTCCACAGATTACAGAATGCCACCAGATGTTCATCGGAAACTACTACTGGCGTTCCAGGGAACGATCAAAGCGTAGACTGTTTGAGAATTACTCCCATTGAGGAAAGTGCGCATGGTGACTGTTGTATTCAATCCCGATGCATTTTCTGTGATTCATCAACACTCTGATAGTCCAGAGATTACAGAATGCCTCCAGATGTGCATCGGAAACTACTACTGGTCTTTCAGGGAACGATCAAATCGTAGACTGTTTCAGACATTACTCCCATGGAGGAAAGTGCGGATGGTGACTGTTGTATTCAATCCCAATGCTACTTCTGTGTTTCATCAACACTCTGATAGTCCACAGAATACAGAATGGCACCAGATATGCATCGTAAACTACTACTGGTCTTTCAGGGAATGATCAAAGCATAGACTGTTTGAGAATTACTCCCATGGAGGAAAGTGCGCACCGTGAATGTTGTTTCAATCCCGAGGCAATTTCTGTGTTTCATCAACACTCTGATAGTCCACAGATTACAGAAATCCTCCAGATGTGAATCGGAAACTACTACCGGTCTTCCAGGGAACGATCAAAGCGAAGACTGTTGGACACATTACTCCCATGGAGGAAAGTGCGCATGGTGACTGTTGTATTCAATCCCGATGCAATTTCTGTGTTTCATCAACACTCTGATTGTCTATAGATTACAGAATGCCACCAGATGTGCATCGGAAACTACTACTGGTGATCCAAGGAACGATCAAAGCGTAGACTGCTTGAGACATTACTCCTGTGGAGGAATGTGCCCATGGTGACTGTTGTATCCAATCCCGATGCAATTTCTGTGTTTCATCAACACTCTGATAGTCCACAGATTACAGAATGCCCCCAGATGTGCATCGGAAACTACTACTGGTCTTCCATGGAACGTTCAAAGCGTAGACTGTTCGAGACATACCTCCCGTGGACGAAAGTGCGCATGGTGAATGTTGTATTCAATCCCGTTGCAATTTCTGTGTTTCATCAACACTCTGATAGTCCACAGATTAAAGAATGCCACCAGATGTGCATCGGAAACTACTACTGGTGTTCCAGGGAACGATCAAAGCGTAGACTGCTTGAGACATTACTCCTGTGGAGGAATGTGCGCATGGTGACTGTTGTATTCAATCCCGATGCATTCTCTGTGTTTCATCAACACTCTGATAGTCCACAGATTACAGAATGCCACGAGATGTGCATCGGAAACATCTACTGGTCTTCCAGGGAACGATCAAAGCCAAGACTATTTCAGACATTACTCCCATGGAGGAAAGTGCGGATGGTGACTGTTGTATTCAATCCCGATGCAATTTCTGTGTTTCATCAACACCCTGATAGTCCAAAAATTACAGAATGCCTCCAGATGTGCATCGGAAACTACTACTGGTCTTCCAGTTAACAGTCAAAGCGAACGTGTTTGAGACATACCTCCCGTGGAGGAAAGTGCGCATGGTGACTGTTGCATTCAATCCCAATGCAATTTCTGTGTTTCATCAACACACTGATAGTCCACAGATTTCAGAATGCCTCCAGATGTGCATCGGAAACTACTACTGGTCTTCGAGGGAACGATCAAAGCGTAGACTGTTAGAGACATACCCCCCGTGGAGGAATGTGTGCATGGTGACTGTTGTATTCAATCCCGATGCATTTTCTGTGTTTCATCAATACTCTGATAGTCCACAGATTACAGAATGCCACGAGATGTGCATCGCAAACTACTACCGGTCTTCCAGGGAACGATCAAAGCGTAGACTGTTTAAGACATACCTCCCGTGGAGGAAAGTGCGCATGGTGACTGTTGTATTCATTCCCGATGCAATTTCTGTGTTTCATCAGCACTCAGATAGTAAACATATTACAGAATGGCACCAGATATGCATCGGAAACTACTACTGGTACTCAGGGAACGATCAAAGCATAGACTGTTTGAGAATTACTCCCAAGGAGGAAAGTGCGCATGGTGACTGTTGTATTCAATCCCGATGCAATTTCTGTGTTTCATCAACACTCTGATAGTCCATAGATTACAGAATGCCTCCAGATGTTCATCAGAAACTACTACCGGTCTTCCAGGGAACGATCGAAGCGTAGAATCTTTGAGACATTACTTTTATGGAGGAATGTGCGCATGGTGACTGTTGTATTCAATCCCGATGCAATTTCTGTGTTTCATCAACACTCTGTTAGTCCACAGATTACAGAATGCCTCCAGATGTGCATCGGAAACTACTACTGGTGTTCCAGGGAACAATCAAAGCGCAGACTGTTTGAGACAATACTCCCGTGGAGGAATGAGGTCATGGTGACTGTTGTATTCAATCCCGATGCAATTTCTGTTTTACATCAACACTCTGATAGTCCACAGGTTACAGAATGTTTCACGATGTGCATCGGAAACTACCACTGGTCTTCCAGCAAACGATCAAAGCGTAGACTGTTTGAGACATTACTCCCATGGGGGAAAGTGAGCATGGTGACTGAAGTATTCAATCCAATTGCAATTTCTGTGTTTCATCAGCACTCTGATAGTCCACAGATTACAGAATGCCTCCAGATGTTCATCGGAAACTACTACTGGTCTTCCAGGGAACGATCAAAGCGTAGACTCTTTGAGACATTACTTTTATGGAGGAATGTGCGCATGGTGACTGTTGTATTCAATCTCGATGCAATTTCTGTGTTTCATCATCACTCTAATATTCCACAGGTTACAGAATGCCTGCAAATGTGCATCATAACTATTACTGGTCTTCCAGGGATCGATCAAAGCGTAAACTCTTTGAGACATTACTCCCATGGAGGAAAGTGCGCATGGTGACTGTTGTATTCAATCCCGATGCATTTTCTTTGTTTCATCAACACTCTGATAGTCCACAGATTACAGAATGCCACGAGATGTGCATCGGAAACTACTACAGGTCTTCCAGGGAACGATCAAAGCCTAGACTGTTTCAGAAATTACTGCCATGGAGGAAAGTGCGGACGGTGACGGTTGTGTTCAATCTCGATGCAATTTCTGTGTTTCATCAACACTCTGATAGTCCACAGATTACAGAGTGCCACCAGATGTGCATCGGAAACTACTACTGGTCTTCCAGGGAACGATCAAAGCGTAGACTGTTTGAGAATTACTCCCATAGAGGAAAGTGCGCATGGTGACTGTTGTATTCAATCCCGATGCAATTTCTGTGTTTCATCAACACTCTGATAGTCCACAGATTAGAGAATGCCTCCAGATGTGCATCGGAAACTACTACTGGTCTTCCAGGGAACGATTAAAGCGATGACAGTTTGAGACAATACTCCAATGGAGAAATGTACGCATGGTGCCTGTTGTATTCAATCCCGATGCAATTTCAGTGTTTCATCAACACTTTGAAGGTCCACAGATTACAGAAAGCCTCCAGATGTACATCGGAAACTACTACTGGTCATCCAGGGAACGATCGAAGCGTAGACTGTTTGAGACATTAATCCCATGGAGGAAAGTGCGCATGGTGACTGTTGTATTCAATCCCGTTGCAATTTCTCTGTTTCATCAACACTCAGTTAGTCCACAGATTACAGAATGCCCCCAGATGTGCATCGGAACATACTTCTGGTCATCCAGGGAACGCTCCATGCGTAGACTGTTTGAGACACTACTCCAATGGAGGAAAGTGCGCATGGTGACTGTTGTATTCAATCCCGATGCAATTTCTGTGTTTCATCAACACTCTGATAGTCCACATATTACAAAATGCCTCCAGATGTGCATCGGAACATACTTCTGGTCTTTCAGCGAACGATCAAAGCGTAAACTATTTGAGACATTACTCCCATCGAGGAAGGTGCGCATGGTGAGTGTTGTATTCAATCCTGTTCCATATTCTGTGTTTCATCAACACTCAGATACTCCACAGATTACAGAATGTCTCCAGATGTGCATCGGAAACTAATGTTGGTCTTCCAGGGAACGATCAAAGCGTAGACTGTTTGAGACATTACTTATATGGAGGAAAGTGTGCGTGGTGACTGTTGTATTCAATCCCGATGCAATTTCTGTGTTTCATCAACACTCTGATATTCCACAGATTACAGAATGCCACGAGATGTGCATCGGAAACTACTACTGGTCTTCCAGGGAAAGATCAAAGCGTAGACTGTTTCAGACATTACTTCCATGGAGGAAAGTGCGTACGGTGACTGTTGTATTCAATCCCGATGCAATTTCTGTGTTTCATCAACACTCTGATAGTCCACAGATTACAGAATGCCTCCATGTGTGCTTCGGAAGCTACTACTGGTCTTCCAGGGAACGATCAAAACGTAGACTGTTTGAGACATTACTCACATGTAGGAAAGTGTGCATGGTGGCTGTTGTATTCAATCCCGATGCAATTTCTGTGTATCTTCAACACCCTGATAGTCCACAGATTACAAAATGCCTCCAGATGTGCATCGGAAACTACTACTGGTCTTCCAGGGAACGATCAAAGCGTAGACTGTTTCAGACATTACTCCCATGGAGGAAGGTGCGGACGGTGACTATTGTAATCAATCCCGATGCAATTTCTGTGTTTCATCAACACTCTGATAGTCCACAGATTACAAAATGAATCCAGATGTGCATCGGAAACTACTACTGGTCTTCCAGGGAACGATCAAAGCGTAAACTCTTTGAGACATTACTCCCATGGAGGAAGGTGCGCATGGTGACTGTTGTATTCAATCCAGATGCAATTTCTGTGTTTCAGCAACACTCAGATACTCCACAGATTACAGAATGCTTCCAGATGTGCATCGGAAACTAACGTTGGTCTTCCAATGAACGATCAAAGCGTAGACTGTTTGAGACATTACTAACATGGAGGAAAGTGCGCATGGTGACTGTTGTATTCAATCCCGATGCAATTTCTGTGTTTCATCAACACTTTGAAGGTCCACAGATTACAGAATGACTCCAGATGTGCATCGGAAACTACCACTGGTCTTCAAGGGTACGATCAAATCGTAGACTGTTTGAGACATTACTCCCATGGAGGAAAGTGCCCATGGAGTCTGTTGTATTCAATTCCGATGCATTTTCTGTGTTTCATCAACACTCTGATAGTCCACAGATTACAGAATGTCTCCAGATGTGCATCGGAAACTAACACTGGTCTTCCAGGGAACGATCAAAGCGTAGGCTGTTTGAGAATTACCCCCATGGAGGGAAGTGAGCATGTGGACTGTTGTATTCAATCCCGGTGCAATTTCTGTGTTTGAACCACACTTTGAAAGTCCACGGATAATAGAATGCCTCCAGATGTGCATCGAAAACTACTACTGGTCTTCCAGGGAACGATCATAGCGTACACTGTTTGAGACACTGCTCCCATAGAGGAAAGTGCGCATGGTGATTGTTGTATTGAATCCCGATACTACATATGTGTTTCATTAACACTCTGATAGTCCACAGATTACAGAATGCCTCCAGATGTGCATCGGAAATTACTACTGGTCTTCAAGGGAACGATCAAAGCGTAGACTGTTTGAGAAATTACTCCCATGGAGGAAAGTGCGCATGGTGACTGTTGTATTCAATCCCGATGCAATTTCTGTGTTTCATCAACACTCAGATTGTCCACAGATTACAGAATGCCCCCAGATGTGCATCGGAAAATACTACTAGTCTTCCAGAGAATAATCAAATCGTAGACTGTTGAGACATTACTCCCATGGAGGAAAGTGTGCATGGTGACTGTTGTATTAAATCCCGTTGCAATTTCCATGTTTCATCAACACTCAGTTAGCCCACAGATTACAGAATGCCCCCAGATGTTCATCGGTACATACTTCTGGTCTTCCAGGGATCGCTCCATGCGTAGACTGTTTGAGACGCTACTCCAATGAGGGAAAGTGCGCATGGTGACTGTTGTATTCAATCCCGATGCAATTTCTGTGTTTCATCAACACTCTGATAGTCCACAGATTACAAAATGCCTCCAGATGTGCATCGGAAACTACTACTGGTCTTCCAGCGAACGATCAAAGCGTAAACTATTTGAGACTTTACTCCCATGGAGGAAGGTGCGCATGGTGACTGTTGTATTCAATCCTGTTCCATATTCTGTGTTTCATCAACACTCAGATACCCCACAGATTACAGAATGCCTCCAGATGTGCATCGGAAACTAACGTTGGTCTTCCAGGGAACGATCAAAGCGTAGACTGTTTGAGACATTACTTTTATGGAGGAAAGTGTGCGTGGTGACTGTTGTATTCAATCCCGATGCAATTTCTGTGTTTCATCAACACACTGATATTCCACAGATTACAGAATGCCACGAGATGTGCATCGGAAACTACTACCGGTCTTCCACGGAACAATCAAAGCGTAGACCGTTTCAGACATTACTCCCATGGAGGAAAGTGCGGACGGTGAATGTTGTATTCAATCCCGATGCAATTTCTGTGTTTCATCAACACTCTAATAGTCCACAGATTACAGAATGCCTCCATGTGTGCTTCGGAAACTACTACTGGTCTTCCAGGGAACGATCAAGACGTAGACTGTTTGAGACATAACTCCCATGGAGGAAAGTGCGCATGGTGACTGTTGTATTCAATCCCGATGCAATTTCTGTGTTTCATCAACATTTTGAAGGTCCACAGATTACAGAATGCTTCCAGATGTGCACCGGAAACTACTAATGGTCTTCCAGGGTACGATCAAAGCGTAGACTGTTTCAGACATTACTCCCATGGAGGAAAGTACGGATGGTGACTGTTGTATAGAATCCCGATGCAATATCTGTGTTTCATCAACACTCTGATAGTCCACAGATTACAGAATGGCCACAGATGTGCATCGGAAATTACCACTGGTCTTCAAAGGAACGATCAAAGCGTAGACTGTTTGAGACATTACTCCGATGGAGGAAAGTGGGCATGGTGACTGTTGTATTCAATCCCGATGCAATTTCTGTGTTTCATCAACACTCAGATAGTCCACAGATTACAGAATGCCTCCAGATGTGCATCGGAAACTACTATTGGTCTTCCAGGGAACGATCAAAGCGTAAACTCTTTGAGACATTACTCCCATTGAGGAAGGTGAGCATGGTGACTGTTGTATTCAATCCCGATGCAATTTCTGTGTTTCATCAACACTCAGATACTCCGCATATTACAGAATGCCTCCAGATGTGCATCGGAAACTACTATTGGTCTTACAGGGAACGATCAAAGCTTACACTGTTTGAGACATTACTCCCATGGAGGAAAGTGCGCATGGTGACTGTTTTATTCAATCCCAATGCAATTTCTGTGTTTCATCAACACTCTGATAGTATACAGATTACAGAATGACTCAAGTTGTGCTTCGGAAACTACTACTCGTCTGCCAGGGAACGATCAAAGCGTAGACTGTTTGAGAAATTACTTTTATGGAGGAAAGTGTGCGTGGTGACTGTTGTATTCAATCCCGATGCAATTTCTGTGTTTCATCAACACTCTGATATTCCACAGATTACAGAATGCCACGAGATGTGCATCGGAAACTACTACCGGTCTTCCACGGAACAATCAAAGCGTAGACCGTTTCAGACATTACTCCCATGGAGGAAAGTGCGGAAGGTGAATGTTGTATTCAATCCCGATGCAATTTCTGTGTTTCATCAACACTCTAATAGTCCACAGATTACAGAATGCCTCCATGTGTGCTTCGGAAACTACTACTGGTCTTCCAGGGAACGATCAAGACGTAGACTGTTTGAGACATTACTCCCATGGAGGAAAGTGCGCATGGTGACTGTTGTATTCAATCCCGATGCAATTTCTGTGTTTCATCAACATTTTGAAGGTCCACAGATTACAGAATGCTTCCAGATGTGCACCGGAAACTACTAATGGTCTTCCAGGGTACGATCAAAGCGTAGACTGTTTCAGACATTACTCCCATGGAGGAAAGTGCGGATGGTGACTATTGTATTCAATCCCGATGCAATTTCTGTGTTTCATCAACACTCTGATAGTCCTCAGATTACAAAATGAATCCAGATGTGCATCGGAAACTACTACTGGTTTTCCAGAGAACGATCAAATCGTAAACTCTTTGAGACATTACTCCCATGGAGGAAGGTGCGCATGGTGACTGTTGTATTCAATCCAGATGCAATTTCTGTGTTTCAGCAACACTCAGATACTCTACAGATTACAGAATGCGTCCAGATGTGCATCGGAAACTAACGTTGGTCTTCCAATGAACGATCAAAGCGTAAACTCTTGAGACATTACTCCCATTGAGGAAGGTGTTCATGATGGCTGTTGTATTCAATCACGATGCAATTTCTGTGTTTCATCAACACTCTGATAGTCCACAGATTACAGAATGCCTCCAGATGTGTATCGGAAACTACTACTGGTCTTCCAGGACACGATCATAACGTAGACTGCTTGAGACATTACTAACATGGAGGAATGTGCGCATGGTGACTGTTGTATTCAATCCCGATGCAATTTCTGTGTTTCATCAACACTTTGAAGGTCCACAGATTACAGAATGACTCCAGATGTGCATCGGAAACTACCACTGGTCTTCAAGGGTACGATCAAATCGTAGACTGTTTGAGACATTACTCCCATGGAGGAAAGTGCGCATGGAGTCTGTTGTATTCAATTCCGATGCATTTTCTGTGTTTCATCAACACTCTGATAGTCCACAGATTACAGAATGTCTCCAGATGTGCATCGGAAACTAACACTGGTCTTCCAGGGAACGATCAAAGCGCAGACTGTTTGAGACAATACTAACATGGAGGGAATTGCGCATGGTGAATGTTGTATTCAATCCCGGTGCAATTTCTGTGTTTGAACCACACTTTGAAAGTCCACAGATAATGGAATGCCTCCAGATGTGCATCGAAAACTACTACTGGTCTTCCAGGGAACGATCAAAGCGTACACTGTTTGAGACACTGCTCCCATAGAGGAAAGTGCGCATGGTGATTGTTGTATTCAATCCCGATACTACATATGTGTTTCATCAACACTCTGATAGTCCACAGATTACAGAATGCCTCCAGATGTGTATCGGAAATTACTACTGGTCTTCAAGGGAACGATCAAAGCGTAGACAGTTTGAGAAATTACTCCCATGGAGGTAAGTGGGCATGGTGACTGTTGTATTCAATCCCGATGCAATTTCTGTGTTTCATCAACACTCTGATATTCCACAGATTACAGAATGCCACGAGATGTGCATCGGAAACTACTACCGGTCTTCCACGGAACAATCAAAGCGTAGACCGTTTCAGACATTACTCGCATGGAGGAAAGTGCGGACGGTGAATGTTGTATTCAATCCCGATGCAATTTCTGTGTTTCATCAACACTCTGACAGTCCACAGATTACAGAATGCCTCCATGTGAGCTTCGAAACTACTACTGGTCTTCCAGGGAACGATCAAAGGGTATACTGTTTGAGACATTACTGCCATGGAGGAAAGTGCGCATAGTGACTGTTGTATTCAATCCCGAGGCAATTTCTGTGTTTCAATCAACACTTTGAAGGTCCACAGATTGCAGAATGCCTCCAGATGTGCATCGGAAACTACTACTCGTCTTCCTGGGGATGATCAAAGCGAAGACTGTCTGATTATTACCCCCATGAAGGAAAGTGCGCATGTGGACTGTTGTATTCAATCCCGATGCAATTTCTGTGTTTCATCATCACTCTGATAGTCCACAGATTGCAGAATGCCTCCAGATGTGCTTCGGAAACTACTACTGGTCTTCCAGGGAACGATCAAAGCGTGGACTGTTTGAGACATTACTTTTATGGAGGAAATTGCGCATGGTGACCGTTGTATTCAATCCCGATGCAATTTCTGTGTTTCATCAACACTCGGATAGTCCACTGATTACAGAATGCCACGAGATGTGCATCGGAAACTACTACTGGTCTTCCAGGGAACGATCAAAGCGTAGACTGTTTCAGACATTACTCCCATGGTGGGAAGTGTGCATGTGGTCTTTGTATTCAATCCCGATGTAATTTCTGTGTTTCATCAACACTCTGATAGTCCACAGATTACAGAATGCCACCAGATGTGCATCGGAAACTACTACTGGTCTTCCAGGAAACGATCAAATCGTAGACTGTTAGAGACATACCTCCCGTGGAGGAGAGTGCGCATGATGACTGTTGTATTCAATCCCGATCCAATTTCTGTGTTTCATCAACACTCTCATAGTCCACAGCTTACAGAATGCCACCAGATGTGCATCGGAAACTACTACTGGTCTTCCAGGGAACGTTCAAAGCGTAGACTGTATGAGAATTACTCCCATGGAGGAAAGTGCGCGTAGTGACTGTTGTATTCAATCCCGATGCAATTTCTGTGTTTCATCAACACTCTGATAGTCCACAGATTACAGTATGCCACCAGATGTGCATCGGAAATTACTACTGGTCTTCCAGGGAACGATCAAAGCGTAGACTGTTTGAGAATTACTCCCATGGAGGAAAGTGCGCATGGTGACTGTTGTACTCAATCCCGATGCAATTTCTGTGTTTCATCAACACTATGATAGTCCACAGATTACAAAATGCCTCCAGATGTGCATCGGAAACTACTACTGGTCTTCCAGGGAACGATCAAAGCGTAAACTCTTGAGACATTACTCCCATTGAGGAAGGTGTGCATGATGACTGTTGTATTCAATCACGATGCAGTTTCTGTGTTTCATCAACACTCTGATAGTCCACAGATTACAGAATGCCTCCAGATGTGTATCGGAAACTACTACTGGTCTTCCAGGACACGATCATAACGTAGACTGCTTGAGACATTACTCGCATGGAGGAAAGTGCGCATGGTGACTGTTTTATTCAATCCCGATGCCATTTCTGTGTTTCATCAACACTCAGTTAGTCCACAGATTACAGAATGCCACCAGATGTGCATCGGAACATACTTCTGGTCTTCCAGGGAACGATGAAAGCGTAGACTGTTTGAGACACTACTCCCATGGAGGAAAGTGCGCATGGTGACTGTTGTATTCAATCCCGATGCAATTTCTGTGTTTCATCAACACTCTGATAGTCCACAGATTACAAATTGCCTCCAGATGTGCATCGGAAACTACTACTGGTCTTCCAGGGAAAGATCAAAGCGTAAACTCTTTGAGACATTACTCCCATTGAGGAAGGTGTGCATGGTGAGTGTTGTATTCAATCCCGATGCAATTTCTGTGTTTCATCAACACTCAGATACTCCACAGGTTACAGAATGCCTCCAGATGAGCATCGGAAACTACTATTGGTCTTCCAGGGAACGATCAGATCTTAGACTGATTGAGACATTTCACCCATGGCGGAAAGTGCGCTTGGTGACTGTTGTATTCAATCCCGATGCAAATTTTGTGTTTCATCAACACTCTGATAGTATGCAGGTTACAGAATGCCTCCAGATGTGGATCGGTAACTACTACTGGTCTTCCTGGGAACGATCAAAGCGTAGACTGTTTGAGACATTACTCCCATGGAGGAAAGTCCTCATGGTGACTGTTGTATTCAATCCCGAGGCAATTTCTGTGTTTCAATCCATAGTTGGAAGGTCCACAGATTACAGAATGCCTCCAGATGTGCATGGGAAACTACTACTGGTCTTCCAGGGAACGATCAAAGCGTAGACTGTTTGAGACATTACTCCCATTGAGGAAGGTGTGCATGGTGACTGTTGTATTCAATCCCGATGCAATTTCTGTGTTTCATCAACACTCAGATACTCCACAGATTACAGAATGCCTCCAGATGTGCATCGGAAAGTACTAGTGGTCTTCCAGGGAACGATCAAAGCTTAGACTGTTTGAGACATTACTCCCATGGAGGAAAGTGCGCATGGTGACTGTTGTATTCAATCCCGATGCAATTTCTGTTTTTCATCAACACTTTTAAGGTCCACAGATTACAGAATGCCTCCAGACGTGCATCGGAATCTACTACTGGTCTTCCAGGGAACGATCAAAGCGTAGACTGTTTCAGACATTACTCTCATATAGGAAAGTGCGCATGGTGACTGTTGTATTCAATCCTGATGCAATTTCTGTGTTTCATTAACACTCTGATAGTCCACAGATTACAGTATGCCACCAGATGTGCATCGGAAACTACTACTGGTCTTCCAGGGAACGATCAAAGCGTAGACTGTTTGAGAATTACTCCCATGGAGGAAAGTGTGCATGGTTACTGTTGTACTCAATCCCGATGCAATTTCTGTGTTTCATCAACACTCTGATAGTCCACAGATTACAGAATGCCTCCAGATATGCATCGGAAACTACTACTGGTCTTCCAGGATACGATCATAGCGTAGACTGCTTGAGACATTACTCGCATGGAGGAAAGTGCGCATGGTGACTGTTTTACTCAATCCCGATGCAATTTCAGTGTTTCATCAACACTCAGTTAGTCCACAGATTACAGAATGCCCCCAGATGTGCATCGGAACATACTTCTGGTCTTCCAGGGAACGATGAAAGCGTAGACTGTTTGAGACACTACTCCCATGGAGGAAAGTGCGCATGGTGACTGTTGTATTCAATCCCGATGCAATTTCTGTGTTTCATCAACACTCTGATAGTCCACAGATTACAAAATGCCTCCAGATGTGCATCGGAAACTACTACTGGTCTTCCAGGGAAAGATCAAAGCGTAAACTCTTTGAGACATCACTCCCATTGAGGAAGGTGTGCGTGGTGAGTGTTGTATTCAATCCCGATGCAATTTCTGTGTTTCATCAACACTCAGATACTCCTCAGATTACAGAATGCCTCCAGATAAGCATCGGAAACTACTATTGGTCTTCCAGGGAACGATCAGATCTTAGACTGATTGAGACATTTCACCCATGGCGGAAAGTGCGCTTGGTGACTGTTGTATTCAATCCCGATGCAATTTCTGTGTTTCATCAACACTCTGATAGTATACAGGTTACAGAATGCCTCCAGATGTGGATCGGTAACTACTACTGGTCTTCCTGGGAACGATCAAAGCGTAGACTGTTTGAGACATTACTCCCATGGAGGAAAGTGCTCATGGTGACTGTTGTATTCAACCCCCGAGGCAATTTCTGTGTTTCAATCCATAGTTGGAAGGTCCACAGATTACAGAATGCCTCCAGACGTGCATCGGAAACTACTACTGGTCTTCCAGGGAACGATCAAAGCGTAGACTGTTTCAGACATTACTCCCATGGAGGAAAGTGCGCATGGTGACTGTTGTATTCAATCCTGATGCAATTTCTGTCTTTCATCAACACTCTGATAGTCCACAGATTACAGTATGCCACCAGATGTGCATCGGAAACTACTACTGGTCTTCCAGGGAACGATCAAAGCGTAGACTGTTTGAGAATTACTCCCATGGAGGAAAGTGCGCATGGTGACTGTTGTACTCAATCCCGATGCAATTTCTGTGTTTCATAAACACTCAGATACTACACAGATTACAGAATGCCTCCAGATGAGCATCGGAAACTACTATTGGTCTTCAATGGAACGATCAGATCTTAGACTGATTGAGACATTTCTCCCATGGCGGAAAGTGCGCATGGTGACTGTTGTATTCAATCCCGATGCAATTTCTGTGTTTCATCAACACTCTCTTAGTATACAGGTTACAGATTGCCTCCAGATGTGGATCGGTAACTACTACTGGTCTTCCTGGGAACGATCAAAGCGTAGACTGTTTGAGACATTACTCCCATGGAGTAAAGTGCGAATGGTGACTGTTGTATTCAATCCCGAGGCAATTTCTGTGTTTCAGTCCATAGTTGGAAGGTCCACAGATTACAGAATGCCTCCAGATGTGCATGGGAAACTACTACTGGTCTTCCAGGGAACGATCAAAGCATAGACTGTTTGAGACATTACTCCCATTGAGGAAGGTGTGCATGGTGACTGTTGTATTCAATCCTGATGAAATTTCTGTGTTTCATCAACACTCAGATACTCCACAGAATACAGAATGCCTCCAGATGTGCATCGGAAAGTACTAGTGGTCTTCCAGGGAACGATCAAAGCTTAGACTGTTTGAGACATTACTCCCATGGAGGAAAGTGCGCGTGGTGACTGTTGTATTCAATCCCGATAATTTTTCTGTGTTTCATCAACATTCTGATAGTCCAAAGATTACAGAATGCCTCCAGATGTGCATCGGAAGCTACTACTGGTCTTCCAGGGAACAATCAAAGCGTAGACTGTTTCAGACATTATTCCCATGGAGAAAAGTGCGCATGGTGACTGTTGTATTCAATCCCGATGCAATTTCTGTTTTTCATCAACACTTTTAAGGTCCACAGATTACAGAATGCCTCCAGACGTGCATCGGAAACTACTACTGGTCGTCCAGAGAACGATCAAATCGTAGACTGTTTCAGACATTACTCCCATGGAGGAAAGTGCGCATGGTGACTGTTGTATTGAATCCCGATGCCACTTCTGTGTTTCATCAACACTCTCATAGTCCACAGGTTACAGAATGCCTCCAGATGTGCATCGGAAACTACTACTAGTTTTCAAGGGAACGATCAAAGCGTAGACTGTTTGAGACATTTCTTCCATGGAGGAAAGTGCGCATGGTGATTGTTGTATTCAATCCCGACGCTATTTCTGTGTTTCATCAACACTCAGATAGTCCACAGATTACAGAATGCCTCCAGATGTGCATCGGAAACTACTACTGGTCTTCCAGGGTATGATCAAAGCGTAGACTGTTAGAGACATTACTCCCATGGAGGAAAGTGCGTACGATGACTGATGTATATAATCCGGATGCAATTTCTGTGTTTCAATCCACACTTTGAAGGTCCACAGATTACAGAATGCCTCCAGATGTGCATCGGAAACTACTACTGGTCTTCCAGGGAACGATCAAAGCGTAGACTGTTTGAGACATTACTCCCATGGAGGAAAGTGCACATAGTGAGTGTTGTATTCAATCCCGATGCAATTTCTGTGTTTTGATACACACTTTGAAGGTCCACAGATTACAGAATGCCTCCAGACGTGCATCGGAAACTACTACTGGTCTTCCACGGAACGATAAAAGCGTAGACTGTATGAGAATTACCCCCATGGAGGAAAGAGCGCATGGTGACTGTTGTATTCAATCCCGATGCAATTTCTGTGTTTCATCAACACTCTGATAGTCCACAGATTACAAAATGCCTCCAGATGTGCATCGGAACATACTTCTGGTCTTCCAGCGAACGATCAAAGCGTAAACTATTTGAGACATTACTCCCATGGAGGAAGTTGCGCATGGTGACTGTTGTATTCAATCCTGTTCCATATTCTGTGTTTCATCAACACTCAGATACTCCACAGATTACAGAATGTCAACAGATGTGCATCGGAAACTAACGTTGGTCTTCCAGGGAACGATCAAAGCGTAGACTGTTTTAGACATTACTCCCATGGAGGAAAGTGCGCATGGTGCCTGTTGTATTCAATCCCGATGCAATTTCTGTGTTTCATCAACACTCAGTTAGTCCACAGATTACAGAATGCCCCCAGATGTGCATCGGAAACTACTACTGGTCTTCCAGGGAAAGATCAAAGCGTAAACTCATTGAGACATTACTCCCATTGAGGAAGGTGTGCATGGAGAGTGTTGTATTCAATCCCGATGCAAATTCTGTGTTTCATCAACACTCAGATACTCTACAGATTACAGAATGCATCCAGATAATCATCGGAAACTACTATTGGTCTTCCAGGGAACGATCAGATCTTAGACTGATTGAGACATTTCACCCATGGCGGAAAGTGCGCTTGGTGACTGTTGTATTCAATCCCGATGCAATTTCTGTGTTTCATCAACACTCTGATAGTATACAGGTTATAGAATGCCTCCAGATGTGGATCGGTAACTACTACTGGTCTTCCTGGGAACGATCAAAGCGTAGACTGTTTGAGACATTACTCCCATGGAGGAAAGTGCTCATGGTGACTGTTGTATTCAATCCCGAGGCAATTTCTGTGTTTCAATCCATAGTTAGAAGGTCCACAGATTACAGAATGCCTCCAGACGTGCAACGGAAACTACTACTGGTCTTCCAGGGAACGATCAAAGCGTAGACTGTTTCAGACATTACTCCCATGGAGGAAAGTGCGCATGGTGACTGTTGTATTCACTCCCGATGCAATTTCTGTTTTTCATCAACACTTTTAAGGTCCACAGATTACAGAATGCCTCCAGACGTGCATCGGAAACTACTACTGGTCGTCCAGAGAACGATCAAAGCGTAGACTGTTTCAGACATTACTCCCATGGAGGAAAGTGCACATGGTGACTGTTGTATTCAATCCCGATGCAATTCCTGTGGTTCATCAACACTCCTCTGATAGTCCACAGATTATAGAATGCCTCCAGACGTGCTTCGGAAATTACTACTGGTCTTCCAGGGAACGATCAAAGCGTAGACCATTTGAGACATTACTTTTATGGAGGAAAGTGCGCATGGTGACTGTTGTATTCAGTCCCGATGCAATTTATGTGTTTCATCAACACTCAGATAGTCCACAGATTACAGATTGTCTCAAGATGTGCATCGGAAACTACTACTGGTCTTCCTAGGTACGATCAAAGCTTAGACTGTTTCAGACATTACTCCCATGGAGGAAAGTGCGCATGGTGACTATTGTATTCAATCCCGATGCAATTTATGTGTTTCATCAACAGTCTGATAGTCCACAGATTACAGAATGCCTCCAGATGTGCATCGGAAACTACTACGGGTCTTCCAGGGAACGATCAAAGCTTAGCCTGTATGAGAATTACTCACATGGAGGAAAGTGCACATGGTGACTGTTTTACTCAATCCCGATGAATTTTCTGTGTTTCATCACCACTCTGATAGTCCACAGATTACAGAATGCCTCCAGATGTGCATCGGAAACTACTACTGGTCTTCCTGGGAACGACCAAAGTGTAGACTGTCTGAGACAATACTCCCATGGGGGAAAGTGCGCATGGTGACTGTTGTATTGAATCCCGATGCCATTTCTGTGTTTCATCAACACTCTCATAGTCAACAGGTTACAGAATGCCTCCAGATGTGCATCGGAAACTACTACTAGTTTTCAAGGGAACGATCAAAGCGTAGACTGTTTGAGACATTACTTCCATGGAGGAAAGTGCGCATGGTGATTGTTGTATTCAATCCCGACGCTATTTCTGTGTTTCATCAACACTCAGATAGTCCACAGATTACAGAATGCCTCCAGATGTGCATCGGAAACTACTACTGGTCTTCCAGGGAATGATCAAAGCGTAGACTGTTAGAGACATTACTCCCATGGAGGAAAGTGCGTACGGTGACTGTTGTATTTAATCCGGATGCAATTTCTGTGTTTCAATCCACACTTTGAAGGTCCACAGATTACAGAATGCCTCCAGATGTGCATCGGAAACTACTACTGGTCTTCCAGGGAACGATCAAAGCGTAGACTGTTTGAGACATTACTCCCATGGAGGAAAGTGCACATAGTGAGTGTTGTATTCAATCCCGATGCAATTTCTGTGTTTTGATACACACTTTGAAGGTCCACAGATTACAGAATGCCTCCAGACGTGCATCGGAAACTACTACTGGTCTTCCACGGGACGATAAAAGCGTAGACTGTTTGAGAATTACCCCCATGGAGGAAAGTGCGCATGGTGACTGTTGTATTCAATCCCGATGCAATTTCTGTGTTTCATCAACACTCTGATAGTCCACAGATTACAAAATGCCTCCAGATGTGCATCGGAACATACTTCTGGTCTTCCAGCGAACGATCAAAGCGTAAACAATTTGAGACATTACTCCCATGGAGGAAGGTGCGCATGGTGACGGTTGTATTCAATCCTGTTCCATATTCTGTGTTTCATCAACACTCAGATACTCGACAGATTACAGAATGTCAACAGATGTGCATCGGAAACTAACGTTGGTCTTCCAGGGAACGATCAAAGCGTAGACTGTTTTAGACATTACTCCCATGGAGGAAAGTGCGCATGGTGCCTGTTGTATTCAATCCCGATGCAATTTCTGTGTTTCATCAACACTCAGTTAGTCCACAGATTACAGAATGCCCCCAGATGTGCATCGGAACATACTTCTGGTCTTCCAGGGAACGATGAAAGCGTCGATTGTTTGAGACACTACTCCCATGGAGGAAAGTGCGCATGGTGACTGTTGTATTCAATCCCGATGCAATTTCTGTGTTTCATCAACACTCTGATAGTCCACAGATTACAAAATGCCTCCAGATGTGCATCGGAAACTACTACTGGTCTTCCAGGGAAAGATCAAAGCGTAAACTCTTTGAGACATTACTCCCATTGAGGAAGGTGTGCATGGAGAGTGTTGTATTCAATCCCGATGCAATTTCTGTGTTTCATCAACACTCAGATACTCCACAGATTACAGAATGCCTCCAGATAATCATCGGAAACTACTATTGGTCTTCCAGGGAACGATCAGATCTTAGACTGATTGAGACATATCACCCATGGCGGAAAGTGCGCTTGGTGACTGTTGTATTCAATCCCGATGCAATTTCTGTGTTTCATCAACACTCTGATAGTATACATGTTACAGAATGCCTCCAGATGTGGATCGGTAACTACTACTGGTCTTCCTGGGAACGATCAAAGCGTAGACTGTTTGAGACATTACTCCCATGGAGGAAAGTGCTCATGGTGACTGTTGTATTCAATCCCGAGGCTATTTCTGTGTTTCAATCCATAGTTGGAAGGTCCACAGGTTACAGAATGCCTCCAGACGTGCATCGGAAACTACTACTGGTCTTCCAGGGAACGATCAAAGCGTAGACTGTTTCAGACATTACTCCCATGGAGGAAAGTGCGCATGGTGACTGTTGTATTCAATCCTGATGCAATTTCTGTGTTTCATCAACACTCTGATAGTCCACAGATTACAGTATGCCACCAGATGTGCATCGGGAACTACTACTGGTCTTCCAGGGAACGATCAAAGCGTAGACTGTTTGAGAATTACTCCCATGGAGGAAAGTGCGCATGGTGACTGTTGTACTCAATCCCGATGCAATTTCTGTGTTTCATAAACACTCAGATACTACACAGATTACAGAATGCCTCCAGATGAGCATCGGAAACTACTATTGAACTTCAATGGAACGATCAGATCTTAGACTGATTGAGACATTTCTCCCATGGCGGAAAGTGCGCATGGTGACTGTTGTATTCAATCCCGATGCAATTTCTGTGTTCCATCAACACTCTGTTAGTATACAGGTTACAGAATGCCTCCAGATGTGGATCGGTAACTACTACTGGTCTTCCTGGGAACGATTAAAGCGTAGACTGTTTGAGACATTACTCCCATGGAGTAAAGTGCGCATGGTGACTGTTGTATTCAATCAGGATTCAATTTCTGTGTTTCATCAAAACTCTGATAGTCCACGGATTACAGAATGCCTCCAGATGTGCATCGGAAACTACTACTGGTCTTCCAGGGAACGATCAAATCGTAAACTCCTTGAGATATAACTCCCTTGGAGGAAAGTGCGCATGGTGACTGTTGTATTCAATCCCGAGGCAATTTCTGTGTTTCAATCCATAGTTGGAAGGTCCACAGATTACAGAATGCCACCAGATGTGCATGGGAAACTACTACTGGTCTTCCAGGGAACGATCAAAGCGTAGACTGTTTGAGACATTACTCCCATTGAGGAAGGTGTGCATGGTGACTGTTGTATTCAATCCTGATGCAATTTCTGTGTTTCATCAACACTCAGATACTCCACAGATTACAGAATGCCTCCAGATGTGCATCGGAAAGTACTAGTGGTCTTCCAGGGAACGATCAAAGCGTAGACTGTTTGAGACATTACTCCCATGGAGAAAAGTGCGCATGGTGACTGTTGTATTCAATCCCGATGCAATTTCTGTGGTTCATCAACACTCCTCTGATAGTCCACAGATTATAGAATGCCTCCAGACGTGCTTCGGAAACTACTACTGGTCTTCCAGGGAAAGATCAAAGCGTAGACCATTTGAGACATTACTTTTATGGAGGAAAGTGCGCATGGTGACTGTTGTATTCAGTCCCGATGCAATTTCTGTGTTTCATCAAAACTCTGATAGGCCACAGATTACAGAATACCTCCAGATGTGCATCGAAAACTACTACTGGCCTTCAAGGGAAAGACCAAAGCGTAGAATGTTTGAGACATTTTTCCCATGAAGGAAAGTGCGCATGGTGACTGTTGTATTCAATCCCGATATAATTTCTGTGTTTCATCAACACTCAGATAGTCCACAGATTACAGATTGTCTCAAGATGTGCATCGGAAACTACTACTGGTCTTCCTAGGTACGATCAAAGCTTAGACTGTTTCAGACATTACTCCCATGGAGGAAAGTGCGCATGGTGACTATTGTATTCAATCCCGATGCAATTTATGTGTTTCATCAACAGTCTGATAGTCCACAGATTACAGAATGCCTCCAGATGTGCATCGGAACCTACTACGGGTCATCCAGGGAACGATCAAAGCTTAGCCTGTATGAGAATTACTCACATGGAGGAAAGTGCAAATGGTGACTGTTTTACTCAATCCCGATGCATTTTCTGTGTTTCATCACCACTCTGATAGTCCACAGATTACAGAATGCCTCCAGATGTGCATCGGAAACTACTACTGGTCTTCCTGGGAACGACCAAAGTGTAGACTGTCTGAGACAATACTCCCATGGAGGAAAGTGCGCGTGGTGACTGTTGTATTGAATCCCGATGCCATTTCTGTGTTTCATCAACACTCTCATAGTCCACAGGTTACAGAATGCCTCCAGATGTGCATAGGAAACTACTACTAGTCTTCAAGGGAACGATCAAAGCGTAGACTGTTTGAGACATTACTTCCATGGAGAAAAGTGCGCATGGTGATTGGTGTATTCAATCCCGACGCTATTTCTGTGTTTCATCAACACTCAGATAGTCCACAGATTACAGAATGCCTCCAGATGTGCATCGGAAACTACTACTGGTCTTCCAGGGAATGATCAAAGCGTGGACTGTTAGAGACATTACTCCCATGGAGGAAAGTGACCATAGTGAGTGTTGTATTCAATGCCGATGCAATTTCTGTGTTTCATCAACACTCTGATAGTCCAGAGATTACAGAATGCCTCCAGATGTGCATCGGAAACTACTACTGGTCTTCCAGGGAACGATCAAAGCGTCGACTGTTAGAGACATTTCTCCCATGGTTGAAAGTGCACGTGGTGACTGTTGTATTCAATCCCGATGCAACTTCTGTCTTTCATCAACTCTCTGATAGTCCACAGATTACAGATTGTCTCCAGATGAGCATCGTAAACTACTACTGGTCTTCCAGGGAACGATCAAAACGTAGACTGTTTGAGACATTACTCCCATAAAGGAAAGTGCGCATGAAGACTGTTGTATTCAATCCCGATGCAATTTCTGTGTTTCTTCGACACTCTGATAGTCCACGGATTACAGAATGCCTCCAGATGTGCATCGGAAACTACTACTGGTCTTCCAGGGAACGATCAATGCGTAGCCTGTATTAGAATTACTCACATGGAGGAAAGTGCACATGGTGACTGTTTTACTCAATCCCGATGCATTTTCTGAGTTTCATCAACACTCTGATAGTCCACAGATTACAGAATGCCTCCAGATGTGCATCGGAAACTACTTCTGGTCTTCCACGGAACGATAAAAGCGTAGACTGTTTGAGAATTACCCCCATGGAGGAAAGTGCGCATGGTGACTGTTGTATTCAATCCCGATGCTATTTCTGTGTTTCATCAACACTCTGATAGTCCACAGATTACAAAATGCCTCCAGATGTGCATCGGAACATACTTCTGGTCTTCCAGCGAACGATCAAAGCGTAAACTATTTGAGACATTACTCTTATGGAGGAAGGTGCGCATGGTGACTGTTGTATTCAATCCTGTTCCATATTCTGTGTTTCATCAACACTCAGATACTCCACAGATTACAGAATATCTCCAGATGTGCATCGGAAACTAACGTTGGTCTTCCAGGGAACGATCAAAGCGTAGACTGTTTGAGACATTACTCCCATGGAGGAGAGTGCTCATGGTGCCTGTTGTATTGAATCCCGATGCAATATCTGTGTTTCATTAACAGTCTGATGGTCCACAGACTACAGAATGCCTCCAGATGTGCATCGTACACTACTACTGGTCTTCCACGGAACGATAAAAGCGTAGACTGTTTGAGAATTACCCCCATGTAGGAAAGTGCGCATGGTGACGGTTGTATTCAATCCCGATGCAATTTCTGTGTTTCATAAACACTCTGATACTCCACGGTTTACAGAATACCTCCAGATGTGCATCGGAAACTACTACTGGTCTTCCAGGGAACGATCAAAGCGTAGACTGTTAGAGACATTTCTCCCATGGTGGAAAGTGCGCGTGGTGACTGTTGTATTCAATCCCGATGCAATTTCTGTGTTTCATCAACACTCTGATAGTCCACAGATTACAGATTGTCTCCTGATGTGCATCGTAAACTACTACTGGTCTTCCAGGGAACGATCAAAACGTAGACTGTTTGAGACATTACTCCCATGGAGGAAAGTGCGCATGGTGACTGTTGTATTTAATCCCGATGCAATTTCTGTGTTTCATCAACACTCTGATAGGCCACAGATTACAGAATACCTCCAGATGTGCATCGGAAACTACTACTGGCCTTCAAGGGAACGATCAAAGCGTAGAATGTTTGAGACATTTTTCCCATGAAAGAAAGTGCGCATGGTGACTGTTGTATTCAATCACGATGTAATTTTTATGTTTGATCAACACTCAGATAGTCCACAGATTACAGAAGGCCTCCAGATGTGCAGTTGAAACTACTACTGGTCTTCCACTGAACGATCAAAGCGTAGACTGTTTGAGACATTACTCCTATGGGGGGAACTGCGCATGGAGAATGTTGTATTCAATCCCGATGCATTTTCTGTGTTTCATCAACACTCTGATAGTCCACAGATTACAGAATGCCTCCAGATGTGCATCGGAAACTACTACTGGTCTTCCAGGGAACGATCAAAACGTAGACTGTTTGAGACATTACTCCCATGGAGAAAAGTGCGCATGAAGACTGTTGTATTCAATCCCGATGCAATTTCTGTGTTTCATCAACACTCTGATAGTCCACGGATTACAGAATGCCTCCAGATGTGCATCGTAAACTACTACTGGTCTTCCAGGGAACGATCAAAACGTAGACTGTTTGAGACATTACTCCCATAAAGGAAAGTGCGCATGAAGACTGTTGTATTCAATCCCGATGCAATTTCTGTGTTTCTTCGACACTCTGATAGTCCACGGATTACAGAATGCCTCCAGATGTGCATCGGAAACTACTACTGGTCTTCCAGGGAACGATCAATGCGTAGCCTGTATTAGAATTACTCACATGGAGGAAAGTGCACATGGTGACTGTTTTACTCAATCCCGATGCATTTTCTGAGTTTCATCAACACTCTGATAGTCCACAGATTACAGAATGCCTCCAGATGTGCATCGGAAACTACTTCTGGTCTTCCACGGAACGATAAAAGCGTAGACTGTTTGAGAATTACCCCCATGGAGGAAAGTGCGCATGGTGACTGTTGTATTCAATCCCGATGCTATTTCTGTGTTTCATCAACACTCTGATAGTCCACAGATTACAAAATGCCTCCAGATGTGCATCGGAACATACTTCTGGTCTTCCAGCGAACGATCAAAGCGTAAACTATTTGAGACATTACTCCCATGGAAGAAGGTGCGCATGGTGACTGTTGTATTCAATCCTGTTCCATATTCTGTGTTTCATCAACACTCTGATACTCCACAGATTACAGAATGTCTCCTGATGTGCATCGGAAACTAACGTTGGTCTTCCAGGGAACGATCAAAGCGTAGACTGTTTGAGACATTACTCCCATGGAGGAAAGTGCGCATGGTGCCTGTTGTATTCAATCCCGATGCAATATCTGTGTTTCATCAACAGTCTGATGGTCCACAGACTACAGAATGCCTCCAGATGTGCATTGTAAACTACTACTGGTCTTCCACGGAACGATAAAAGCGTAGACTGTTTGAGAATTACCCCCATGGAGGAAAGTGCGCATGGTGACTGTTGTATTCAATCCCGATGCAATTTCTGTGTTTCATCAACACTCTGATACTCCACAGATTACAGAATACCTCCAGATGTGCATCGGATACTACTACTGGCCTTCCAGGGAACGATCAAAGCGTAGACTGTTAGAGACATTTCTCCCATGGTGGAAAGTGCGCGTGGTGACTGTTGTATTCAATCCCGATGCAATTTCTGTGTTTCATCAACACTCTGATAGTCCACAGATAACAGATTGTCTCCAGATGTGCATCGTAAACTACTACTGGTCTTCCAGGGAACGATCAGGCCTTAGACTGATTGAGACATTTCTGCCATGGCGGAAAGTGCGCATGGTGACTGTTGTATTCAATCCCGATGCAATTTCTGTGTTTCATCAACACTCTGATAGGCCACAGATTACAGAATACATCCAGATGTGCATCGGAAACTACTACTGGCCTTCAAGGGAACGATCAAAGCGTAGAATGTTTGAAACATTTTTCCCATGAAAGAAAGTGCGCATGGTGACTGTTGTATTCAATCCCGATGTAATTTTTTTGTTTGATCAACACTCAGATAGTCCACAGATTACAGAATGCCTCCAGATGTGCATTAGAAACTGCTACTGGTCTTCCAGGGAATTATCGAAGCGTAGCCTGTTAGAGACATTACTTCCATGGAGGAAAAAGTGCATGGTGACGGCTTTATTCAATCCCGATGCAATTTCTGTGTTTCATCAACAGTGTGATAGTCCACAGACTACAGAATGCCTCCAGATGTGCATCGTAAACTACTACTGGTCTTCCAGGGAACGATCAAAACGTAGACTGTTTGAGACATTACCACCATGTAGGAAAGATCGCATGGTGATTGTTGTATTCAATCCCGATGCAATTTCTGTGTTTCATCAACACTCTGACAGTCCACAGATTTCAGAATGCCTCCAGACTTGCTTCGGAAACTACTACTGGTCTTCCAGAGAACGATCAAAGAGTAGACTGTTTGAGACATTACTCCCATGGAGGAAAATACGCATGGTGACTATTGTATTCAGTCCTGATGCAATTTCTGTGTTTCATCAACACTCTGTTAGTCCACAGATTACTGAATGCCTCCAGATGTGCATCGGAAACTACTACTGGCCTTCCAGGGAACGATCAAAGCGTAGAATGTTTGAGACATTTTTCCCATGGAGGAAAGTGCGCATGAAGACTGTTGTATTCAATCCCGATGCAATTTCTGTGTTTCATCAACACTCTGATAGTCCACAGATAACAGATTGTCTCCAGATGTGCATCGTAAACTACTACTGGTCTTCCAGGGAACGATCAGGCATTAGACTGATTGAGACATTTCTGCCATGGCGGAAAGTGCGCATGGTGACTGTTGTATTCAATCCCGATGCAATTTCTGTGTTTCATCAACACTCTGTTAGTATACAGGTTACAGAATGCCTCCAGATGTGGATCGGTAACTACTACTGGTCTTCCTGGGAACGATCAAAGCGTAGACTGTTTGAGACATTACTCCCATGGAGTAAAGTGCGCATGGTGACTGTTGTATTCAATCCCGAGGCAATTTCTGTGTTTCAATCGATAGTTGGAAGGGCCACAGATTACAGAATGCCTCCAGATGTGCATGGGAAACTACTACTGGTCTTCCAGGGAACGATCAAAGCGTAGATTGTTTGAGACATTACTCCCATTGAGGAAGGTGTGCATGGTGACTGTTGTATTCAATCCCGATGCAATTTCTGTGTTTCATCAGCACTCAGATACTCCACAGATTCCAGAATGCCTCCAGATGTGCATCGGAAACTACTACTGGTCTTCCAGGGAACGATCAAAGCGTAGACTGTTAGAGACATTTCTCCCATGGTGGAAAGTGCGCGTGGTGACTGTTGTATTCAATCCCGATGCAATTTCTGTGTTTCATCAACACTCTGATAGTCCACAGATTACAGATTGTCTCCAGATGTGCATCGTAAACTACTACTGGTCTTCCAGGGAACGATCAGATCTTAGACTGATTGAGACATTTCTCCAATGGCGGAAAGTGCCCATGGTGACTGTTGTATTCAATCCCGATGCAATTTCTGTGTTTCATCAACACTCTGATAGTCCACAGATTACAGATTGTCTCCAGATGTGCATCGTAAACTACTACTGGTCTTCCAGGGAACGATCAAAACGTAGACTGTTTGAGACATTACTCCCATGGAGGAAAGTGCGCATGAAGACTGTTGTATTCAATCCCGATGCAATTTCTGTGTTTCATCAACACTCTGATAGTCCACGGATTGCAGAATGCCTCCAGATGTGCATCGTAAACTACTAATGGTCTTCCAGGGAACGATCAAAACGTAGACTGTTTGAGACATTACTCCCATAAAGGAAAGTGCGCATGAAGACTGTTCTATTCAATCCCGATGCAATTTCTGTGTTTCTTCGACACTCTGATAGTCCACGGATTACAGAATGCCTCCAGATGTGCATCGGAAACTACTACTGGTCTTCCAGGGAACGATCAATGCGTAGCCTGTATTAGAATTACTCACATGGAGGAAAGTGCACATGGTGACTGTTTTACTCAATCCCGATGCATTTTCTGAGTTTCATCAACACTCTGATAGTCCACAGATTACAGAATGCCTCCAGATGTGCATCGGAAACTACTTCTGGTCTTCCACGGAACGATAAAAGCGTAGACTGTTTGAGAATTACCCCCATGGAGGAAAGTGCGCATGGTGACTGTTGTATTCAATCCCGATGCTATTTCTGTGTTTCATCAACACTCTGATAGTCCACAGATTACAAAATGCCTCCAGATGTGCATCGGAACATACTTCTGGTCTTCCAGCGAACGATCAAAGCGTAAACTATTCGAGACATTACTCCCATGGAGGAAGATGCGCATGGTGACTGTTGTATTCATTCCTGTTCCATATTCTGTGTTTCAACAACACTCAGATACTCCACAGATTACAGAATGTCTCCAGATGTGCATCGGAAACTAACGTTGGTCTTCCAGGGAACGATCAAAGCGTAGACTGTTTGAGACATTACTCCCATGGAGGAAAGTGCGCATGGTGCCTGTTGAATTCAATCCCGATGCAATATCTGTGTTTCATCAACTGTCTGATGGTCCACAGACTACAGAATGCCTCCAGATGTGCATCGTAAACTACTACTGGTCTTCCACGGAACGATAAAAGCGTAGACTGTTTGAGAATTACCCCCATGGAGGAAAGTGCGTATGGTGACTGTTGTATTCAATCCCGATGCAATTTCTGTGTTTCATCAACACTCTGATACTCCACAGATTACTGAATACCTCCAGATGTGCATCGGAAACTACTACTGGTCTTCCAGGGAACGATCAAAGTGTAGACTGTTAGAGACATTTCTCCCATGGTGGAAAGTGCGCGTGGTGACTGTTGTATTCAATCCCGTTGCAATTTCTGTGTTTCATCAACACTCTGATAGTCCACAGATTACAGATTGTCTCCTGATGTGCATCGTAAACTACTACTGGTCTTCCGGGGAACGATCAAAACGTAGACTGTTTGAGACATTACTCCCATGGAGGAAAGTGCGCATGGTGACTGTTGTATTCAATCCCGATGCAATTTCTGTGTTTCATCAACACTCTGATAGGCCACAGATTACAGAATACCTCCAGATGTACATCGGAAACTACTACTGGCCTTCAAGGGAACGATCAAAGCGTAGAATGTTTGAGACATTTTTCCCATGAAAGAAAGTGTGCATGGTGACTGTTGTATTTAATCCCGATGTAATTTTTTTGTTTGATCAACACTCAGATAGTCCACAGATTACAGAATCCCTCCAGATCTGCATTAGAAACTGCTACTGGTCTTCCAGGGAATTATCAAAGCGTAGACTGTTAGAGACATTACTTCCATGGAGGAAAGTGCGCATGGTGACGGCTTTATTCAATCCCGATGCAATTTCTGTGTTTCATCAACACTCTGATAGTCCACAGATTACAGAATGCCTCCAGATGTGCATCGGAAACTACTACTGGTCTTCCAGGGAACGATCAAAGCGTAGACTGTTATAGACATTTCTCCCATGGTGGAAAGTGCGCGTGGTGACTGTTGTATTCAATCCCGATGCAATTTCTGTGTTTCATCAACACTCTGATAGTCCACAGATTACAGATTGTCTCCAGATGTGCATCGTAAACTACTACTGGTCTTCCAGGGAACGATCAAAACGTAGACTGTTTGAGACATTACTCCCATGGAGGAAAGTGCGCATGAAGGCTGTTGTATTCAATCCCGATGCAATTTCTGTGTTTCATCAACACTCTGATAGTCCACGGATTACAGAATGCCTCCAGATGTGCATCGGAAATTACTACTGGTCTTCCAGTGAACGATCAAAGCGTAGCCTGTATTAGAATTACTCACATGGAGGAAAGTGCACATGGTGACTGTTTTACTCAATCCCGATGCATTTTCTGAGTTTCATCAACACTCTGATAGTCCACAGGTTACAGAATGATTCCAGATGTGCATCGGAAACTACTTCTGGTCTTCCAGGGAACGATCAAAGCATAGACTGTTAGAGACATTACTTCCATGGAGGAAAGTGCGCATGGTGACGGCTGTATTCAATCCCGATGCAATTGCTGTGTTTCATCATTACTCTGATAGTCCACAGATTACAGTCTGCCTCCAGATGTGCATCGGGAACTACTACTGGTCTTCCAGGGAACGATCAAAGAATAGCCTGTTTGAGACATTACTCCCATGGAGGAAAGTGCGCATGGTGCCTGTTGTATTCAATCCCGATTCAATTTCTTTGTTTCATCAACACTCTCATAGCCCACAGATTACAGAATGCCTCCAGATGTTAATCGGAAACTACTACTGGTCTTCCAGGGAACGATCAAAGCATAGACTGTTAGAGACATTACTCCCATGGAGGAAAGTGCGCATGGTGCCTGTTGTATTCAATCCCGATGCAATTTCTGTGTTTCATCAACAGTGTGATAGTCCACAGACTACAGAATGCCTCCAGATGTGCATCGTAAACTACTACTGGTCTTCCAGGGAACGATCAAAACGTAGACTGTTTGAGACATTACCACCATGTAGGAAAGATCGCATGGTGATTGTTGTATTCAATCCCGATGCAATTTCTGTGTTTCATCAACACTCTGACAGTCCGCAGATTTCAGAATGCCTCCAGACTTGCTTCGGAAACTACTACTGGTCTTCCAGAGAACGATCAAAGAGTAGACTGTTTGAGACATTACTCCCATGGAGGAAAGTGCGCATGGTGACTATTGTATTCAGTCCCGATGCAATTTCTGTGTATCATCAACACTCTGATAGTCCACAGATTACTGAATGCCTCCAGATGTGCATCGGAAACTACTACTGGCCTTCAAGGGAACGATCAAAGCGTAGAATGTTTGAGACATTTTTCCCATGAAGGAAAGTGCGCATGGTGACTGTTGTATTCAATCCCATTGTAATTTTTTTGTTTGATCAACACTCAGATAGTCCACAGATTACAGAATGCCTCTAGATGTGCATTAAAAACTGCTACTGGTCTTCCAGGGAATTATCAAAGCGTAGACTGTTAGAGACATTACTTCCATGGAGGAAAGTGTGCATGGTGACGGCTTTATTCAATCCCGATGCAATTTCTGTGTTTCATCAACACACTGATAGTCCACAGATTACAGAATGCCTCCAGATGTGCATCGGAAACTACTACTGGTCTTCCAGGGAACGATCAAAGCGTAGACTGTTAGAGACATTTCTCCCATGGGGGAAAGTGCGCGTGGTGACTGTTGTATTCAATCCCGATGCAATTTCTGTGTTTCATCAACACTCTGATAGTCCACAGATTACAGATTGTCTCCAGATGTGCATCGTAAACTACTACTGGTCTTCCAGGGAACGATCAGGTCTTAGACTGATTGAGACATTTCTGCCATGGCGGAAAGTGCGCATGGTGACTGTTGTATTCAATCCCGATGCAATTTCTGTGTTTCATCAACACTCTGTTAGTATACAGGTTACAGAATGCCTCCAGATGTGGATCGGTAACTACTACTGGTCTTCCTGGGAACGATCAAAGCGTAGACTGTTTGAGACATTACTCCCATGGAGTAAAGTGCGCATGGTGACTGTTTTATTCAATCCCGAGGCAATTTCTGTGTTTCAATCCATAGTTGGAAGGTCCACAGATTACTGAATGCCTCCAGATGTGCATGGGAAACTACTACTGGTCTTCCAGGGAACGATCAAAGCGTAGACTGTTTGAGACATTACTCCCATTGAGGAAGGTGTGCATGGTGACTGTTGTATTCAATCCCGATGCAATTTCTGTGTTTCATCAACACTCAAATACTCCACAGATTACAGATTGCCTCCAGATGTGCATCGGAAACTACTACTGGTCTTCCAGGGAACGATCAAAGCGTAGACTGTTAGAGACATTTCTCCCATGGTGGAAAGTGCGCGTGGTGACTGTTGTATTCAATCCCGATGCAATTTCTGTGTTTCATCAACACTCTGATAGTCCACAGATTACTGATTGTCTCCAGATGTGCATCGTAAACTACTACTGGTCTTCCAGGGAACGATCAAAACGTAGACTGCTTGATACATTACTCCCATAAAGGAAAGTGCGCATGAAGACTGTTGTATTCAATCCCGATGCAATTTCTGTGTTTCTTCGACACTCTGATAGTCCACGGATTACAGAATGCCTCCAGATGTGCATCGGAAACTACTACTGGTCTTCCAGGGAACGATCAAAGCGTAGCCTGTATTAGAATTACTCACATGGAGGAAAGTGCACATGGTGACTGTTTTACTCAATCCCGATGCATTTTCTGAGTTTCATCAACACTCTGATAGTCCACAGATTACAGAATGCCTCCAGATGTGCATCGGAAACTACTTCTGGTCTTCCACGGAACGATAAAAGCGTAGACTGTTTGAGAATTACCCCCATGGAGGAAAGTGCGCATGGTGACTGTTGTATTCAATCCCGATGCAATTTCTGTGTTTCATCAACACTCTGATAGTCCACAGATTACAAAATGCCTCCAGATGTGCATCGGAACATACTTCTGGTCTTCCAGCGAACGATCAAAGCGTAAACTATTTGACACATTACTCCCATAGAGGAAGGTGCGCATGGTGACTGTTGTATTCAATCCTGTTCCATTTTCTGTGTTTCATCAACACTCAGATACTCCACAGATTACAGAATGTCTCCAGATGTGCATCGGAAACTAACGTTGGTCTTCCAGGGAACGATCAAAGCGTAGACTGTTTGAGACATTACATCCATGGCGGAAAGTGCGCATGGTGCATGTTGTATTCAATCCCGATGCAATTTCTGTGTTTCATCAACAGTCTGATGGTCCACAGACTACAGAATGCCTCCAGATGTGCATCGTAAACTACTCTTGGTCTTCCACAGAACGATAAAAGCGTAGACTGTTTGAGAATTACCCCCATGGAGGAAAGTGCGCATGGTGACTGTTGTATTCAATCCCGATGCAATTTCTGTGTTTCATCAACACTCTGATAGTCCACAGATTACAGAATGCCTCCAGACTTGCTTCGGAAACTACTACTGGTCTTCCAGAGAACGATCAAAGAGTAGACTGTTTGAGACATTACTCCCATGGAGGAAAGTGCGCATGGTGACTGTTGTATTCAATCCCGATGTAATTTTTTTGTTTGATCAACACTCAGATAGTCCACAGATTACAGAATGCCTCCAGATGTGCATTAGAAACTGCTACTGGTATTCCAGGGAATTATCAAAGCGTAGACTGTTAGAGACATTACTTCCATGGAGGAAAGTGCGCATGGTGACGGCTTTATTCAATCCCCATGCAATATCTGTGTTTCATCAACACTCTGATACTCCACAGATTACAGAATGCCTCCAGATGTGCATCGGAAACTACTACTGGTCTTCCAGGGAACGATCAAAGCGTAGACTGTTAGAGACATTTCTCCCATGGTGGAAAGTGCGCGTGGTGACTGTTGTATTCAATCCCGATGCAATTTCTGTGTTTCATCAACACTCTGATAGTCCACAGATTACAGATTGTCTCCAGATGTGCATCGTAAACTACTACTGGTCTTCCAGGGAACGATCAAAACGTAGACTGTTTGAGACATTACTCCCATGGAGGAAAGTGCGCATGGTGACTGTTGTATTCAATCCCGATGCAATTTCTGTGTTTCATCAACACTCTGATAGGCCACAGATTACAGAATACCTCCAGATGTGCATCGGAAACTACTACTGGCCTTCAAGGGAACGATCAAAGCGTAGAATGTTTGAGACATTTTTCCCATGACGGAAATTGCGCATGGTGACTGTTGTATTCAATCCCGATGTAATTTCTGTGTTTCATCAACACTCTGATAGTCCACAGATTACAGAATGCCTCCAGATGTTAATCGGAAACTACTACTGGTCTTCCAGGGAACGATCAAAGCGTAGACTGTTTGAGACATTACTCCCATGGAGGAATCTGCGCATGGTGACGGCTGTATTCAGTCCCGATGCAATTTCTGTGTTTCATCAATACTCTGATAGTCCACAGATTACAGATTGCCTCCAGATGTGCATCGAAAACTACTACTGGTCTTCCAGGGAACAATCAAAGAATAGCCTGTTTGAGACATTACTCCCATGGAGCAAAGTGCGCATGGTGACTGTTTTATTCAATCCAGATGCAATTTCTGTGTTTCATCAACACTCTGATAGCCCACAGATTACAGAATGCTTCCAGATGTTAATCGGAAACTACTACTGGCCTTGAAGGGAACGATCAAAGCGTAGAATGTTTGAGACATTTTTCCCATGAAGGAAAGTGCGCATGGTGACTGTTGTATTCAATCCCGATGTAATTTTTTTGTTTGATCAACACTCAGATAGTCCACAGATTACAGAATGCCTCCAGATGTGCATTAGAAACTGCTACTGGTCTTCCAGGGAATTATCAAAGCGTAGACTGTTAGAGACATTAGTTCCATGGAGGAAAGTGTGCATGGTGACGGCTTTATTCAATCCCGATGCAATTTCTGTGTTTCATCAACACTCTGATAGTCCACAGATTACAGAATGCCTCCAGATGTGCATCGGAAACTACTACTGGTCTTCTGGGGAACGATCAAAGCGTAGACTGTTAGAGACATTTCTCCCATGGTGGAAAGTGCGCGTGGTGACTGCTGTATTCAATCCCGATGCAATTTCTGTGTTTCATCAACACTCTGATAGTTCACAGATTACAGATTGTCTCCAGATGTGCATCGTAAACTACTACTGGTCTTCCAGGGAACGATCAGATCTTAGACTGATTGAGACATTTCTCCCATGGCGGAAAGTGCGCATGGTGACTGTTGTATTCAATCCCGATGCAATTTCTGTGTTTCATCAACACTCAGATACTCCACAGATTACAGATTGCCTCCAGATGTGCATCGGAAACTACTCCTGGTCTTCCAGGGAAAGATCAAAGCGTAGACTGTTAGAGACATTTCTCCCATGGTGGAAAGTGCGCGTGGTGACTGTTGTATTCAATCCCGATGCAATTTCTGTGTTCCATCAACACTCTGATAGTCCACAGATTACAGATTGTCTCCAGATGTGCATCGTAAACTTCTACTGGTCTTCCAGGGAACGATCAAAACGTAGACTGTTTGAGACATTACTCCCATAAAAGAAAGTGCGCATGAAGACTGTTGTATTCAATCCCGATGTAATTTCTGTGTTTCTTCGACACTCTGATAGTCCATGGATTACAGAATGCCTCCAGATGTGCATCGGAAAATACTACTGGTCTTCCAGGGAACGATCAAAGCGTAGCCTGTATTAGAATTTCTCACATGGAGGAAAGTGCACATGGTGACTGTTTTACTCAATCCCGATGCATTTTCTGAGTTTCATCAACACTCTGATAGTCCACAGATTACAGAATGCCTCCAGATGTGCATCGGAAACTAACGTTGGTCTTCCAGTTAACGATCAAAGCGTAGACTGTTTGAGACATTACTCCCATGGAGGAAAGTGCGCATGGTGCCTGTTGTATTCAATCCCGATGCAATTTCTGTGTTTCATCAACAGTCTGATGGTCCACAGACTACAGAATGCCTCCAGATGTGCATCGTAAACTACTACTGGTCTTCCACGGAACGATAAAAGCGTAGACTGTTTGAGAATTACCCCCGTGGAGGAAAGTGCGCATGGTGACTGTTGTATTCAATCCCGATGCAATTTCTGTGTTTCATCAACACTCTGATAGTCCACAGATTACAGAATGCCTCCAGACTTGCTTCGGAAACTACTACTGGTCTTCCAGAGAACGATCAAAGAGTAGACTGTTTGAGACATTACTCCCATGGAGGAAAGTGCGCATGGTGACTGTTGTATTCAATCCCGATGTAATTTTTTTGTTTGATCAACACTCAGATAGTCCACAGATTACAGAATGCCTCCAGATGTGCATTAGAAACTGCTACTGGTCTTTCAGGGAATTATCAAAGCGTAGACTGTTAGAGACATTACTTCCATGGAGGAAAGTGCGCATGATGAGGGCTTTATTCAATCCCCATGCAATTTCTGTGTTTCATCAACACTCTGATAGTCCACAGTTTACAGAATGCCTCCAGATGTGCATCGGAAACTACTACTGGTCTTCCAGGGAACGATCAAAGCGTAGACTGTTAGAGACATTTCTCCCATGGTGGAAAGTGCGCGTGGTGACTGTTGTATTGAATCCCGATGCAATTTCTGTGTTTCATCAACACTCTGATAGTCCACAGATTACAGATTTTCTCCAGATGTGCATCGTAAACTACTACTGGTCTTCCAGAGAACGATCAAACGTAGACTGCTTGAGACATTACTCCCATGGAGGAAAGTGTGCATGGTGAATGTTGTATTCAATCCCGATAAAATTTCTGTGTTTCATCAACACTCTCATAGGCCACAGATTACAGAATACCTCCAGATGTGCATCGGAAACTACTACAGGCCTTCAAGGGAACGATCAAAACGTAGACTGTTTGAGACATTTCTCCCATGGTGGAAAGTGCGCATGGTGACTGTTGTATTCAATCCCGATGCAATTTCTGTGTTTCATCAACACTCTGATAGCCCACAGATTACAGAATGCCTCCAGATGTTAATCGGAAACTACTACAGGTCTTCCAGGGAACGATCAAAGCATAGACTGTTAGAGACATTACTCCCATGGAGGAAAGTGCGCATGGTGCCTGTTGTATTAAATCCCGATGCAATTTCTGTGTTTCATCAACAGTGTGATAGTCCACAGACTACAGAATGCCTCCAGATGTGCATCGTAAACTACTACTGGTCTTCCAGGGAACGATCAAAACGTAGACTGTTTGAGACATTACCACCATGGAGGAAAGAGCGCATGGTGACTGTTGTATTCAATCCCGATGCAATTTCTGTGTTTTATCAACACTCTGATAGTCCACAGATTTCAGAATGCCTCCAGACTTGCTTCGGAAACTACTACTGGTCTTCCAGAGAACGATCAAAGAGTAGACTGTTTGAGACATTACTCCCATGGAGGAAAGTGCGCATGGTGACTGTTGTATTCAGTCCCGATGCAATATCTGTGTTTCATCAACACTCTGTTAGTATACAGGTTACAGAATGCCTCCAGATGTGGATCGGTAACTACTACTGGTCTTCCTGGGAACGATCAAAGCGTAGACTGTTTGAGACATTACTCCCATGGAGTAAAGTGCGCATGGTGACTGTTGTATTCAATCCCGAGGCAATTTCTGTGTTTCAATCCATAGTTGGAAGGTCCACAGATTACAGAATGCCTCCAGATGTGCATGGGAAACTACTACTGGTCTTCCAGGGAACGATCAAAGCGTAGACTGTTTGAGACATTACTCCCATTGAGGAAGGTGTGCATGGTGACTGTTGTATTCAATCCCGATGCAATTTCTGTGTTTCATCAACACTCAGATACTCCACAGATTACAGAATGCCTCAAGATGTGCATCGGAAAGTACTACTGGTCTTCCAGGGAACAATCAAAGCGTAGACTGTTTGAGACATTTTTCCCATGAAGGAAAGTGCGCATGGTGACTGTTGTATTCAATCCCGATGTAATTTTTTTGTTTGATCAACACTCAGATAGTCCACAGATTACCGAATGCCTCCAGATGTGCATTAGAAACTGCTACTGGTCTTCCAGGGAATTATCAAAGCGTAGACTGTTAGAGACATTACTTCCATGGAGGAAGGTGTGGATGGTGACGGCTTTATTCAATCCCGATGCAATTTCTGTGTTCGATCAACACTCTGATAGTCCACAGATTACAGAATGCTTCCAGATGTGCATCGGAAACTACTACTGGTCTTCCAGGGAACGATCAAAGCGTAGACTGTTAGAGACATTTCTCCCATGGTGGAAAGTGCGCGTGGTGACTGTTGTATTCAATCCCGATGCAATTTCTGTGTTTCATCAACACTCTGATAGTCCACAGATTACAGATTGTCTCCAGATGTGCATCGTAAACTACTACTGGTCTTCCAGGGAACGATCAGATCTTAGACTGATTGAGACATTTCTCCTATGGCGGAAAGTGCGCATGGTGACTGTTGTATTCAATCCCGATGCAATTTCTGTGTTTCATCAACACTCTGTTAGTATACAGGTTACAGAATGCCTCCAGATGTGGATCGGTAACTACTACTGGTCTTCCTGGGAACGATCAAAGCGTAGACTGTTTGAGACATTACTCCCATGGAGTAAAGTGCGCATGGTGACTGTTGTATTCAATCCCGAGGCAATTTCTGTGTTTCAATCCATAGTTGGAAGGTCCACAGATTACAGAATGCCTCCAGATGTGCATGGGAAACTACTACTGGTCTTCCAGGGAACGATCAAAGCGTAGACTGTTTGAGACATTACTCCCATGGAGGAAAGTGCACATAGTGACTGTTGTATTCAATCCCGATGCAATTTCTGTGTTTCATCAACACTCAGATACTCCACAGATTACAGAATGCCTCAAGATGTGCATCGGAAAGTACTACTGGTCTTCCAGGGAACAATCAAAGCGTAGACTGTTTCAGACATTACTCCCATGGAGAAAATTGCGCATGGTGACTGTTGTATTCAATCCCGATGCAATTTCTGTTTTTCATCAACACTTTTAAGGTCCACAGATTACAGAATGCCTCCAGACGTGCATCGGAAACTACTACTGGTCTTCCAGGGAACGATCAAAGCGTAGACTGTTTCAGACATTACTCCCATATAGGAAAGTGCGCATGGTGACTGCTGTATTCAATCCCGATGCAATTTCTGTGTTTCATCAACACTCCTCTGATAGTCCACAGATTATAGAATGCCTCCAGACGTGCTTCGGAAACTACTACTGATCTTCCAGGAAACGATCAAAGCGTAGACCATTTGAGACATTACTTTTATGGAGGAAAGTGCGCATGGCGACTGTTGTATTCAGTCCCGATGCAATTTCTGTGTTTCATCAACACTCTGATAGGCCACAGATTACAGAATACCTCCAGATGTGCATCGAAAACTACTACTGGCCTTCAAGGGACAGACCAAAGCGTAGAATGTTTGAGACATTTTTCCCATGAAGGAAAGTGCGCATGGTGACTGTTGTATTCAATCCCGATGCAATTTCTGTGTTTCATCAACACTCTGATAGTCCACAGATTAAAGATTGTCTCCAGATGTGCATCGTAAACTACTACTGGTCTTCCAGGGAACGATCAAAACGTAGACTGTTTGAGACATTACTCCCATGGAGGAAAGTGCGCATGAAGACTGTTGTATTCAATCCCGATGCAATTTCTGTGTTTCATCAACACTCTGATTGTCCACGGATTACAGAATGCCTCCAGATGTGCATCGTAAACTACTACTGGTCTTCCAGGGAACGATCAAAACGTAGACTGTTTGAGACATTACTCCCATGGAGGAAAGTGCGCATGGTGACTGTTGTATTCAATCCCGATGCTATTTCTGTGTTCCATCAACACTCTGATAGCCCACAGATTACAGAATACCTCCAGATGTTAATCGGAAACTACTACTGGTCTTCCAGGGAACGATCAAAGCATAGACTGTTAGAGACATTACTCCCATGGAGGAAAGTGCGCATGGTGCCTGTTGTATTCAATCCCGATGCAATATCTGTGTTTCATCAACAGTGTGATAGTCCACAGACTACAGAATGCCTCCAGATGTGCATCGTAAACTACTACTGGTCTTCCAGGGAACGATCAAAACGTAGACTGTTTGAGACATTACCACCATGGAGGAAAGAGCGCATGGTGACTGTTGTATTCAATCCCGATGCAATTTCTGTGTTTCATCAACACTCTCATAGTCCACAGATTTCAGAATGCCTCCAGACTTGCTTCGGAAACTACTACTGGTCTTCCAGAGAACGATCAAAGAGTAGACTGTTTGAGACATTACTCCCATGGAGGAAAGTGCGCATGGTGACTGTTGTATTCAGTCCCGATGCAATTTCTGTGTTTCATCAACACTCTGATAGTCCACAGATTACTAAATGCCTCCAGATGTTCATCGGAAACTACTACTGGCCTTCAAGGGAACGATCAAAGCGTAGAATGTTTGAGACATTTTTCCCATGAAGGAAAGTGCGCATGGTGACTGTTGTATTCAATCCCGATGTAATTTTTTTGTTTGATCAACACTCAGATAGTCCACAGATTACAGAATGCCTCCAGATGTGCATTAGAAACTGCTACTGGTCTTCCAGGGAATTATCAAAGCGTAGACTGTTAGAGACATTACTTCCATGGAGGAAGGTGTGCATGGTGACGGCTTTATTCAATCCCAATGCAATTTCTGTGTTTCATCAACACTCTTATAGTCCACAGATTACAGAATGCCTCCAGATGTGCATCGGAAACTACTACTGGTCTTCCAGGGAACGATCAAAGCGTAGACTGTTAGAGACATTTCACCCATGGTGGAAAGTGCGCGTGGTGACTGTTGTATTCAATCCCGATGCACTTTCTGTGTTTCATCAACACTCTGATAGTCCACAGATTACAGATTGTCTCCAGATGTGCATCGTAAACTACTACTGGTCTTCCAGGGAACGATCAGATCTTAGACTGATTGAGACATTTCTCCCATGGCGGAAAGTGCGCATTGTGACTGTTGTATTCAATCCCGATGCAATTTCTGTGTTTCATCAACACTCTGTTAGTATACAGGTTACAGAATGCCTCCAGATGTGGATCGGTAACTACTACTGGTCTTCCTGGGAACGATCAAAGCGTAGACTGTTTGAGACATTACTCCCATGGAGTAAAGTGCGCATGGTGACTGTTGTATTCAATCCCGAGGCAATTTCTGTGTTTCAATCCATAGTTGGAAGGTCCACAGATTACAGAATGCCTCCAGATGTGCATGGGAAACTACTACTGGTCTTCCAGGGAACGATCAAAGCGTAGACTGTTTGAGACATTACTCCCATTGAGGAAGGTGTGCATGGTGACTGTTGTATTCAATCCCGATGCAATTTCTGTGTTTCATCAACACTCAGATACTCCACAGATTACAGAATGCCTCAAGATGTGCATCGGAAAGTACTACTGGTCTTCCAGGGAACAATCAAAGCGTAGACTGTTTCAGACATTATTCCCATGGAGAAAAGTGCGCATGGTGACTGTTGTATTCAATCCCGATGCAATTTCTGTTTTTCATCAACACTTTTAAGGTCCACAGATTACAGAATGCCTCCAGACGTGCATCGGAAACTACTACTGGTCTTCCAGGGAACGATCAAAGCGTAGACTGTTTCAGACATTACTCCCATGGAGGAAAGTGCGCATGGTGACTGCTGTATTCAATCCCGATGCAATTTCTGTGTTTCATCAACTCTCCTCTGATAGTCCACAGAGTATAGAATGCCTCCAGACGTGCTTCGGAAACTACTACTGATCTTCCAGGAAACGATCAAAGCGTAGACCATTTGAGACATTACTTTTATGGAGGAAAGTGCGCATGGCGACTGTTGTATTCAGTCCCGATGCAATTTCTGTGTTTCATCAACACTCTGATAGGCCACAGATTACACAATACCTCCAGATGTGCATCGAAAACTACTACTGGCCTTCAAGGGACAGACCAAAGCGTAGAATGTTTGAGACATTTTTCCCATGAAGGAAAGTGCGCATGGTGACTGTTGTATTCAATCCCGATGCAATTTCTGTGTTTCATCAACACTCTGATAGTCCACAGATTAAAGATTGTCTCCAGATGTGCATCGTAAACTACTACTGGTCTTCCAGGGAACGATCAAAACGTAGACTGTTTGAGACATTACTCCCATGGAGGAAAGTGCGCATGAAGACTGTTGTATTCAATCCCGATGCAATTTCTGTGTTTCATCAACACTCTGATTGTCCACGGATTACAGAATGCCTCCAGATGTGCATCGTAAACTACTACTGGTCTTCCAGGGAACGATCAAAACGTAGACTGTTTGAGACATTACTCCCATGGAGGAAAGTGCGCATGGTGACTGTTGTATTCAGTCCCGATGCAATTTCTGTGTTTCATCAACACTCTGATAGTCCACAGATTACTAAATGCCTCCAGATGTGCATCGGAAACTACTTCTGGCCTTCAAGGGAACGATCAAAGCGTAGAATGTTTGAGACATTTTTCCCATGAAGGAAAGTGCGCATGGTGACTGTTGTATTCAATCCCGATGTAATTTTTTTGTTTGATCAACACTCAGATAGTCCACAGATTACAGAATGCCTCCAGATGTGCATTAGAAACTGCTACTGGTCTTCCAGGGAATTATCAAAGCGTAGACTGTTAGAGACATTACTTCCATGGAGGAAGGTGTGCATGGTGACGGCTTTATTCAATCCCGATGCAATTTCTGTGTTTCATCAACACTCTGATAGTCCACAGATTACAGAATGCCTCCAGATGTGCATCGGAAACTACTACTGGTCTTCCAGGGAACGATCAAAGCGTAGACTGTTAGAGACATTTCTCCCATGGTGGAAAGTGCGCGTGGTGACTGTTGTATTCAATCCCGATGCACTTTCTGTGTTTCATCAACACTCTGATAGTCCACAGATTACAGATTGTCTCCAGATGTGCATCGTAAACTACTACTGGTCTTCCAGGGAACGATCAGATCTTAGACTGATTGAGACATTTCTCCCATGGCGGAAAGTGCGCATGGTGACTGTGTATTCAATCCCGATGCAATTTCTCTGTTTCATCAACACTCTGTTAGTATACAGGTTACATAATGCCTCCAGATGTGGATCGGTAACTACTACTGGTCTTCCTGGGAACGATCAAAGCGTAGACTGTTTGAGACATTACTCCCATGGAGTAAAGTGCGCATGGTGACTGTTGTATCCAATCCCGAGGCAATTTCTGTGTTTCAATCCATAGTTGGAAGGTCCACAGATTACAGAATGCCTCCAGATGTGCATGGGAAACTACTACTGGTCTTCCAGGGAACGATCAAAGCGTAGACTGTTTGAGACATTACTCCCATTGAGGAAGGTGTGCATGGTGACTGTTGTATTCAATCCCGATGCAATTTCTGTGTTTCATCAACACTCAGATACTCCACAGATTACAGAATGCCTCAAGATGTGCATCAGAAAGTACTACTGGTCTTCCAGGGAACAATCAAAGCGTAGACTGTTTCAGACATTATTCCCATGGAGAAAAGTGCGCATGGTGACTGTTGTATTCAATCCCGATGCAATTTCTGTTTTTCATCAACACTTTTAAGGTCCACAGATTACAGAATGCCTCCAGACGTGCATCGGAAACTACTACTGGTCTTCCAGGGAACGATCAAAGCGTAGACTGTTTCAGACATTACTCCCATGGAGGAAAGTGCGCATGGTGACTGTTGTATTCAATCCCGATGCAATTTCTGTGTTTCATCAACACTCCTCTGATAGTCCACAGATTATAGAATGCCTCCAGACGTGCTTCGGAAACTACTACTGATCTTCCAGGGAACGATCAAAGCGTAGACCATTTGAGACATTACTTTTATGGAGGAAAGTGCGCATGGTGACTGTTGTATTCAATCCCGATATAATTTCTGTGTTTCATCAACACTCAGATAGTCCACAGATTACAGATTGTCTCCAGATGTGCATTACTCCCATGGAGGAAAGTGCGCATGGTGACTATTGTATTCAATCCCGATGCAATTTATGTGTTTCATCAACAGTCTGATAGTCCACAGATTACAGAATGCCTCCAGATGTGCATCGGAAACTACTACGGGTCTTCCAGGGAACGATCAAATCTTAGCCTGTATGAGAATTACTCACATGGAGGAAAGTGAACATGGTGACTGTTTTACTCAATCCCGATGCATTTTCTGTGTTTCATCACCACTCTGATAGTCCACAGATTACAGAATGCCTCCAGATGTGCACCGGAAACTACTACTCGTCTTCCTGGGAACGACCAAAGTGTAGACTGTCTGAGACAATACTCCCATGGAGGAAAGTCCGCATGGTGACTGTTGTATTCAATCCCGATGCAATTTCTATGTTTCATCAACACTCTGAATGTCCACAGATTACAGAATGCCTCCAGATGTGCATCGGAAACTACTACTGGTCTTCCACAGAACGATAAAAGCGTATACTCTTTGAGACATTACTCCCATGGAGGGAAGTGCGCATGGTGACTGTTGTATTCAATCCCGAAGCGATTTCTGTGTTTCATCAACACTCTGATAGTCCACAGATTACAGAATGCCTCCAGATGTGCATTAGAAACTGCTACTGGTCTTCCAGGGAATTATCAAAGCGTAGACTGTTAGAGACATTACTTCCGTGGAGGAAAGTGCGCATGGTGACGGCTTTATTCAATCCCGATGCAATTTCTGTGTTTCATCAACACTCTGATAGTCCACAGATTACAGAATGCCTCCAGATGTGCATCGGAAACTACTACTGGCCTTCCAGGGAAAGATCAAAGCGTAGACTGTTAGAGACATTACTCCCATGGAGGAAAGTGCGCACGATGACTGTTGTATTTAATGCGGATGCAATTTCTGTGTTTCAATCCACACTTTGAAGGTCCACAGATTACAGAATGCCTTCAGATGTGCATCGGAAACTACTACTGGTCTTCCAGGGAACGATCAAAGCGTAGACTGTTTGAGACATTACTCCCATGGAGGAAAGTGCACATAGTGACTGTTGTATTCAATCCCGATGCAATTTCTGTGTTTCATCAACACTCTGATAGTCCACAGATTACAGAATGCCTCCAGACTTGCTTCGGAAACTACTACTGGTCTTCCAGAGAACGATCAAAGAGTAGACTGTTTGAGACATTACTCCCATGGAGGAAAGTGCGCATGGTGACTGTTGTATTCAGTCCCGATGCAATTTCTGTGTTTCATCAACACTCCGAAAGTCCACAGATTACTGAATGCCTCCAGATGTGCATCGGAAACTACTACTGGCCTTCAAGGGAACGATCAAAGCGTAGAATGTTTGAGACATTTTTCCCATGAAGGAAAGTGCGCATGGTGACTGTTGTATTCAATCCCGATGTAATATTTTTGTTTGATCAACACTCAGATAGTCCACAGATTACAGAATGCCTCCAGATGTGCATTAGAAACTGCTACTGGCCTTCCAGGGAATTATCAAAGCGTAGACTGTTAGAGACATTACTTCCATGGAGGAAAGTGCGCATGGTGACTGTTGTATTCAATCCCGATGCAATTTCTGTGTTTCATCAACACTCTGATAGTCCACAGATTACAGATTGTCTCCAGATGTGCATCGTAAACTACTACTGGTCTTCCAGGGAACGATCAAAACGTAGACTGTTTGAGACATTACTCGAATGGAGGAAAGTGCGCATGAAGACTGTTGTATTCAATCCCTTTGCAATTTCTGTGTTTCTTCGACACTCTGATAGTCCACGGATTACAGAAAGCCTCCAGATATGCATCGGAAACTACTACTGGTCTTTCAGGGAACGATCAAAGCGTAGCCTGTATTAGAATTACTCACATGGAGGAAAGTGCACATGGTGACTGTTTTACTCAATCCCGATGCATTTTCTGAGTTTCATCAACACTCTGATAGTCCACAGATTACAGAATGCCTCCAGATGTGCATCGGAAACTACCTCTGGTCTTCCACGGAACGGTAAAAGCGTAGACTGTTTGAGAATTACAACCATGGAGGAAAGTGCGCATGGTGACTGTTGTATTCAATCCCGATGCAATTTCTGTGTTTCATCAACACTCTGATAGTCCACAGATTACAAAATGCCTCCAGATGTGCATCGGAACATACTTCTGGTCTTCCAGCGAACGATCAAAGCGTAAACTATTTGAGACATTACTCCCATGGAGGAAGGTGCGCATGGTGACTGTTGTATTCAATCCTGTTCCATATTCTGTGTTTCATCAACACTCAGATACTCCACAGATTACAGAATGTCAACAGATGTGCATCGGAAACTAACGTTGGTCTTCCAGGGAACGATCAAAGCGTAGACTGTTTTAGACATTACGCCCATGGAGGAAAGTGCGCATGGTGCCTGTTGTATTCAATCCCGATGCAATTTCTGTGTTTCATCAACAGTCTGATGGTCCACAGACAACAGAATGCCTCCAGATGTGCATCGTAAACCACTACTGGTCTTCCACGGAACGATAAAAGCGTAGACTGATTGAGAATTATCCCCATGGAGGAAAGTGCGCATGGTGACTGTTGTATTCAATCCCGATGCAATTTCTGTGTTTCATCAACACTCTGATAGTCCACAGATTACAGAATGCCTCCAGACTTGCTTCGGAAACTACTACTGGTCTTCCAGAGAACGATCAAAGAGTAGACTGTTTGAGACATTACTCCCATGGAGGAAAGTGCGCATGGTGACTGTTGTATTCAATCCCGATGTAATTTTTTTGTTTGATCAACACTCAGATAGTCCACAGATTACAGAATGCCTCCAGATGTGCATTAGAAACTGCTACTGGTCTTCCAGGGAATTATCAAAGCGTAGACTGTTAGAGACATTACTTCCATGGAGGAAAGTGCGCATGGTGACTGTTGTATTCAGTCCCGATACAATTTCTGTGTTTCATCAACACTCTGATAGTCCACAGATTACAGAATGCCTCCAGATGTGCATCGGAAACTACTAATGGTCTTCCAGGGAACGATCAAAGCGTAGACTGTTAGAGACATTTCTCCCATGGTGGAAAGTGCGCGTGGTGACTGTTGTATTCAATCCCGATGCAATTTCTGTGTTTCATCAACACTCTGATAGTCCACAGATTACAGATTGTCTCCAGATGTGCATCGTAAACTACTACTTATCTTCCAGGGAACGATCAAAACGTAGACTGTTTGAGACATTACTCCCATGGAGGAAAGTGCGCATGGTGACAGTTGTATTCAATCCCGATGCAATTTCTGTGTTTCATCAACACTCTGATAGGCCACAGATTACAGAATACCTCATGATGTGCATCGGAAAGTACTACTGGCCTTCAAGGGAACGATCAAAGCGTAGAATGTTTGAGACATTTCTCCCATGAAGGAAAGTGCGCATGGTGACTGTTGTATTCAATCCCGATGTAATTTTTTTGTTTGATCAACACTCAGATAGTCCACAGATTACAGAATGCCTCCAGATGTGCATTAGAAACTGCCACTGGTCTTCCAGGGAATTATCAAAGCGTAGACTGTTAGAGACATTACTTCCGTGGAGGAAAGTGCGCATGGTGACGGCTTTATTCAATCCCGATGCAATTTCTGTGTTTCATCAACACTCTGATAGTCCACAGATTACAGAATGCCTCCAGATGTGCATCGGAAACTGCTACTGGTCTTCGAGGGAACGATCAAAGCGTAGACTGTTAGAGACATTTCTCCCATGGTGGAAAGTGCGCGTGGTGACTGTTGTATTCAATCCCGATGCAATTTCTGTGTTTCATCAACACTCTGATAGGCCACAGATTACAGATTGTCTCCAGATGTGCATCGTAAACTACTACTGGACTTCCAGGGAAGGATCAAAACGTAGACTGTTTGAGACATTACTCGAATGGAGGAAAGTGCGCATGAAGACTGTTGTATTCAATCCCGATGCAGTTTCTGTGTTTCATCAACACTCTGATAGTCCACGGATTACAGAATCCCTCCAGATGTGCATCGGAAACTACTACTGGTCTTCCAGGGAACGATCAAAGCGTAGCCTGTATTAGAATTACTCACATGAAGGAAAGTGCACATGGTGACTGTTTTACTCAATACCGATGCATTCTCTGAGTTTCATCAACACTCTGATAGTCCACAGATTACAGAATGCCTCCAGATGTGCATCGGAAACTACTTCTGGTCTTCCAGGGAAAGATCAAAGCATAGACTGTTAGTGACATTACTTCCGTGGAGGAAAGTGCGCATGGTGACGGCTGTATTCAATCCCGATGCAATTTCTGTGTTTCATCAATACTCTGATAGTCCACAGATTACAGACTGCCTCCAGATGTGCATCGGGAACTACTACTGGTCTTCCAGGGAACGATCAAAGAATAGCCTGTTTGAGACATTACTCCCATGGAGGAAAGTGCGCATGGTGCCTCTTGTATTCAATCCCGATGCAATTTGTGTGTTTCATCAACAGTCTGATAGTCCACAGACTACAGAATGCCTCCAGATGTGCATCGTAAACTACTACTGGTCTTCCAGGGAACGATAAAAACGTAGACTGTTTGAGACATTACTTCCATGGAGGAAAGTGCGCATGGTGACTGTTGTATTCAATCCCGATGCAATTTCTGTGTTTCATCAACACTCTGATAGCCCACAGATTACAGAATGCCTCCAGATGTTAATCGGAAACTACTACTGGTCTTCCAGGGAACGATCAAAGCATAGACTGTTAGAGACATTACTGCCATGGAGGAAAGTGTGCATGGTGCCTGTTGTATTCAATCCCGATGCAATTTCTGTGTTTCATCAACAGTGTGATAGTCCACAGACTACAGAATGCCTCCAGATGTGCATCGTAAACTACTACTGGTCTTCCAGGGAACAATCAAAACGTAGACTGTTTGAGACATTACCACCATGGAGGAAAGTGCGCATGGTGACTGTTGTATTCAATCCCGATGCAATTTCTGTGTTTCATCAACACTCTGATAGTCCTCAGATTTCAGAATGCCTCCAGACTTGCTTGGGAAACTACTACTGGTCTTCCAGAGAACGATCAAAGAGTAGACTGTTTGAGACATTACTCCCATGGAGGAAAGTGCGTATGGTGACTGTTGTATTCAGTCCCGATGCAATTTCTGTGTTTCATCAACACTCTGATAGTCCACAGATTATTGAATGCCTCCAGATGTGCATCGGAAACTACTACTGGCCTTCAAGGGAACGATCAAAGCGTAGAATGTTTGAGACATTTTTCCCATAAAGGATAGTGCGCATGGTTACTGTTGTATTCAATCCCGATGTAATTTTTTTGTTTGATCAACACTCAGATAGTCCACAGATTACAGAATGCCTCCAGATGTGCATTAGAAACTGCTACTGGTCTTCCAGGGAATTATCAAAGCGTAGACTGTTAGAGACATTACTTCCATGGAGGAAAGTGCGCATGGTGACGGCTTTATTCAATCCCGATGCAGTTTCTGTGTCTCATCAACACTCTGATAGTCCACAGATTACAGAATTCCTCCAGATGTGCATCGGAAACTACTACTGGTCTTCCAGGGAACGATCATAGCGTAGACTGTTAGAGACATTTCTCCGATGGTGGAAAGTGCGCGTGGTGACTGTTGTATTCAATCCCGATGCAATTTCTGTGTTTCATCAACACTCTGATAGTCCACAGATTACAGATTGTCTCCAGATGTGCATCGTAAACTGCTACTGGTCTTCCAGGGAACGATCAAAACGTAGACTGTTTGAGACATTACTCCCATGGAGGAAAGTGGACATGGTGACTGTTGTATTCAATCCCGATGCAATTTCTGTGTTTTGATACACACTTTGAAGGTCCACAGATTACAGAATGCCTCCAGACGTGCAGCGGAAACTACTACTGGTCTCCCACGGAACGATAAAAGCGTAGACTGTTTGAGAAATACCCCCATGGAGGAAAGTGCGCATGGTGACTGTTGTATTCAATCCCGATGCAATTTCTGTGTTTCATCAAACCTCTGATAGTCCACAGATTACAGAATGCCTCCAGACTTGCTTCGGAAACTACTACTGGTCTTCCAGAGAACGATCAAAGAGTAGACTGTTTGAGACATTACTCCCATGGAGGAAAGTGCGCATGGTGACTGTTGTATTCAGTCCCGATGCAATTTCTGTGATTCATCAACACTCTGATAGTCCACAGATTACTGAATGCCTCCAGATGTGCATCGGAAACTACTACTGGCCTTCAAGGGAACGACCAAAGCGTAGAATGTTTGAGACATTTTTCCCATGAAGGAAAGTGCGCATGGTGACTGTTGTATTCAATGCCGATGTAATTTTTTTGTTTGTTCAACACTCAGATAGTCCACAGATTACAGAAGGCCTCCAGATGTGCATTAGAAACTGCTACTGGTCTTCCAGGGAATTATCAAAGCGTAGACTGTTAGAGTCATTACTTCCATGGAGGAAAGTGCGCATGGTGACAGCTTTATTCAATCCCGATGCAATTTCTGTGTTTCATCAACACTCTGATAGTCCACAGATTACAGAATGCCTCCAGATGTGCATCGGAAACTACTACTGGTCTTCCAGGGAAGGATCAAAGCGTAGACTGTTAGAGACATTTCTCCCATGGTGGAAAGTGCGCGTGGTGACTGTTGTATTCAAGCCCGATGCAATTTCTGTGTTTCATCAACACTCTGATAGTCCACAGATTACAGATTGTCTCCAGATGTGCATCGTAAACTACTACTGGTCTTCCAGGGAACGATCAAAACGTAGACTGTTTGAGACATTTCTCCCATGGTGGAAAGTGCGCGTGGTGACTGTTGTATTCAATCCCGATGCAATTTCTGTGTTTCATCAACACTCTGATAGTCCACAGATTACAGATTGTTTCCAGATGTGCATCGTAAACTACTACTGGCCTTCAAGGGAACGATCAAAGCGTAGAATGTTTGAGACATTTTTCCCATGAAGGAAAGTGCGCATGGTGACTGTTGTATTCAATCCCGATGTAATTTTTTTGTTTGATCAACACTCAGATAGTCCACAGATTACAGAATGCCTCCAGATGTGCATTAGAAACTGCTACTGGTCTTCCAGGGAATTATCAAAGCGTTGACTGTTAGAGACATTACTTCCATGGCGGAAAGTGCGCATGGTGACGGCTTTATTCAATCCCGATGCAATTTCTGTGTTTCATCAACACTCTGATAGTCCACAGATTACAGATTGTCTCCAGATGTGCTTCGGAAACTACTACTGGTCTTCCAGGGAACGATCAAAACGTAGACTGTTTGAGACATTACCACCATGGAGGAAAGTGCGCATGGTGACTGTTGTATTCAATCCCGATGCAATTTCTGTGTTTCATCAACACTCTGATAGTCCACAGATTTCAGAATGCCTCCAGACTTGCTTGGGAAACTACTACTGGTCTTCCAGAGAACGATCAAAGAGTAGACTGTTTGAGACATTACTCCCATGGAGGAAAGTGCGCATGGTGACTGTTGTATTCAGTCCCGATGCAATTTCTGTGTTTCATCAACACTCTGATAGTCCACAGATTACTTAATGCCTCCAGATGTGCATCGGAAACGACTACTGGCCTTCAAGGGAACGATCAAAGCGTAGAATGTTTGAGACATTTTTCCCATAAAGGAAAGTGCGCATGGTTACTGTAGTATTCTATCCCGATGTAATTTTTTTGTTTGATCAACACTCAGATAGTCCACAGATTACAGAATGCCTCCAGATGTGCATTAGAAACTGCTACTGGTCTTCCAGGGAATTATCAAAGCGTAGACTGTTAGAGACATTACTTCCATGGAGGAAAGTGCGCGTGGTGACTGTTGTATTCAACCCCGATGCAATGTCTGTGTTTCATCAACACTCTGATAGTCCACAGATTACAGATAGTCTCCAGATGTGCATCGTAAACTGCTACTGGTCTTCCAGGGAACGATCAAAACGTAGACTGTTTGAGACATTACTCCCATGGAGGAAAGTGCGCATGGTGACTGTTGTATTTAATCCCGATGCAATTTCTGTGTTTCATCAACACTCTGATATTCCACAGATTACAGAATACCTCCAGATGTGCATCGGAAACTACTACTGGCCTTCAAGGGAACGATCAAAGCGTAGAATGTTTGAGACATTTTTCCCATGAAGGAGAGTGCGCATGGGGACTGTTGTATTCAATCCCGATGTAATTTTTTTGTTTGATCAACACTCAGATAGTCCACAGATTACAGAATGCCTCCAGATGTGCATTAGAAACTGCTACTGGTCTTCCAGGGAATTATCAAAGCGTAGACTGTTAGAGACATTACTTCCATGGAGGAAAGTGCGCATGGTGACGGCTTTATTCAATCCCGATGCAATTTCTGTGTTTCATCAACACTCTGATCGTCCACAGATTACAGAATGCCTCCAGATGTGCATCGGAAACTACTACTGGTCTTCCAGGGAACGATCAAAGCGTAGACTGTTAGAGACATTTCTCCCATGGTGGAAAGTGCGCGTGGTGACTGTTGTATTCAATCCCGATGCATTTTCTGAGTTTCATCAACACTCTGATAGTCCACAGATTACAGAATGCCTCCAGATGTGCATCGGAAACTACTTCTGGTCTTCCAGGGAAAGATCAAAGCATAGACTGTTAGAGAGATTACTTCCATGGAGGAATGTACGCATGGTGACGGCTGTATTCATTCCCGATGCAATTTCTGTGTTTCATCAATACTCTGATAGTCCACAGATTACAGACTGCCTCCAGATGTGCATCGGGAACTACTACTGGTCTTCCAGTTAACGATCAAAGAATAGCCTGTTTGAGACATTACTCCCATGGAGGAAAGTGCGCATGGTGCCTGTTGTATTCAATCCCGATGCAATTTCTGTGTTTCATCAACAGTCTGATAGTCCACAGACTACAGAATGCCTCCAGATGTGCATCGTAAACTACTACTGGTCTTCCAGGGAACGATCAAAACGTAGACTGTTTGAGACATTACTCCCATGGAGGAAAGTGCGCATGGTGACTTTTGTATTCAATCCCGATGCAATTTCTGAGTTTCATCAACACTCTGATAGCCCACAGATTACTGAATGCCTCCAGATGTTAATCGGAAACTACTACTGGTCTTCCAGGGAACGATCAAAGCATAGACTGTTAGAGACATTACTGCCATGGTGGAAAGTGTGCATGGTGCCTGTTGTATTCAATCCCGATGCAATTTCTGTGTTTCATCAACAGTGTGATAGTCCACAGACTACAGAATGCCTCCAGATGTGCATCGTAAACTACTACTGGTCTTCCAGGGAACGATCAAAACGTAGACTGTTTGAGACATTACCACCATTGAGGAAAGTGCGCATGGTGACTGTTGTATTCAATCCCGATGCAATTTCTGTGTTTCATCAACACTCTGATAGTCCACAGATTTCAGAATGCCTCCAGACTTGCTTGGGAAACTACTACTGGTCTTCCAGAGAACGATCAAAGAGTAGACTGTTTGAGACATTACTCCCATGGAGGAATGTGCGCATGGTGACTGTTGTATTCAGTCCCGATGCAATTTCTGTGTTTCATCAACACTCTGATAGTCCACAGATTACTGAATGCCTCCAGATGTGCATCGGAAACTACTACTGGCCTTCAAGGGAACGATCAAAGCGTAGAATGTTTGAGACATTTTTCCCATAAAGGAAAGTGCGCATGGTTACTGTTGTATTCTATCCCGATGTAATTTTTTTGTTTGATCAACACTCAGATAGTCCACAGATTACAGAATGCCTCCAGATGTGCATTAGAAACTGCTACTGGTCTTCCAGGGAATTATCAAAGCGTAGACTGTTAGAGACATTACTTCCATGGAGGAAAGTGCGCATGGTGACGGCTTTATTCAATCCCGATGCAATTTCTGTGTTCCATCAACACTCTGATAGTCCACAGATTACAGAATTCCTCCAGATGTGCATCGGAAACTACTACTGGTCTTCCAGGGAACGATCAAAGCGCAGACTGTTAGAGACATTTCTCCCATCTTGGAAAGTGCGCGTGGTGACTGTTGTATTCAATCCCGATGCAATTTCTGTGTTTCATCAACACTCTGATAGTCCACAGATTACAGATTGTCTCCAGATGTGCATCGTAAACTGCTACTGGTCTTCCAGGGAACGATCAAAACGTAGACTGTTTGAGACATTACTCCCATGGAGGAAAGTGCGCATGGTGACTGTTGCATTCAATCCCGATGCAATTTCTGTGTTTTGATACACACTTTGAAGGTCCACAGATTACAGAATGCCTCCAGACGTGCATCGGAAACTACTACTGGTCTTCCACGGAACGATAAAAGCGTACACTGTTTGAGAAATACCCCCATGGAGGAAAGTGCGCATGGTGACTGTTGTATTCAATCCCGATGCAATTTCTGTGTTTCATCAACACTCTGATAGTCCACAGATTACAGAATGCCTCCAGACTTGCTTCGGAAACTACTACTGGTTTTCCAGAGAACGATCAAAGAGTAGACTGTTTGAGACATTACTCCCATGGAGGAATGTGCGCATGGTGACTGTTGTATTCAGTCCCGATGCAATTTCTGTGATTCATCAACACTCTGATAGTCCACAGATTACTGAATGCCTTCAGATGTGCATCGGAAACTACTACTGGCCTTCAAGGGAACGACCAAAGCGTAGTATGTTTGAGACATTTTTCCCATGAAGGAAAGTGCGCATGGTGACTGTTGTATTCAATCCCGATGTAATTTTTTTGTTTGATCAACACTCAGATAGTCCACAGATTACAGAATGCCTCCAGATGTGCATTAGAAACTGCTACTGGTCTTCCAGGGAATTATCAAAGCGTAGACTGTTAGAGACATAACTTCCATGGAGGAAAGTGCGCATGGTGACGGCTTTATTCAATCCCGATGCAATTTCTGTGTTTCATCAACACTCTGATAGTCCACAGATTACAGAATGCCTCCAGATGTGCATCGGAAACTACTACTGGTCTTCCAGGGAACGATCAAAGCGCAGACTGTTAGAGACATTTCTCCCATGGTGGAAAGTGCGCGTGGTGACTCTTGTATTCAATCCCGATGCAATTTCTGTGTTTCATCAACACTCTGATAGTCCACAGATTACAGATTGTCTCCAGATGTGCATCGTAAACTGCTACTGGTCTTCCAGGGAACGATCAAAACGTAGACTGTTTGAGACATTACTCCCATGGAGGAAAGTGCACATGGTGACTGTTGTATTCAATCCCGATGCAATTTCTGTGTTTCATCAACACTCTGATAGGCCACAGATTACAGAATACCTCCAGATGTGCATCGGAAACTACTACTGGCCTTCAAGGGAACGATCAAAGCGTAGAATGTTTGAGACATTTTTACCATGAAGGAAAGTGCGCATGGTGACTGTTGTATTCAATCCCGATGTAATTTTATTGTTTGATCAATACTCAGATAGTCCACAGATTACAGAATGCCTCCAGATGTGCATTAGAAACTGCTACTGGTCTTCCAGGGAATTATCAAAGCGTAGACTGTTAGAGACATTACTTCCATGGAGGAAAGTGCGCATGGTGACGGCTTTATTCAATCCCGATGCAATTTCTGTGTTTCATCAATACTCTGATCGTCCACAGATTACAGAATGCCTCCAGATGTGCATCGGAAACTACTACTGGTCTTCCAGGGAACGATCAAAGCGTAGACTGTTAGAGACATTTCTCCCATGGTGGAAAGTGCGCGTGGTGACTGTTGTATTCAATCCCGATGCAATTTCTGTGTTTCATCAACACTCTGATAGTCCACAGATTACAGATTGTCTCCAGATGTGCATCGTAAACTACTACTGGTCTTCCAGGGAACGATCAAAGCGTAGCCTGTATTAGAATTACTCACATGGAGGAAAGTGCACATGGTGACTGTTTTACTCAATCCCGATGCATTTTCTGAGTTTCATCAACACTCTGATAGTCCACAGATTACAGAATGCCTCCAGATGTGCATCGGAAACTACTTCTGGTCTTCCAGGGAAAGATCAAAGCATAGACTGTTAGAGACATTACTTCCATGGAGGAAAGTACGCATGGTGACGGCTGTATTCAATCCCGATGCAATTTCTGTGTTTCATCAATACTCTGATAGTCCACAGATTACAGACTGCCTCCAGATGTGCATCGGGAACTACTACTGGTCTTCCAGGGAACGATCAAAGAATAGCCTGTTTGAGACATTACTCCCATGTAGGAAAGTGCGCATGGTGCCTGTTGTATTCAATCCCGATGCAATTTCTGTGTTTCATCAACAGTCTGATAGTCCACAGACGACAGAATGCCTCCAGATGTGCATCGTAAACTACTACTGGTCTTCCAGGGAACGATCAAAACGTAGACTGTTTGAGACATTACTCCCATGGAGGAAAGTGCGCATGGTGACTGTTGTATTCAATCCCGATGCAATTTCTGTGTTTCATCAACACTCTGATAGCCCACAGGTTACAGAATGCCTCCAGATGTTAATCGGAAACTACTACTGGTCTTCCAGGGAACGATCAAAGCATAGACTGTTAGAGACATTACTGCCATGGTGGAAAGTGTGCATGGTGCCTGTTGTATTCAATCCCGATGCAATTTCTGTGTTTCATCAACAGTGTGATAGTCCACAGGCTACAGAATGCCTCCAGATGTGCATCGTAAACTACTACTGGTCTTCCAGGGAACGATCAAAACGTAGACTGTTTGAGACATTACCACCATGGAGGAACGTGCGCATGGTGACTGTTGTATTCAATCCCGATGCAATTTCTGTGTTTCATCAATACTCTGATAGTCCACAGATTTCAGAATGCCTCCAGACTTGCTTGGGAAACTACTACTGGTCTTCCAGAGAACGATCAAGGAGTAGACTGTTTGAGTCATTACTCCCATGGAGGAAAGTGCGCATGGTGACTGTTGTATTCAGTCCCGATGCAATTTCTGTGTTTCATCAACACTCTGATAGTCCACAGATTACTGAATGCCTCCAGATGTGCATCGGAAACTACTACTGGCCTTCAGGGGAACGATCAAAGCGTAGAATGTTTGAGACTTTTTCCCATAAAGGAAAGTGCGCATCGTTACTGTTGTATTCTATCGCGATGCAATTTCTGTGTTTTGATACACACTTTGAAGGTCCACAGATTACAGAATGCCTCCAGACGTGCATCGGAAACAACTACTGGTCTTCCACGGAACGATAAAAGCGTAGCCTGTTTGAGAAATACCCCCATGGAGGAAAGTGCGCATGGTGACTGTTGTATTCAATCCCGATACAATTTCTGTGTTTCATCAACACTCTGATAGTCCACAGATTACAGAATGCCTCCAGACTTGCTTCGGAAACTACTACTGGTCCTCCAGAGGACGATCAAAGAGTAGACTGTTTGAGACACTACTCCCATGGAGGAAAGTGCGCATGGTGACTGTTGTATTCAGTCCCGATGCAATTTCTGTGATTCATCAACACTCTGATAGTCCACAGATTACTGAATGCCTTCAGATGTGCATCGGAAACTACTACTGGCCTTCAAGGGAACGACCAAAGCGTAGAATGTTTGAGACATTTTTCCCATGAAGGAAAGTGCGCATGGTGACTGTTGTATTCAACCCCTTTGTAATTTTTTTGTTTGATCAACACTCAGATAGTCCACAGATTACAGAATGCCTCCAGATGTGCATTAGAAACTGCTACTGGTCTTCCAGGGAATTATCAAAGCGTAGACTGTTAGAGACATTACTTCCATGGAGGAAAGTGCGCATGGTGACGGCTTTATTCAATCCCGATGCAATTTCTGTGTTTCATCAACACTCTGATAGTCCACAGATTACAGAATGCCTCCAGATGTGCATCGGAAACTACTACTGGTCTTCCAGGGAACGATCAAAGCGTAGACTGTTAGAGACATTTCTCCCATGGGGGAAAGTGCGCGTGGTGACTGTTGCATTCAATCCCGATGCAATTTCTGCGTTTCATCAACACTCTGATAGTCCACAGATTACAGATTGTCTCCAGATGTGCATCGTAAACTACTACTGGTCTTCCAGGGACGATCAAAGCGTAGAATGTTTGAGACATTTTTCCCATAAAGGAAAGTGCGCATGGTTACTGTTGTATTCTATCCCGATGTAATTATTTTGTTTGATCAACACTCAGATAGTCCACAGATTACAGAATGCCTCCAGATGTGCATTAGAAACTGCTACTGGTCTTCCAGGGAATTATCAAAGCGTAGACTGTTAGAGACATTACTTCCATGGAGGAAAGTGCGCATGGTGACGGCTTTATTCAATCCCGATGCAATTTCTGTGTTTCATCAACACTCTGATAGTCCACAGATTACAGAATGCCTCCAGATGTGCATCGGAAACTACTACTGGTCTCCCAGGGAACGATCAAAACGTAGACTGTTTGAGACATTACTCCCATGTAGGAAAGTGCACATGGTGACTGTTGTATTCAATCCCGATGCAATTTCTGTGTTTCATCAACACTCTGATAGTCCACAGATTACAGATTGTCTCCAGATGTGCATCGTAAACTACTACTGGTCTTCCAGGGAACGATCAAAGCGTAGCCTGTATTAGAATTACTCACATGGAGGAAAGTGCACATGGTGACTGTTTTACTCAATCCCGATGCATTTTCTGAGTTTCATCAACACTCTGATAGTCCACAGATTACAGAAGGCCTCCAGATGTGCATCGGAAACTACTTCTGGTCTTCCAGGGAAAGATCAAAGCATAGACTGTTAGAGACATTACTTCCATGGAGGAAAGTACGCATGGTGACGGCTGTATTCCATCCCGATGCAATTTCTGTGTTTCATCAATACTCTGATAGTCCACAGATTACAGACTGCCTCCAGATGTGCATCAGGAACTACTACTGGTCTTCCAGGGAACGATCAAAGAATAGCCTGTTTGAGACTTTACTCCCATGGAGGAAAGTGCGCATGGTGCCTGTTGTATTCAATCCCGATGCAATTTCTGTGTTTCATCAACAGTCTGATAGTCCACAGACTACAGAATGCCTCCAGATGTGCATCGTAAACTACTACTGGTCTTCCAGGGAACGATTAAAACGTAGACTGTTTGAGACATTACTCCCATGGAGGAAAGTGCGCATGGTGACTGTTGTATTCAATCCCGATGCAATTTCTGTGTTTCATCAACACTCTGATAGCCGACAGGTTACAGAATGCCTCCAGATGTTAATCGGAAACTACTACTGGTCTTCCAGGGAACGATCAAAGCATAGACTGTTAGAGACATTACTGCCATGGTGGAAAGTGTGCATGGTGCCTGTTGTATTCAATCCCGATGCAATTTCTGTGTTTCATCAACAGTGTGATAGTCCACAGACTACAGAATGCCTCCAGATGTGCATCGTAAACTACTACTGGTCTTCCAGGGAACGATCAAAACGTAGACTGTTTGAGACATTACCACCTTGGAGGAAAGTGCGCATGGTGACTGTTGTATTCAGTCCCGATGCAATTTCTGTGATTCATCAACACTCTGATAGTCCACAGATTACTGAATGCCTTCAGATGTGCATCGGAAACTACTACTGGCCTTCAAGGGAACGACCAAAGCGTAGAATGTTTGAGACATTTTTCCCATGAAGGAAAGTGCGCATGGTGACTGTTGTATTCAATCCCTTTGTAATTTTTTTGTTTGATCAACACTCAGATAGTCCACAGATTACAGAATGCCTCCAGATGTGCATTAGAAACTGCTACTGGTCTTCCAGGGAATTATCAAAGCGTAGACTGTTAGAGACATTACTTCCATGGAGGAAAGTGCGCATGGTGACGGCTTTATTCAATCCCGATGCAATTTCTGTGTTTCATCAACACTCTGATAGTCCACAGATTACAGAATGCCTCCAGATGTGCATCGGAAACTACTACTGGTCTCCCAGGGAACGATCAAAGCGCAGACTGTTAGAGACATTTCTCCCATGGTGGAAAGTGCGCGTGGTGACTGTTGTATTCAATCCCGATGCAATTTCTGTGTTTCATCAACACTCTGATAGTCCACAGATTACAGATTGTCTCCAGATGTGCATCGTAAACTGCTACTGGTCTTCCAGGGAACGATCAAGACGTAGACTGCTTGAGACATTACTCCCATGTAGGAAAGTGCACATGGTGACTGTTGTATTCAATCCCGATGCAATTTCTGTGTTTCATCAACACTCTGATAGGCCACAGATTACAGAATACCTCCAGATGTGCATCGGAAACTACTACTGGCCTTCAAGGGAACGATCAAAGCGTAGAATGTTTGAGACATTTTTACCATGAAGGAAAGTGCGCATGGTGACTGTCGTATTCAATCCCGATGTAATTTTTTTGTTTGATCAACACTCAGATAGTCCACAGATTACAGAATGCCTCCAGATGTGCATTAGAAACTGCTACTGGTCTTCCAGGGAATTATCAAAGCGTAGACTGTTAGAGACATTACTTCCATGGAGGAAAGTGCGCATGGTGACGGCTTTATTCAATCCCGATGCAATTTCTGTGTTTCATCAACACTCTGATCGTCCACAGATTACAGAATGCATCCAGATGTGCATCGGAAACTACTACTGGTCTTCCAGGGAATGATCAAAGCGTAGACTGTTAGAGACATTTCTCCCATGGTGGAAAGTGCGCGTGGTGACTGTTGTATTCAATCCCGACGCAATTTCTGTGTTTCATCAACACTCTGATAGTCCACAGATTACAGATTGTCTCCAGATGTGCATCGTAAACTACTACTGGTCTTCCAGGGAACGATCAAAGCGTAGCCTGTATTAGAATTACTCACATGGAGGAAAGTGCACATGGTGACTGTTTTACTCAATCCCGATGCATTTTCTGAGTTTCATCAACACTCTGATAGTCCACAGATTACAGAAGGCCTCCAGATGTGCATCGGAAACTACTTCTGGTCTTCCAGGGAAAGATCAAAGCATAGACTGTTAGAGACATTACTTCCATGGAGGAAAGTACGCATGGTGACGGCTGTATTCAATCCCGATGCAATTTCTGTGTTTCATCAATACTCTGATAGTCCACAGATTACAGACTGCCTCCAGATGTGCATCGGGAACTACTACTGGTCTTCCAGGGAACGATCAAAGAATAGCCTGTTTGAGACTTTACTCCCATGGAGGAAAGTGCGCATGGTGCCTGTTGTATTCAATCCCGATGCAATTTCTGTGTTTCATCAACAGTCTGATAGTCCACAGACTACAGAATGCCTCCAGATGTGCATCGTAAACTACTACTGGTCTTCCAGGGAACGATCAAAACGTAGACTGTTTGAGACATTACTCCCATGGAGGAAAGTGCGCATGGTGACTGTTGTATTCAATCCCGATGCAATTTCTGTGTTTCATCAACACTCTGATAGCCGACAGGTTACAGAATGCCTCCAGATGTTAATCGGAAACTACTACTGGTCTTCCAGGGAACGATCAAAGCATAGACTGTTAGAGACATTACTGCCATGGTGGAAAGTGTGCATAGTGCCTGTTGTATTCAATCCCGATGCAATTTCTGTGTTTCATCAACAGTGTGATAGTCCACAGACTACAGAATGCCTCCAGATGTGCATCGTAAACTACTACTGGTCTTCCAGGGAACGATCAAAACGTAGACTGTTTGAGACATTACCACCTTGGAGGAAAGTGCGCATGGTGACTGTTGTATTCAGTCCCGATGCAATTTCTGTGATTCATCAACACTCTGATAGTCCACAGATTACTGAATGCCTTCAGATGTGCATCGGAAACTACTACTGGCCTTCAAGGGAACGACCAAAGCGTAGAATGTTTGAGACATTTTTCCCATGAAGGAAAGTGCGCATGGTGACTGTTGTATTCAATCCCTTTGTAATTTTTTTGTTTGATCAACACTCAGATAGTCCACAGATTACAGAATGCCTCCAGATGTGCATTAGAAACTGCTACTGGTCTTCCAGGGAATTATCAAAGCGTAGACTGTTAGAGACATTACTTCCATGGAGGAAAGTGCGCATGGTGACGGCTTTAATCAATCCCGATGCAATTTCTGTGTTTCATCAACACTCTGATAGTCCACAGATTACAGATTGTCTCCAGATGTGCATCGTAAACTGCTACTGGTCTTCCAGGGAACGATCAAAACGTAGACTGTTTGAGACATTACTCCCATGGAGGAAAGTGCACATGGTGACTGTTGTATTCAATCCCGATGCAATTTCTGTGTTTCATCAACACTCTGATAGGCCACAGATTACAGAATACCTCCAGATGTGCATCGGAAACTACTACTGGCCTTCAAGGGAACGATCAAAGCGTAGAATGTTTGAGACATTTTTACCATGAAGGAAAGTGCGCATGGTGACTGTTGTATTCAATCCCGATGTAATTTTTTTGTTTGATCAACACTCAGATAGTCCACAGATTACAGAATGCCTCCAGATGTGCATTAGAAACTGCTACTGGTCTTCCAGGGAATTATCAAAGCGTAGACTGTTAGAGACATTACTTCCATGGAGGAAAGTGCGCATGGTGACGGCTTTATTCAATCCCGATGCAATTTCTGTGTTTCATCAACACTCTGATCGTCCACAGATTACAGAATGCATCCAGATGTGCATCGGAAACTACTACTGGTCTTCCAGGGAATGATCAAAGCGTAGACTGTTAGAGACATTTCTCCCATGGTGGAAAGTGCGCGTGGTGACTGTTGTATTCAATCCCGATGCAATTTCTGTGTTTCATCAACACTCTGATAGTCCACAGATTACAGATTGTCTCCAGATGTGCATCGTAAACTACTACTGGTCTTCCAGGGAACGATCAAAGCGAAGCCTGTATTAGAATTACTCACATGGAGGAAAGTGCACATGGTGACTGTTTTACTCAATCCCGATGCATTTTCTGAGTTTCATCAACACTCTGATAGTCCACAGATTACAGAAGGCCTCCAGATGTGCATCGGAAACTACTTCTGGTCTTCCAGGGAAAGATCAAAGCATAGACTGTTAGAGACATTACTTCCATGGAGGAAAGTACGCATGGTGACGGCTGTATTCAATCCCGATGCAATTTCTGTGTTTCATCAATACTCTGATAGTCCACAGACTACAGAATGCCTCCAGATGTGCATCGTAAACTACTACTGGTCTTCCAGGGAACGATCAAAACGTAGACTGTTTGAGACATTACTCCCATGGAGGAAAGTGCGCATGGTGACTGTTGTATTCAATCCCGATGCAATTTCTGTGTTTCATCAACACTCTGATAGCCCACAGGTTACAGAATGCCTCCAGATGTTAATCGGAAACTACTACTGGTCTTCCAGGGAACGATCAAAACGTAGACTGTTTGAGACATTACTCCCATGGAGGAAAGTGCGCATGGTGACTGTTGTATTCAATCCCGATGCAATTTCTGTGTTTCATCAACACTCTGATAGCCCACAGGTTACAGAATGCCTCCAGATGTTAATCGGAAACTACTACTGGTCTTCCAGGGAACGATCAAAGCATAGACTGTTAGAGACATTACTGCCATGGTGGAAAGTGTGCATGGTGCCTGTTGTATTCAATCCCGATGCAATATCTGTGTTTCATCAACAGTGTGATAGTCCACAGACTAAAGAATGCCTCCAGATGTGCATCGTAAACTACTACTGGTCTTCCAGGGAACGATCAAAACGTAGACTGTTTGAGACATTACCACCTTGGAGGAAAGTGCGCATGGTGACTGTTGTATTCAATCCCGATGCAATTTCTGTGTTTCATCAACTCTCTGATAGTCCACAGACTTCAGAATGCCTCCAGACTTGCTTGGGAAACTACTACTGGTCTTCCAGAGAACGATCAAGGAGTAGACTGTTTGAGTCATTACTCCCATGGAGGAAAGTGCGCATGGTGACTGTTGTATTCAGTCCCGATGCGATTTCTGTGTTTCATCAACACTCTGATAGTCCACAGATTACTGAATGCCTCCAGATGTGCATCGGAAACTACTACTGGCCTTCAAGGGAACGATCAGAGCGTAGAATGTTTGAGACATTTTTCCCATAAAGGAAAGTGCGCATGGTTACTGTTGTATTCTATCCCGATGCAATTTCTGTGTTTTGATACACACTTTGAAGGTCCACAGATTACAGAATGCCTCCAGACGTGCATCGGAAACAACTACTGGTCTTCCACGGAACGATAAAAGCGTAGACTGTTTGAGAAATACCCCCATGGAGGAAAGTGCGCATGGTGACTGTTGTATTCAATCCCGATGCAATTTCTGTGTTTCATCAACACTCTGATAGTCCACAGATTACAGAATGCCTCCAGACCTGCTTCGGAAACTACTACTGGTCCTCCAGAGAACGATCAAAGAGTAGACTGTTTGAGACATTACTCCCATGGAGGAAAGTGCGCATGGTGACTGTTGTATTCAGTCCCGATGCAATTTCTGTGATTCATCAACACTCTGATAGTCCACCGATTACTGAATGCCTTCAGATGTGCATCGGAAACTACTACTGGCCTTCAAGGGAACGACCAAAGCGTAGAATGTTTGAGACATTTTTCCCATGAAGGAAAGTGCGCATGGTGACTGTTGTATTCAATCCCGATGTAATTTTTTTGTTTGATCAACACTCAGATAGTCCACAGATTACAGAATGCCTCCAGATGTGCATTAGAAACTGCTACTGGTCTTCCAGGGAATTATCAAAGCGTAGACTGTTAGAGACATTACTTCCATGGAGGAAAGTGCGCATGGTGACGGCTTTATTCAATCCCGATGCAATTTCTGTGTTTCATCAACACTCTGATAGTCCACAGATTACAGAATGCCTCCAGATGTGCATCGGAAACTACTACTGGTCTTCCAGGGAACGATCAAAGCGTAGACTGTTAGAGACATTTCTCCCATGGGGGAAAGTGCGCGTGGTGACTGTTGTATTCAATCCCGATGCAATTTCTGCGTTTCATCAACACTCTGATAGTCCACAGATTACAGATTGTCTCCAGATGTGCATCGTAAACTACTACTGGTCTTCCAGGGAACGATCAAAACGTAGACTGTTTGAGACATTACCACCATGGAGGAAAGTGCGCATGGTGACTGTTGTATTCAATCCCGATGCAATTTCTGTGTTTCATCAACACTCTGATAGTCCACAGATTTCAGAATGCCTCCAGACTTGCTTGGGAAACTACTACTGGTCTTCCAGAGAACGATCAAAGAGTAGACTGTTTGAGAAATACCCCCATGGAGGAAAGTGCGCATGGTGACTGTTGTATTCAATCCCGATGCAATTTCTGTGTTTCATCAACACTCTGATAGTCCACAGATTACAGAATGCCTCCAGACTTGCTTCGGAAACTACTACTGGTCTTCCAGAGAACGATCAAAGAGTAGACTGTTTGAGACATTACTCCCATGGAGGAAAGTGCGCATGGTGACTGTTGTATTCAGTCCCGATGCAATTTCTGTGATTCATCAACACTCTGATAGTCCACAGATTACTGAATGCATTCAGATGTGCATCGGAAACTACTACTGGCCTTCAAGGGAACGACCAAAGCGTAGAATGTTTGAGACATTTTTCCCATGAAGGAAAGTGCGCATGGTGACTGTTGTATTCAATCCCGATGTAATTTTTTTGTTTGATCAACACCCAGATAGTCCACAGATTACAGAATGCCTCCAGATGTGCATTAGAAACTGCTACTGGTCTTCCAGGGAATTATCAAAACGTAGACTGTTAGAGACATTACTTCCATGGAGGAAAGTGCGCATGGTGACGGCTTTATTCAATCCCGATGCAATTTCTGTGTTTCATCAACACTCTGATAGTCCACAGATTACAGAATGCCTCCAGATGTGCATCGGAAACTACTACTGGTCTTCCAGGGAACGATCAAAGCGTAGACTGTTAGAGACATTTCTCCCATGGGGGAAAGTGCGCGTGGTGACTGTTGTATTCAATCCCGATGCAATTTCTGCGTTTCATCAACACTCTGATAGTCCACAGATTACAGATTGTCTCCAGATGTGCATCGTAAACTACTACTGGTCTTCCAGGGAACGATCAAAACGTAGACTGTTTGAGACATTACCACCATGGAGGAAAGTGCGCATGGTGACTGTTGTATTCAATCCCGATGCAATTTCTGTGTTTCATCAACACTCTGATAGTCCACAGATTTCAGAATGCCTCCAGACTTGCTTGGGAAACTACTACTGGTCTTCCAGAGAACGATCAAAGAGTAGACTGTTTGAGAAATACCCCCATGGAGGAAAGTGCGCATGGTGACTGTTGTATTCAATCCCGATGCAATTTCTGCGTTTCATCAACACTCTGATAGTCCACAGATTACAGAATGCCTCCAGACTTGCTTCGGAAACTACTACTGGTCTTCCAGAGAACGATCAAAGAGTAGACTGTTTGAGACATTACTCCCATGGAGGAAAGTGCGCATGGTGACTGTTGTATTCAGTCCCGATGCAATTTCTGTGATTCATCAACACTCTGATAGTCCACAGATTACTGAATGCATTCAGATGTGCATCGGAAACTACTACTGGCCTTCAAGGGAACGACCAAAGCGTAGAATGTTTGAGACATTTTTCCCATGAAGGAAAGTGCGCATGGTGACTGTTGTATTCAATCCCGATGTAATTTTTTTGTTTGATCAACACCCAGATAGTCCACAGATTACAGAATGCCTCCAGATGTGCATTAGAAACTGCTACTGGTCTTCCAGGGAATTATCAAAACGTAGACTGTTAGAGACATTACTTCCATGGAGGAAAGTGCGCATGGTGACGGCTTTATTCAATCCCGATGCAATTTCTGTGTTTCATCAACACTCTGATAGTCCACAGATTACAGAATGCCTCCAGATGTGCATCGGAAACTACTACTGGTCTTCCAGGGAACGATCAAAGCGTAGACTGTTAGAGACATTTCTCCCATGGGGGAAAGTGCGCGTGGTGACTGTTGTATTCAATCCCGATGCAATTTCTGCGTTTCATCAACACTCTGATAGTCCACAGATTACAGATTGTCTCCAGATTTGTATCGTAAACTACTACTGGTCTTCCAGGGAACGATCAAAACGTAGACTGTTTGAGACATTACTCCCATGGAGGAAAGTGCGCATGGTGACTGTTGTATTCAATCCCGATGCAATTTCTGTGTTTCATCAACACTCTGATAGGCCACAGATTAAAGAATACCTCCAGATGTGCATCGGAAACTACTACTGCCCTTCAAGGGAACGATCAAAGCGTAGAATGTTTGAGACATTTTTCCCATGAAGGAAAGTGCGCATGGTGACTGTTGTATTCAATCCCGATGTAATTTTTTTGTTTGATCAACACTCAGATAGTCCACAGATTACAGAATGCCTCCAGATGTGCATTAGAAAGTGCTACTGGTCTTCCAGGCGACGATCAAAACGTAGACTGTTTGAGACATTACTCCCATGGAGGAAAGTACGCATGGTGACTGTTGTATTCAATCCCGATGCAATTTCTGTGTTTCATCAACACTCTGATAGCCCACAGATTACCGAATGCCTCCAGATGTTAATCGGAAACTACTACTGGTCTTCCAGGGAACGATCAAAGCATAGACTGTTAGAGACATTACTCCCATGGAGGAAAGTGTGCATGGTGCCTGTTGTATTCAATCCCGATGCAATTTCTGTGTTTCATCAACAGTGTGATAGTCCACAGACTACAGATTGCCTCCAGATGTGCATCGTAAACTACTACTGGTCTTCCAGGGAACGATCAAAACGTAGACTGTTTGAGACATTACCACCATGGAGGAAAGTGCGCATGGTGACTGTTGTATTCAATCCCGATGCAATTTCTGTGTTTCATCAACACTCTGATAGTCCACAGATTTCAGAATGCCTCCAGACTTGCATGGGAAACTACTACTGGTCTTCCAGAGAACGATCAAAGAGTAGACTGTTTGAGACATTACTCCCATGGAGGAAAGTGCCCATGGTGACTGTTGTATTCAATCCCGATGCAATTTCTGTGTTTCATCAACACTCTGATAGTCCACAGATTTCAGAATGCCTTCAGACTTGCTTGGGAAACTACTACTGGTCTTCCAGAGAACGATCAAAGAGTAGACTGTTTGAGACATTACTCCCATGGAGGAAAGTGCGCATGGTGACTGTTGTATTCAGTCCCGAGGCAATTTCTGTGTTTCATGAACACTCTGATAGTCCACAGATTACTGAATGCCTCCAGATGTGTATCGGAAACTACTACTGGCCTTCAAGGGAACGATCAAAGCGTAGAATGTTTGAGACATTTTTCCCATGAAGGAAAGTGCGCATGGTGACTGTTGTATTCAATCCCGATGCAATTTCTGCGTTTCATCAACACTCTGATAGTCCACAGATTACAGATTGTCTCCAGATGTGCATCGTAAACTACTACTGGTCTTCCAGGGAACGATCAAAACGTAGACTGTTTGAGACATTAATCCCATGGAGGAAAGTGCGCATGGTGACTGTTGTATTCAATCCCGATGCAATTTCTGTGTTTCATCAACACTCTGATAGGCCACAGATTACAGAATACCTCCAGATGTGCATCGGAAACTACTACTGGCCTTCAAGGGAACGATCAGAGCGTAGAATGTTTGAGACATTTTTCCCATGAAGGAAAGTGCGCATGGTGACTGTTGTATTCAATCCCGATGTAATTTTTTTGTTTGATCAACACTCAGATAGTCCACAGATTACAGAATGCCTCCAGATGTGCATTAGAAACTGCTACTGGTCTTCCAGGGAACGATCAAAACTTAGACTGTTTGAGACATTACTCCCATGGAGGAAAGTACGCATGGTGACTGTTGTATTCAATCCCGATGCAATTTCTGTGTTTCATCAACACTCTGATAGCCCACAGATTACCGAATGCCTCCAGATGTTAATCGGAAACTACTACTGGTCTTCCAGGGAACGATCAAAGCATAGACTGTTAGAGACATTACTCCCATGGAGGAAAGTGTGCATGGTGCCTGTTGTATTCAATCCCGATGCAATTTCTGTGTTTCATCAACAGTGTGATAGTCCACAGACTACAGAATGCCTCCAGATGTGCATCGTAAACTACTACTGGTCTTCCAGGGAACGATCAAAACGTAGACTGTTTGAGACATTACCACCATGGAGGAAAGTGCGCATGGTGACTGTTGTATTCAATCCCGATGCAATTTCTGTGTTTCATCAACACTCTGATAGTCCACAGATTTCAGAATGCCTCCAGACTTGCTTGGGAAACTACTACTGGTCTTCCAGAGAACGATCAAAGAGTAGACTGTTTGAGACATTACTCCCATGGAGGAAAGTGCGCATGGTGACTGTTGTATTCAATCCCGATGCAATATCTGTGTTTCATCAACACTCTGATAGTCCACAGATTTCAGAATGCCTCCAGACTTGCTTGGGAAACTACTACTGGTCTTCCAGAGAACGATCAAAGAGTAGACTGTTTGAGACATTACTCCCATGGAGGAAAGTGCGCATGGTGACTGTTGTATTCAGTCCCGATGCAATTTCTGTGTTTCATCAACACTCTGATAGTCCACAGATTACTGAATGCCTCCAGATGTGCATCGGAAACTACTACTGGCCTTCAAGGGAACGATCAAAGCGTAGAATGTTTGAGACATTTTTCCCATGATGGAAAGTGCGCATGGTGACTGTTGTATTCAATCCCGATGTAATTTTTTTGTTTGATCAACACTCAGATAGTCCACAGATTACAGAATGCCTCCAGATGTGCATTAGAAACTGCTACTGGTCTTCCAGGGAATTATCAAAGCGTAGACTGTTAGAGACATTACTTCCATGGAGGAAAGTGCGCATGGTGTCGGTTTTATTCAATCCAGATGCAATTCCTGTGTTTCATCAACACTCTGATAGTCCACAGATTACAGAATTCCTCCAGATGTGCATCGGAAACTACTACTGGTCTTCCGGGGAACGATCAATGCGTAGACTGTTAGAGACGTTACTTCCATGGAGGAAAGTACGCATGGTGACGGCTTTATTCAATCCCGATGCAATTTCTGTGTTTCATCAACACTCTGATAGTCCACAGATTGCAGAATGCCTCCAGATGTGCATCGGAAACTACGACTGGTCTTCCAGGGATCGATCAAAGCGTAGACTGTTAGAGACATTACTTCCATGGAGGAAAGTGCGCATGGTGACTGTTGTATTCAATCCCGATGCAATTTCTGTGTTTCATCAACACTCTGATAGTCCACAGATTACAGAATGCCTATAGATGTGCATCGGAAACTACTACTGGTCTTCCAGCGAACGATCAAAGCGTAGACTGTTAGAGACATTTCTCCCATGGGGGAAAGTGCGCGTGGTGACTGTAGTATTCAATCCCGATGCAATTTCTGTGTTTCATCAACACTCTGATAGTCCACAGACTACAGAATGCCTCCAGATGTGCATCGTAAACTACTACTGGTCTTCCAGGGAACGATCAAAGCGTAGACTGTTAGAGACATTACTTCCATGGAGGAAAGTGCGCATGGTGACTGTTGTATTCAATCCCAATGCAATTTCTGTGTTTCATCAACACTCTGATAGGCCACAGATTACAGAATACCTCCAGATGTGCATCGGAAACTACTACTGGCCTTCAAGGAACGATCAAAGCGTAGAATGTTTGAGACATTTTTCCCATGATGGAAAGTGCGCATGGTGACCGTTGTATTCAATCCCGATGTAATTTTTTTGTTTGATCAACACTCAGATAGTCCACAGATTACAGAATGCCTCCAGATGTGCATTAGAAACTGCTACTGGTCTTCCAGGGAATTATCAAAGCGTAGACTGTTAGAGACATTACTTCCATGGAGGAAAGTGCGCATGGTGACGGTTTTATTCAATCCCGATGCAATATCTGTGTTTCATCAACACTCTGATAGTCCACAGATTACAGAATTCCTCCAGATGTGCATCGGAAACTACTACTGGTCTTCCAGGGAACGATCAAAGCGTAGACTGTTAGAGACATTTCTCCCATGGTGGAAAGTGCGCGTGGTGACTGTTGTATTCAATCCCGATGCAATTTCTGTGTTTCATCAACACTCTGATAGTCCACAGATTACAGATTGACTCCAGATAAGCATCGTAAACTGCTACTGGTCTTCCAGGGTACGATCAAAACGTAGACTGTTTGAGACATTACTCCCATGGAGGAAAGTGCGCATGGTGACTGTTGTATTCAATCCCGATGCTATTTCTGTGTTTTGATACACACTTTGAAGGTCCACAGATTACAGAATGCCTCCAGATGTGCATTAGAAACTACTACTGGTCTTCCAGGGAATTATCAAAGCGTAGACTGTTAGAGACATTACTTCCATGGAGGAAAGTGCGCATGGTGACGGCTTTATTCAATCCCGATGCAATTTCTGTGTTTCATCAACACTCTGATAGTCCACAGATTACAGAATGCCTCCAGATGTGCATCGGAAACTACTACTGGTCTTCCAGGGAACGATCAAAGCGTAGACTGTTAGAGACATTACTTCCATGGAGGAAAGTGCGCACGGTGACTGTTGTATTTAATCCCGATGCAATTTCTGTGTTTCATCAACACTCTGATAGTCCACAGATTACAGAATGCCTATAGATGTGCATCGGAAACTACTACTGGTCTTCCAGCGAACGATCAAAGCGTACACTGTTAGAGACATTTCTCCCATGGTGGAAAGTGCGCGTGGTGACTGTTGTATTCAATCCCGATGCAATTTCTGTGTTTCATCAACACTCTGATAGTCCACAGATTACAGATTGTCTCAAAGATGTGCATCGTAAACTACTACTGTTCTTCCAGGGAACGATCAAAACGTAGACTGTTTGAGACATTACTCCCATGGAGGAAAGTGCGCATGGTGACTGTTGTATACAATCCCGATGCAATGTCTGTGTTTCATCAACACTCTGATAGGCCACAGATTACAGAATACCTCCAGATGTGCATCGGAAACTACTACTGGCCTTCAAGGGAACGACCAAAGCGTAGAATGTTTGAGACATTTTTCCCATGATCAAAAGTGCCCTTGGTGACTGTTGTATTCCATCCCGATGCAATTTCTGTGTTTCATCAACACTCTGATAGTCCACAGATTACAGAATGCCTACAGACTTGCTTCGGAAACTACTACTGGTCTTACAGAGAACGATCAAAGAGTAGACTGTTTGAGACATTACTCCCATGGAGGAAAGTGCGCATGGTGACTGTTGTATTCAGTCCCGATGCAATTTCTGTGATTCATCAACCCTCTGATAGTCCACAGATTACAGAATGCCTCCAGATGTGCATCGGAAACTACTTCTGGTCTTCCAGGGAACGATCAAAGCATAGACTGTTAGAGACATTACTCCCATGGAGGATAGTGCGCATGGTGCCTGTTGTATTCAATCCCGATGCAATTTCTGTGTTTCATCAACAGTCTGATAGTCCACAGACTACAGAATGCCTCCAGATGTGCATCGTAAACTACTACTGGTCTTCCAGGGAACGATCAAAACGTAGACTGTTAGAGACATCACTCCCATGGAGGAAAGTGCGCATGGTGACTGTTGTATTCAATCCCGATGCAATTTCTGTGTTTTATCAACACTCTGATAGCCCACGGATTACAGAATGCCTCCAGATGTGCATCGGAAACTACTACTGGTCTTCCAGGGAAAGATCAAAGCATAGACTGTTAGAGACATTACTTCCATGGAGGAAAGTACGCGTGGTGACGGCTGTATTCAATCCCGATGCAATTTCTGTGTTTCATCAATACTCTGATAGTCCACAGATTACAGGCTGCCTCCAGATGTGCATCGGAAACTACTACTGGTCTTCCAGGGAACGATCAAAGCGTAGACAATTTGAGACATTTCTCCCATGGTGGAAAGTGCGCGTGGTGACTGTTGTATTCAATCCCGATGCAATTTCTGTGTTTCATCAGCACTATGATAGTCCACAGATTACTGAATGCCTCCAGATGTGCATCGGAAACTACTACTGGCCTTCAAGGGAACGATCAAAGCGTAGAATGTTTGAGACATTTTTCCCATGATGGAAAGTGCGCATGGTGACTGTTGTATTCAATCCCGATGTAATTTTTTTGTTTGATCAACACTCAGATAGTCCACAGATTACAGAATGCCTCCAGATGTGCATTAGAAACTGCTACTGGTCTTCCAGGGAATTATCAAAGCGTAGACTGTTAGAGACATTACTTCCATGGAGGAAAGTGCGCATGGTGTCGGTTTTATTCAATCCCGATGCAATTCCTGTGTTTCATCAACACTCTGATAGTCCACAGATTACAGAATTCCTCCAGATGTGCATCGGAAACTACTACTGGTCTTCCAGGGAACGATCAAAGCGTAGACTGTTAGAGACGTTACTTCCATGGAGGAAAGTACGCATGGTGACGGCTTTATTCAATCCCGATGCAATTTCTGTGTTTCATCAACACTCTGATAGTCCACAGATTGCAGAATGCCTCCAGATGTGCATCGGAAACTACGACTGGTCTTCCAGGGAACGATCAAAGCGTAGACTGTTAGAGACATTACTTCCATGGAGGAAAGTGCGCATGGTGACTGTTGTATTCAATCCCGATGCAATTTCTGTGTTTCATCAACACTCTGATAGTCCACAGATTACAGAATGCCTATAGATGTGCATCGGAAACTACTACTGGTCTTCCAGCGAACGATCAAAGCGTAGACTGTTAGAGACATTTCTCCCATGGGGGAAAGTGCGCGTGGTGACTGTTGTATTCAATCCCGATGCAATTTCTGTGTTTCATCAACACTCTGATAGTCCACAGACTACAGAATGCCTTCAGATGTGCATCGTAAACTACTACTGGTCTTCCAGGGACGATCAAAACGCAGACTGTTTGAGACATTACCCCCATGGAGGAAAGTGCGCATGGTGATTGTTGTATTCAATCCCGATGCAATTTCTGTGTCTCATCAACACTCTGATAGTCCACAGATTACAGAATGCCTCTAGACTTGCTTCGGAATCTACTACTGGTCTTCCAGAGAACGATCAAAGAGTAGACTGTTTGAGATATTACTTCCATGGAGGAAAGTGCGCATGGTGACGGCTTTATTCAATCCCGATGCAATTTCTGTGTTTCATCAACACTCTGATAGTCCACAGATTACAGAATGCCTCCAGATGTGCATCGAAAACTACTACTGGTCTTCCAGGGAACGATCAAAGCGTAGACTGTTAGAGACATTACTTCCATGGAGGAAAGTGCGCATGGTGACTGTTGTATTCAATCCCAATGCAATTTCTGTGTTTCATCAACACTCTGATAGGCCACAGATTACAGAATACCTCCAGATGTGCATCGGAAACTACTACTGGCCTTCAAGGGAACGATCAAAGCGTAGAATGTTTGAGACATTTTTCCCATGATGGAAAGTGCGCATGGTGACTGATGTATTCAATCCCGATGTAATTTTTTTGTTTGATCAACACTCAGTTAGTCCACAGATTACAGAATGCCTCCAGATGTGCATTAGAAACTGCTACTGGTCTTCCAGGGAATTATCAAAGCGTAGACTGTTAGAGACATTACTTCCATGGAGGAAAGTGCGCATGGTGACGGTTTTATTCAATCCCGATGCAATTTCTGTGTTTCATCAACACTCTGATAGTCCACAGATTACAGAATTCCTCCAGATGTGCATCGGAAACTACTACTGGTCTTCCAGGGAACGATCAAAGCGTAGACTGTTAGAGACATTTCTCCCATGGTGGAAAGTGCGCGTGGTGACTGTTGTATTCAATCCCGATGCAATTTCTGTGTTTCATCAACACTCTGATAGTCCACAGATTACAGATTGTCTCCAGATAAGCATCGTAAACTGCTACTGGTCTTCCAGGGTACGATCAAAACGTAGACTGTTTGAGACATTACTCCCATGGAGGAAAGTGCGCATGGTGACTGTTGTATTCAATCCCGATGCTATTTCTGTGTTTTGATACACACTTTGAAGGTCCACTGATTACAGAATGCCTCCAGATGTGCATTAGAAACTATTACTGGTCTTCCAGGGAATTATCAAAGCGTAGACTGTTAGAGACATTACTTCCATGGAGGAAAGTGCGCATGGTGACGGCTTTATTCAATCCCGATGCAATTTCTGTGTTTCATCAACACTCTGATAGTCCACAGATTACAGAATGCCTCCAGATGTGCATCGGAAACTACTACTGGTCTTCCAGGGAACGATCAAAGCGTAGACTGTTAGAGACATTACTTCCATGGAGGAAAGTGCGCACGGTGACTGTTGTATTTAATCCCGATGCAATTTCTGTGTTTCATCAACACTCTGATAGTCCACAGATTACAGAATGCCTATAGATGTGCATCGGAAACTACTACTGGTCTTCCAGCGAACGATCAAAGCGTACACTGTTAGAGACATTTCTCCCATGGTGGAAAGTGCGCGTGGTGACTGTTGTATTCAATCCCGATGCAATTTCTGTGTTTCATCAACACTCTGATAGTCCACAGATTACAGATTGTCTCAAAGATGTGCATCGTAAACTACTACTGTTCTTCCAGGGAACGATCAAAACGTAGACTGTTTGAGACATTACTCCCATGGAGGAAAGTGCACATGGTGACTGTTGTATACAATCCCGATGCAATTTCTGTGTTTCATCAACACTCTGATAGGCCACAGATTACAGAATACCTCCTGATGTGCATCGGAAACTACTACTGGCCTTCAAGGGAACGACCAAAGCGTAGAATGTTTGAGACATTTTTCCCATGAAGGAAAGTGCGCTTGGTGACTGTTGTATTCCATCCCGATGCAATTTCTGTGTTTCATCAACACTCTGATAGTCCACAGATTACAGAATGCCTACAGACTTGCTTCGGAAACTACTACTGGTCTTCCAGAGAACGATCAAAGAGTAGACTGTTTGAGACATTACTCCCATGGAGGAAAGTGCGCATGGTGACTGTTGTATTCAGTCCCGATGCAATTTCTGTGATTCATCAACCCTCTGATAGTCCACAGATTACAGAATGCCTCCAGATGTGCATCGGAAACTACTTCTGGTCTTCCAGGGAACGATCAAAGCATAGACTGTTAGAGACATTACTCCCATGGAGGATAGTGCGCATGGTGCCTGTTGTATTCAATCCCGATGCAATTTCTGTGTTTCATCAACAGTCTGATAGTCCACAGACTACAGAATGCCTCCAGATGTGCATCGTAAACTACTACTGGTCTTCCAGGGAACGATCAAAACGTAGACTGTTAGAGACATCACTCCCATGGAGGAAAGTGCGCATGGTGACTGTTGTATTCAATCCCGATGCAATTTCTGTGTTTTATCAACACTCTGATAGCCCACGGATTACAGAATGCCTCCAGATGTGCATCGGAAACTACTACTGGTCTTCCAGGGAAAGATCAAAGCATAGACTGTTAGAGACATTACTTCCATGGAGGAAAGTGCGCGTGGTGACGGCTGTATTCAATCCCGATGCAATTTCTGTGTTTCATCAATACTCTGATAGTCCACAGATTACAGGCTGCCTCCAGATGTGCATCGGAAACTACTACTGGTCTTCCAGGGAACGATCAAAGCGTAGACAATTTGAGACATTTCTCCCATGGAGGAAAGTGCGCGTGGTGACTGTTGTATTCAATCCCGATGCAATTTCTGTGTTTCATCAGCACTATGATAGTCCACAGATTACAGAATGCCTCCAGATGTGCATCGGAAACTACTACTGGTCTTCCTGGGAACGACCAAAGTGTAGACTGTATGAGACAATACTCCCATGGAGGAAGGTTCGCATGGTGACTGTTGTATTCAATCCCGATGCAATTTCTGTGTTTCATCAACACTCTGATATCCCACAGATTACAGAATGCCTCCAGATGTGCATCGGAAACTACTACTGGTCTTCCAGGGAACGATCAAAGCATAGACTGTTAGAGACATTACTTCCATGGAGGAAAGTGCGCATGGTGACGGCTGTATTCAATCCCGATGCAATTTCTGTGTTTCATCAGCACTCTGATAGCCCACAGATTACAGAATGCCTCCAGATGTGCATCGGAAACTACTACTGGTCTTCCAGGGAACGATCAAAACATAGACTGATAGAGACATTACTCCCATGGAGGAAAGTGCGCATGGTGCCTGTTGTATTCAATCCCGATGCAATTTCTGCGTTTCATCAACAGTGTGATAGTCCACACACTACAGAATGCCTCCAGATGTGCATCGTAAACTACTACTGGTCTTCCAGGGAACGATCAAAACGCAGACTGTTTGAGACATTACCCCCATGGAGGAAAGTGCGCATGGTGACTGTTGTATTCAATCCCGATGCAATTTCTGTGTTTCATCAACACTCTGATAGTCCACAGATTACAGATTGTCTCCAGATGTGCATCGTAAACTACTACTGGTCTTCCAGGGAACGATCAAAACGTAGACTGTTTGAGACATTACTCCCATGGAGGAAAGTGCACATGGTGACTGTTGTATTCAATCCCGATGCAATTTCTGTGTTTTGATACACACTTTGAAGGTCCACAGATTACAGAATGCCTCCAGATGTGCATCGGAAACTACTACTGGTCTTCCAGGGAACGATCAAAGCATAGACTGTTAGAGACATTACTTCCATGGAGGAAAGTGCGCATGGTGACGGCTGTATTCAATCCCGATGCAATTTCTGTGTTTCATCAGCACTCTGATAGCCCACAGATTACAGAATGCCTCCAGATGTGCATCGGAAACTACTACTGGTCTTCCAGGGAACGATCAAAACATAGACTGATAGAGACATTACTCCCATGGAGGAAAGTGCGCATGGTGCCTGTTGTATTCAATCCCGATGCAATTTCTGCGTTTCATCAACAGTGTGATAGTCCACACACTACAGAATGCCTCCAGATGTGCATCGTAAACTACTACTGGTCTTCCAGGGAACAATCAAAACGCAGACTGTTTGAGACATTACCCCCATGGAGGAAAGTGCGCATGGTGCCTGTTGTATTCAATCCCGATGCAATTTCTGCGTTTCATCAACAGTGTGATAGTCCACACACTACAGAATGCCTCCAGATGTGCATCGTAAACTACTACTGGTCTTCCAGGGAACGATCAAAACGCAGACTGTTAGAGACATTACCCCCATGGAGGAAAGTGCGCATGGTGACTGTTGTATTCAATCCCGATGCAATTTCTGTGTTTCATCAACACTCTGATAGTCCACAGATTACAGATTGTCTCCAGATGTGCATCGTAAACTACTACTGGTCTTCCAGGGAACGATCAAAACGTAGACTGTTTGAGACATTACTCCCATGGAGGAAAGTGCGCATGGTGCCTGTTGTATTCAATCCCGATGCAATTTCTGCGTTTCATCAACAGTGTGATAGTCCACACACTACAGAATGCCTCCAGATGTGCATCGGAAACTACTACTGGTCTTCCACGGAACGATAAAAGCGTAGACTGTTTGAGAATTACCCCCATGGAGGAAAGTGCGCATGGTGACTGTTGTATTCAATCCCGATGCAATTTCTGTGTTTCATCAACACTCTGATAGTCCACAGATAACAGAATGCCTCCAGATGTGCATCGGAAACTACTACTGGTCTTCCAGGGAACGATCAAAGCGTAGCCTGTATTAGAATTACTCACATGGAGGAAAGTGCACATGGTGACTGTTTTACTCAATCCCGATGCATTTTCTGAGTTTCATCAACACTCTGATAGTCCACAGATTACAGAATGCCTCCAGATGTGCATCGGAAACTACTTCTGGTCTTCCAGGGAACGATCAAAGCATAGACTGTTAGAGACGTTACTCCCATGGAGGAAAGTGCGCATGGTGCCTGTTGTATTCAATCCCGATGCAATTTCTGTGTTTCATCAACAGTCTGATAGTCCACAGACTACAGAATGCCTCCAGATGTGCATCGTAAACCACTACTGGTCTTCCAGGGAACGATCAAAACGTAGACTGTTTGAGACATTACTCCCATGGAGGAAAGTGCGCATGGTGCCTGTTGTATTCAATCCCGATGCAATTTCTGTGTTTCATCAACACTCTGATAGCCCACGGATTACAGAATGCCTCCAGATGTGCATCGGAAACTACTACTGGTCTTCCAGGGAACGATCAAAGCATAGACTGTTAGAGACATTACTTCCATGGAGGAAAGTGCGCATGGTGACGGCTGTATTCAATCCCAATGCAATTTCTGTTTTCATCAATACTCTGATAGTCCACAGACTACAGAATGCCTCCAGATGTGCATCGTAAACTACTACTGGTCTTCCAGGGAACGATCAAAACGCAGACTGTTTGAGACATTACCCCCATGGAGGAAAGTGCGCATGGTGACAGTTGTATTCAATCCCGATGCAATTTCTGTGTTTCATCAACACTCTGATAGTCCACAGATTACAGATTGTCTCCAGATGTGCATCGTAAACTACTACTGGTCTTCCAGGGAACGATCAAAACGTAGACTGTTTGAGACACTACTCCCATGGAGGAATGTGCGCATGGTGACTGTTGTATTCAATCCCGATGCAATTTCTGTGTTTTGATACACACTTTGAAGGTCCACAGATTACAGAATGCCTCCAGACGTGCATCGGAAACTACTACTGGTCTTCCACGGAACGATAAAAGCGTAGACTGTTTGAGAATTACCCCCATGGAGGAAAGTGCGCATGGTGACTGTTGTATTCAATCCCGATGCAATTTCTGTGTTTCATCAACACTCTGATAGTCCACAGATAACAGAATGCCTCCAGACTTGCTTCGGAAACTACTACTGGTCTTCCAGAGAACGATCAAAGAGTAGACTGTTTGAGACATTACTCCCATGGAGGAAAGTGCGCATGGTGACTGTTGTAATGAGTCCCGATGCAATTTCTGTGTTTCATCAACACTCTGATAGTCCACAGATTACTGAATGCCTCCGGATGTGCATCGGAAACTACTACTGGCCTTCCTGGGAATTATCAAAGCGTAGACTGTTAGAGACATTACTTCCATGGAGGAAAGTGCGCATGGTGACGGCTTTATTCAATCCCGATGCAATTTCTGTGTTTCATCAACACTCTGATAGTCCACAGATTACAGAATGCCTCCAGATGTGCATCGGAAACTACTACTGGTCTTCCAGGGAACGATCAAAGCGTAGACTGTTAGAGACATTTCTCCCATGGTGGAAAGTGCGCGTGGTGACTGTTGTATTCAATCCCGATGCAATTTCTGTGTTTCATCAACACTCTGATAGTCCACAGATTACAGATTGTCTCAAAGATGTGCATCGTAAACTACTACTGGTCTTCCAGGGAACGATCAAAACGTAGACTGTTTGAGACATTACTCCCATGGAGGAAAGGGCGCATGGTGACTGTTGTATACAATCCCGATGCAATTTCTGTGTTTCATCAACACTCTGATAGGCCACAGATTACAGAATACCTCCAGATGTGCATCGGAAACTACTACTGGCCTTCAAGGGAACGACCAAAGCGTAGAATGTTTGAGACATTTTTCCCATGAAGGAAAGTGCGCATGGTGACTGTTGTATTCAATCCCGATGCAATTTCTGTGTTTCATCAACACTCTGATAGTCCACAGATTACAGAATGCCTCCAGACTTGCTTCGGAAACTACTACTGGTCTTCCAGAGAACGAACAAAGAGTAGACTGTTTGAGACATTACTCCCATGGAGGAAAGTGCGCTTGGTGACTGTTGTATTCAGTCCCGATGCAATTTCTGTGATTCATCAACACTCTGATAGTCCACAGATTACTGAATGCCTCCAGATGGGCATCGGAAACTACTACTGGCCTTCAAGGGAACGACCAAAGCTTAGAATGTTTGAGACATTTTTCCCATGAAGGAAAGTGCGCATGGTGACTGTTGTATTCAATCCCGATGTAATTTTTTTGTTTGATCAACACTCAGATAGTCCACAGATTACAGAATGCCTCCAGATGTGCATTAGAAACTGCTACTGGTCTTCCAGGGAATTATCAAAGCGTAGACTGTTAGAGACATTACTTCCATGGAGGAAAGTGCGCATGGTGACGGCTTTATTCAATCCCGATACATTTTCTGTGTTTCATCAACACTCTGATAGTCCACAGATTACAGAATGCCTATAGATGTGCATCGGAAACTACTACTGGTCTTCCAGCGAACGATCAAAGCGTACACTGTTAGAGACATTTCTCCCATGGTGGAAAGTGCGCGTGGTGACTGTTGTATTCAATCCCGATGCAATTTCTGTGTTTCATCAACACTCTGATAGTCCACAGATTACAGATTGTCTCAAAGATGTGCATCGTAAACTACTACTGTTCTTCCAGGGAACGATCAAAACGTAGACTGTTTGAGACATTACTCCCATGGAGGAAAGTGCACATGGTGACTGTTGTATACAATCCCGATGCAATTTCTGTGTTTCATCAACACTCTGATAGGCCACAGATTACAGAATACCTCCAGATGTGCATCGGAAACTACTACTGGCCTTCAAGGGAACGACCAAAGCGTAGAATGTTTGAGACATTTTTCCCATGAAGGAAAGTGCGCTTGGTGACTGTTGTATTCCATCCCGATGCAATTTCTGTGTTTCATCAACACTCTGATAGTCCACAGATTACAGAATGCCTACAGACTTGCTTCGGAAACTACTACTGGTCTTCCAGAGAACGATCAAAGAGTAGACTGTTTGAGACATTACTCCCATGGAGGAAAGTGCGCATGGTGACTGTTGTATTCAGTCCCGATGCAATTTCTGTGATTCATCAACCCTCTGATAGTCCACAGATTACAGAATGCCTCCAGATGTGCATCGGAAACTACTTCTGGTCTTCCAGGGAACGATCAAAGCATAGACTGTTAGAGACATTACTCCCATGGAGGATAGTGCGCATGGTGCCTGTTGTATTCAATCCCGATGCAATTTCTGTGTTTCATCAACAGTCTGATAGTCCACAGACTACAGAATGCCTCCAGATGTGCATCGTAAACTACTACTGGTCTTCCAGGGAACGATCAAAACGTAGACTGTTAGAGACATCACTCCCATGGAGGAAAGTGCGCATGGTGACTGTTGTATTCAATCCCGATGCAATTTCTGTGTTTTATCAACACTCTGATAGCCCACGGATTACAGAATGCCTCCAGATGTGCATCGGAAACTACTACTGGTCTTCCAGGGAAAGATCAAAGCATAGACTGTTAGAGACATTACTTCCATGGAGGAAAGTGCGCGTGGTGACGGCTGTATTCAATCCCGATGCAATTTCTGTGTTTCATCAATACTCTGATAGTCCACAGATTACAGGCTGCCTCCAGATGTGCATCGGAAACTACTACTGGTCTTCCAGGGAACGATCAAAGCGTAGACAATTTGAGACATTTCTCCCATGGAGGAAAGTGCGCGTGGTGACTGTTGTATTCAATCCCGATGCAATTTCTGTGTTTCATCAGCACTATGATAGTCCACAGATTACAGAATGCCTCCAGATGTGCATCGGAAACTACTACTGGTCTTCCTGGGAACGACCAAAGTGTAGACTGTATGAGACAATACTCCTATGGAGGAAGGTTCGCATGGTGACTGTTGTATTCAATCCCGATGCAATTTCTGTGTTTCATCAACACTCTGATATCCCACAGATTACAGAATGCCTCCAGATGTGCATCGGAAACTACTACTGGTCTTCCAGGGAACGATCAAAGCATAGACTGTTAGAGACATTACTTCCATGGAGGAAAGTGCGCATGGTGACGGCTGTATTCAATCCCGATGCAATTTCTGTGTTTCATCAGCACTCTGATAGCCCACAGATTACAGAATGCCTCCAGATGTGCATCGGAAACTACTACTGGTCTTCCAGGGAACGATCAAAACATAGACTGATAGAGACATTACTCCCATGGAGGAAAGTGCGCATGGTGCCTGTTGTATTCAATCCCGATGCAATTTCTGCGTTTCATCAACAGTGTGATAGTCCACACACTACAGAATGCCTCCAGATGTGCATCGTAAACTACTACTGGTCTTCCAGGGAACGATCAAAACGCAGACTGTTTGAGACATTACCCCCATGGAGGAAAGTGCGCATGGTGACTGTTGTATTCAATCCCGATGCAATTTCTGTGTTTCATCAACACTCTGATAGTCCACAGATTACAGATTGTCTCCAGATGTGCATCGTAAACTACTACTGGTCTTCCAGGGAACGATCAAAACGTAGACTGTTTGAGACATTACTCCCATGGAGGAAAGTGCACATGGTGACTGTTGTATTCAATCCCGATGCAATTTCTGTGTTTTGATACACACTTTGAAGGTCCACAGATTACAGAATGCCTCCAGATGTGCATCGGAAACTACTACTGGTCTTCCAGGGAACGATCAAAGCATAGACTGTTAGAGACATTACTTCCATGGAGGAAAGTGCGCATGGTGACGGCTGTATTCAATCCCGATGCAATTTCTGTGTTTCATCAGCACTCTGATAGCCCACAGATTACAGAATGCCTCCAGATGTGCATCGGAAACTACTACTGGTCTTCCAGGGAACGATCAAAACATAGACTGATAGAGACATTACTCCCATGGAGGAAAGTGCGCATGGTGCCTGTTGTATTCAATCCCGATGCAATTTCTGCGTTTCATCAACAGTGTGATAGTCCACACACTACAGAATGCCTCCAGATGTGCATCGTAAACTACTACTGGTCTTCCAGGGAACAATCAAAACGCAGACTGTTTGAGACATTACCCCCATGGAGGAAAGTGCGCATGGTGCCTGTTGTATTCAATCCCGATGCAATTTCTGCGTTTCATCAACAGTGTGATAGTCCACACACTACAGAATGCCTCCAGATGTGCATCGTAAACTACTACTGGTCTTCCAGGGAACGATCAAAACGCAGACTGTTTGAGACATTACCCCCATGGAGGAAAGTGCGCATGGTGACTGTTGTATTCAATCCCGATGCAATTTCTGTGTTTCATCAACACTCTGATAGTCCACAGATTACAGATTGTCTCCAGATGTGCATCGTAAACTACTACTGGTCTTCCAGGGAACGATCAAAACGTAGACTGTTTGAGACATTACTCCCATGGAGGAAAGTGCGCATGGTGCCTGTTGTATTCAATCCCGATGCAATTTCTGCGTTTCATCAACAGTGTGATAGTCCACACACTACAGAATGCCTCCAGATGTGCATCGGAAACTACTACTGGTCTTCCACGGAACGATAAAAGCGTAGACTGTTTGAGAATTACCCCCATGGAGGAAAGTGCGCATGGTGACTGTTGTATTCAATCCCGATGCAATTTCTGTGTTTCATCAACACTCTGATAGTCCACAGATAACAGAATGCCTCCAGATGTGCATCGGAAACTACTACTGGTCTTCCAGGGAACGATCAAAGCGTAGCCTGTATTAGAATTACTCACATGTAGGAAAGTGCACATGGTGACTGTTTTACTCAATCCCGATGCATTTTCTGAGTTTCATCAACACTCTGATAGTCCACAGATTACAGAATGCCTCCAGATGTGCATCGGAAACTACTTCTGGTCTTCCAGGGAACGATCAAAGCATAGACTGTTAGAGACGTTACTCCCATGGAGGAAAGTGCGCATGGTGCCTGTTGTATTCAATCCCGATGCAATTTCTGTGTTTCATCAACAGTCTGATAGTCCACAGACTACAGAATGCCTCCAGATGTGCATCGTAAACCACTACTGGTCTTCCAGGGAACGATCAAAACGTAGACTGTTTGAGACATTACTCCCATGGAGGAAAGTGCGCATGGTGCCTGTTGTATTCAATCCCGATGCAATTTCTGTGTTTCATCAACACTCTGATAGCCCACAGATTACAGAATGCCTCCAGATGTGCGTCGGAAACTACTACTGGTCTTCCAGGGAACGATCAAAGCATAGACTGTTAGAGACATTACTTCCATGGAGGAAAGTGCGCATGGTGACGGCTGTATTCAATCCCAATGCAATTTCTGTTTTCATCAATACTCTGATAGTCCACAGACTACAGAATGCCTCCAGATGTGCATCGTAAACTACTACTGGTCTTCCAGGGAACGATCAAAACGCAGACTGTTTGAGACATTACCCCCATGGAGGAAAGTGCGCATGGTGACTGTTGTATTCAATCCCGATGCAATTTCTGTGTTTCATCAACACTCTGATAGTCCACAGATTACAGATTGTCTCCAGATGTGCATCGTAAACTACTACTGGTGTTCCAGGGAACGATCAAAACGTAGACTGTTTGAGACACTACTCCCATGGAGGAATGTGCGCATGGTGACTGTTGTATTCAATCCCGATGCAATTTCTGTGTTTTGATACACACTTTGAAGGTCCACAGATTACAGAATGCCTCCAGACGTGCATCGGAAACTACTACTGGTCTTCCACGGAACGATAAAAGCGTAGACTGTTTGAGAATTACCCCCATGGAGGAAAGTGCGCATGGTGACTGTTGTATTCAATCCCGATGCAATTTCTGTGTTTCATCAACACTCTGATAGTCCACAGATAACAGAATGCCTCCAGACTTGCTTCGGAAACTACTACTGGTCTTCCAGAGAACGATCAAAGAGTAGACTGTTTGAGACATTACTCCCATGGAGGAAAGTGCGCATGGTGACTGTTGTATTCAGTCCCGATGCAATTTCTGTGTTTCATCAACACTCTGATAGTCCACAGATTACTGAATGCCTCCGGATGTGCATCGGAAACTACTACTGGCCTTCTTGGGAATTATCAAAGCGTAGACTGTTAGAGACATTACTTCCATGGAGGAAAGTGCGCATGGTGACGGCTTTATTCAATCCCGATGCAATTTCTGTGTTTCATCAACACTCTGATAGTCCACAGATTACAGAATGCCTCCAGATGTGCATCGGAAACTACTACTGGTCTTCCAGGGAACGATCAAAGCGTAGACTGTTAGAGACATTTCTCCCATGGTGGAAAGTACGCGTGGTGACTGTTGTATTCAATCCCGATGCAATTTCTGTGTTTCATCAACACTCTGATAGTCCACAGATTACAGATTGTCTCAAAGATGTGCATCGTAAACTACTACTGGTCTTCCAGGGAACGATCAAAACGTAGACTGTTAGAGACATTACTCCCATGGAGGAAAGGGCGCATGGTGACTGTTGTATACAATCCCGATGCAATTTCTGTGTTTCATCAACACTCTGATAGGCCACAGATTACAGAATACCTCCAGATGTGCATCGGAAACTACTACTGGCCTTCAAGGGAACGACCAAAGCGTAGAATGTTTGAGACATTTTTCCCATGAAGGAAAGTGCGCATGGTGACTGTTGTATTCAATCCCGATGCAATTTCTGTGTTTCATCAACACTCTGATAGTCCACAGATTACAGAATGCCTCCAGACTTGCTTCGGAAACTACTACTGGTCTTCCAGAGAACGAACAAAGAGTAGACTGTTTGAGACATTACTCCCATGGAGGAAAGTGCGCTTGGTGACTGTTGTATTCAGTCCCGATGCAATTTCTGTGATTCATCAACACTCTGATAGTCCACAGATTACTGAATGCCTCCAGATGGGCATCGGAAACTACTACTGGCCTTCAAGGGAACGACCAAAGCGTAGAATGTTTGAGACATTTTTCCCATGAAGGAAAGTGCGCATGGTGACTGTTGTATTCAATCCCGATGTAATTTTTTTGTTTGATCAACACTCAGATAGTCCACAGATTACAGAATGCCTCCAGATGTGCATTAGAAACTGCTACTGGTCTTCCAGGCAATTATCAAAGCGTAGACTGTTAGAGACATTACTTCCATGGAGGAAAGTGCGCATGGTGACGGCTTTATTCAATCCCGATACATTTTCTGTGTTTCATCAACACTCTGATAGTCCACAGATTACAGAATGCCTCCAGATGTGCATCGGAAACTACTACTGGTCTTCCAGGGAACGATCAAAGCGTAGACTGTTAGAGACATTACTCCCATGGAGGAAAGTGCGCATGGTGACTGTTGTATTCAATCCCGATGCAATTTCTGTGTTTCATCAACACTCTGATAGGCCACAGATTACAGAATACCTAGAGATGTGCATCGGAAACTACTACTGGCCTTCAAGGGAACGATCAAAGCGTAGAATGTTTGAGACATTTTTCCCATGAAGGAAAGTGCGCATGGTTACTGTTGTATTCAATCCCGCTGTAATTTTTTTGTTTGATCAACACTCAGATAGTCCACAGATTACAGAATGCCTCCAGATGTGCATTAGAAACTGCTACTGGTCTTCCAGGGAATTATCAAAGCGTAGACTGTTAGAAACATTACTTCCATGGAGGAAAGTGCGCATGGTGACGGCTTTATTCAATCCCGATGCAATTTCTGTGTTTCATCAACACTCTGATAGTCCACAGATTACAGGATGCCTCCAGATGTGCATCGGAAACTACTACTGGTCTTCCAGGGAACGATCAGAGCGTAGACTGTTAGAGACATTACTTCCATGGAGGAAAGTGCGCATGGTGACTGTTGTATTCAATCCCGATGCAATTTCTGTGTTTCATCAGCACTCTGATAGCCCACAGATTACAGAATGCCTCCAGATGTGCATCGGAAACTACTACTGGTCTTCCAGGGAACGATCAAAACATAGACTGATAGAGACATTACTCCCATGGAGGAAAGTGCGCATGGTGCCTGTTGTATTCAATCCCGATGCAATTTCTGCGTTTCATCAACAGTGTGATAGTCCACACACTACAGAATGCCTCCAGATGTGCATCGTAAACTACTACTGGTCTTCCAGGGAACAATCAAAACGCAGACTGTTTGAGACATTACCCCCATGGAGGAAAGTGCGCATGGTGCCTGTTGTATTCAATCCCGATGCAATTTCTGCGTTTCATCAACAGTGTGATAGTCCACACACTACAGAATGCCTCCAGATGTGCATCGTAAACTACTACTGGTCTTCCAGGGAACGATCAAAACGCAGACTGTTTGAGACATTACCCCCATGGAGGAAAGTGCGCATGGTGACTGTTGTATTCAATCCCGATGCAATTTCTGTGTTTCATCAACACTCTGATAGTCCACAGATTACAGATTGTCTCCAGATGTGCATCGTAAACTACTACTGGTCTTCCAGGGAACGATCAAAACGTAGACTGTTTGAGACATTACTCCCATGGAGGAAAGTGCGCATGGTGCCTGTTGTATTCAATCCCGATGCAATTTCTGCGTTTCATCAACAGTGTGATAGTCCACACACTACAGAATGCCTCCAGATGTGCATCGTAAACTACTACTGGTCTTCCACGGAACGATAAAAGCGTAGACTGTTTGAGAATTATCCCCATGGAGGAAAGTGCGCATGGTGACTGTTGTATTCAATCCCGATGCAATTTCTGTGTTTCATCAACACTCTGATAGTCCACAGATAACAGAATGCCTCCAGATGTGCATCGGAAACTACTACTGGTCTTCCAGGGAACGATCAAAGCGTAGCCTGTATTAGAATTACTCACATGGAGGAAAGTGCACATGGTGACTGTTTTACTCAATCCCGATGCATTTTCTGAGTTTCATCAACACTCTGATAGTCCACAGATTACAGAATGCCTCCAGATGTGCATCGGAAACTACTACTGGTCTTCCAGGGAACGATCAAAGCATAGACTGTTAGAGACATTACTTCCATGGAGGAAAGTGCGCATGGTGACGGCTGTATTCAATCCCAATGCAATTTCTGTTTTCATCAATACTCTGATAGTCCACAGACTACAGAATGCCTCCAGATGTGCATCGTAAACTACTACTGGTCTTCCAGGGAACGATCAAAACGCAGACTGTTTGAGACATTACCCCCATGGAGGAAAGTGCGCATGGTGACTGTTGTATTCAATCCCGATGCAATTTCTGTGTTTCATCAACACTCTGATAGTCCACAGATTACAGATTGTCTCCAGATGTGCATCGTAAACTACTACTGGTCTTCCAGGGAACGATCAAAACGTAGACTGTTTGAGACACTACTCCCATGGAGGAATGTGCGCATGGTGACTGTTGTATTCAATCCCGATGCAATTTCTGTGTTTTGATACACACTTTGAAGGTCCACAGATTACAGAATGCCTCCAGACGTGCATCGGAAACTACTACTGGTCTTCCACGGAACGATAAAAGCGTAGACTGTTTGAGAATTACCCCCATGGAGGAAAGTGCGCATGGTGACTGTTGTATTCAATCCCGATGCAATTTCTGTGTTTCATCAACACTCTGATAGTCCACAGATAACAGAATGCCTCCAGACTTGCTTCGGAAACTACTACTGGTCTTCCAGAGAACGATCAAAGAGTAGACTGTTTGAGACATTACTCCCATGGAGGAAAGTGCGCATGGTGACTGTTGTATTCAGTCCCGATGCAATTTCTGTGTTTCATCAACACTCTGATAGTCCACAGATTACTGAATGCCTCCGGATGTGCATCGGAAACTACTACTGGCCTTCCTGGGAATTATCAAAGCGTAGACTGTTAGAGACATTACTTCCATGGAGGAAAGTGCGCATGGTGACGGCTTCATTCAATCCCGATGCAATTTCTGTGTTTCATCAACACTCTGATAGTCCACAGATTACAGAATGCCTCCAGATGTGCATCGGAAACTACTACTGGTCTTCCAGGGAACGATCAAAGCGTAGACTGTTAGAGACATTTCTCCCATGGTGGAAAGTGCGCGTGGTGACTGTTGTATTCAATCCCGATGCAATTTCTGTGTTTCATCAACACTCTGATAGTCCACACACTACAGAATGCCTCCAGATGTGCATCGTAAACTACTACTGGTCTTCCAGGGAACGATCAAAACGCAGACTGTTTGAGACATTACCCCCATGGAGGAAAGTGCGCATGGTGACTGTTGTATTCAATCCCGATGCAATTTCTGTGTTTCATCAACACTCTGATAGTCCACAGATTACAGATTGTCTCCAGATGTGCATCGTAAACTACTACTGGTCTTCCAGGGAACGATCAAAACGTAGACTGTTTGAGACATTACTCCCATGGAGGAAAGTGCGCATGGTGCCTGTTGTATTCAATCCCGATGCAATTTCTGCGTTTCATCAACAGTGTGATAGTCCACACACTACAGAATGCCTCCAGATGTGCATCGTAAACTACTACTGGTCTTCCACGGAACGATAAAAGCGTAGACTGTTTGAGAATTATCCCCATGGAGGAAAGTGCGCATGGTGACTGTTGTATTCAATCCCGATGCAATTTCTGTGTTTCATCAACACTCTGATAGTCCACAGATAACAGAATGCCTCCAGATGTGCATCGGAAACTACTACTGGTCTTCCAGGGAACGATCAAAGCGTAGCCTGTATTAGAATTACTCACATGGAGGAAAGTGCACATGGTGACTGTTTTACTCAATCCCGATGCATTTTCTGAGTTTCATCAACACTCTGATAGTCCACAGATTACAGAATGCCTCCAGATGTGCATCGGAAACTACTACTGGTCTTCCAGGGAACGATCAAAGCATAGACTGTTAGAGACATTACTTCCATGGAGGAAAGTGCGCATGGTGACGGCTGTATTCAATCCCAATGCAATTTCTGTTTTCATCAATACTCTGATAGTCCACAGACTACAGAATGCCTCCAGATGTGCATCGTAAACTACTACTGGTCTTCCAGGGAACGATCAAAACGCAGACTGTTTGAGACATTACCCCCATGGAGGAAAGTGCGCATGGTGACTGTTGTATTCAATCCCGATGCAATTTCTGTGTTTCATCAACACTCTGATAGTCCACAGATTACAGATTGTCTCCAGATGTGCATCGTAAACTACTACTGGTCTTCCAGGGAACGATCAAAACGTAGACTGTTTGAGACACTACTCCCATGGAGGAATGTGCGCATGGTGACTGTTGTATTCAATCCCGATGCAATTTCTGTGTTTTGATACACACTTTGAAGGTCCACAGATTACAGAATGCCTCCAGACGTGCATCGGAAACTACTACTGGTCTTCCACGGAACGATAAAAGCGTAGACTGTTTGAGAATTACCCCCATGGAGGAAAGTGCGCATGGTGACTGTTGTATTCAATCCCGATGCAATTTCTGTGTTTCATCAACACTCTGATAGTCCACAGATAACAGAATGCCTCCAGACTTGCTTCGGAAACTACTACTGGTCTTCCAGAGAACGATCAAAGAGTAGACTGTTTGAGACATTACTCCCATGGAGGAAAGTGCGCATGGTGACTGTTGTATTCAGTCCCGATGCAATTTCTGTGTTTCATCAACACTCTGATAGTCCACAGATTACTGAATGCCTCCGGATGTGCATCGGAAACTACTACTGGCCTTCCTGGGAATTATCAAAGCGTAGACTGTTAGAGACATTACTTCCATGGAGGAAAGTGCGCATGGTGACGGCTTCATTCAATCCCGATGCAATTTCTGTGTTTCATCAACACTCTGATAGTCCACAGATTACAGAATGCCTCCAGATGTGCATCGGAAACTACTACTGGTCTTCCAGGGAACGATCAAAGCGTAGACTGTTAGAGACATTTCTCCCATGGTGGAAAGTGCGCGTGGTGACTGTTGTATTCAATCCCGATGCAATTTCTGTGTTTCATCAACACTCTGATAGTCCACAGATTACAGATTGTCTCAAAGATGTGCATCGTAAACTACTACTGGTCTTCCAGGGAACGATCAAAACGTAGACTGTTTGAGACATTACTCCCATGGAGGAAAGGGCGCATGGTGACTGTTGTATACAATCCCGATGCAATTTCTGTGTTTCATCAACACTCTGATAGGCCACAGATTACAGAATACCTCCAGATGTGCATCGGAAACTACTACTGGCCTTCAAGGGAACGACCAAAGCGTAGAATGTTTGAGACATTTTTCCCATGAAGGAAAGTGCGCATGGTGACTGTTGTATTCAATCCCGATGCAATTTCTGTGTTTCATCAACACTCTGATAGTCCACAGATTACAGAATGCCTCCAGACTTGCTTCGGAAACTACTACTGGTCTTCCAGAGAACGAACAAAGAGTAGACTGTTTGAGACATTACTCCCATGGAGGAAAGTGCGCTTGGTGACTGTTGTATTCAGTCCCGATGCAATTTCTGTGATTCATCAACACTCTGATAGTCCACAGATTACTGAATGCCTCCAGATGGGCATCGGAAACTACTACTGGCCTTCAAGGGAACGACCAAAGCGTAGAATGTTTGAGACATTTTTCCCATGAAGGAAAGTGCGCATGGTGACTGTTGTATTCAATCCCGATGTAATTTTTTTGTTTGATCAACACTCAGATAGTCCACAGATTACAGAATGCCTCCAGATGTGCATTAGAAACTGCTACTGGTCTTCCAGGGAATTATCAAAGCGTAGACTGTTAGAGACATTACTTCCATGGAGGAAAGTGCGCATGGTGACGGCTTTATTCAATCCCGATACATTTTCTGTGTTTCATCAACACTCTGATAGTCCACAGATTACAGAATGCCTCCAGATGTGCATCGGAAACTACTACTGGTCTTCCAGGGAACGATCAAAGCGTAGACTGTTAGAGACATTACTCCCATGGAGGAAAGTGCGCATGGTGACTCTTGTATTCAATCCCGATGCAATTTCTGTGTTTCATCAACACTCTGATAGGCCACAGATTACAGAATACCTAGAGATGTGCATCGGAAACTACTACTGGCCTTCAAGGGAACGATCAAAGCGTAGAATGTTTGAGACATTTTTTCCATGAAGGAAAGTGCGCATGGTTACTGTTGTATTCAATCCCGCTGTAATTTTTTTGTTTGATCAACACTCAGATAGTCCACAGATTACAGAAGCCTCCAGATGTGCATTAGAAACTGCTACTGGTCTTCCAGGGAATTATCAAAGCGTAGACTGTTAGAAACATTACTTCCATGGAGGAAAGTGCGCATGGTGACGGCTTTATTCAATCCCGATGCAATTTCTGTGTTTCATCAACACTCTGATAGTCCACAGATTACAGGATGCCTCCAGATGTGCATCGGAAACTACTACTGGTCTTCCAGGGAACGATCAGAGCGTAGACTGTTAGAGACATTACTTCCATGGAGGAAAGTGCGCATGGTGACTGTTGTATTCAATCCCGATGCAATTTCTGTGTTTCATCAACACTCTGATAGTCCACAGATTACAGAATGCCTCCAGATGTGCATCGGAAACTACTACTGGTCTTCCAGGGAACGATCAAAGCGTAGCCTGTATTAGAATTACTCACATGGAGGAAAGTGCACATGGTGACTGTTTTACTCAATCCCGATGCATTTTCTGAGTTTCATCAACACTCTGATAGTCCACAGATTACAGAATGCCTCCAGATGTGCATCGGAAACTACTTCTGGTCTCCCAGGGAACGATCAAAGCATAGACTGTTAGAGACATAACTCCCATGGAGGAAAGTGCGCATGGTGACTGTTGTATTCAATCCCGATGCAATTTCTGTGTTTCATCAACAGTCTGATAGTCCACAGACTACAGAATGCCTCCAGATGTGCATCGTAAACTACTACTGGTCTTCCAGGGAACGATCAAAACGTAGACTGTTTAAGACATTACTCCCATGGAGGAAAGTGCGCATGGTGACTGTTGTATTCAATCCCGATGCAATTTCTGTGTTTCATCAACACTCTGGTAGCCCACGGATTACAGAATGCCTCCAGATGTGCATCGGAAACTACTACTGGTCTTCCAGGGAACGATCAAAGCATAGACTGTTAGAGACTTTACTTCCATGGAGGAAAGTGCGCATGGTGACGGCTGTATTCAATCCCGATGCAATTTCTGTGTTTCATCAATACTCTGATAGTCCACAGATTACAGACTGCCTCCAGATGTGCATCGGAAACTACTACTGGTGTTCCAGGGAACGATCAAAGCGTAGACAGTTTGAGACATTTCTCCGATGGTGGAAAATGCGCGTGGTGACTGTTGTATTCAATCCCGATGCAATTTCTGTGTTTCATCAGCACTATGATAGTCCACAGATTACAGAATGCCTCCAGATGTGCATCGGAAACTACTACTGGTCTTCCTGGGAACAACCAAAGTGTAGACTGTATGAGACAATACTCCCATGGAGGAAGGTGCGCATGGTGACTGTTGTATTCAATCCCGATGCAATTTCTGTGTTTCATCAACACTCTGATAGCCCACAGATTACAGAATGCCTCCAGATGTGCGTCGGAAACTACTACTGGTCTTCCAGGGAACGATCAAAGCATAGACTGTTAGAGACATTACTTCCATGGAGGAAAGTGCGCATGGTGACGGCTATATTCAATCCCGATGCAATTTCTGTGTTTCATCAGCACTCTGAAAGCCCACAGATTACAGAATGCCTCCAGATGTGCATCGGAAACTACTACTGGTCTTCCAGGGAACGATCAAAACGCAGACTGTTTGAGACATTACCCCCATGGAGGAAAGTGCGCATGGTGACTGTTGTATTCAATCCCGATGCAATTTCTGTGTTTCATCAACACTCTGATAGTCCACAGATTACAGAATGCCCCCAGACTTGCTTCGGAAACTACTACTGGTCTTCCAGAGAACGATCAAAGAGTAGACTGTTTGAGACATTACTCCCATGGAGGAAAGTGCGCATGGTGACTGTTGTATTCAGTCCCGATGCAATTTCTGTGTTTCATCAACACTCTGATAGTCCACAGATTACTGAATGCCTCCAGATGTGCATCGGAAATTACTACTGGCCTTCAAGGGAACTATCAAAGCGTAGAATGTTTGAGACATTTTTCCCATGAAGGAAAGTGCGCATGGTGACTGTTGTATTCAATCCCGATGTATTTTTTTGTTTGATCAACACTCAGATCGTCCACAGATTACAGAATGCCTCCAGATGTGCATTAGAAACTGCTACTGGTCTTCCAGGGAATTATCAAAGCGTAGACTGTTAGAGACATTACTTCCATGGAGGAAAGTGCGCATGGTGACGGCTTTATTCAATCCCGATGTAATTTCTGTGTTTCATCAACACTCTGATAGTCCACAGATAACAGAATGCCTCCAGACTTGCTTCGGAAACTACTACTGGTCTTCCAGAGAACGATCAAAGAGTAGACTGTTTGAGACATTACTCCCATGGAGGAAAGTGCGCATGGTGACTGTTGTATTCAGTCCCGATGCAATTTCTGTGTTTCATCAACACTCTGATAGTCCACAGATTACTGAATGCCTCCGGATGTGCATCGGAAACTACTACTGGCCTTCCTGGGAATTATCAAAGCGTAGACTGTTAGAGACATTACTTCCATGGAGGAAAGTGCGCATGGTGACGGCTTTATTCAATCCCGATGCAATTTCTGTGTTTCATCAACACTCTGATAGTCCACAGATTACAGAATGCCTCCAGATGTGCATCGGAAACTACTACTGGTCTTCCAGGGAACGATCAAAGCGTAGACTGTTAGAGACATTTCTCCCATGGTGGAAAGTGCGCGTGGTGACTGTTGTATTCAGTCCCGATGCAATTTCTGTGTTTCATCAACACTCTGATGGTCCACAGATTACAGATTGTCTCAAAGATGTGCATCGTAAACTACTACTGGTCTTCCAGGGAACGATCAAAACGTAGACTGTTTGAGACATTACACCCATGGAGGAAAGTGCGCATGGTGACTGTTGTATTCAATCCCGATGCAATTTCTGTGTTTCATCAACACTCTGATAGTCCACAGATTACAGAATGCCTAAAGACTTGCTTCGGAAACTACTACTGGTCATCCAGAGAACGATCAAAGAGTAGACTGTTTGAGACATTACTCCCATGGAGGAAAGTGCGCTTGGTGACTGTTGTATTCAGTCCCGATGCAATTTCTGTGATTCATCAACACTCTGATAGTCCACAGATTACTGAATGCCTCCAGATGTGCATCGGAAACTACTACTGGCCTTCAAGGGAACGACCAAAGCGTAGAATGTTTGAGAAATTTTTCCCATGAAGGAAAGTGCGCATGGTGACTGTTGTATTCAATCCCGATGTAATTTTTTTGTTTGATCAACACTCAGATAGTCCACAGATTACAGAATGCCTCCAGATGTGCTTTAGAAACTGCTACTGGTCTTCCAGGGAATTATCAAAGCGTAGACTGTTAGAGACATTACTTCCATGAAGGAAAGTGCGCATGGTGACGGCTTTATTCAATCCCGATACATTTTCTGTGTTTCATCAACACTCTGATAGTCCACAGATTACAGAATGCCTCCAGATGTGCATCGGAAACTACTACTGGTCTTCCAGGGAACGATCAAAGCGTAGACTGTTAGAGACATTACTCCCATGGAGGAAAGTGCGCATGGTGACTGTTGTATTCAATCCCGATGCAATTTCTGTGTTTCATCAACACTCTGATAGGCCACAGATTACAGAATACCTAGAGATGTGCATCGGAAACTACTACTGGCCTTCAAGGGAACGATCAAAGCGTAGAATGTTTGAGACATTTTTCCCATGAAGGAAAGTGCGCATGGTTACTGTTGTATTCAATCCCGCTGTAATTTTTTTGTTTGATCAACACTCAGATAGTCCACAGATTACAGAATGCCTCCAGATGTGCATTAGAAACTGCTACTGGTCTTCCAGGGAATTATCAAAGCGTAGACTGTTAGAAACATTACTTCCATGGAGGAAAGTGCGCATGGTGACGGCTTTATTCAATCCCGATACAATTTCTGTGTTTCATCAACACTCTGATAGTCCACAGATTACAGGATGCCTCCAGATGTGCATCGGAAACTACTACTGGTCTTCCAGGGAACGATCAGAGCGTAGACTGTTAGAGACATTACTTCCATGGAGGAAAGTGCGCATGGTGACTGTTGTATTCAATCCCGATGCAATGTCTGTGTTTCATCAACACTCTGATAGTCCACAGATTACAGAATGCCTCCAGATGTGCATCGGAAACTACTACTGGTCTTCCAGGGAACGATCAAAGCGTAGCCTGTATTAGAATTACTCACATGGAGGAAAGTGCACATGGTGACTGTTTTACTCAATCCCGATGCATTTTCTGAGTTTCATCAACACTCTGATAGTCCACAGATTACAGAATGCCTCCAGATGTGCATCGGAAACTACTTCTGGTCTTCCAGGGAACGATCAAAGCATAGACTGTTAGAGACATTACTCCCATGGAGGAAAGTGCGCATGGTGACTGTTGTATTCAATCCCGATGCAATTTCTGTGTTTCATCAACACTCTGATAGTCCACAGACTACAGAATGCCTCCAGATCTGCATCGTAAACTACTACTGGTCTTCCAGGGAACGATCAAAACGTAGACTGTTTAAGACATTACTCCCATGGAGGAAAGTGCGCATGGTGACTGTTGTATTCAATCCCGATGCAATTTCTGTGTTTCATCAACACTCTGGTAGCCCACGGATTACAGAATGCCTCCAGATGTGCATCGGAAACTACTACTGGTCTTCCAGGGAACGATCAAAGCATAGACTGTTAGAGACATTACTTCCATGGAGGATAGTGCGCATGGTGACGGCTGTATTCAATCCCGATGCAATTTCTGTGTTTCATCAATACTCTGATAGTCCACAGATTACAGACTGCCTCCAGATGTGCATCGGAAACTACTACTGGTGTTCCAGGGAACGATCAAAGCGTAGACAGTTTGAGACATTTCTCCGATGGTGGAAAATGCGCGTGGTGACTGTTGTATTCAATCCCGATGCAATTTCTGTGTTTCATCAGCACTATGATAGTCCACAGATTACAGAATGCCTCCAGATGTGCATCGGAAACTACTACTGGTCTTCCTGGGAACGACCAAAGTGTAGACTGTATGAGACAATACTCCCATGGAGGAAGGTGCGCATGGTGACTGTTGTATTCAATCCCGATGCAATTTCTGTGATTCATCAACACTCTGATAGCCCACAGATTACAGAATGCCTCCAGATGTGCGTCGGAAACTACTACTGGTCTTCCACGGAACGATCAAAGCATAGACTGTTAGAGACATTACTTCCATGGAGGTAAGTGCGCATGGTGACGGCTATATTCAATTCCGATGCAATTTCTGTGTTTCATCAGCACTCTGAAAGCCCACAGATTACAGAATGCCTCCAGATGTGCATCGGAAACTACTACTGGTCTTCCAGGGAACGATCAAAACGCAGACTGTTTGAGACATTACCCCCATGGAGGAAAGTGCGCATGGTGACTGTTGTATTCAATCCCGATGCAATTTCTGTGTTTCATCAACACTCTGATAGTCCACAGATTACAGAATGCCTCCAGACTTGCTTCGGAAACTACTACTGGTCTTCCAGAGAACGATCAAAGAGTAGACTGTTTGAGACATTACTCCCATGGAGGAAAGTGCGCATGGTGACTGTTGTATTCAGTCCCGATGCAATTTCTGTGTTTCATCAACACTCTGATAGTCCACAGATTACTGAATGCCTCCAGATGTGCATCGGAAATTACTACTGGCCTTCAAGGGAACTATCAAAGCGTAGAATGTTTGAGACATTTTTCCCATGAAGGAAAGTGCGCATGGTGACTGTTGTATTCAATCCCGATGTATTTTTTTGTTTGATCAACACTCAGATAGTCCACAGATTACAGAATGCCTCCAGATGTGCATTAGAAACTGCTACTGGTCTTCCAGGGAATTATCAAAGCGTAGACTGTTAGAGACATTACTTCCATGGAGGAAAGTGCGCATGGTGACGGCTTTATTCAATCCCGATGTAATTTCTGTGTTTCATCAACACTCTGATAGTCCACAGATTACAGAATGCCTCCAGATGTGCATCGGAAACTACTACTGGTCTTCCAGGGAACGATCAAAGCGTAGACTGTTAGAGACATTTCTCCCATGGTGGAAAGTGCGCGTGGTGACTGTTGTATTCAATCCCGATGCAATTTCTGTGTTTCATCAACACTCTGATAGTCCACAGATTACAGATTGTCTCCAGATGTGCATTGTTAACTACTACTGGTCTTCCAGGGAACGATCAAAACGTAGACTGTTTGAGACATTACTCCCATGGAGGAAAGGGCGCATGGTGACTGTTGTATTCACTCCCGATGCTATTTCTGTGTTTTGATACACACTTTGAAGGTCCACAGATTACAGAATGCCTCCAGACGTGCATCGGAAGCTACTACTGGTCTTCCAGTTAACGATCAAATCGTAGACTGTTTGAGAATTACCCCCATTGAGGAAAGTGCGCATGGTGACTGTTGTATTCAATCCCGATGCAATTTCTGTGTTTCATCAACACTCTGATAGTCCACAGATAACAGAATGCCTCCAGACTTGCTTCGGAAACTACTACTGGTCTTCCAGAGAACGATCAAAGAGTAGAATGTTTGAGACATTACTCCCATGGAGGAAAGTGCGCATGGTGACTGTTGTATTCAGTCCCGATGCAATTTCTGTGGTTCATCAACACTCTGATAGTCCACAGATTACAGAATGATTCCAGATGTGCATCGGAAACTACTACTGGCCTTCAAGGGAACGATCAAAACGTAGAATGTTTGAGACATTTTTCCCATGAAGGAAAGTGCGCATGGTGACTGTTGTATTCAATAATGATGTAATTTTTTTGTTTGATCAACACTCAGATAGTCCACAGATTACAGAATGACTCCAGATGTGCATTAGAAACTGCTACTGGTCTTCCAGGGAATTATCAAAGCGTAGACTGTAAGAGACATTACTTCCATGGAGGAAAGTGCGCATGGTGACGGCTTTATTCAATCCCGATGCAATTTCTGTGTTTCATCAACACTCTGATAGTCCACAGATTACAGAATGCCTCCAGATGTGCATCGGAAACTACTACTGTTCTTCCAGGGAACGATCAAAGCGTAGACTGTTAGAGACATTTCTCCCATGGTGGAAAGTGCGCGTGGTGACTGTTGTATTCAATCCCGATGCAATTTCTGTGTTTCATCAACACTCTGATAGTCCACAGATTACAGATTGTCTCCAGATGTGCATCGTTAACTACTACTGGTCTTCCAGGGAACGATCAAAACGTAGACTGTTTGAGACATTACCCCCATGGAGGAAAGTGCGCATGGTGACTGTTGTATTCAATCCCGATGCAATTTCTGTGTTTCATCAACACTCTGATTGTCCACAGATTACAGAATGCCTCCAGACTTGCTTCGGAAACTACTACTGGTCTTCCAGAGAACGATCAAAGAGTAGACTGTTTGAGACATTACTCCCATGGAGGAAAGTGCGCATGGTGACTGTTGTATTCAGTCCCGATGCAATTTCTGTGTTTCATCAACACTCTGATAGTCCACAGATTACTGAATGCCTCCAGATGAGCATCGGAAACTACTACTGGCCTTCAAGGGAACGATCAAAGCGTAGAATGTTTGAGACATTTTTCCCATGAAGGAAAGTGCGCATGGTGACTGTTGTATTCAATCCCGATGTAATTTTTTTGTTTGATCTACACTCAGATAGTCCACAGATTACAGAATGCCTCCAGATGTGCATTAGAAACTGCTACTGGTCTTCCAGGGAATTATCAAAGCGTAGACTGTTAGAGACATTACTCCCATGGAGGAAAGTGCGCATGGTGACGGCTTTATTCAATCCCGATGCAATTTCTGTGTTTCATCAACACTCTGATAGTCCACAGATTACAGAATGCCTCCAGATGTGCATCGGAAACTACTACTGGTCTTCCAGGGAACGATCAAAGCGTAGACTGTTAGAGACATTTCTCCCATGGTGGAAAGTGCGTGTGGTGACTGTTGTATTCAATCCCGATGCACTTTCTGTGTTTCATCAACACTCTGATAGTCCACAGATTACAGATTGTCTCCAGACGTGCATCGTTAACTACTACTGGTCTTCCAGGGAACGATCAAAACGTAGACTGTTTGAGACATTACTCCCATGGAGGAAAGTGCGCATGGTGACTGTTGTATTCAATCCCGATGCAATTTCTGTGTTTTGATACACACTTTGAAGGTCCACAGATTACAGAATGCCTCCAGACGTGCATCGGAAACTACTACTGGTCTTCCACGGAACGATAAAAGCGTAGACTGTTTGAGAATTACCCCCATGGAGGAAAGTGCGCATGGTGACTGTTGTATTCAATCCCGATGCAATTTCTGTGTTTCATCAACACTCTGATAGTCCACAGATAACAGAATGCCTCCAGACTTGCTTCGGAAACTACTACTGGTCTTCCAGAGAACGATCAAAGAGTAGACCGTTTGAGACATTACTCCCATGGAGGAAAGTGCGCATGGTGACTGTTGTATTCAGTCCCGATGCAATTTCTGTGTTTCATCAACACTCTGATAGTCCACAGATTACAGAATGCCTCCAGATGTGCATGGGAAACTACTACTGGTCTTCCAGGGAACGATCAAAGCGTAGACTGTTAGAGACATTACTTCCATGGAGGAAAGTGCGCATAGTGACGGCTTTATTCAATCCCGATGCAATTTCTGTGTTTCATCAACACTCTGATAGTCCACAGATTACAGAATGCCTCCAGATGTGCATCGGAAACTACTACTGGTCTTCCAGGGAACGATCAAAGCGTAGACTGTTAGATACATTTTTCCCACGGTGGAAAGTGCGCGTGGTGACTGTTGTATTCAATCCCGATGCAATTTCTGTGTTTCATCAACACTCTGATAGTCCACAGATTACAGATTGTCTCCAGATGTGCATCGTAAACTACTACTGGTCTTCCAGGGAACGATCAAAGAATAGCCTGTTTGAGACATTACTCCCATGGAGGAAAGTGCGCATGGTGCCTGTTGTATTCAATCCCGATGCAATTTCTGTGTTTCATCAACACTCTGATAGTCCACAGGTTACAGATTGTCTCCAGATGTGCATCGTAAACTACTACTGGTCTTCCAGGGAACGATCAAAACGTAGACTGTTTGAGACATTACTCCCATGGAGAAAGTGCGCATGGTGCCTGTTGTATTCAATCCCGATGCAATTTCTGTGTTTCATCAACAGTGTGATAGTCCACAGACTACAGAACGCCTCGAGATGTGCATCGTAAACTACTACTGGTCTTCCAGGGAACGATCGAAACGTAGACTGTTTGAGACATTACTCCCATGGAGGAAAGTGCGCATGGTGACTGTTGTATTCAATCCCGATGCAATTTCTGTGTTTCATCAACACTCTGATAGCCCACAGATTACAGAATGCCTCCAGATGTGCATCGGAAACTACTACTGGTCTTCCAGGGAACGATCAAAGCATAGACTTTTAGAGACATTACTTCCAATGAGGAAAGTGCGCATGGTGACGGCTGTATTCAATCCCGATGCAATTTCTGTGTTTCATCAATACTCTGATAGTCCACAGATTACAGACTGCCTCCAGATGTGCATCGGAAACTACTACTAGTCTTCAAGGGAACGATCAAAGCGTAAACTGTTTCAGAAATTACTCCCATGGACGAAAGTGCGCATGGTGACTATTGTATTCAATCCCGATGCAATTTCTGTGTTTCATCAACAGTCTGATAGTCCACAGATTACAGAATGCCTCCAGATGTGCATCGGAAACTACTACTGGTCTTCCAGGGAACGATCAAAGCTTAGCCTGCATGAAAATTACTCACATGGAGGAAAGTGCACATGGTGACTGTTTTACTCAATCCCGATGCATTTTCTGTGTATCATCACCACTCTGATAGTCCACTGATTACAGAATGCCTCCAGATGTGCATCGGAAACTACTACTGGTCTTCCAGGGAACGATCAAAACGCAGACTGTTTGAGACATTTCCCCCATGGAGGAAAGTGCGCATGGTGACTGTTGTATTCAATCCCGATGCAATTTCTGTGTTTCATCAACACTCTGATAGTCCACAGATTACAGAATGCCTCCAGACTTGCTTCGGAAACTACTACTGGTCTTCCAGAGAACGATCAAAGAGTAGACTGTTTGAGACATTACTCCCATGGAGGAAAGTGCGCATGGTGACTGTTGTATTCAGTCCCGATGCAATTTCTGTGTTTCATCAACACTCTGATAGTCCACAGATTACTGAATGCCTCCAGATGTGCATCGGAAATTACTACTGGCCTTCAAGGGAACTATCAAAGCGTAGAATGTTTGAGACATTTTTCCCATGAAGGAAATTGCGCATGGTGACTGTTGTATTCAATCCCGATGTATTTTTTTGTTTGATCAACACTCAGATAGTCCACAGATTACAGAATGCCTCCAGATGTGCATTAGAAACTGCTACTGGTCTTCCAGGGAATTATCAAAGCGTAGACTGTTAGAGACATTACTTCCATAGAGGAAAGTGCGCATGGTGACGGCTTTATTCAATCCCGATGTAATTTCTGTGTTTCATCAACACTCTGATAGTCCACAGATTACAGAATGCCTCCAGATGTGCATCGGAAACTACTACTGGTCTTCCAGGGAACGATCAAAGCGTAGACTGTTAGAGACATTTCTCCCATGGTGGAAAGTGCGCGTGGTGACTGTTGTATTCAATCCCGATGCAATTTCTGTGTTTCATCAACACTCTGATAGTCCACAGATTACAGATTGTCTCCAGATGTGCATCGTTAACTACTACTGGTCTTCCAGGGAACGATCAAAACGTAGACTGTTTGAGACATTACTCCCATGGAGGAAAGGGCGCATGGTGACTGTTGTATTCACTCCCGATGCTATTTCTGTGTTTTGATACACACTTTGAAGGTCCACAGATTACAGAATGCCTCCAGACGTGCATCGGAAGCTACTACTGGTCTTCCAGTTAACGATCAAATCGTAGACTGTTTGAGAATTACCCCCATTGAGGAAAGTGCGCATGGTGACTGTTGTATTCAATCCCGATGCAATTTCTGTGTTTCATCAACACTCTGATAGTCCACAGATAACAGAATGCCTCCAGACTTGCTTCGGAAACTACTACTGGTCTTCCAGAGAACGATCAAAGAGTAGACTGTTTGAGACATTACTCCCATGGAGGAAAGTGCGCATGGTGACTGTTGTATTCAGTCCCGATGCAATTTCTGTGGTTCATCAACACTCTGATAGTCCACAGATTACAGAATGATTCCAGATGTGCATCGGAAACTACTACTGGCCTTCAAGGGAACGATCAAAACGTAGAATGTTTGAGACATTTTTCCCATGAAGGAAAGTGCGCATGGTGACTGTTGTATTCAATCCCGATGTAATTTTTTTGTTTGATCAACACTCAGATAGTCCACAGATTACAGAATGACTCCAGATGTGCATTAGAAACTGCTACTGGTCTTCCAGGGAATTATCAAAGCGTAGACTGTAAGAGACATTACTTCCATGGAGGAAAGTGCGCATGGTGACGGCTTTATTCAATCCCGATGCAATTTCTGTGTTTCATCAACACTCTGATAGTCCACAGATTACAGAATGCCTCCAGATGTGCATCGGAAACTACTACTGTTCTTCCAGGGAACGATCAAAGCGTAGACTGTTAGAGACATTTCTCCCATGGTGGAAAGTGCGCGTGGTGACTGTTGTATTCAATCCCGATGCAATTTCTGTGTTTCATCAACACTCTGATAGTCCACAGATTACAGATTGTCTCCAGATGTGCATCGTTAACTACTACTGGTCTTCCAGGGAACGATCAAAACGTAGACTGTTTGAGACATTACCCCCATGGAGGAAAGTGCGCATGGTGACTGTTGTATTCAATCCCGATGCAATTTCTGTGTTTCATCAACACTCTGATTGTCCACAGATTACAGAATGCCTCCAGACTTGCTTCGGAAACTACTACTGGTCTTCCAGAGAACGATCAAAGAGTAGACTGTTTGAGACATTACTCCCATGGAGGAAAGTGCGCATGGTGACTGTTGTATTCTGTCCCGATGCAATTTCTGTGTTTCATCAACACTCTGATAGTCCACAGATTACTGAATGCCTCCAGATGAGCATCGGAAACTACTACTGGCCTTCAAGGGAACGATCAAAGCGTAGAATGTTTGAGACATTTTTCCCATGAAGGAAAGTGCGCATGGTGACTGTTGTATTCAATCCCGATGTAATTTTTTTGTTTGATCTACACTCAGATAGTCCACAGATTACAGAATGCCTCCAGATATGCATTAGAAACTGCTACTGGTCTTCCAGGGAATTATCAAAGCGTAGACTGTTAGAGACATTACTCCCATGGAGGAAAGTGCGCATGGTGACGGCTTTATTCAATCCCGATGCAATTTCTGTGTTTCATCAACACTCTGATAGTCCACAGATTACAGAATGCCTCCAGATGTGCATCGGAAACTACTACTGGTCTTCCAGGGAACGATCAAAGCGTAGACTGTTAGAGACATTTCTCCCATGGTGGAAAGTGCGCGTGGTGACTGTTGTATTCAATCCCGATGCACTTTCTGTGTTTCATCAACACTCTGATAGTCCACAGATTACAGATTGTCTCCAGACGTGCATCGTTAACTACTACTGGTCTTCCAGGGAACGATCAAAACGTAGACTGTTTGAGACATTACTCCCATGGAGGAAAGTGCGCATGGTGACTGTTGTATTCAATCCCGATGCAATTTCTGTGTTTTGATACACACTTTGAAGGTCCACAGATTACAGAATGCCTCCAGACGTGCATCGGAAACTACTACTGGTCTTCCACGGAACGATAAAAGCGTAGACTGTTTGAGAATTACCCCCATGGAGGAAAGTGCGCATGGTGACTGTTGTATTCAATACCGATGCAATTTCTGTGTTTCATCAACACTCTGATAGTCCACAGATAACAGAATGCCTCCAGACTTGCTTCGGAAACTACTACTGGTCTTCCAGAGAACGATCAAAGGGTAGACCGTTTGAGACATTACTCCCATGGAGGAAAGTGCGCATGGTGACTGTTGTATTCAGTCCCGATGCAATTTCTGTGTTTCATCAACACTCTGATAGTCCACAGATTACAGAATGCCTCCAGATGTGCATGGGAAACTACTACTGGTCTTCCAGGGAACGATCAAAGCGTAGACTGTTAGAGACATTACTTCCATGGAGGAAAGTGCGCATAGTGACGGCTTTATTCAATCCCGATGCAATTTCTGTGTTTCATCAACACTCTGATAGTCCACAGATTACAGAATGCCTCCAGATGTGCATCGGAAACTACTACTGGTCTTCCAGGGAACGATCAAAGCGTAGACTGTTAGATACATTTTTCCCACGGTGGAAAGTGCGCGTGGTGACTGTTGTATTCAATCCCGATGCAATTTCTGTGTTTCATCAACACTCTGATAGTCCACAGATTACAGATTGTCTCCAGATGTGCATCGTAAACTACTACTGGTCTTCCAGGGAACGATCAAAAAATAGCCTGTTTGAGACATTACTCCCATGGAGGAAAGTGCGCATGGTGCCTGTTGTATTCAATCCCGATGCAATTTCTGTGTTTCATCAACACTCTGATAGTCCACAGATTACAGAATGCCTCCAGATGTGCATCGGAAACTACTACTGGCCTTCAAGGGAACGATCAAAACGTAGAATGTTTCAGACATTTTTACCATGAAGGAAAGTGCGCATGGTGACTGTTGTATTCAATCCCGATGATTTTTTTGTTTGATCAACACACAGATAGTCCACAGATTACAGAATGCCTCCAGATGTGCATTAGAAACTGCTACTGGTCTTCCAGGGAATTATCAAAGCGTAGACTGTTAGAGACATTACTTCCATGGAGGAAAGTGCGCATGGTGACGGCTTTATTCAATCCCGATGCAATTTCTGTGTTTCATCAACACCCTGATAGTCCACAGACTACACAATGCCTCCAGATGTGCATCGGAAACTACTACTGGTCTTCCAGGGAACGATCAAGGCGTAGACTGTTAGAGACATTTCTCCCATGGTGGAAAGTGCGCGTGGTGACTGTTGTATTCAATCCCGATGCAATTTCTGTGTTTCATCAACACTCTGATAGTCCACAGATTACAGATTGTCTCCAGATGTGCATCGTAAACTACTACTGGTCTTCCAGGGAACGATCAAAACGTAGACTGTTTGAGACATTACTCCCATGGAGGAAAGTGCGCATGGTGCCTGTTGTATTCAATCCCGATGCAATTTCTGTGTTTCATCAACAGTGTGATAGTCCACAGACTACAGAACGCCTCGAGATGTGCATCGTAAACTACTACTGGTCTTCCAGGGAACGATCGAAACGTAGACTGTTTGAGACATTACTCCCATGGAGGAAAGTGCGCATGGTGACTGTTGTATTCAATCCCGATGCAATTTCTGTGTTTCATCAACACTCTGATAGCCCACAGATTACAGAATGCCTCCAGATGTGCATCGGAAACTACTACTGGTCTTCCAGGGAACGATCAAAGCATTGACTTTTAGAGACATTACTTCCAATGAGGAAAGTGCGCATGGTGACGGCTGTATTCAATCCCGATGCAATTTCTGTGTTTCATCAATACTCTGATAGTCCACAGATTACAGACTGCCTCCAGATGTGCTTTGGAAACTACTACTAGTCTTCAAGGGAACGATCAAAGCGTAAACTGTTTCAGAAATTACTCCCATGGACGAAAGTGCGCATGGTGACTATTGTATTCAATCCCGATGCAATTTCTGTGTTTCATCAACAGTCTGATAGTCCACAGATTACAGAATGCCTCCAGATGTGCATCGGAAACTACTACTGGTCTTCCAGGGAACGATGAAAGCTTAGCCTGCATGAAAATTACTCACATGGAGGAAAGTGCACATGGTGACTGTTTTACTCAATCCCGATGCATTTTCTGTGTATCATCACCACTCTGATAGTCCACTGATTACAGAATGAATCCAGATGTGCATCGGAAACTACTACTGGTCTTCCAGGGAACGATCAAAGCTTAGCCTGTATGAAAATTACTCACATGGAGGAAAGTGCACATGGTGACTGTCTTACTCAATCCCGATGCATTTTCTGTGTTTCTTCGACACTCAGATAGTCCACAGATTACAGAATGCCTCCAGATGTGCATCGGAAACTACTACTGGTCTTCCTGGGAACGAGCAAAGCGTAGACTGTTTGAGACAATACTCCCATGGAGGAAAGTGCGCATGGTGACAGTTGTATTTAATCCCGATGCAATTTCTGTGTTTCATCAACACTCTGATAGTCCACAGATTACAGAATGCCTCCAGATGTGCATCGGAAACTACTTCTGGTCTTCCAGGGTACGATCAAAGAATAGACTGTTTAAGACATTACTCCCATGGAGGAAAGTGCGCATGGTGCCTGTTGTATTTAATCCCGATGCAAATTTTGTGTTTCATTAACAGTCTGAGAGTCCACAGACTACAGAATGCCTCCAGATGTGCATAGTAAACTACTACTGGTCTTAAAGGGAACGATCAAAACGTAGACTGTTTGAGACATTACTCCCATGGAGGAAAGTGCGCAAGGTGACTGTTGTATTCAATTCCGATGCAATTTCTGTGTTTCATCAACACTCTGATAGTCCACAGATTGCAGAATGCCTCCAGATGTGCATCCGAAACTACCACTGGTCTTCCAGGGAACGATCAAAGCATAGACTGTTTGAGGCATTACTGCCATGGATAAAAGTTTTCAGGGTGACAGTTGTATTCAATCCTGATGCAATTTCTGTGTTTCATCAGCACTCTGATAGTCCACAGATTACAGAATGCCTCCAGATGTGCATCGAAAACTACTACTGGTCTTCCTGGGAGCGATCAAAGCGTAGACTGTTAGAGACATTACTTCCATGGAGGAAAGTGCGCATGGTGACGGCTGTATTCAATCCCGATGCAATTTCTGTGTTTCATCAATACTCTGATAGTCCACAGATTACAGAATGCCTCCAGATGTGCATCGGAAACTACTACTGGTCTTGCAGGGAACGATCAAAGCGTAGACTGTTAGAGACATTTCTCCCATGGTGGAAAGTGCGCGTGGTGACTGTTGTATTCAATCCCGATGCAATTTCTGTATTTCATCAGCACTATAGTCCACAGATTACAGAATGCCTCCAGATGTGCATCGGAAACTACTACTGGTCTTCCAGGGAACGATCAAAAAATAGACTGTTTGAGACAATACTCCCATGGAGGAAAGTGCACTTGGTGACTGTAGTCAATCCCGATGCAATTTCTGTGTTTCATCAACAGTCTGATAGTCCATAGATTGCAGAATGCCACCAGATGTGTATCGGAAACTACTACTGGTCTTCCAGGGAATGATCAAAGCGTAGACTGTTAGAGACAATACTCCCATGGAGGAAAGTGCGCATGATGACTGTTGTATTTAATCCCGATGCAATTTATATGATTCACCAACACTCTGATAGTACACAGATTACAGAATGCCTCGAGATGTGCATCGGTAACTACTACTGGTCTTCCAGGGAACGATCAAAGCGTACACTGTTACAGAAATTACTGCCATGGAGGAAAGTGCGCATGATGACTGTTGAATTTTATCCCGATGCAATTTCTGTGTTTCATCAATAATCTGATAGTCCACAGATTACAGAATGCCTCCAGATGTGCATCGGAAAATACTACTGGTATTCCAGGGAACGATCAAAGCGTAGACTGTTAGAGACATTTCTCCCATGGTGGAAAGTGCGTGTGGTGACTGTTGTATTCAATCCCGATGCAATTTCTGTGTTTCATCAGCACTATGATAGTCCACAGATTACAGAATGCCTCCAGATGTGCATCTGAAACTACTACTGGTCTTCCAGGGAACGATCAAAGCGTAGACTGTTAGAGACATTTCTCCCATGGTGGAAAGTGCGCGTGGGGATTGTTGTATTCAATCCCGATACAATTTCTGTGTTTCATCAACACTCTGATAGTCCACAGATTACAGATTGTCTCCAGATGTGCATCGGAAACTACTAATGGTCTTCCTGGGAGCGATCAAAGCGTAGACTGTTAGAGACATTACTTCCATGGAGGAAAGTGCGCATGGTGACGGCTGTATTCAATCCCGATGCAATTTCTGTGTTTCATCAATACTCTGATAGTCCACAGATTACAGAATGCCTCCAGATGTGCATCGGAAACTACTACTGGTCTTGCAGGGAACGATCAAAGCGTAGACTGTTAGAGACATTTCTCCCATGGTGGAAAGTGCGCGTGGTGACTGTTGTATTCAATCCCGATGCAATTTCTGTATTTCATCAGCACTATGATAGTCCACAGATTACAGAATGCCTCCAGATGTGCATCTGAAACTACTACTGGTCTTCCAGGGAACGATCAAAGCGTAGACTGTTAGAGACATTTCTCCCATGGTGGAAAGTGCGCGTGGGGACTGTTGTATTCAATCCTGATGCAATTTCTGTGTTTCATCAGAACTCTGATACTCCACAGATTACAGAATGCCTCCAGATGTGCATCGGAAACTACTACTGGTCTTCCAGGGAACGATCAAAAAATAGACTGTTTGAGACAATACTCCCACGGAGGAAGGTGCGCATGGTGACAGTTGTATTCAATCCCGATGCAATTTCTGTGTATCATAAACACTCTGATACTCCACAGATTGCAGAATGCCACCAGATGGGTATCGGAAACTACTACTGGTCTTCCAGGGAATGATCAAAGCGTAGACTGTTACAGACATTACTGCCATGGAGGAAAGTGCGCATGATGACTGTTGAATTTAATCCCGATGCAATTTCTGTGTTTCATCAATACTCTGATAGTCCACAGATTACAGAATGCCTCCTGATGTGCATCGGAAAATACTACTGGTCTTCCAGGGAACGATCAAAGCGTAGACTGTTAGAGACATTTCTCCCATGGTGGAAAGTGCGTGTGGTGACTGTTGTATTCAATCCCGATGCAATTTCTGTGTTTCATCAGCACTATGATAGTCCACAGATTACAGAATGCCTCCAGATGTGCATCTGAAACTACTACTGGTCTTCCAGGGAACGATCAAAGCGTAGACTGTTAGAGACATTTCTCCCATGGTGGAAAGTGCGCGTGGGGATTGTTGTATTCAATCCCGATACAATTTCTGTGTTTCATCAACACTCTGATAGTCCACAGATTACAGATTGTCTCCAGATGTGCATCGGAAACTACTACTGGTCTTCCTGGGAGCGATCAAAGCGTAGACTGTTTCAGACATTACTCTCATGGAGGAAAGTGCGCGTGGTGATTCTTGTATTCAATCCCGATGCAATATCTGTGATTCATCAACACTTTAAAGGTCCACAGATTACAGAATACCACCAGATGTGCATCGGAAACTACTACTGGTCTTCCAAGGAACGATCAAAGCGTAGCCTCTTTGAGAATTACTCCCATGGAGGAGAGTGCGGATTTTGACGGTTGTATTCAATCCCGATGCAATTTCTCAGTTTCATCAACATTCTGATAGTCCACAGATAGCAGAATGCCTCCAGATGTGCATCGGAAACTACTACTGGTCTTCCTGGGAACGATCAAAGCGTACTGTCTGAGACAATACTCCCTAGGAAGAAAGTGCGCATGGTGACTGTTGTATTCAATCCCGATGCAATTTCTGTGTTTCATCAACACTCTGATAGTCCACAGATTACGGAATGCCTCCAGATGTGCATCGGAAACTACCTCTCGTCTTCCAGGGTACGATCAAAGAATAGACTGCTTGAGACATTACTCCCATGGAAGAATATGAGCATGGTGCTGTTGTATTCAATCCCGATGTAATTTCTGTGTTTCATCAACAGTCTGATAGTCCACAGATTACAGAATGCCGCCAGATGTGCATCGTAAACTACTACTGCTCTTCCAGGGAACGATCAAAACGTAGACTGTATGAGACATTTCTCCCATGGAGGAAAGTGCGCATGGTGACTGTTGTATTCAATCCCGATGAAATTTCTGTGTTTCATCGACACTCTGATAGTCCACAGATTACAGACTGTCTCCAGATGTGGATCGGAAACTACTACTCGTCTTCCAGGGAACGATCAAAACATAGACTGTTTGAGTCATTACCCCCATAAAGGAAAGTGCGAATGGTGACTGTTGTATTCAGTCCCGATGCAATTTCTGTGTTTCATCAGCACTCTGATAGTCCACAGGTTACAGAATGCCTGCAAATGTGCATAGGAAACTACTACTGGTCTTCCAGGGAACGATCAAATCGTAGACTGTTAGAGACATTACTTCCATGGAGGAAAGTGCGCATGGTGACTGTTGTATTCAATCCCGATGCAATTTCTGTGTTTCATCAACGGTCTGATAGACCACAGATTACAGAATGCCTCCAGATGTGCATCGGAAACTACTGCTAGTCTTTCAGGGAACGATCAAAGCGTACACTGTTTGAGACATTACTCCCATGGAGGAAAGTGCGCATGGTGACCGTTGTATTCAATCCCGATGCAATTTCTGTGTTTCATCAACACTCTGATAGTCCACAGATTGCAGAATGCCACCAGATGGGCATCGGAAACTACTACTGGTCTTCGAGGGAACGATCAAGGCGTAGACTGTTTGAGACATTACTTCCATGGAGGAAAGTGCGCATGGTGACTGTTGTATTAAATCCCGACGCAATTTCTGTGTTTCATCAACACTCAGATAGTCCACAGATTACAGAATGCCTCCAGATTTGCATCGGAAACTACTACTGGTCTTCCAGGGAACGATCAAAGCGTAGAAAGTTTGAGACATTACTCCCATGAGAGGAAAGTGCGCATGGTGACTGTTGTATTCAATCCCGTTGCCATTTCTGTGTTTCATCAACAATCTGATAGTCCACAGATTACAGAATGCCACGAGACGTGCATCGGAACTACTACTGGTCTCCCAGGGAACGATCAAAGCGTAGACTGTTTGAGACATTACTCCCGTGGAGGAAAGTGCGCATGGTGACTGGGTATTCAATCCAGATGCAATTATTGTGTTTCATCAACACTTTGAAGGTCCACAGATTACAGAATGCCTCCATATGTGCATCGGAAACTACTACTGGTCTTCCAGGGAACGATCAAAGCGTAGACTGTTTGAGACACTGCTCCCTTGGAGGAAAGTGCGCATGGTGACTGTTATATTCAATTCCGATGCAATTTCTGTGGTTCATCAACACTCAGATAGACCACAGATTACAGAATGCTTCCAGATGTGCATCGGAAAGTACTACTGGTCTTCCAGCGGAATAATCAAATCGTAGACTGTTAGAGACATTACTACAATGGGGGAAAGTGCGAATGCTGACTGCTATATTCAATCCCGATGCAATTTCTGTGTTTCGTCAACAGTCTGATAGACCACAGATTACAGAATGCCTCCAGATGTGCATCGGAAACTACTGCTGGTCTTCCAGGGAACGATCAAAACGTAGACTGTTTGAGACATTACTCCCGTGGAGGAAAGTACGCATGGTGACTGTTGTATTCAATCCCGGTGCAATATCTGTGTTTCATCAACACTCTGATAGTCCACAGATTACAGAATGCCACCAGATGTGCATCGGAAACTACTACTGGTCTTCCAGGGAACGCTCAAAGCGTAGACTGTTTTAGACATTACTTTTATGGAGGAAAGTGTGCATGTTGACATTAATATTCAATCCCGATGCAATTTCTGTGTTTCACCAACACTCTGATAGTCCACAGATCACAGAATGCCTCCAGATGAGCATCGGAAACTACTACTGGTCTTCCAGGGAACGATCAAAGCGTAGACTGTTTGAGACATTACTTCCATGGAGGAAACTGCTCATGGAGACTGTTGTATTCAATCCCGATGCAATTTCTGTGTTTCATCAACACTCTGATAGTCCACAGATTACAGAGAGCATACAGATGTGCATCAGAAACTGCTACTGGTCTTCCAGGGAACGATCAAATCGTAGGCTGTCAGAGACATTACTCCCATGGAGGAAAGTGCTCATGGTGACTGTTGTATTCAATCCCGATGCAATTTCTGTGTTTCATCAACACTCTGATAGTCCACATATGACAGAATGCCACCAGATATGCATCGGGAACTACTACTGGTCTTCCAGGGAACGATCAATGAGTAGACTGTTTGAGACCTTACTCCCATGGAGGAAAGTGCGCATGGTGACTGTTGTATTCAATCCCGATGCTATTTCTGTGTTTCATCAACACTCTGATAGTCCACAGATTACAGAATGCCTCCAGATGTGCATCAGAAACTTCTACTGGTCTTCCAGGGAACGATCAAAGCGTAAACTCTTTGAGACATGACACCCATGGAGGTAAGTGCGCATTGTGACTGTTGTATTCAATCCCGAGGCAATTTCTGTGTTTCATCAACACTCTGATAGTCCACAGATTACAGAATGCCACCAGATGTGCATCGGAAACTACTACTGGTCTTCCAGGGAACGATCAAATCGTAGACTGTTTGAGACATTACTCCCTTGGAGGAAAGTGCGCATGGTGACTGTTGTATTCAATTCCCATTCAATTTCTGTGTTTCATCAACACTCTGATTGTCCACAGATTACAGAATGCCACCAGATGTGCATCGGAAACTACTACTGGTCTTCCCGGGACCGATCAAAGCGTAGACTATTTGAGACATTACTCCCGTGGAGGAAAGTGCGCATGGTGACTGTTGTATTCAATCCCGATGCAATTTTGTGTTTCATCAACACTCTGATAGTCCACAGATTACCGAATGCCTCCAGATGCTCATGGGAAACTACTACTGGTCTTCCAGGGAACGATCAAAGCGTAGATTGTGTGAGACATTACTCCCGTGGAGGAAAGTGCGCATGGTGACTGTTATATTCAATCCCGATGCAATTTCTCTGTTTCATCAACACTCTGATAGTCCACAGACAACAGAATGCCTCCAGATGTTCATCAGAAACTACTACTGGTCTTCCAGGGAACGATCAAAGCATAGACTGTTTGAGACATTACTCCCATGAAGGAAAGTGCGCATGGTGACTGTTGTATTCAATCCCGATGCAATTTCTGTGTTTCATCAACACTCTGATAGTCCACAGATTACAGAATGCCTCCAGATGTGGATCGGAAACCACTACTGGTCTTACAGGGAACGATCAAAGCGTATACTGTTTGAGACATTACTCCTATGGAGGAAAGTGCGCATGGTGACTGTTGTATTCAATCCCGATGCAATTTCTGTGTTTCATCAACACTCTGATAGTCCACAGATTACAGAATGCCACCAGATGTGCAACGAAAACTACTACTGGTCTTCCGGTGAACGATCAAAGCGTAGACTGTTTGAGACATTAGTCCCGTGGAGGAAAGTGCGCATGGTGACTCTTGTATTCAATCCCGATGCAATTTCTGTGTTTCATCAACACTCTGATAGTCCACAGATTACAGAATGCCTCCAGATGTGCATCAGAAACTTCTACTGGTCTTCCAGGGAACGATCAAAGCGTAAACTCTTTGAGACATGACACCCATGGAGGTAAATGCGCATTGTGACTGTTGTATTCAATCCCGAGGCAATATCTGTGTTTCATCAACACTCTGATAGTCCACAGATTACAGAATGCCACCAGATTTGCATCGGAAACTACTACTGGTCTTCCAGGGAACGATCAAAGCGTAGATTGTGTGAGACATTACTCCCGTGGAGGAAAGTGCCCATGGTGACTGTTGTATTCAATCCCGATTCAATTTCTCTGTTTCATCAACACTCTGATAGCCCACAGACAACAGAATCCCTCCAGATGTTCATCAGAAACTACTACTTGTCTTCCAGGGAAGGACCAAAGCGTAGACAGTTTGAGACATTACTCCCATGAAGGAAAGTGCGCATGGTGACTGTTGTATTCAATCCCGATGCAATTTCTGTGTTTCATTAACACTCTGATAGTCCACAGATTACAGAATGACTCCAGATGTGCATCGGAAACTACTACTGGTCTTCCAGGGAACGATCAAATCGTAGACTGTTTGAGACATTACTCCCTTGGAGGAAAGTGCGCATGGTGACTGTTGTATTCAATTCCCATTCAATTTCTGTGTTTCATCAACACTCTGATTGTCCACAGATTACAGAATGCCACCAGATGTGCATCGGAAACTACTACAGGTCTTCCCGGGACCGATCAAAGCGTAGACTATTTGAGACATTACTCCCAAGGAGGAAAGTGCGCATGGTGACTGTTGTATTCAATCCCGATGCAATTTTGTGTTTCATCAACACTCTGATAGTCCACAGATTACCGAATGCCTCCAGATGCTCATGGGAAACTACTACTGGTCTTCCAGGGAACGATCAAAGCGTAGACTGTGTGAGACATTACTCCCGTGGAGGAAAGTGCGCATGGTGACTGTTATATTCAATCCCGATGCAATTTCTCTGTTTCATCAACACTCTGATAGTCCACAGACAACAGAATGCCTCCAGATGTTCATCAGAAACTACTACTGGTCTTCCAGAGAACGATCAAAGCATAGACTGTTTGAGACATTACTCCCATGAAGGAAAGTGCGCATGGTGACTGTTGTATTCAATCCCGATGCAATTTCTGTGTTTCATCAACACTCTGATAGTCCGCAGATTACAGAATGCCTCCAGATGTGGATCGGAAACCACTACTGGTCTTACAGGGAACGATCAAAGCGTATACTGTTTGAGACATTACTCCTATGGAGGAAAGTGCGCATGGTGACTGTTGTATTCAATCCCGATGCAATTTCTGTGTTTCATCAACACTCTGATAGTCCACAGATTACAGAATGCCACCAGATGTGCAACGAAAACTACTACTGGTCTTCCGGTGAACGATCAAAGCGTAGACTGTTTGAGACATTAGTCCCATGGAGGAAAGTGCGCATGGTGACTCTTGTATTCAATCCCGATGCAATTTCTGTGTTTCATCAACACTCTGATAGTCCACAGATTACAGAATGCCTCCAGATGTGCATCAGAAACTTCTACTGGTCTTCCAGGGAACGATCAAAGCGTAAACTCTTTGAGACATGACACCCATGGAGGTAAGTGCGCATTGTGACAGTTGTATTCAATCCCGAGGCAATTTCTGTGTTTCATCAACACTCTGATAGTCCACAGATTACAGAATGCCACCAGATGTGCATCGGAAACTACTACTGGTCTTCCAGGGAACGATCAAATCGTAGACTGTTTGAGACCTTACTCCCATGGAGGAAAGTGCGCATGGTGACTGTTGTATTCTATCCCCATGCAATTTCTGTGCTTCATCAACATTCTGATAGTCCACAGTTTACGGAAAGCCTCCAGAGGAGCATCGGAAAGTGCTACTGGTCTTCCAGGGAACGATCAAAGCGTAAACTGTTAGAGACATTACTCCCATGGAGGAAAGTGCGCATGATGACTGTTGTATTCAATCCCGATGCTATTTCTGTGTTTCATCAACACTCTGATAGTCCACAGATTACAGAATGAATCCAGATGTGCATCAGAAACTTCTACTGGTCTTCCAGGGAACGATCAAAGCGTAAACTCTTTGAGACATGACACCCATGGAGGTAAATGCGCATTGTGACTGTTGTATTCAATCCCGAGGCAATTTCTGTGTTTCATCAACACTCTGATAGTCCACAGATTACAGAATGCCACCAGATTTGCATCGGAAACTACTACTGGTCTTCCAGGGAACGATCAAAGCGTAGATTGTGTGAGACATTACTCCCGTGGAGGAAAGTGCCCATGGTGACTGTTGTATTCAATCCCGATTCAATTTCTCTGTTTCATCAACACTCTGATAGCCCACAGACAACAGAATCCCTCCAGATGTTCATCAGAAACTACTACTTGTCTTCCAGGGAAGGACCAAAGCGTAGACAGTTTGAGACATTACTCCCATGAAGGAAAGTGCGCATGGTGACTGTTGTATTCAATCCCGATGCAATTTCTGTGTTTCATTAACACTCTGATAGTCCACAGATTACAGAATGACTCCAGATGTGCATAGGAAACCACTACTGGTCTTCCAGGGAACGATCAAAGCGTAAACTCTTTGCGACATGACTCCCATGGAGGGAAGTGCGCATGGTGACTGTTGTATTCAATCCCGATGCAATTTCTGTGATTCATCAACACTCTGATAGTCCACAGATTACAGAATGCCTCCAGATGTTCATCAGAAACTACCACTGGTCTTCCTGGGAACGATCAAAGCGTAGACTGTTTGAGGCATTATTCCCTTGAAGGAATGTGCGCATTGTGACTGTTGTATTCAATCCCGATGCAATTTCTGTGTTTCATCAACACTCTGATAGTCCACACATTACAGAATGCCACGAGATGTGCATCGGAAACTACTACTGGTCTTCCAGGGAACGATCAAAGCGTAGACTGTTTCAGACATCACTCCCATGGAGAAAAGTGCGCATGGTGACTGTTGTATTCAATCCCGATGCAATATCTGTGTTTCATCTACACACTGATAGTCCACAGATTACAGAATGCCACCAGACGTGCATCGGAAACTACTACTGGTCTACCAGGGAACGATCAAAGAGTAGACTGTTTCAGACATTACTCCCATGGAGGAAAGTGCGGATAGTGACTGTTGTATTCAATCCCGATGCAATTTCTGTATTTCATCAACACTCTGATAGTCCACAGATTACAGAATGCCACCAGATGTGTATCAGAAACTACTACTGGTCTTCCAGGGAACGATCAAAGCGTAGACTGTTTGAGTCATTAGTCCCATGGAGGAAAGTGCGCATTGTGACTGTTGTATTCAATCCCGATGCAATTTCTGTGTTTCATCAACACTCAGATAGTCCACAGATTACAGAAAGCCTCCAGATGTGCATCGGAAACTACTACTGGTCTTCAAGGGAACGATCAAAGAGTAGACTGTTTGAGACATTACTTCCATGGAGAAAAGGGCGCATGGTGACTGTTGTATTCAATCCCGACGCAATTTCTGTGTTTCATCAACACTCAGATAGTTCACAGATTACAGAATGCCTCCAGATGTGCATCGGCAACTACTACTGGTCTTCCATCGAACGATCAAAGCATAGACTGTTTGCGACATTACTCCCGTGGAGGAAAGTGCGCATGGTGACTGGGTATTCAATCCAGATGCAATTATTGTGATTCATCAACACTTTGGAAGTCCACAGATTACTGAATGTCTCCATATGTGCATCGGAAACTACTACTGGTCTTCCAGGGAACGATTAAAGCGTAGACTGTTTGAGACACTGCTCCCTTGGAGGAAAGTGCGCATGGTGACTGTTATATTCAATTCCGATGCAATTTCTGTGGTTCATCAACACTCAGATAGTCCACAGATTACAGAATGCCTCCAGATGTGCATCGGAAACTACTACTGGTCTTCCAGGGAATAATCAAATCGTAGACTGTTAGAGACATTACTACAATGGAGGAAAGTGCGAATGCTGACCGTTATATTAAATCCCGATGCAATTTCTGTGTTTCATCAACAGTCTGATAGACCACAGATTACAGAATGCCTCCAGATGTGCATCGGAAACTACTGCTGGTCTTCCAGGGAACGATCAAAGCGTAGACTGTTTGAGACAATACTCCCATGGAGGAAAGTGCGCATGGTGACCGTTGTATTCAATCCCGATGCAATTTCTGTGTTTCATCAACACTCTGACAGTCCACACATTGCAGAATGCCACCAGATGGTCATCGGAAGCTACTACTGGTCTTCGAAGGAACGATCAAAGCGTAGACTGTTTGAGGCATTACTTCCATGGAGGAAAGTGCGCATGGTGACTGTTCTATTAAATCCCGACGCAATTTCTGTGTTTCATCAACACTCAGATAGTCCACAGATTACAGAAAGCCTCCAGATGTGCATCGGAAACTACTACTGGCCTTCCAGGGAACGATCAAAGCGTAGACTGTTTGAGTATTATCCCCATGGAGGAAAGTGCGCATGGTGACTGTTGTATTCAATCCCGATGCAATTTCTCTGTTTCAATCCACACTTTGAAGGTCCAGAGATTACAGAATGCCTCCAGATGTGCGTCGGAAACTACTACAGGTCTTCCAGGGAACGATCAAAGGGTAGACTGTTTGAGAATTACCCCATGGAGGAAAGAGGGAATGGTGTCTGTTGTATTCAATCCCGCTGCAATATCTGTGTTTCATCATCACTCTGATAGTCCACAGATTTCAGATTGCCTCCAGATGTGCTTCGGAAACTACTACTGGCCTTCCAGGGAACGATCAATGCGTAGACTGTTTGAGACATTATTTTTATGGAGGAAAGTGCGCATGGTGACTGTTGTATTCAATCCTGATGCAACTTCTGTGTTTCATCAACACTATGGTAGTCCACAGATTACAGAATGCCTCCAGATATGCATCAGAAACTACTACTGGCTTCAAGCTAACGATCAAAGTGTAGACTGTTTGAGACATTATTCCCATGGAGGAAAGTGGGCATGGTGACTGCTGTACTCAATCCCGATGCAATTTCTGTGTTTCATCAACAGTCTGATAGTCCACAGATTACAGAATGCCTCCAGATGTGCATCGTAAACTACTACTGCTCTTCCAGGGAACGATCAAAACGTAGACTGTATGAGACATTACTCCCATGGAGGAAAGTGCGCATGGTGACTGTTGTATTCAATCCCGATGCAATTTCTGTGTTTCATGAACACTCTGACAGTCCACTGATTACAGAATGCCTCCAGATGTGCATCGGAACTACTACTGGTCTTCCAGGGAACGATCAAAGCGTAGACTGTTTGAGACATTACTCAGACAGAGGAAAGTGCACTTGGGGACTGTAGTCAATCCCGATGCAATTTCTGTGTTTTATCAACAGTCTGATAGACCACAGATTACAGAATGCCTCCAGATGTGCATCGGAAACTACTGCTGGTCTTCCAGGGAAAGATCAAAGCGTAGACTGTTTGAGACATTACTCCCATGTAGGAAAGTGCGCATGGTGACCGTTGTATTCAATCCCGATGCAATTTCTGTGTTTCATCAACACTCTGATAGTCCACAGATTGCAGAATATCTCCAGATGTGCATCGTAAACTACTACTGCTCTTCCAGGGAACGATCAAATCGTAGACTGTATGAGACATTACTCCCATGGAGGAAAGTGCGCATGGTGACTCTTGTATTCAATCCCGATGCAATTTCTGTGTTACATCAACACTCTGATAGTCCACAGATTACAGATTGTCTTCAGATGTGCATCGGAAACTACTACTGGTCTTCCAGGGAACGATCAAAACGTAGACTGTTTGAGTCATTACTCCCATAAAGGGAAGTGCGAATGGTGACTGTTGTATTCAGTCCCGATGCAATTTCTGTGTTTCATTAACACTCTGATAGTCCACAGATTACAGAATGCCTCAAGATGAGCATCGGAAACTACTACTGGTCTTCCAGGGAACGATCGAAGCATAGACTGTTTGAGACATTACTCCCATGGAGGAACGTTCTCATGGTGACTGTTGTATTCAATCCCGATGCAATTTCTGGGTTTCATCAGCACTCCGATAGTCCACAGATTACAGAACGCCTGCAGATGTGCATAGGAAACTACTACTGGTCTTCCAGGGAACGATCTAATCGTAGACTGTTAGAGACATTACTTCCATGGAGGAAAGTGCGCATGGTGCATGTTGTATTCAATTCCGATGCAATTCTTGTGTTTCATCAACACTCTGATAGTCCACTGATTACAGAATGCCTCCAGATGTGCATCGGAAACTACTGCTGGTCTTCCAGGGAACGATCAAAGCGTAGACTGTTTGAGACATTACTCCCATGGAGGAAAGTGCGCATGGTGACCGTTGTATTCAATCCCGATGCAATTTCAGTGTTTCATCAACACTCTGATAGTCCACAGATTGCAGAATGCCACCAGATGGGCATCGGAAACTACTACTGGTCTTCGAGGGAACGATCAAAGCGTAGACTGTTTGAGACATTACTTCCATGGAGGAAAGTGCGCATGGTGACTGTTGTATTACATCCCGACGCAATTTCTGTGTTTCATCAACACTCAGATAGTCCACAGATAACAGAATGCCACCAGATGTGCATCGGAAACTACTACTGGTCTTCCAGGGAACGATCAAATCGTAGACTGTTTGAGACATTACTCCCGTGGAGGAAAGTGCGCATGGTGACTGTTGTATTCAATTCCCATTCAATTTCTGTGTTTCATCAACACTCTGATTGTCCACAGATTACAGAATGCCACCAGATGTGCATCGGAAACTACTACTGGTCTTTCAGGGACCGATCAAAGCGTAGACTATTTGAGACATTACTCCCGTGGAGGAAAGTGCGCATGGTGACTGTTGTATTCAATCCCGATGCAATTACTGTGTTTCATCAACACTCTGATAGTCCACAGATTACAGAATGCCACCAGATGTGCATCAGAAACTATTACTGGTCTTCCAGGGAACGATCAAAACGTAGATTGTGTGAGACATTACTCCCGTGGAGGAAAGTGCCCATGGTGACTGTTGTATTCAATCCCGATTCAATTTCTCTGTTTCATCAACACTCTGATAGCCCACAGACAACAGAATCCCTCCAGATGTTCATCAGAAACTACTACTTGTCTTCCAGGGAAGGACCAAAGCGTAGACAGTTTGAGACATTACTCCCATGAAGGAAAGTGCGCATGGTGACTGTTGTATTCAATCCCGATGCAATTTCTGTGTTTCATCAACACTCTGATAGTCCACAGATTACAGAATGACTCCAGATGTGCATAGGAAACCACTACTGGTCTTCCAGGGAACGATCAAAGCGTAAACTCTTTGCGACATGACTCCCATGGAGGGAAGTGCGCATGGTGACTGTTGTATTCAATCCCGATGCAATTTCTGTGATTCATCAACACTCTGATAGTCCACAGATTACAGAATGCCTCCAGATGTTCATCAGAAACTACCACTGGTCTTCCTGGGAACGATGAAAGCGTAGACTGTTTGAGGCATTATTCCCTTGAAGGAATGTGCGCATTGTGACTGTTGTATTCAATCCCGATGCAATTTCTGTGTTTCATCAACACTCTGATAGTCCACACATTACAGAATGCCACGAGATGTGCATCGGAAACTACTACTGGTCTTCCAGGGAACGATCAAAGCGTAGACTGTTTCAGACATCACTCCCATGGAGAAAAGTGCGCATGGTGACTGTTGTATTCAATCCCGATGCAATATCTGTGTTTCATCTACACACTGATAGTCCACAGATTACAGAATGCCACCAGACGTGCATCGGAAACTACTACTGGTCTACCAGGGAACGATCAAAGAGTAGACTGTTTCAGACATTACTCCCATGGAGGAAAGTGCGGATAGTGACTGTTGTATTCAATCCCGATGCAATTTCTGTATTTCATCAACACTCTGATAGTCCACAGATTACAGAATGCCACCAGATGTGTATCAGAAACTACTACTGGTCTTCCAGGGAACGATCAAAGCGTAGACTGTTTGAGTCATTAGTCCCATGGAGGAAAATGCGCATTGTGACTGTTGTATTCTATCCCGATGCAATTTCTGTGTTTCATCAACACTCAGATAGTCCACAGATTACAGAAAGCCTCCAGATGTGCATCGGAAACTACTACTGGTCTTCAAGGGAACGATCAAAGAGTAGACTGTTTGAGACATTACTTCCATGGAGAATAGGGCGCATGGTGACTGTTGTATTCAATCCCGACGCAATTTCTGTGTTTCATCAACACTCAGATAGTTCACAGATTACAGAATGCCTCCAGATGTGCATCGGCAACTACTACTGGTCTTCCATCGAACGATCAAAGCATAGACTGTTTGCGACATTACTCCCGTGGAGGAAAGTGCGCATGGTGACTGGGTATTCAATCCAGATGCAATTATTGTGATTCATCAACACTTTGGAAGTCCACAGATTACTGAATGTCTCCATATGTGCATCGGAAACTACTACTGGTCTTCCAGGGAACGATTAAAGCGTAGACTGTTTGAGACACTGCTCCCTTGGAGGAAAGTGCGCATGGTGACTGTTATATTCAATTCCGATGCAATTTCTGTGGTTCATCAACACTCAGATAGTCCACAGATTACAGAATGCCTCCAGATGTGCATCGGAAACTACTACTGGTCTTCCAGGGAATAATCAAATCGTAGACTGTTAGAGACATTACTACAATGGAGGAAAGTGCGAATGCTGACCGTTATATTAAATCCCGATGCAATTTCTGTGTTTCATCAACAGTCTGATAGACCACAGATTACAGAATGCCTCCAGATGTGCATCGGAAACTACTGCTGGTCTTCCACGGAACGATCAAAGCGTAGACTGTTTGAGACAATACTCCCATGGAGGAAAGTGCGCATGGTGACCGTTGTATTCAATCCCGATGCAATTTCTGTGTTTCACCAACACTCTGACAGTCCACACATTGCAGAATGCCACCAGATGGTCATCGGAAGCTACTACTGGTCTTCGAGGGAACGATCAAAGCGTAGACTGTTTGAGGCATTACTTCCATGGAGGAAAGTGCGCATGGTGACTGTTCTATTAAATCCCGACGCAATTTCTGTGTTTCATCAACACTCAGATAGTCCACAGATTACAGAAAGCCTCCAGATGTGCATCGGAAACTACTACTGGCCTTCCAGGGAACGATCAAAGCGTAGACTGTTTGAGTATTATCCCCATGGAGGAAAGTGCGCATGGTGACTGTTGTATTCAATCCCGATGCAATTTCTCTGTTTCATCAACACTCTGATAGTCCACAGATAACAGATTGCCTCCAAATGTGCATCGGAAACTACTACTGGTCTTCCAGGGAACGATCAAAGCGTAGACTGTTGGAGACATTACTCCCATGGAGGAAAGTGCGCATGGTGACTGTTGTATTCAATCCCGAGGCAATTTCTCTGTTTCAATCCACACTTTGAAGGTCCAGAGATTACAGAATGCCTCCAGATGTGCGTCGGAAACTACTACAGGTCTTCCAGGGAACGATCAAAGGGTAGACTGTTTGAGAATTACCCCATGGAGGAAAGAGGGAATGGTGTCTGTTGTATTCAATCCCGCTGCAATATCTGTGTTTCATCATCACTCTGATAGTCCACAGATTTCAGATTGCCTCCAGATGTGCTTCGGAAACTACTACTGGTCTTCCAGGGAACGATCAATGCGTAGACTGTTTGAGACATTATTTTTATGGAGGAACGTGCGCATGGTGACTGTTGTATTCAATCCTGATGCAACTTCTGTGTTTCATCAACACTATGGTAGTCCACAGATTACAGAATGCCTCCAGATATGCATCAGAAACTACTACTGGCTTCCAGCTAACGATCAAAGTGTAGACTGTTTGAGACATTATTCCCATGGAGGAAAGTGGGCATGGTGACTGCTGTACTCAATCCCGATGCAATTTCTGTGTTTCATCAACAGTCTGATAGTCCACAGATTACAGAATGCCTCCAGATGTGCATCGTAAACTACTACTGCTCTTCCAGGGAACGATCAAAACGTAGACTGTATGAGACATTACTCCCATGGAGGAAAGTGCGCATGGTGACTGTTGTATTCAATCCCGATGCAATTTCTGTGTTTCATGAACACTCTGACAGTCCACTGATTACAGAATGCCTCCAGATGTGCATCGGAACTACTACTGGTCTTCCAGGGAACGATCAAAGCGTAGACTGTTTGAGACATTACTCAGACAGAGGAAAGTGCACTTGGGGACTGTAGTCAATCCCGATGCCATTTCTGTGTTTTATCAACAGTCTGATAGACCACAGATTACAGAATGCCTCCAGATGTGCATGGGAAACTACTGCTGGTCTTCCAGGGAAAGATCAAAGCGTAGACTGTTTGAGACATTACTCCCATGTAGGAAAGTGCGCATGGTGACCGTTGTATTCAATCCCGATGCAATTTCTGTGTTTCATCAACACTCTGATAGTCCACAGATTGCAGAATATCTCCAGATGTGCATCGTAAACTACTACTGCTCTTCCAGGGAACGATCAAATCATAGACTGTATGAGACATTACTCCCATGGAGGAAAGTGCGCATGGTGACTCTTGTATTCAATCCCGATGCAATTTCTGTGTTACATCAACACTCTGATAGTCCACAGATTACAGATTGTCTTCAGATGTGCATCGGAAACTACTACTGGTCTTCCAGGGAACGATCAAAACGTAGACTGTTTGAGTCATTACTCCCATAAAGGGAAGTGCGAATGGTGACTGTTGTATTCAGTCCCGATGCAATTTCTGTGTTTCATTAACACTCTGATAGTCCACAGATTACAGAGTGCCTCAAGATGAGCATCGGAAACTACTACTGGTCTTCCAGGGAACGATCGAAGCATAGACTGTTTGAGACATTACTCCCATGGAGGAACGTTCTCATGGTGACTGTTGTATTCAATCCCGATGCAATTTCTGGGTTTCATCAGCACTCCGATAGTCCACAGATTACAGAACGCCTGCAGATGTGCATAGGAAACTACTACTGGTCTTCCAGGGAACGATCTAATCGTAGACTGTTAGAGACATTACTTCCATGGAGGAAAGTGCGCATGGTGCATGTTGTATTCAATTCCGATGCAATTCTTGTGTTTCATCAACACTCTGATAGTCCACTGATTACAGAATGCCTCCAGATGTGCATCGGAAACTACTGCTGGTCTTCCAGGGAACGATCAAAGCGTAGACTGTTTGAGACATTACTCCCATGGAGGAAAGTGCGCATGGTGACCGTTGTATTCAATCCCGATGCAATTTCAGTGTTTCATCAACACTCTGATAGTCCACAGATTGCAGAATGCCACCAGATGGGCATCGGAAACTACTACTGGTCTTCGAGGGAACGATCAAAACGTAGACTGTTTGAGACATTACATCCATGGAGGAAAGTGCGCATGGTGACTGTTGTATTTAATCCCGATGCAATTTATGTGATTCATCAACACTCTGATAGTCCACAGATTACAGAAAGCCTCGAGATGTGCATCGGAAACTACTACTGGTCTTCCAGGGAACGATCAAAGCGTAGACTGTTAGAGACATTACTCCCATGGAGAAAAGTGCGCATGGTGACTTTTGTATTCAATCCCGAAGCAATTTCTGTGTTTCAATACACAGTTTGAATGTCCAAAGTTTACAGAATGCCTCCAGATGTGCATCGGAAACTACTACTGGCCTTCCAGGGAACGATCAAAGCGTAGACTGTTTGAGAATTACCCCCATGGAGGAAAGTGCGCATGGTGACTGTTGTATTCAATCCCGATTCAATTTCTGTGTCTCATCAACACTCTGATAGTCCACAGATTACAGAATGCCACCAGATGTGCATCGGAAACTACTACTGGTCTTCCAGGGAACGATCAAAGCGTAGACTGTTTGAGACACTGTTCGCATGGAGGAAAGTGCGCATGGTTACTGTTGTATTGAATCCCGATGCCATTTCTGTGTTTCATCAACACTCTGATAGTCCACAGATTACAGATTGCCTCCAGATGAGCATCGGAAACTACTACTGGTCCTCAAGGGAACGATCAAAGCGTAGACTGTTTGAGACATTACTTCCATGGAGAAAAGGGCGCATAGTGATTGTTGTATTCAATCCCAACGCAATTTCTGTGTTTCATCAACACTCAGATAGTTCACAGATTACAGAATGCCTCCATATGTGCATCGGAAACTACTACTGGTCTTCCAGGGAATGAACAAAGCGTAGACTGTTACAGACATTACTGCCATGGAGGAAACTGCGCATGATGACTGTTCTATTTAATCCCGATGCAATTTATGTGTTTCATCAACACTCTGATAGTCCACAGATTACAGAATGCCCCGAGATGAGCATCGGTAACTGCTACTGGTCTTCCAGGGAACGATCAAAGCGTAGACTGTTTGAGACATTACTCCCATGGTGGAAAGTGCGCATGGTGACTTTTGTATTCAATCCCGAGGCAATTTCTGTGTTTCAATACACACTTTGAAGGTACACAGATTACAGAATGCCTCCAGATGTGCATCGGAAACTGCTACTGGCCTTCCAGGGAACGATCAAAGCATAGACTGTTTGAGAATTACCCCCATGGAGGAAAGTGCGCATGGTGGCTGTTGTATTCAATACCGATTCAATTTCTGTGTTTCATCAAGACTCTGATAGTCCACAGATTACAGAATGCCTCCAGATGTGCTGCGGAAACTACTACTGGTCTTCCAGGGAACGATCAAATCGTAGACAGGTTGAGACATTACTCCCATGGAGGAAAGTGCGCATGGTGACTGTTGTATTCAATCCCGATGCAATTTCTGTGTTTCATCAACACTCTGATTCTCCACAGATTACAGAATTCCTCCAGATGTGCTTCGGAAACTACTACTGGTCATCCAGGGAACGATCAAAGCGTAGACTGTTTGAGACAATACTCCCATTGTGAAAGGGGCGCATGGTGACTGTTGTATTCAATCCCGATGCAATTTCTGTGTTTCATCAACACTCTGATAGTCTACAGATTACAGAATGCCACCAGATGTGCATCGGAAACTACTACTGGTCCTCCAGGGAACGATCAAAGCGTATACTGTTTGAGACATTACTCCCGTGGAGGAAAGTGCGCATGGTGACTGGGTATTCATTCCAGATGCAATTATTGTGTTTCATCAACACTTTGAAGGTCCACAGATTACAGAATGCCTCCATATGTGCATCGGAAACTACTACTGGTCTTCCAGGGAACGATCAAAGCGTAGACTGTTTGAGACACTGCTCCCTTGGTGGAAAGTGCGCATGGTGACTGTTATATTCAATTCCGATGCAATTTCTGTGGTTCATCAACACTCAGATAGTAGACAGATTACAGAATGCTTCCAGATGTGCATCGGAAACTACTACTGGTCTTCCAGGGAACGATCAAAGCGTAGACTGTTTGAGACATTACTTTTATGGAGGAAAGTGCGCATGGTGACTGTTGTATTCAATCCCGATGCAATTTCTGTGTTTCATCAACACTATGATAGTCCAGAGATTACAGAATGCCTCCAGATATGCTTCAGAAACTACTACTGGCTTCCAGATAACGGTCAAAGCGTAGACTGTTTGAGACATTATTCCCATGGAGGAAAGTGCGCATGGTGAATGTTGTACTCAATCCCGATGCAATTTCTGTGTTTCATCAACACACTGATAGTCCACAGATTACAGAAAGCTTCGAGATGTGCATCGGAAACAACTACTGGTCTTCCAGGGAGCGATCAAAGCGTAGACTGTTAGAGACATTACTCCCATATAGGAAAGTGCGCATGGTGACTGTTGTATTCAATCCCGATGCAATTTCTGTGTTTCATCAACACTCAAATAGTCGACAGATTACAGAATGCCACCAGATGTGCATCGGAAACTACTACTGGTCTTCCAGGGACGATCAAAGCGTAAAGACTTTGAGACATTACTCCCATTGTGAAAGGTGCGGTTGGTGACTGTTGTATTCAATCCCGATGCAATTTCTGTGTTTCAACAACAGTCTGATTCTCCACAGATTACAGAATTCCTCCAGATGTGCTTCGGAAACTACTTCTGGTCTTCCAGGGAACGATCAAAGCGTAGACTGTTTGAGACATTACTCCCACGGAGGAAAGTTCAATTGGTGACTGTTGTATTCAATCCCGATGCAATTTCTGTGTTTCATCAACACTCTGATAGTCTACAGATTACAGAATGCCACCAGATGTGCATCGGAAACTACTACTGGTCTTCCAGGGAAGGATCAAAGCGTAGACTCTTTGAGAGTTACCCCATGGAGGAAAGAGGGCATGGTGTCTGTTGTATTCAATCCCGATGCAATTTCTGTGTTTCATTAACACTCTGATAGTCCACTGATTACAGAATGCCTCAAGATGAGCATCGGAAACTACTACTGGTCTTCCAGGGAACGATCAAAGCATAGACTGTTTGAGAAATTACTCCCATGGAGGAACGTTCTCATGGTGACTGTTGTATTCAATCCCGATGCAATTTCTGTGTTTCATCAGCACTCTGATAGTCCACAGATTACAGAACGCCTGCAGATGTGCATAGGAAACTACTACTGGTCTTCCAGGGAACGATCAAAGCGTAGACTGTTTGAGACATTACTCAGACGGAGGAAAGTGCACTTGGGGACTGTAGTCAATCCCGATGCAATTTCTGTGTTTTATCAACAGTCTGATAGACCACAGATTACAGAATGCCTCCAGATGTGCATCGGAAACTACTGCTGGTCTTCCAGGGAACGATCAAAGCGTAGACTGTTTGAGACATTACTCCCATGGTGGAAAGTGCGCATGGTGACCGTTGTATTCAATCCCGATGCAATTTCTGTGTTTCAACAACAGTCTGATTCTCCACAGATTACAGAATTCCTCCAGATGTGCTTCGGAAACTACTACTGGTCTTCCAGGGAACGATCAAAGCGTAGACTGTTTGATACATTACTCCCACGGATGAAAGTTCACTTGGTGACTGTTGTATTCAATCCCGATGCAATTTCTGTGTTTCATCAACACTCTGATAGTCTACAGATTACAGAATGCCACCAGATGTGCATCGGAAACTACTACTGGTCTTCCAGAGAACGATCAAAGCGTAGACTGTTTGAGACATTACTCCCGTGGAGGAAAGTGCTCATGGTGACTGGGTATTCAATCCAGATGCAATTATTGTGTTTCATCAACACTTTTGAAGGTCCACAGATTACAGAATGCCTCCATATGTGCATCGGAAACTACTACTTGTCTTCCAGGGAACGATCAAAGCGTAGACTGTTTAAGACACTGTTAATTTGGAGGAAAGTGCGCATGGTGTCTGTTATATTCAATTCCGATGCAATTTCTGCGGTTCATCAACACTCAGATAGACCACGGATTACAGAATGCTTCCATATGTGCATCGGAAACTACTACTTGTCTTCCAGGGAACGATCAAAGCGTAGACTGTTTAAGACACTGTTAATTTGGAGGAAAGTGCGCATGGTGACTGTTGTATTCAATCCCGATGCAATTTCTGTGTTTCATCAACACTCTGATAGTCCACAGATAACAGATTGCCTCCAGATGTGCATCGGAAACTACTACTGGTCTTCCAGGGAACGATCAAAGCGTAGACTGTTGGAGACATTACTCCCATGGAGGAAAGTGCGCATGGTGACTGTTGTATTCAATCCCGATGCAATTTCTGTGTTTCATTAACACTCTGATAGTCCACAGATTACAGAATGCCTTAAGATGAGCATCGGAAACTACTACTGGTCTTCCAGGGAACGATCAAAGCGTAGACTGTTTGAGACATTACTCCCATGGATGAAAGTGCGCATGGTGACCGTTGTATTCAATCCCGATGCAAATTTCTGTGTTTCATCAACACTCTGATAGTCCACAGATTGCAGAATGCCACCGGATGGGCATCGGAAACTGCTACTGGTCTTCGCGGGAACGATCAAAGCGTAGACTGTTTGAGACATTACTTCCATGGAGGAAAGTGCGCGTGGTGACTGTTGTATTAAATCCCGACGCAATTTCTGTGTTTCATCAACACTCAGATAGTCCACAGATTACAGAATGCCTCCAGATGTGCATCGCAAACTACTACTGGTCTTCCAGGGAACGATCAAAGCGTAGACTGTTTGAGACATTACTCCCATGGTGGAAAGTGCACATGGTGACTTTTGTATTCAGTCCCGAGGCAATTTCTGTGTTTCAATACACACTTTGAAGGTCCAAAGATTGCAGAATGCCTCCAGATGTGCATCGGAAACTACTACTGGCCTTCCAGGGAACGATCAAAGCGTAGACTGTTTGAGAATTACCCCCATGGAGGAAAATGCGCATGGTGACTGTTGTATTCAATCCCGATGCAACTTCTGTGTTTCATCAACACTCTGATAGTCCACAGATTTCACATTGCCACCAGATGTGCATCGGAAACTACTACTGGTCTTCCAGGGAACGATCAAAGCGTAGACTGTTTGAGACACTGTTCCCTTGGAGGAAAGTGCGCATGGTGACTGTTGTATTGAATTCCGATGCCATTTCTGTGTTTCATCAACACTCTGATAGCCCACAGATTACAGATTGCCTCCAGATGAGCATCGGAAACTACTACTGGTCTTCAAGGGAACGATTAAAGCGTAGACTGAGACATTACTTCCATGGAGAAAAGGGCGCATGGTGACTGTTGTATTCAATCCCGACGCAATTTCTGTGTTTCATCAACACTCAGATAGTTCACAGATTACAGAATGCCTCCAGATGTGCATCGGAAACTACTACTGGTCTTCCAGGGAACGATCAAAGCGTAGACTGTTTGAGACACTGCTCCCTTGGAGGAAAGTGCGCATGGTGACTGTTATATTCAATTCCGATGCAATTTCTGTGGTTCATCAACACTCAGATAGTCCACAGATTACAGAATGCCTCAAGATGTGCTGCGGAAACTACTACTGGTCTTCCAGGGAACGATCAAAGCGTAGACAGTTTGAGACATTACTCCCATGGAGGAAAGTGCGCATGGTGACTGTTGTATTTAATCCCGATGCAATTTCTGTGTTTTATCAACACTCTGATAGTCCACAGATAACAGATTGCCTCCAGATGTGCATCGGAAACTACTACTGGTCTTCCAGGGAACGATCAAAGCGTAGACTGTTGGAGACATTACTCCCATGGAGGAAAGTGCGCATGGTGACTGTTGTATTCAATCCCGATGCTATTTCTGTGTTTCATTAACACTCTGATAGTGCACAGATTACAGAATGCCTCAAGATGAGCATCGGAAACTACTACTGGTCTTCCAGGGAACGATCAAAGCGTAGACTGTTTGAGACATTAATCCCATGGAGGAGAGTGCGCATGGTGACCGTTGTATTCAAACCCGATGCAATTTCTGTGTTTCATCAACACTCTGATAGTCCACAGATTGCAGAATGCCACCAGATGGGCATCGGAAACTACTACTGGTCTTCGAGGGAACGATCAAAGAGTAGACTGTTTGAGACATTACTTCCATGGAGGAAAGTGCGCATGGTGACTGTTGTATTAAATCCCGACGCAATTTCTGTGTTTCATCAACACTCTGATAGTCCACAGGTAACAGATTGCTTTCAGATGTGCTTCGGAAACTACTACTGGTCTTCCAGGGAACGATCAAAGCGTAGACTGTTTGAGACATTACTCCCATGGTGGAAAGTGCGCATGGTGACTTTGGATTCAGTCCCGAAGCAATTTCTGTGTTTCAATACACACTTTGAAGGTCCAAAAATTGCAGAATGCCTCCAGATGTGCATCGGAAACTACTAATGGCCTTCCAGGGAACGATCAAAGCGTAGACTGTTTGAGAATTACCCCCATGGAGGAAATTGCGCATGGTGACTGTTGTATTCAATCCCGATGCAACTTCTGTGTTTCATCAACACTCTGATAGTCCACAGATTTCAGATTGCCACCAGATGTGCATCGGAAACTACTACTGGTCTTCCAGGGAACGATCAAAGCGTAGACTGTTTGAGACACTGTTCCCTTCTAGGAAAGTGCGCATGGCGACTGTTGTATTGAATTCCGATGCCATTTCTGTGTTTCATCAACACTCTGATAGTCCACAGATTACAGATTGCCTCCAGATGAGCATCGGAAACTACTACTGGTCTTCAAGGGAACGATCAGAGCGTAGACTGTATGAGACATTACTTCCATGGAGAAAAGTGCGCATGGTGACTGTTGTATTCAATCCCGACGCAATTTCTGTGTTTCATCAACACTCAGATAGTTCACAGATTACAGAATGCCTCCAGATGTTCATCGGAAACTACTACTGGTCTTCCAGGGAACGATCAAAGCGTAGACTGTTTGAGACACTGTTCCCTTGGAGGAAAGTGCGCATGGTGACTGTTGTATTGAATTCCGATGCCATTTCTGTGTTTCATCAACACTCTGATAGTCCACAGATTACAGATTGCCTCCAGATGAGCATCGGAAACCACGACTGGTCTTCAAGGGAACGATCAAAGCGTAGACTGTTTGAGACATTACTTCCATGGAGAAAAGTGCGCATGGTGACCGTTGTATTCAATCCCGATGCAATTTCTGTGTTTCATCAACACTCTGATAGTCCACAGATTGCAGAATGCCACCAGATGTGCATCGGAAACTCTTACTGGTCCTCCAGGGAACGATCAAAGCGTAGACTGTTTGAGACATTACTCCCGTGGAGGAAAGTGCGCATGGTGACTGGGTATTCATTCCAGATGCAATTATTGTGTTTCATCAACACTTTGAACGTGAACAAATTACAGAATGCCTCCATATGTGCATCGGAAACTACTACTGGTCTTCCAGGGAAGGATCAAAGCGTAGACTGTTTGAGACACTGCTCCATTGGAGGAAAGTGCGCATGGTGACTGTTATATTCAATTCCGATGCAATTTCTGTGGTTCATCAACACTCAGATAGTCCACAGATTACAGAATGCTTCCAGATGTGCATCGGAAACTACTACTGGTCTTCAAGGGAACGATCAAAGCGTAGACTGTTTGAGAATTACCCCATGGAGGAAAGAGGGCATGGTGTCTGTTGTATTCAATCCCGCTGCAATATCTGTGTTTCATCAACACTCTGATAGTCCACAGATTACAGATTGCCTCCAGATGTGCTTCGGACACTACTACTGGTCTTCCAGGGAACGATCAAAGCGTAGACTGTTTGAGACATTACTTTTATGGAGGAAAGTGCGCATCGTGACTGTTGTATTCAATCCCGATGCAATTTCTGTGTTTCATCAACACTATGATAGTCCACAGATTACAGAATGCCTCCAGATATGCATCAGAAACTACTACTGGCTTCCAGCTAACGATCAAAGCGTAGACTGTTTGAGACATTACTCCCATGGAGAAAGTGCGCATGGTGAATGTTGTACTCAATCCCGATGCAATTTCTGTGTTTCATCAACACTCTGATAGTCCACAGTTTACAGAAAGCCTCGAGATGTGCATCGGAAACTACTACTGGTCTTCCAGGGAACGATCAAAGCGTAGACTGTTAGAGACATTACTCCCATGGAGGAAAGTGCGCATGGTGACTGTTGTATTCAATCCCGATGCAATTTCTGTGTTTGATCAACACTCAAATAGTCGACAGATTACAGAATGCCACCAGATGTACATTGGAAACTACTACTGGTCTTCCAGGGGACGATCAAAGCGTAAAGACTTTGAGACATTACTCCCATTGTGAAAGGTGCGCATGGTGACTGTTGTATTCAATCCCGATGCAATATCTGTGTTTCAACAACAGTCTGATTCTCCACAGATTACAGAATTCCTCCAGATGTGCTTCGGAAACTACTACTGGTCTTCCACGGAACGATCATAGCGTAGACTGTTTGAGACATTACTCCCACGGAGTAAAGTTCACTTGGTGACTGTTGTATTCAATCCCGATGCAATTTCTGTGTTTCATCAACACTCTGATAGTCTACAGATTACAGAATGCCACCAGATGTGCATCGGAAACTACTACTGGTCTTCCAGGGAACGATCAAAGCGTAGACTGTTTAAGACATTACTCCCGTGGAGGAAAGTGCTCATTGTGACTGGGTATTCAATCCAGATGCAATTATTGTGTTTCATCAACACTTTTGAAGGTCCACAGATTACAGAATGCCTCCATATGTGCATCGGAAACTACTACTGGTCTTCCAGGGGACCATCAAAGCGTAGACTGTTGGAGACATTACTCCCATGGAGGAAAGTGCGCATGGTGACTGTTGTATTCAATCCCGAGGCAATTTCTGTGTTTCAATCCACACTTTGAAGGTCCAGAGATTACAGAACGCCTCCAGATGTGCATCGGAAACTACTACAGGTCTTCCAGGGAACGATCAAAGCGTAGACTGTTTGTGAATTACCCCATGGAGGAAAGAGGGCATGGTGTCTGTTGTATTCAATCCCGCTGCAATATCTGTGTTTCATCAACACTCAGATAGTCCACAGATTACAGATTGCCTCCAGATGTGCTTCGGAAACTACTACTGGTCTTCCAGGGAACGATCAAAGCGTAGACTGTTTCAGACATTACTTTTATGGAGGAAAGTGCGCATGGTGACTGTTGTATTCAATCCCGATGAAATTTCTGTGTTTCATCAACACTATGATAGTCCACAGATTACAGAATGCCTCCAGATATGCATCAGAAACTACTACTGGCTTCCAGCTAACGATCAAAGCGTAGATTGTTTGAGACATTATTCCCATGGAGGAAAGTGCGCATGGTGAATGTTGTACTCAATCCCGATGCAATTTCTGTGTTTCATCAACACTCTGATAGTCCACAGATTACAGAAAGCCTCGAGATGTGCATCGGAAAATACTACTGGTCTTCCAGGGAACGATCAAAGTGTAGACTGTTAGAGACATTACTCCAATGGAGGAAAGTGCGCATGGTGACGGTTGTATTCAATCCAGATGCAATTTCCGTGTTTCATCAACACTCAAATAGTCGACAGATTGCAGAATTTCACCAGATGTGCATCGGAAACTACTACTGGTCTTCCAGGGGACGATCAAATCGTAAAGACTTTGAGACATTACTCCCATTGTGAAAGGTGCGCATGGTGACTGTTGTATTCTATCCCGATGCAATTTCTGCGTTTCAACAACAGTCTGATTCTCCACAGATTACAGAATTCCTCCAGATGTGCTTTGGAAACTACTACTGGTCTTCCAGGGAACGATCAAAGCGTAGACTGTTTGAGACATTACTCCCTAGGAGGAAAGTTCATTTGGTGACTGTTGTATTCAATCCCGATGCAATTTCTATGTTTCATCAACACTCTGATAGTCTACAGATTACAGAATGCCACCAGATGTGCATCGGAAACTACTACTGGTCTTCCAGGGAACGATCAAAGCGTAGACTGTTTGAGACATTACTCCCGTGGAGGAAAGTGCTCATGGTGACTGGGTATTCAATCCAGATGCAATTATTGTGTTTCATCAACACTTTTGAAGGTCCACAGATTACAGAATGCCTCCATATGTGCATCGGACACTACTACTGGTCTTCCAGGGAACGATCAAAGCGTAGACTGTTTGAGACACTGCTAATTTGGAGGAAAGTGCGCATGGTGACTGTTATATTCAATTCCGATGCAATTTCTGTGGTTCATCAACACTCAGATAGTCCACAGATTACAGAATGCTTCCAGATGTGCATCGGAAACTACTACTGGTCTTTTAGGGAATAATCAAATCGTAGACTGTTAGAGACATTACTACAATGGAGGAAAGTGCGAATGCTGACTGTTATATTCAATTCCGATGCCATTTCTGTGTTTCATCAACACTCAGATAGTCCACAGATTACAGAATGATCCCAGATGTGCATCGGAAACTACTACTGGTCTTCAAGGGAACGATCAAAGCGTAGACTGTTTGAGAATTATCCCCATGGAGGTAAGTGCGCATGGTGACTGTTGTATTCAATCCCGATGCAATTTCTGTGTTTCATCAACACTCTGATAGTCCACAGATAACAGATTGCCTCCAGATGTACATCGGAAACTACTACTGGTCTTCCAGGGAACGATCAGAGCGTAGACTGTTGGAGACATTACTCCCATGGAGGAAAGTGCGCATGGTGACAGTTGTATTCAATCCCTATGCAATTTCTGTGTTTCAATCCACACTTTGAAGGTCCAGAGATTACAGAATGCCTCCAGATGTGCATCGGAAACTACCACAGGTCTTCCAGGGAACGATCAAAGCGTAGACTGTTTGAGAATTACCCCATGGAGGAAAGAGAGCATGGTGTCTGTTGTATTCAATCCCGCTGCAATAACTGTGTTTCATCAACCCTCTGATAGTCCACAGATTACATATTGCCTCCAGATGTGCTTCGGAAACTACTACTGGTCTTCCAGGGAACGATCAAAGCGTAGACTGTTTGAGACATTACTTTTATGGAGGAAAGTGCGCATGGTGACTGTTGTATTCAATCCTGTCGCAATTTCTGTGTTTCATTAACACTCAGATAGTCCACAGATTACAAAATGCCTCCAGATGTGCATCGGAGACTACTACTGGTCTTCCAGGGAATGATCAAAGTGTAGACTGTTTGAGACATTACGTTTATGGGGGAAAGTGTGCATGGTAACTGTTGTATTAAATCCCGATGCAATTTCTGTGTTTCATCAACACTCTGATAGTCCACAGATTACAGAATGCTTGAAGATGTGCATCGGAAACAAACACTGGTCTTCCAGGGAACGATCAAAGCGTAGACTGTTTGAGACATTACTACCATGGAGGAAAGTGCGCATGGTGACTGTTGTATTCAATCCCGATGCAATTATTGTGTTTCATCAAAACTTTGAAGGTCCACAGATTACAGAATGCCTCCAGATGTGCATCGGAAACTACTACTGGTCTTCCAGGGAAGGATCAAATCGTAGACTGTTTGAGACACTGCTCCCTAGGAGGACAGTGTTCATGGTGACTGTTGTATTGAATCCCGATGTAATATCTGTCTTTCATCAACACTCTGATAGTCCACAGATTACAGAATGCCTCCAGATGTGCATCTGAAACTACTACTGGTCTTCTAGGGAACGATCAAAGCGTAGACTGTATCAGGGTTACTCCCTTGGAGGAAAGTGCGCATGGTGACAGTTATATTCAATTCCGATGCAATTTCTGTGTTTCATCAACACTCAGATAGTCCACAGATTACAGAATGCTTCCAGATGTGCATCGGAAACTACTACTGGTCTTCCAGGGAATGATCAAAGCGTAGACTGTTTGAGACTTTACTCCCGTGGAGGAAAGTGCGCATGGTGACTGGGTATTCAATCCCGATGCAATTTCTGTGTTTCATCAACACTCTGATACTCCACAGATTACAGAATTCCTCCAGATGTGCTTCGGAAACTACTACTGGTCTTCCAGGGAACGATCAAATCGTAGACTGTTTGAGACATTACTCCCGCGGAGGAAAGTGCACTTGGTGACTGTAGTCTATCCCGATGCAATTTCTGTGTTTCATCAACAGTCTGATAGTCCACAGATTACAGAATGCCTCCAGATGTGCATCGGAACCTACTGCTGGTCTTCCAGGGTACGATCAAAGCGTAGACTGTTTGAGACATTACTCTCATGGAGGTAAGTGCGCATGGTGACTGTTGTATTCAATCCCGATGCAATTTCTGTGTTTCATCAACAGTCTGATAGTCCACAGATTACAGAAAGCCTCGAGATGTGCATCGGAAACTACTACTGGTCTTCCAGGGAACGATCAAAGCGTAGACTGTTAGAGACATTTTTCCCATGGAGGAAAGTGCGCATGGTGACTGTTGTATTCAATCCCGATGCAATTTCTGTGTTTCATCAACACTCAAATAGTCGACAGATTACAGAATGCCAAAAGATGTGCATCGGAAACTACTACTGGTCTTCCAGGGGACGATCAAAGCGTAAAGACTTTGAGACATTACTCCCATTGTGAAAGGTTCGCATGGTGACTGTTGTATTCAATCCCGATGTAATATCTGTGTTTCAACAACAGTCTGATAGTCCACCGATTACAGAATGCCTCCAGATGTGCATCGGAAACTACTACTGGTCTTACAGGGAACTATCAAAGCGTAGACTCTTTGAGACATTACGCCCATGGAGGAAAGTGCGCATGGTGACTGTTGTATTCAATCCTGTCGCAATTTCTGTGTTTCATTAACACTCAGATAGTCCACAGATTACAAAATGCCTCCAGATGTGCATCGGAGACTACTACTGGTCTTCCAGGGAATGATCAAAGTGTAGACTGTTTCAGACATTACGTTTATGGGGGAAAGTGTGCATGGTAACTGTTGCATTAAATCCCGATGCAATTTCTGTGTTTCATCAACACTCTGATAGTCCACAGATTACAGAATGCCTGAAGATGTGCATCGGAAACAAACACTGGTCTTCCAGGGAACGATCAAAGCGTAGACTGTTTGAGACATTACTACCATGGAGGAAAGTGCGCATGGTGACTGTTGTATTCAATCCCGATGCAATTATTGTGTTTCATCAAAACTTTGAAGGTCCACAGATTACAGAATGCCTCCAGATGTGCATCGGAAACTACTACTGGTCTTCCAGGGAAGGATCAAATCGTAGACTGTTTGAGACACTGCTCCCTAGGAGGACAGTGTTCATGGTGACTGTTGTATTGAATCCCGATGTAATATCTGTCTTTCATCAACACTCTGATAGTCCACAGATTACAGAATGCCTCCAGATGTGCATCTGAAACTACTACTGGTCTTCTAGGGAACGATCAAAGCGTAGACTGTATCAGGGTTACTCCCATGGAGGAAAGTGCGCATGGTGACAGTTATATTCAATTCCGATGCAATTTCTGTGTTTCATCAACACTCAGATAGTCCACAGATTACAGAATTCTTCCAGATGTGCATCGGAAACTACTACTGGTCTTCCAGGGAATGATCAAAGCGTAGACTGTTTGAGACTTTACTCCCGTGGAGGAAAGTGCGCATGGTGACTGGGTATTCAATCCCGATGCAATTTCTGTGTTTCATCAACACTCTGATACTCCACAGATTACAGAATTCCTCCAGATGTGCTTCGAAAACTACTACTGGTCTTCCAGGGAACGATCAAATCGTAGACTGTTTGAGACATTACTCCCGCGGAGGAAAGTGCACTTGGTGACTGTAGTCTATCCCGATGCAATTTCTGTGTTTCATCAACAGTCTGATAGTCCACAGATTACAGAATGCCTCCAGATGTGCATCGGAACCTACTGCTGGTCTTCCAGGGTACGATCAAAGCGTAGACTGTTTGAGACATTACTCTCATGGAGGTAAGTGCGCATGGTGACTGTTGTATTCAATCCCGATGCAATTTCTGTGTTTCATCAACAGTCTGATAGTCCACAGATTACAATATGCCTCCAGATGTGCATCGGAAACTACTGCTGGTCTTCCAGGGAACGATCAAAGCGTAGACTGTTTGAGACATTACTCCCATGGAGGAAAGTGCGCATGATGACTGTTGTATTCAATCCCGATGCAATTTCTGTGTTTCATCAACACTCTGATAGTCCACAGATAACAGAATGCCACCAGATGTGCATCGGAAGCTACTACGGGTCTTCCGGGGAATGATCAAAGCGTAGACTGTTTGAGACACTGTTCGCATGGAGGAAAGTGCGCATGGTGACTTTTGTATTACATCCGATGCCATTTCTGTGTTCCATCAACACTCTGATAGTCCACAGATTACAGAATGCCTCCAGATGTGCATCGGTAAGTACTACTGTTCTTCCAGGGAACGATCAAAGCGTAGACTGTTTGAGACATTACTCCCATGGTGGAAAGTGCGCATGGTGACTTTTGTATTCAATCCCGAGGCAATTTTTGTGTTTCAATACACACTTTGAAGGTCCACAGATTACAGAATGCCTCCAGATGTGCATCGGAAACTACTACTGGTCTTCCAGGGAACGATCAAAGCGTAGACTGTTTGAGAATTACCCCCATGGAGGAAAGTGCGCATGGTGACTGTTGTATTCAATCCCGATGCAATCTCTGTGTTTCATCAACACTCTGATAGTACACAGATTACAGAATGCCTCCAGATGTGCTTCGGAAACTACTACTGGTCTTCCAGGGAGCGATCAAAGCGTAGACTGTTTGAGACATTACTCCCATGGAGGAATGTACGCATGGTGACTGTTGTATTAAATCCCGATGCAATTTCTGTGTTTCATCAACACTCTGATAGTCCACAGATTACAGAATGCCACAAGACCTGCATCGGAAACTACTACTGGTCTTCCAGTGAACGATCAAACCGTAGACTGTTAGAGACATTACTCCCATGGAGGAAAGTGCGCTTGGTGAATGTTGTATTCAATCCCGATGCAATTTCTGTGTTTCATCAACAGTCTGATAGTCCACAGATTATAGAATGCCTCCAGATGTGCATCGGAAACTACTTCTGGTCTTCCAGGGAGCGATCAAAGCGTAGACTGTTTGAGATATTACTCCCATGGAGGAAATGCGCATGGTGACTGTTGTATTCAATCCCGATGCAATTTCTGTGTTTCATCAACACTCTGATAGTCTACAGATTACAGAATGCATCCAGATGTGTATCGGAAACTACTACTGGTCTTCCAGGAAACGATCAAAGCGTAGACTGTTTGAGACATTACTCCCGTGGAGGAAAGTGCGCATGGTAACTGGGTATTCAATCCAGGTGCAATTATTGTGTTTCATCAACACTTTGAAAGTCCACAGATAACAGAATGCCTCCATATGTGCATCGGAAACTACTACTGGTCTTCCAGGGAACGATCAAAGCGTAGACTGTTTGAGACACTGCTCCCTTGGAGGAAAGTGCGCATGGTGACTTTTGTATTGAATCCGATGCCATTTCTGTGTTCCATCAACACTCTGATAGTCCACAGATTACAGAATGCCTCCAGATGTGCATCGGAAACTAATACTGGTCTTCAAGGGAACGATCAAAGCGTAGACTGTTTGAGACATTACTTCCATGGAGGAAAGTGCACATGGTGACTGTTATATTCAATTCCGATGCAATTTCTGGGTTTCATCAACACTCAGATAGTCCACAGATTACAGAATGCATCCAGATATGCATCGGTAACTACTACTGGTCTTCCAGGGAATAATCAAAGCGTAGACTCTTAGAGACATTACTACAATGGAGGAAAGTGCGAATGCTGACTGTTATATTCAATTCTGATGCAATTTCTGTGTTTCATCAACACTCAGATAGTCCACAGATTACAGAATGCTTCCAGATGTGCATCGGAAACTACTACTGGTCTTCCAGGGAATGATCAAAGCGTAGACTGTTTGAGACATTACTTTTATGGAAGAAAGTGTGCATGGTGACTGTTGTATTCAATCCCGATGCAATTTCTGTGTTTCATCACCACTCTGATAGTCCACAGATAACAGATTGCCTCCAGATGTGCATCGGAAACTATTACTGGTCTTCCAGGGAACGATCAAAGCGTAGACTATTGGAGACATTACTCCCATGGAGGAAAGTGCGCATGGTGATGTTGTATTCAATCCCGAGGCAATATCTGTGTTTCAATCCACACTTTGAAGGACCAGAGATTACAGAATGCCTCCAGATGTGCATCGGTAAGTACTACTGTTCTTCCAGGGAACGATCAAAGCGTAGACTGTTTGAGACATTACTCCCATGGTGGAAAGTGCGCATGGTGACTTTTGTATTCAATCCCGAGGCAATTTTTGTGTTTCAATACACACTTTGAAGGTCCACAGATTACAGAATGCCTCCAGATGTGCATCGGAAACTACTACTGGTCTTCCAGGGAACGATCAAAGCGTAGACTGTTTGAGAATTACCCCCATGGAGGAAAGTGCGCATGGTGACTGTTGTATTCAATCCCGATGCAATCTCTGTGTTTCATCAACACTCTGATAGTACACAGATTACAGAATGCCTCCAGATGTGCTTCGGAAACTACTACTGGTCTTCCAGGGAGCGATCAAAGCGTAGACTGTTTGAGACATTACTCCCATGGAGGAATGTACGCATGGTGACTGTTGTATTAAATCCCGATGCAATTTCTGTGTTTCATCAACACTGTGATAGTCCACAGATTACAGAATGCCACAAGACCTGCATCGGAAACTACTACTGGTCTTCCAGTGAACGATCAAACCGTAGACTGTTAGAGACATTACTCCCATGGAGGAAAGTGCGCTTGGTGAATGTTGTATTCAATCCCGATGCAATTTCTGTGTTTCATCAACAGTCTGATAGTCCACAGTTTATAGAATGCCTCCAGATGTGCATCGGAAACTACTTCTGGTCTTCCAGGGAGCGATCAAAGCGTAGACTGTTTGAGATATTACTCCCATGGAGGAAATGCGCATGGTGACTGTTGTATTCAATCCCGATGCAATTTCTGTGTTTCATCAACACTCTGATAGTCTACAGATTACAGAATGCATCCAGATGTGTATCGGAAACTACTACTGGTCTTCCAGGAAACGATCAAAGCGTAGACTGTTTGAGAATTACCCCCATGGAGGAAAGTGCGCATGGTGACTGTTGTATTCAATCCCGATGCAATCTCTGTGTTTCATCAACACTCTGATAGTACACAGATTACAGAATGCCTCCAGATGTGCTTCGGAAACTACTACTGGTCTTCAAGGGAACGATCAAAGCGTAGACTGTTTGAGACATTACTTCCATGGAGGAAAGTGCACATGGTGACTGTTATATTCAATTCCGATGCAATTTCTGGGTTTCATCAACACTCAGATAGTCCACAGATTACAGAATGCATCCAGATATGCATCGGTAACTACTACTGGTCTTCCAGGGAATAATCAAAGCGTAGACTCTTAGAGACATTACTACAATGGAGGAAAGTGCGAATGCTGACTGTTATATTCAATTCTGATGCAATTTCTGTGTTTCATCAACACTCAGATAGTCCACAGATTACAGAATGCTTCCAGATGTGCATCGGAAACTACTACTGGTCTTCCAGGGAATGATCAAAGCGTAGACTGTTGGAGACATTACTTTTATGGAAGAAAGTGTGCATGGTGACTGTTGTATTCAATCCCGATGCAATTTCTGTGTTTCATCACCACTCTGATAGTCCACAGATAACAGATTGCCTCCAGATGTGCATCGGAAACTACTACTGGTCTTCCAGGGAACGATCAAAGCGTAGACTATTGGAGACATTACTCCCATGGAGGAAAGTGCGCATGGTGATGTTGTATTCAATCCCGAGGCAATATCTGTGTTTCAATCCACACTTTGAAGGACCAGAGATTACAGAATGCCTCCAGATGTGCAGCAGAAACTACTACTGGTCTTCCTGGGAACGATCAAAGCGTAGACTGTTTGAGACGTTACTCCCATGGAGGAAAGTGCGCATGGTGCCTGTTGCATTCATTTCCGATGCAATGTCTGTGTTTAATCAACACTCTGATAGTCTACAGTTTACAGAATGCCACTAGATGTGCATCGGAAACTACTACTGGTCTCCCAGGGAACTATCAAAGCGTAGACTGTTTGAGACATTATTCCCATGGAGGAAAGTGCGCATGGTGACAGTTGTATTAAATCCCGATGCAATTTCTGTGTTTCATCAACACTCTGATAGTCCACAGATTACAGAATGCTACGAGACCTGCATCGGAAACTACTACTGGTCTTCCAGTGAACGATCAAACCGTAGACTGTTTGAGACATTACTCCCATGGAGGAAAGTGCGCTTGGTGAATGTTGTATTCAATCCCGATGCAATTTCTCTGTTTCATCAACAGTCTGATAGTCCAAAGATTATAGAATGCCTCCAGATGTGCATCGGAAACTACTTCTGGTCTTCCATGGAGCGATCAAAGCGTATAGACTTTGAGACATTACTACCATTGTGAAAGGTGCGCATGGTGACTGTTGTATTCAATCCCGATGCAATTGCTGTGTTTCAACAACAGTCTGATAGTCCACCGATTACAGAATGCCTCCAGATGTGCATCGGAAACTACTACTGGTCTTCCAGGGAACGATCAAAGCGTAGACTGTTTGAGACACTGCTCCCTTGGAGGAAAGTGCGCATGGTGACTGTTGTATTGAATCCCGATGCAATATCTGTCTTTCATCAACATTCTGATAATCCACAGATTACAGAATGCCTCCAGATGTGCATCGGAAACTACTACTGGTCTTCTAGGGAACGATCAAAGCATAGACTGTTTTGGGGTTACTCCCATGGAGGAAAGTGCGCATGGTGGCAGTTATATTCAATAGCGATGCAATATCTGTGTTTCATCAACACTCAGATAGTCCACAGATTACAGAATGCTTCCTGATGTGCATCGGAAACTACTACTGGTCTTCCAGGGAATGATCAAAGCGTAGACTGTTTGAGACATTACTCCTGTGGAGGAAAGTGCGCATGGTGACTGGGTATTCAATCCGGATGCAATTTCTGTGTTTCATCAACAGTCTGATATTCCACAGATTACAGAATGCCTCCAGATGTGCATCGGAAACTAACACTGGTCTTCCAGGGTAGGATCAAAGCGTAGACTGTTTGAGACATTACTCCCATCTAGGAAAGTGCGCATGGTGACTGTTGTATTAAATCCCGATGCAATTTCTGTGTTTCATCAACACTCTGATAGTCCACAGATTACAGAATGCTACGAGACCTGCATCGGAAACTACTACTGGTCTTCCAGTGAACGATCAAACCGTAGACTGTTTGAGACATTAGTCCCATGGAGGAAAGTGCGCTTGGTTAATGTTGTATTCAATCCCGATGCAATTTCTGTGTTTCATCAACAGTCTGATAGTCCACAGATTATAGAATGCCTCCAGATGTGCATCGGAAACTACTTCTGGTCTTCCAGGGAGCGATCAAAGCGTAGACTGTTTGAGACATTACTCCCATGGAGGAAATGCGCATGGTGACTGTTGTATTCAATCCCGAAGCAATTTCTGTGTTTCATTAACACTCTGATAGTCTACAGATTACGGAATGCATCCAGATGTGCATCGGAAACTACTACTGGTCTTCCAGGAAACGATCAAAGCCTAGACTGTTTGAGACATTACTCCCTTGGAGGAAAGTGCGCATGGTGACTGGGTATTCAATCCAGATGCAATTATTGTGTTTCATCAACACTTTGAAGGTCCACAGATAACAGAATGCCTCAATATGTGCATCGGAAACTACTACTGGTCTTCCAGGGAACAATCAAAGCGTAGACTGTTTGAGACACTGCTCCCTTGGAGGAGAGTGCGCATGGTGCCTGTTGTATTGAATCCCGATGCAATATCTGTGTTTCGTCAACACTCTGATAGTCCACAGATTACAGAATGCCTCCAGATATGCATCGTTAACTACTACTGGTCTTCTAGGGAATAATCAAAGCGTAGACTGTTAGAGACATTACTACAATGGAGCAAAAGTGCGAATGCTGACTGTTATATTCAATTCCGATGCAATTTCTGTGTTTCATCAACACTCAGATAGTCCACAGATTACAGAATGCATCCAGATATGCATCGGAAACTACTACTGGTCTTCCAGGGAATAATCAAAGCGTAGACTGTTAGAGACGATACTACAATGGAGGAAAGTGCGAATGCTGACTGTTATATTCAATTCCGATTCAATTTCTGAGTTTCATCAACACTCAGATAGTCCACAGATTACAGAATGCTTCCAGATGTGCATCGGAAACTACTACTGGTCTTCCAGGGAATGATCAAAGCGCAGACTGTTTGAGACATTGCTTTTATGGAAGAAAGTGTGCATGGTGGCTGTTGTATTCAATCCCACTGCAATTTCTGTGTTTCATTAACACTCTGATAGTCCACTGATTACAGAATGCCTCCAGATGTGCATCGGTAACTACTACTGGTCTTCCAGGGAACGATCAAAGCGTAGACTGTTTGAGACATTACTCCCATGGAGGAAAGTGCGCATGGTGCCTGTTGTATTCAATCCTGAGGAGATTTCTGTGTTTCAATCCACACTTTGAAGGTCCACAGATTACAGAATGATTCCAGATGTGCATCGGAAACTACTACTGGTCTTCAAGGGAACGATCAATGCGTAGACTGTTTGAGAATTATCCCCATGGAGGAAAGTGCGCAAGGTGACTGTTGTATTCAATCCCGATGCAATTTCTGTGTTTCATCAACACTCTGATAGTCCACAGATAACACATTGCCTCCTGATGTGCATCGGAAACTACTACTGGTCTTCTAGGGAACGATCAAAGCGTAAACTGTTGGAGACATTACTCCCATGGAGGAAAGTGCGCATGGTGACTGTTGTATTCAATCCCGAGGCAATTTCTGTGTTTCAATCCACATTTTGAAGGACCAGAGATTACAGAATGCCTCCAGATGTGCATCGGAAACTACTACTGGTCTTCCAGGGAACGATTAAAGCGTAGACTGTTTGAGAATTACCCCATGGAGGAAAGAGGGCATGGTGTCTGTTGTATTCAATCCCGCTGCAATATCTGTGTTTCATCAACACTCTGATAGTCCACAGATTACAGATTGCCTCCAGATGTGCTTCGGAAACTACTACTGGTCTTCCAGGGAACGATCAAAGCGTAGACTGTTTGAGACATAACTTTTATGGAGGAAAGTGCGCATGGTGACTGTTGTATTCAATCCCGATGCAATTTCTGTGTTTCATCAACACTATGATAGTCCACAGATTACAGAATGCCTCCAGATATGCATCGGAAACTAGTACTGGTCTTCCAGGAAACGATCAAATCGTAGACTGTTTGAGACGTTACTCCCATGGAGGAAAGTGCGCATGGCGACTGTTGCATTCATTTCCGATGCAATGTCTGTGTTTCATCAACACTCTGATAGTCTACAGATTACAGAATACCACGAGACCTGCATCGGAAACTACTACTGGTCTTCCAGTGAACGATCAAACCGTAGACTGTTTGAGACATTACTCCCATGGAGGATAGTGCGCTTGGTGAATGTTGTATTCAATCCCGATGCAATTTCTGTGTTTCATCAACAGTCTGATAGTCCACAGATTATAGAATGCCTCCAGATGTGCATCGGAAACTACTTCTGGTCTTCCAGGGAGCGATCAAAGCGTAGACTGTTTGAGACATTACTCCCATGGAGGAAATGCGCATGGTGACTGTTGTATTCAATCCCGATGCAATTTCTGTGTTTCATCAACACTCTGATAGTCTACAGATTACAGAATGCATCCAGATGTGCATCGGAAACTACTACTGGTCTTCCAGGAAACGATCAAAGCGTAGACTGTTTGAGACATTACTCCCGTGGAGGAAAGTGCGCATTGTGACTGGTTATTCAATCCAGATGCAATTATTGTGTTTCATCAACACTTTGAAGGTCCACAGGTAACAGACTGCCTCCATATGTGCATCGGAAACTACTACTGGTCTTCCAGGGAACGATCAAAGCGTAGACTGTTTGAGACACTGCTCCCTTGGAGGAGAGTGCGCATGGTGACTGTTGTATTGCAACCCGATGCAATATCTGTGTTTCGTCAACACTCTGATAGTCCACAGATTACAGAATGCCTCCAGATATGCATCGGAAACTACTACTGGTCTTCTAGGGAATAATCAAAGCGTAGACTGTTAGAGACATTACTACAATGGAGGAATGTGCGAATGCTGACTGTTATATTAAATTCCGATGCAATTTCTGTGTTTCATCAACACTCTGATAGTCTACAGATTACAGAATGCATCCAGATGTGCATCGGAAACTACTACTGGTCTTCCAGGAAACGATCAAAGCGTAGACTGTTTGAGACATTACTCCCGTGGAGGAAAGTGCGCATGGTGACTGGGTATTCAATCCAGATGCAATTATTGTGTTTCATCAACACTTTGAAGGTCCACAGGTAACAGAATGCCTCCATATGTGCATCGGAAACTACTTCTGGTCTTCCAGGGAACGATCAAAGCGTAGACTGTTTGAGACACTGCTCCCTTGGAGGAGAGTGCGCATGGTGACTGTTGTATTGAAACCCGATGCAATATCTGTGTTTCGTCAACACTCTGATAGTCCACAGATTACAGAATGCCACGAGATGTGCATCGGAAACTACTACTGGTCTTCCCGGGAACGATCAAAGCGTAGACTGTTTGAGACATTACTCCCATGGAGGAAAGTGCGCATGGTGACTGTCGTATTCAATCCCGATGCAATTTCTGTGTTTCATCAACACTCTGATAGTCCACAGATTACAGGAAGCCTCCAGAAGTTCATCGGAAACTACTACTGGTCTTCCAGGGAACGATCAAAGCGTAGACTGTTAGAGACATTACTCCCATGGAGGAAAGTGAGCATGGTGAGTGTTTTATTCAATCCGGATGCAATTACTGTGTTTCATCAACACTCTGATAGTCTACAGATTACAGAATGCCACCAGAGGTGCATTGGAAACTACTACTGGTCTTCCAGGGAACGATCAAAGCGTAGATTGTTTGAGACATTACTCCCGTTGAGGAAAGTGCGCATGGTGACTGTTGTATTCAATCCCGATGCATTTTCTGTGTTTCATCAACACTCTGATAGTCCGCAGATTACAGAATGCCACGAGAAGTGCATCGGAAACTACTACTGGACTTCCCGGGAACGATCAAAGCGTAGACTCTTTGAGACATTACTCCCATGGAGGAAAGTGCGCATGGTGACAGTTGTATTCAATCCCGATGCATTTACAGTGTTTAATCAACACTCTGATAGACCACAGATTACAGAATGCCACGAGATGTGCATCTGAAAATACTATTGGTCTCCAGGGAACGATGAAAGCGTAGACTGTTTGAGACATTACTCTTATGCAAGAAACAGCGCATGGTGACTGTTGTATTGAATCCCGATGCAATTTCTGTGTTTCATCAACACCCTGATAGTCCACAGATTACAGAATGCCGCCACATGTGAATCGGAAACTACTACTGGTCTTCCAGGAAACCATCAAAGCGTAAACTGTTTAAGACATTACTTTTATGGAGGAATGTACGCATGGTGACTGTTGTATTCAATCCCGATGCAATTTCTGTGTTTCATCAACACTCTGATAATCCACAGATTACAGAATGCCTCCAAATGTGCATCGGAAACTACTACTGGTCTTCCAGGTAACGATCAAAGCGTAGATTGTTTGAGACATTACTCCCGTGGAGGGAAGTGCGCATGGTGACTGTTGTATTCAATCCCGATGCATTTTCTGTGTTTCATCAACACTCTGATAGTCCACAGATTAAAGAATGCCTCCAGATGTGCATCGGAAACTACTACTGCTCTTCCAGGGAACGATCAAAGCGTACTCTGTTTGAGACATTACTCCCATGGAGGAATGTGCGCATAGTGACTGTTGTATTCAATCCCGATGCAATTTCTGTGTTTTATCAACACTCTGATACTCCACAGATTACAGAATGCCTCCAAATGTGCATCGGAAACTACTACTGGTCTTCCAGGGAACGATCAAAGCGTAAACTCTTTGAGACATTACTCCCATGGAGGAAAGTGCGCATGGTGACTGTTGTATTCAATCCCGATGCATTTTCTGTGTTTCATCAACACTCTGATAGTCCACAGATTACAGAATGCCACGAGAAGTGCATCGGAAACTACTACTGGTCTTCCTGGGAACGATCAAAGCGTAGACCCTTTGAGACATAACTCCCATGGAGGAAAGTGCGCATGGTGACTGTTGTATTCAATCCCGATGCAATTTCTGTGTTTCATCAACACTCTGATACTCAACAGATTACAGAATGCCTCCAGATGTGCAGTTGAAACTACTACTGGCCTTCCACTGAACGATCAAAGCGTAGACTGTTTGAGACATTACTCCTATGGAGGGAACTGCGCATGGAGAATGTTGTATTCAATCCCGATGCAATTTCTGTGTTTCATCAACACTCTGATAGTCCACAGATTACAGAATGCCTCCAGATGTTAATCGGAAACTACTACTGGTCTTCCAGGGAACGATCAAAGCGTAGACTGTTTGAGACATTACTCCCATGGAGGAAAGTGCGCATGGTGACTGTTGTATTCAATCCCGATGCATTTTCTGTGTTTCATCAACACTCTGATAGTCCATAGATTACAGAATGCCACGAGAAGTGCATCGGAAACTACTACTGGTCTTCCTGGGAACGATCAAAGCGTAGAACCTTTGAGACATTACTCCCATGGAGGAAAGTGCGCATGGTGACTGTTGTATTCAATCCCGATGCAATTTGTGTGTTTCATCAACACTCTGATACTCCACAGATTACAGAATGCCTCCAAATGTGCATCGGAAACTACTACTAGTCTTCCAGGGAACGATCAAAGCGTAGACTATTTGAGACATTACTCCCATGGAGGAAAGTGCGCATGGTGACTGTTGTATCCAATCCCGATGCATTTTCTGTGTTTCATCAACACTCTGAAAGTCCACAGATTACAGAATGCCACGAGATGTGTATCGGAAACTACTACTGGTCTTCCCGGCAACGATCAAAGCGTAGACTGTTTGAGACATTACTCCCATGGAGGAAAGTGCCCATGGTGACTGTCGTATTCAATCCCGATGCAATTTCTGTGTTTCATCAACACTCTGATAGCCCACAGATTACAGAAAGCCTCCAGAAGTTCAGCGGAAACTACAACTGGTCTTCCAGGGAACAATCAAAGCGTAGACTGTTAGAGACATTACTTTTATGGAGGAATGTGCGCATGGTGACTGTTGTATTCAATCCCGATGCAATTTCTGTGTTTCATCAACACTCTAATAGTCCACAGATTACAGAATGCCTCCAGATGTGCATCGGAAACTACTACTGGTCTTACAGAGAACGATCAAATCGTAGACTGTTTGAGACATTACTCCCATGGAGGAAAGTGCGCATGGTGACTGTTGTATTCAATCCCGATGCATTTTCTGTGTTTCATCAACACTCTGATAGTCCACAGATTACAGAATGCCTCCAGATGTGCATCGGAAACTACTACTGCTCTTCCAGGGACCGATCAAAGCGTAGACTGTTTGAGACATTACTCCCATGGAGGAAAGTGCGCATGGTGACTGTTGTATTCAATACCGATGCAATTTCTGTGTTTCATCAACACTCTGATAGTCCACAGATTACAGAATGCCTCCAGATGTGCATCGGAAACTACTACTGGTCTTCCAGGGAACGATCAAAGCGTAGACTGTTTGAGACATTACTTTTATGGAGGAATGTGCGCATGGTGACTGTTGTATTCAATCCCGATGCAATTTCTGCGTTTCATCAACAAACTAATAGTCCACAGATTACAGAATGCCTCCAGATGTGCATCGGAAACTACTACTGGTCTTACAGAGAACGATCAAATCGTAGACTGTTTGAGACATTACTCCCATGGAGGAAAGTGCGCATGGTGACTGTCGTATTCAATCCCGATGCAATTTCTGTGTTTCATAAACACTCTGATAGTCCACAGATTACAGAAAGCCTCCAGAAGTTCATCGGAAACTACTACTGGTCTTCCAGGGAACGATCAAAGCGTAGACTGTTAGAGACATTACTTTTATGGAGGAATGTGCGCATGGTGACTGTTGTATTCAATCCCGATGCAATTTCTGTGTTTCATCAACACTCTAATAGTCCACAGATTACAGAATGCCTCCAGATGTGCATCGGAAACTACTACTGGTCTTCCAGGGAACGATCAAAGCGTAGACTGTTTGAGACATTACTTTTATGGAGGAATGTGCGCATGGTGACTGTTGTATTCAATCCCGATGCAATTTCTGTGTTTCATCAACACTCTGATAGTCCACGGATTACAGAATGATTCCAGATGTTAATCGGAAACTACTACTGGTCTTCCAGGGAACGATCAAAGCGTAGACTGTTTGAGAAATTACTCCCATGGAGGAAACTGCACATGGAGAATGTTGTATTCAATCCCGATGCAATTTCTGTGTTTCATCAACACTCTAATAGTCCACAGATTACAGAATGCCTCCAGATGTGCATCGGAAACTACTACTGGTCTTACAGAGAACGATCAAGTCGTAGACTGTTTGAGACATTACTCCCATGGAGGAAAGTGCGCATGGTGACTGTTGTTTTCAATCCCGATGCATTTTCTGTGTTTCATCAACACTCTGATAGTCCACAGATTACAGAATGCCTCCAGATGTGCATCGGAAACTACTACTGCTCTTCCAGGGACCGATCAAAGCGTAGACTGTTTGAGACATTACTCCCATGGAGGAAAGTGCGCATGGTGACTGTTGTATTCAATACCGATGCAATTTCTGTGTTTCATCAACACTCTGATAGTCCACAGATTACAGAATGCCTCCAGATGTGCATCGGAAACTACTACTGGTCTTCCAGGGAACGATCAAAGCGTAGACTGTTTGAGACATTACTTTTATGGAGGAATGTGCGCATGGTGACTGTTGTATTCAATCCCGATGCAATTTCTGTGTTTCATCAACACTCTAATAGTCCACAGATTACAGAATGCCTCCAGATGTGCATCGGAAACTACTACTGGTCTTACAGAGAACGATCAAATCGTAGACTGTTTGAGACATTACTCCCATGGAGGAAAGTGCGCATGGTGACTGTCGTATTCAATCCCGATGCAATTTCTGTGTTTCATAAACACTCTGATAGTCCACAGATTACAGAAAGCCTCCAGAAGTTCATCGGAAACTACTACTGGTCTTCCAGGGAACGATCAAAGCGTAGACTGTTTGAGACATTACTTTTATGGAGGAATGTGCGCATGGTGACTGTTGTATTCAATCCCGATGCAATTTCTGTGTTTCATCAACACTCTGATAGTCCACAGATTACAGAATGCCTCCAGATGTGCATCGGAAACTACTACTGGTCTTCCAGGGAACGATCAAAGCGTAGACTGTTTGAGACATTACTTTTATGGAGGAATGTGCGCATGGTGACTGTTGTATTCAATCCCGATGCAATTTCTGTGTTTCATCAACACTCTAATAGTCCACAGATTACAGAATGCCTCCAGATGTGCATCGGAAACTACTACTGGTCTTCCAGGGAACGATCAAAGCGTAGACTGTTTGAGACATTACTTTTATGGAGGAATGTGCGCATGGTGACTGTTGTATTCAATCCCGATGCAATTTCTGTGTTTCATCAACACTCTGATAGTCCACGGATTACAGAATGATTCCAGATGTTAATCGGAAACTACTACTGGTCTTCCAGGGAACGATCAAAGCGTAGACTGTTTGAGAAATTACTCCCATGGAGGAAACTGCACATGGAGAATGTTGTATTCAATCCCGATGCAATTTCTGTGTTTCATCAACACTCTAATAGTCCACAGATTACAGAATGCCTCCAGATGTGCATCGGAAACTACTACTGGTCTTACAGAGAACGATCAAGTCGTAGACTGTTTGAGACATTACTCCCATGGAGGAAAGTGCGCATGGTGACTGTTGTTTTCAATCCCGATGCATTTTCTGTGTTTCATCAACACTCTGATAGTCCACAGATTACAGAATGCCTCCAGATGTGCATCGGAAACTACTACTGCTCTTCCAGGGACCGATCAAAGCGTAGACTGTTTGAGACATTACTCCCATGGAGGAAAGTGCGCATGGTGACTGTTGTATTCAATACCGATGCAATTTCTGTGTTTCATCAACACTCTGATAGTCCACAGATTACAGAATGCCTCCAGATGTGCATCGGAAACTACTACTGGTCTTCCAGGGAACGATCAAAGCGTAGACTGTTTGAGACATTACTTTTATGGAGGAATGTGCGCATGGTGACTGTTGTATTCAATCCCGATGCAATTTCTGTGTTTCATCAACACTCTAATAGTCCACAGATTACAGAATGCCTCCAGATGTGCATCGGAAACTACTACTGGTCTTACAGAGAACGATCAAATCGTAGACTGTTTGAGACATTACTCCCATGGAGGAAAGTGCGCATGGTGACTGTCGTATTCAATCCCGATGCAATTTCTGTGTTTCATAAACACTCTGATAGTCCACAGATTACAGAAAGCCTCCAGAAGTTCATCGGAAACTACTACTGGTCTTCCAGGGAACGATCAAAGCGTAGACTGTTAGAGACATTACTCCCATGGAGGAAAGTGAGCATGGTGAGTGTTTTATTCAATCCGGATGCAATTACTGTGTTTCATCAACACTCTGATAGTCTACAGATTACAGAATGCCACGAGAGGTGCATCGGAAACTGCTACTGGTCTTCCAGGGAACGATCAAAGCGTGGATTGTTTGAGACATTACTCCCATGGAGGAATGTGCGCATAGTGACTGTTGTATTCAATCCCGATGCAATTTCTGTGTTTTATCAACACTCTGATACTCCACAGATTACGGAATGCCTCCAAATGTGCATCAGAAACTACTACTAGTCTTCCAGGGAACGATCAAAGCGTAGACTGTTTGAGACATTACTTTTATGGAGGAATGTGCGCATGGTGACTGTTGTATTCAATCCCGATGCAATTTCTGTGTTTCATCAACACTCTGATAGTCCACAGATTAGAGATTGCCTCCAGATGTGCATCGGAAACTACTACTGCTCTTCCAGGGACCGATCAAAGCGTAGACTGTTTGAGACATTACTCCCATGGAGGAAAGTGCGCATGGTGACTGTTGTATTCAATACCGATGCAATTTCTGTGTTTCATCAACACTCTGATAGTCCACAGATTACAGAATGCCTCCAGATGTGCATCGGAAACTACTACTGGTCTTCCAGGGAACGATCAAAGCGTAGACTGTTTGAGACATTACTTTTATGGAGGGATGTGCGCATGGTGACTGTTGTATTCAATCCCGATGCAACTTCTGTGTTTCATCAACACTCTAATAGTCCACAGATTACAGAATGCCTCCAGATGTGCATCGGAAACTACTACTGGTCTTACAGAGAACGATCAAATCGTAGACTGCTTAAGACATTACTTTTATGGAGGAATGTACTCATGGTGACTGTTGTATTCAATCCCGATGCAATTTCTGTGTTTCATCAACACTCTGATAGTCCACGGATTACAGAATGATTCCAGATGTTAATCGGAAACTACTACTGGTCTTCCAGGGAACGATCAAAGCGTAGACTGTTTGAGAAATTACTCCCATGGAGGAAACTGCACATGGAGAATGTTGTATTCAATCCCGATGCAATTTCTGTGTTTCATCAACACTCTGATAGTCCACAGTTTACAAAATGCCTCCAGATGTTAATCGGAAACTACTACTGGTCCTCCAGGGAACGATCAAAGCGTAGACTGTTTGGGACATTACTCCCATGAAGGAAAGTGCGCATGGTGAATGTTGTATTCAATCCCGATGCAATTTCTGTGTGTCATCAACACTCTGATACTCCACAGATTACACAATGCCTCCAAATGTGCATCGGAAACTACTACTGGTCTTCCAGGGAACGATCAAAGCGTAGACTGTTTGAGACATTACTCCCATTGAGGAAAGTGCGCATGGTGACTGTTGTATCCAATCCCGATGCATTTTCTGTGTTTCATCAACACTCTGATAGTCCACAGATTACAGAATGCCACGAGATGTGCATCGGAAACTACTACTGGTCTTCCCGGGAACGATCAAAGCGTAGACTGTTTGAGACATTACTCCCATGGAGGAAAGTGCGCATGGTGACTGTCGTATTCAATCCCGATGCAATTTCTGTGTTTCATCAACACTCTGATAGTCCACAGATTACAGAAAGCCTCCAGAAGTTCATCGGAAACTACTACTGGTCTTCCAGGGAACGATCAAAGCGTAGACTGTTAGAGACATTACTCCCATGGAGGAAAGTGAGCATTTTGAGTGTTTTATTCAATCCGGATGCAATTACTGTGTTTCATCAACAGTCTGATAGTCTACAGATTACAGAATGCCACCAGAGGTGCATTGGAAACTACTACTGGTCTTCCAGGGAACGATCAAAGCGTAGATTGTTTGAGACATTACTCCCGTTGAGGAAAGTGCGCATGGTGACTGTTGTATTCAATCCCGATGCATTTTCTGTGTTTCATCAACACTCTGATAGTCCGCAGATTACAGAATGCCACGAGAAGTGCATCGGAAACTACTACTGGACTTCCCGGGAACGATCAAAGCGTAGACTCTTTGAGACATTACTCCCATGGAGGAAAGTGCGCATGGTGACAGTTGTATTCAATCCCGATGCATTTACAGTGTTTAATCAACACTCTGATAGACCACAGATTACAGAACGCCACGAGATGTGCATCTGAAAATACTATTGGTCTCCAGGGAACGATGAAAGCGTAGACTGTTTGAGACATTACTCTTATGCGAGAAACAGCGCATGGTGACTGTTGTATTGAATCCCGATGCAATTTCTGTGTTTCATCAACACTCTGATAGTCCACAGATTACAGAATGCCGCCACATGTGAATCGGAAACTACTACTGGTCTTCCAGGAAACCATCAAAGCGTAGACTGTTTAAGACATTACTTTTATGGAGGAATGTACGCATGGTGACTGTTGTATTCAATCCCGATGCAATTTCTGTGTTTCATCAACACTCTGATAATCCACAGATTACAGAATGCCTCCAAATGTGCATCGGAAACTACTACTGGTCTTCCAGGTAACGATCAAAGCGTAGATTGTTTGAGACATTACTCCCGTGGAGGAAAGTGCGCATGGGGACTGTTGTATTCAATCCCGATGCATTTTCTGTGTTTCATCAACACTCTGATAGTCCACAGATTAAAGAATGCCTCCAGATGTGCATCGGAAACTACTACTGCTCTTCCAGGGAACGATCAAAGCGTACTCTGTTTGAGACATTACTCCCATGGAGGAATGTGCGCATAGTGACTGTTGTATTCAATCCCGATGCAATTTCTGTGTTTTATCAACACTCTGATACTCCACAGATTACAGAATGCCTCCAAATGTGCATCGGAAACTACTACTGGTCTTCCAGGGAACGATCAAAGCGTAAACTCTTTGAGACATTACTCCCATGGAGGAAAGTGCGCATGGTGACTGTTGTATTCAATCCCGATGCATTTTCTGTGTTTCATCAACACTCTGATAGTCCACAGATTACAGAATGCCACGAGAAGTGCATCGGAAACTACTACTGGTCTTCCTGGGAACGATCAAAGCGTAGACCCTTTGAGACATTACTCCCATGGAGGAAAGTGCGCATGGTGACTGTTGTATTCAATCCCGATGCAATTTCTGTGTTTCATCAACACTCTGATACTCAACAGGTTACAGAATGCCTCCAGATGTGCAGTTGAAACTACTACTGGCGTTCCACTGAACGATCAAAGCGTAGACTGTTTGAGACATTACTCCTACGGAGGGAACTGCGCATGGAGAATGTTGTATTCAATCCCGATGCAATTTCTGTGTTTCATCAACACTCTGATAGTCCACAGATTACAGAATGCCTCCAGATGTTAATCGGAAACTACTACTGGTCTTCCAGGGAACGATCAAAGCGTAGACTGTTTGAGACATTACTCCCATGGAAGAAAGTGCGCATGGTGACTGTTGTATTCAATCCCGATGCATTTTCTGTGTTTCATCAACACTCTGATAGTCCACAGATTACAGAATGCCACGAGAAGTGCATCGGAAACTACTACTGGTCTTCCTGGGAACGATCAAAGCGTAGATCCTTTGAGACATTACTCCCATGGAGGAAAGTGCGCATGGTGACTGTTGTATTCAATCCCGATGCAATTTGTGTGTTTCATCAACACTCTGATACTCCACAGATTACAGAATGCCTCCAAATGTGCATCGGAAACTACTACTAGTCTTCCAGGGAACGATCAAAGCGTAGACTATTTGAGACATTACTCCCATGGAGGAAAGTGCGCATGGTGACTGTTGTATCCAATCCCGATGCATTTTCTGTGTTTCATCAACACTCTGATAGTCCACAGATTACAGAATGCCACGAGATGTGTATCGGAAACTACTACTGGTCTTCCCGGCAACGATCAAAGCGTAGACTGTTTGAGACATTACTCCCATGGAGGAAAGTGCCCATGGTGACTGTCGTATTCAATCCCGATGCAATTTCTGTGTTTCATCAACACTCTGATAGTCCACAGATTACAGAAAGCCTCCAGAAGTTCAGCGGAAACTACAACTGGTCTTCCAGGGAACAATCAAAGCGTAGACTGTTAGAGACATTACTTTTATGGAGGAATGTGCGCATGGTGACTGTTGTATTCAATCCCGATGCAATTTCTGTGTTTCATCAACACTCTAATAGTCCACAGATTACAGAATGCCTCCAGATGTGCATCGGAAACTACTACTGGTCTTACAGAGAACGATCAAATCGTAGACTGTTTGAGACATTACTCCCATGGAGGAAAGTGCGCATGGTGACTGTTATATTCAATCCCGATGCATTTTCTGTGTTTCATCAACACTCTGATAGTCCACAGATTACAGAATGCCTCCAGATGTGCATCGGAAACTACTACTGCTCTTCCAGGGACCGATCAAAGCGTAGACTGTTTGAGACATTACTACCATGGAGGAAAGTGCGCATGGTGACTGTTGTATTCAATACCGATGCAATTTCTGTGTTTCATCAACACTCTGATAGTCCACAGATTACAGAATGCCTCCAGATGTGCATCGGAAACTACTACTGGTCTTCCAGGGAACGATCAAAGCGTAGACTGTTTGAGACATTACTTTTATGGAGGAATGTGCGCATGGTGACTGTTGTATTCAATCCCGATGCAATTTCTGTGTTTCATCAACACTCTAATAGTCCACAGATTACAGAATGCCTCCAGATGTGCATCGGAAACTACTACTGGTCTTACAGAGAACGATCAAATCGTAGACTGTTTGAGACATTACTCCCATGGAGGAAAGTGCGCATGGTGACTGTCGTATTCAATCCCGATGCAATTTCTGTGTTTCATAAACACTCTGATAGTCCACAGATTACAGAAAGCCTCCAGAAGTTCATCGGAAACTACTACTGGTCTTCCAGGGAACGATCAAAGCGTAGACTGTTAGAGACATTACTCCCATGGAGGAAAGTGAGCATGGTGAGTGTTTTATTCAATCCGGATGCAATTACTGTGTTTCATCAACACTCTGATAGGCTACAGATTACAGAATGCCACGAGAGGTGCATCGGAAACTGCTACTGGTCTTCCAGGGAACGATCAAAGCGTGGATTGTTTGAGACATTACTCCCATGGAGGAATGTGCGCATAGTGACAGTTGTATTCAATCCCGATGCAATTTCTGTGTTTTATCAACACTCTGATACTCCACAGATTACGGAATGCCTCCAAATGTGCATCAGAAACTGCTACTAGTCTTCCAGGGAACGATCAAAGCGTAAACTCTTTGAGACATTACTCCCATGGAGGAAAGTGCGCATGGTGACTGTTGTATTCAATCCCGAGGCATTTTCTGTGTTTCAACAACACTCTGATAGTCCACAGATTACAGAATGCCTCCACATGTGAATCGGAAACTACTACTGGTCTTCCAGGAAACCATCAAAGCGTAGACTGTTTGAGACATTACTTTTATGGCGGAATGTACGCATGGTGACTGTTGTATTCAATCCCGATGCAATTTCTGAGTTTCATCAACACTCTGATAGTCCACAGACTACAGAATGCCTCCAGATGTTAAACGGAAACTACTACTGGTCCTCCAGGGAACGATCAAAGCGTAGACTGTTTGGGACATTACTCCCATGAAGGAAAGTGCGCATGGTGACTGTTGTATTCAATCCCGATGCATTTTCTGTGTTTCATCAACACTCTGATAGTCCACAGATTACAGAATGCCTGCAGATGTGCATCGGAGGCTACTACTGCTCTTCCAGGGACCGATCAAAGCGCAGACTGTTTGAGACATTACATTTATGGAGGAATGTGAGCATGGTGACTGTTGTATTCAATCCTGATGCAATTTATGTGTTTCATCAACACTCTAATAGTCCACAGATTACAGAATGCCTCCAATTGTGCATCGGAAACTACTACTGGTCTTCCAGGGAACAATCAAAGCTTAAACTCTTTGAGACATTACTCCCATGGGGGAAAGTAAGCATGGTGACTGTTTTATTCAATCCCGATGCAATTACTGTGTTTCATCAGTACTCTGATGGTCTACACATTACAGAATGCCACCAGAAGTGCATCGGAAACTACTACTGGTCTTCCAGGGAACGATCAAAACGTAGACTGTTTTTGACATTACTCCCATGGAGGAAATTGCGCATGGTGACTGTTGTATTCAATCCCGATGCAGTTTCTGTGTTTCATCAACACTCTGATAGTCCACAGATTACAGAATGCCTGCAGATGTGCATCGGAGGCTACTACTGCTCTTCCAGGGACCGATCAAAGCGCAGACTGTTTGAGACATTACTTTTATGGAGGAATGTGCGCATGGTGACTGTTGTATTCAATCCCGATGCAATTTCTGTGTTTCATTAACACTCTAATAGTCCACAGATTACAGAATGCCTCCAGATGTGCATCGGAAACTACTACTGGTCTTCCAGTGAACGATCAAAGCATAGACTGTTTGAGACATTACATTTATGGAGGAATGTGAGCATGGTGACTGTTGTATTCAATCCTGATGCAATTTATGTGTTTCATCAACACTCTAATAGTCCACAGATTACAGAATGCCTCCAATTGTGCATCGGAAACTACTACTGGTCTTCCAGGGAACAATCAAAGCTTAAACTCTTTGAGACATTACTCCCATGGGGGAAAGTAAGCATGGTGACTGTTTTATTCAATCCCGATGCAATTACTGTGTTTCATCAGTACTCTGATGGTCTACACATTACAGAATGCCACCAGAAGTGCATCGGAAACTACTACTGGTCTTCCAGGGAACGATCAAAACGTAGACTGTTTTTGACATTACTCCCATGGAGGAAATTGCGCATGGTGACTGTTGTATTCAATCCCGATGCAGTTTCTGTGTTTCATCAACACTCTGATAGTCCACAGATTACAGAATGCCTCCAGATGTTAATCGGAAACTACTACTGGTCTTCCCGGGAACGATCAAAGCGTAGACTGTTTCAGACATTACTCCCATGGAGGAAAGTGCGGATGGTGACTGTTTTATTCAATCCCGATACAATTTCTGTGTTTCATCAACTCTCTAATACTCCACAGATTACAGAATGCCTCCAGTTGTGGATCGGAAACTTCTACTGGTCTTCCAGGGAACGATCAAATTGTAGGCTGTTTCAGACATTACTCCCATGGAGGAAAGTGCGGATGATGACTGTTTTATTCAATCCCGATACAATTTCTGTGTTTCATCAACTCTCTAATACTCCACAGATTACAGAATGCCTCCAGATGTGCATCGGAAACTTCTACTGGTCTTCCAGGGAACGATCAAATTGTAGACTGTTTGAGACATTACTCCCATGGAGGAATGTGCGCATGGTGACTGTTGTATTCAATCCCGATGCAATTTCTGTGTCTCATCAACACTCTGATAGTCCACAGATTACAGAATGCCAAGAGTTGTGCATCGGAAACTACTACTGGTCTTCCAGGGAACGATCAAATCGTAGGCTGTTAGTTACATTACTCCCATGGAGGAAAGGGCGCATGGTGACTGTTGTATTCAATCCCGATGCATTTACAGTGTTTCATCAACACTCTGATAGACCACAGATTACATAATGCCACGAGATGTGCATCGGAAACTACTACTGGTCTCCAGGGAACGATGAAAGCGTAGACTGTTTGAGACATTACTTTTATGTAAGAAACAGGGCATGGTGACTGTTGTATTGAATCCCGATGCAATTTCTGAGTTTCATTAACACTCTGATAGTCCACAGATTACAGAATGCCTCCACATGTGAATCGGAAACTACTATTGGTCTTCCAGGTAACCATCAAAGCGTAGACTGTTTGAGACATTACTTTTATGGTGGAATGTACGCACGGTGACTGTTGTATTCAATCCCCATGCAATTTCTGTGTTTCATCAACACTCTGATAGTCCACAGATTACAGAATGCCTCCAGATGTTAATCGGAAACTACTGCTGGTCTTCCAGGGAACGATCAAAGCGTAAACTGTTTGAGACATTACTCCCATGGAGGAAACTGCGCATGGAGAATGTTGTATTCAATCCCGATGCAATTTCTGTGTTTCATCAACACTCTGATAGTCCACAGATTACAGAATGCCACGAGACATGCATCGGAAACTACTACTGGTCTTCCCGGGAACGATCAAAGCGTAGACTGTTTGAGACATTACTCCCATGGAGGAAAGTGCGCATGGTGACTGTCGTATTCAATCCCGATGCAATATCTGTGTTTCATCAACACTCTGATAGTCCACAGATTACAGAATGCCTCCAGATGTGCATCGGAAACTACTACTGCTCTTCCAGGGAACGATCAAAGCGTAGACTGTTTGAGACATTACTCCCATGGAGGAAACTAAGCATAGTGACTGTTGTATTCAATCCCGATGCAATTTCTGTGTTTTATCAACACTCTGATACTCCACAGATTACAGAATGCCTCCAAATGTGCATCGGAAACTACTACTGGTCTTCCAGGGAACGATCAAAGCGTAAACTCTTTGAGACATTACTCCCTTGGAGGAAAGTTCGCATGGTGACTGTTGTATTCAATCCCGATGCATTTTCTGTGTTTCATCAACACTCTGATATTCCACAGATTACAGAAAGCCACGAGAAGTGCATCAGAAACTACTACTGGACTTCCCGGGAACGATCAAAGCGTAGACTCTTTGAGACATTACTTCCATGGAGGAAAGTGCGCATGGTGACTGTTGTATTCAATCCCGATGCAATTTCTGTGTTTCATCAACACTCTGATATTCAACAGATTACAGAATGCCTCCAGATGTGCAGTTGAAACTACTACTGGCCTTCCACTGAACGATCAAAGCGTAGACTGTTTGAGACATTAATCCTATGGAGGGAACTGCGCATGGAGAATGTTGTATTCAATCCCGATGCAATTTCTGTGTTTCATCAACACTCTGATAGTCCACAGATTACAGAATGCCTCCAGATGTTAATCGGAAACTACTACTGGTCTTCCAGTTAACGATCAAAGTGTAGGCTGTTTGTTACATTACTCCCATGGAGGAAAGGGCGCATGGTGACAGTTGTATTCAATCCCGATGCATTTACAGTGTTTCATCAACACTCTGATAGACCACAGATTACAGAATGCCACGAGATGTGCATCGGAAACTACTACTGGTCTTCCAGGGAACGATCAAAGCGTAGACTGTTAGAGACATTACTCCCATGGAGGAAAGTGAGCATGGTGACTGTTTTATTCAATCCGGATGCAATAACTGTGTTTCATCAACACTCTGATAGTCTACACATTACAGAATGCCACCAGAGGTGCATCGGAAACCACTACTGGTCTTTCAGGGAACGATCAAAGCGTAGATTGTTTGAGACATTACTCTCGTGGAGGAAAGTGCGAGTGGTGACTGTTGTATTCAATCCCGATGCATTTTCTGTGTTTCATCAACACACTGATAGTCCACAGATTACAGAATGCTTCCAGATGTGCATCGGAAACTACTACTGCTCTTCCAGGGAACGATCAAAGCGTAGACAGTTTGAGACATTACTCCCATGGAGGAAAGTGCGCATGGTGACTGTTGTATTCAATACCGATGCAATTTCTGTGTTTCATCAACACTCTGATACTCCACAGATTACAGAATGCCTCCAGATGTGCAATTGAAACTACTACTTGTCTTCCAGGGAACGATCAAAGCGTAGACTGTTTGAGACATTACTCCCATGGAGGAAAGTGCGCATGGTGACTGTTGTATCCAATCCCGATGCATTTTCTGTGTTTCATCAACACTCTGATAGTCCACAGATTACAGAATGCCACGAGACGTGCATCGGAAACTACTACTGGTCTTCCCGGGAACGATCAAAGCGTAGACTCTTTGAGACATTACTCCAATGGAGGAAAGTGCGCATAGTGACTGTCGTATTCAATCCCGATGCAATTTCTGTGTTTCATCAACACTCTGATAGTCCACAGATTACAGAAAGCCTCCAGAAGTTCATAGGAAACTACTACTGGTCTTCTAGGGAACGATCAAAACGTAGACTGTTAGAGACATTACTCCCATGGAGGAAAGTGAGCATGGTGACTGTTTTATTCAATCCGGATGCAATTACTGTGTTTCATCATCACTCTGATAGTCTACACATTACAGAATGCCACCAGAGGTGCATCGGAAACTACTACTGGTCTTCCAGGGAACGATCAAAACGTAGATTGTTTGAGACATTACTCCCGTGGAGGAAAGTGCGCATGGTGACTGTTGTATTCAATCCCGATGCATTTTCTGTGTTTCATCAACACACTGATAGTCCACAGATTACAGAATGCCTCCAGATGTGCATCGGAAAGTACTACTGCTCTTCCAGGGAACGATCAAAGCGTAGACTGTTTGAGACATTACTTTTATGGAGGAATGTGCGCATGGTGACTGTTGTATTCAATCCCGATGCAATTTCTGTGTTTCATCAACAATCTAATAGTCCATAGATTACAGAATGCCTCCAGATGTGCATCGGAAACTACTACTGGTCTTCCAGGGAACAATCAAAGCGTAAACTCATTGAGACATTACTCCCATGGAGGAAAGTGAGCATGGTGACTGTTTTATTCAATCCCGATGCAATTACTGTGTTTCATCAGTACTCTGATAGTCTACACATTACAGAATGCCACCAGAAGTGCGACGGAAACTTCTACTGGTCTTCCAGGGAGCGATCAAAACGTAGACTGTTTGAGACATTACTCCCATGGAGGAAAGTGCGCATGGTGACTGTTGAATTCAATTCCGATGCAATTTCTGTGTTTCATCAACACTCTGATACTCCACAGATTACAGAATGCCTCCAGATGTGCAGTTGAAACTACTATTGGTCTTCCACTGAACGATCAAAGCGTAGACTATTTGAGACATTACTCCCATGGAGGAAACTGCGCATGGAGAATGTTGTATTCAATCCCGATGCAATTTCTGTGTTTCATCAACACTCTGATAGTCCACAGATTACAGAAAGCCTCCAGATGTTCATCGGAAACTGCTACTGGTCTTCCAGTGAACGATCAAAGCGTAGACTGTTAGAGACATTACTCCCACGGAGGAAAGTGAGCATTATGACTGTTTTATTCAATCCCGATGCAATTACTGTGTTTCATCAACACTCTGATAGTCTACACATTACAGAATGCCACCAGAGGTGCATCGGAAACTACTACTGGTCTTCGAGGGAACGATCAAAACATAGATTGTTTGACACATTACTTTTATATAAGAAACAGCGCATGGTGACTCTTGTATTCAATCCCGATGCAATTTCTGTGTTTCATCAACACTCTGATAGTCCACAGATTACAGAATGCCCCAAATGTGCATCGGAAACTACTACTGGTCTTCCAGGGAACGATCAAAGCGTAAACTCTTTGAGACATTACTCCCATGGAGAAAAGTGCCCATGGTGACTATTGTATTCAATCCCGATGCATTCTCTGTGTTTCATCAACACTCCGATAGTCCACAGATTACAGAAGGCCACGAGATGTGCATCGGAAACTACTACTGGTCTTCCAGGGAACGATCAAAGCGTAGTCTGTTTGAGACATTACTCTTATGAAGGAATGTGCGCATGGTGACTGTTGTTTTCAATCCCGATGCAATTTCTGTGTTTCATCAACACTCTGATACTCCACAGATTACAGAATGATTCCAAATTTGCATCGGAAACTACTACTGGTCTTCAAGGGAACGATCAATGCGTAGACTGTTTGAGACATTACTCCCATGGAGGAAACTGCGCATAGAGAATGTTGTATTCAATCCCGATCCAATTTCTGTGTTTCATCAACACTCTGATAGTCTACACATTACAGAATGCCACCAGAGGTGCATCGGAAACTACTACTGGTCTTCCAGGGAACGATCAAAGCGTAGATTGTTTGTGAAAATTCTCCCGTGGAGGAAAGTGCGCATGGTGACTGTTGTATTCAATCCCGAGGCATTTTCTGTGTTTCATCAACACTCTGATAGTCCACAGATAACAGAATGCCTGCAGATATGCATCGGAAACTACTACTGGTCTTCCAGGGAACGATCAAAGGGTAGACTGTTTGAGACATTACTCACATGGAGGAAAGTGCGCATGGTGACTGTTGTATTCAATACCGATGCAATTTCTGTGTTTCATCAACACTCTGATACTCCACAGATTACAGAATGCCTCCAGATGTGCATCGGAAACTACTACTGGTCTTCCAGGGAACGATCAAAGCGTAGACTGTTTGAGACATTACTTTTATGGAGGAATGTGCGCATGGTGACTGTTGTATTCAATCCCGATGCAATTTCTGTGTTTCATCAACACTCTAATAGTCCACAGATTACAGAGTGCCTCCAGATGTGCATCGGAAACTACTACTGGTCTTCCACTGAAGAATCAAAGCTTAAACTCTTTGAGACATTACTCCCATGGAGGAAAGTGCGCATGGTGACTGTTGTATTCAATCCCGATGCAATTTACTGTGTTTCATCAACACTCTGATAGTCCACAGATTACAGAATGCCTCCAGATGTTAATCGGAAACTACTACTGGTCTTCCAGTTAACGATCAAAGCGTAGGCTGTTTGTTACATTACTCCCATGGAGGAAAGGGCGCATGGTGACAGTTGTATTCAATCCCGATGCATTTACAGTGTTTCATCAACACTCTGATAGACCACAGATTACAGAATGCCACGAGATGTGCATCGGAAACTACTACTGGTCTTCCAGGGAACGATCAAAGCGTAGACTGTTAGAGACATTACTCCCATGGAGGAAAGTGAGCATGGTGACTGTTTTATTCAATCCGGATGCAATAACTGTGTTTCATCAACACTCTGATAGTCTACACATTACAGAATGCCACCAGAGGTGCATCGGAAACTACTACTGGTCTTTCAGGGAACGATCAAAGCGTAGATTGATTGAGACATTACTCTCGTGGAGGAAAGTGCGAGTGGTGACTGTTGTATTCAATCCCGATGCATTTTCTGTGTTTCATCAACACACTGATAGTCCACAGATTACAGAATGCCTCCAGATGTGCATCGGAAACTACTACTGCTCCTCCAGGGAACGATCAAAGCGTAGACAGTTTGAGACATTACTCCCATGGAGGAAAGTGCGCATGGTGACTGTTGTATTCAATACCGATGCAATTTCTGTGTTTCATCAACACTCTGATACTCCACAGATTACAGAATGCCTCCAGATGTGCAATTGAAACTACTACTGGTCTTCCAGGGAACGATCAAAGCGTAGACTGTTTGAGACATTACTCCCATGGAGGAAAGTGCGCATGGTGACTGTTGTATCCAATCCCGATGCATTTTCTGTGTTTCATCAACACTCTGATAGTCCACAGATTACAGAATGCCACGAGATGTGCATCGGAAACTACTACTGGTCTTCCCGGGAACGATCAAAGCGTAGACTCTTTGAGACATTACTCCCATGGAGGAAAGTGCGCATAGTGACTGTCGTATTCAATCCCGATGCAATTTCTGTGTTTATCAACACTCTGATAGTCCACAGATTACAGAAAGCCTCCAGAAGTTCATAGGAAACTACTACTGGTCTTCCAGGGAACGATCAAAGCGTAGACTGTTAGAGACATTACTCCCATGGAGAAAAGTGAGCATGGTGACTGTTTTATTCAATCCCGATGCAATTACTGTGTTTCATCAGTACTCTGATAGCCTACACATTACAGAATGCCACCAGAAGTGCGACGGAAACTTCTACTGGTCTTCCAGGGAGCGATCAAAACGTAGACTGTTTGAGACATTACTCCCATGGAGGAAAGTGCGCATGGTGACTGTTGAATTCAATTCCGATGCAATTTCTGTGTTTCATCAACACTCTGATACTCCACAGATTACAGAATGCCTCCAGATGAGCAGTTGAAACTACTATTGGTCTTCCACTGAACGATCAAAGCGTAGACTATTTGAGACATTACTCCCATGGAGGAAACTGCGCATGGAGAATGTTGTATTCAATCCCGATGCAATTTCTGTGTTTCATCAACACTCTGATAGTCCACAGATTACAGAAAGCCTCCAGATGTTCATCGGAAACTGCTACTGGTCTTCCAGTGAACGATCAAAGCGTAGACTGTTAGAGACATTACTCCCACGGAGGAAAGTGAGCATTATGACTGTTTTATTCAATCCCGATGCAATTACTGTGTTTCATCAACACTCTGATAGTCTACACATTACAGAATGCCACCAGAGGTGCATCGGAAACTACTACTGGTCTTCGAGGGAACGATCGAAGCATAGATTGTTTGACACATTACTTTTATATAAGAAACAGCGCATGGTGACTGTTGTATTCAATCCCGATACAATTTCTGTGTTTCATCAACACTCTGATAGTCCACAGATTACAGAATGCCCCAAATGTGCATCGGAAACTACTACTGGTCTTCCAGGGAACGATCAAAGCGTAAACTCTTTGAGACATTACTCCCATGGAGGAAAGTGCGCATGGTGACTATTGTATTCAAGCCCGATGCATTCTCTGTGTTTCATCAACACTCCGATAGTCCACAGATTACAGAACGCCACGAGATGTGCATCGGAAACTACTACTGGTCTTCCAGGGAACGATCAAAGCGTAGACTGTTTGAGACATTACTTTTATGAAGGAATGTGCGCATGGTGACTGTTGTTTTCAATCCCGATGCAATTTCTGTGTTTCATCAACACTCTGATACTCCACAGATTACAGAATGCCTCCAAATTTGCATCGGAAACTACTACTGGTCTTCCAGGGAACGATCAATGCGTAGACTGTTTGAGACATTACTCCCATAGAGGAAACTGCGCATGGAGAATGTTGTATTCAATCCCGATCCAATTTTTGTGTTTCATCAACACTCTGATAGTCTACACATTACAGAATGACACCAGAGGTGCATCGGAAACTACTACTGGTCTTCCAGGGAACGATCAAAGCGTAGATTGTTTGTGACAATACTCCCGTGGAGGAAAGTGCGCATGGTGACTGTTGTATTCAATCCCGAGGCATTTTCTGTGTTTCATCAACACTCTGATAGTCCACAGATAACAGAATGCCTGCAGATATGCATCGGAAACTACTACTGGTCTTCCAGGGAACGATCAGAGGGTAGACTGTTTGAGACATTACTCACATGGAGGAAAGTGCGCATGGTGACTGTTGTATTCAATACCGATGCAATTTCTGTGTTTCATCAACACTCTGATACTCCACAGATTACAGAATGCCTCCAGATGTGCATCGGAAACTACTACTGGTCTTCCAGGGAACGATCAAAGCGTAGACTGTTTGAGACATTACTTTTATGGAGGAATGTGCGCATGGTGACTGTTGTATTCAATCCCAATGCAATTTCTGTGTTTCATCAACACTCTAATAGTCCACAGATTACAGAGTGCCTCCAGATGTGCATCGGAAACTACTACTGGTCTTCCACTGAAGAATCAAAGCGTAAACTCTTTGAGACATTACTCCCATGGAGGAAAGTGCGCATGGTGACTGTTGTATTCAATCCCGATGCAATTTACTGTGTTTCATCAACACTCTGATAGACCACAGATTACAGAATGCCACGAGATGTGCATCGGAAACCACTACTGGTCTTCCAGGGAACGATGAAAGCGTAGACTGTTTGAGACATTACTTTTATGTAAGAAACAGCGCATGGTGACTGTTGTATTCAATCCCGATGCAATTGCTGTGTTTCATCAACACTCTGATAGTCCACAGATTACAGAATGCCTCCACATGTGAATCGGAAACTACTACTGGTCTTCCAGGGAACGATCAAAGCGTAGACTGTTAGAGACATTACTCCCACGGAGGAAAGTGAGCATTATGACTGTTTTATTCAATCCCGATGCAATTACTGTGTTTCATCAACACTCTGATAGTTTACACATTACAGAATGCCACCAGAGGTGCATCGGAAACTACTACTGGTCTTCGAGGGAACGATCAAAGCATAGATTGTTTGACACATTACTTTTATATAAGAAACAGCGCATGGTGACTGTTGTATTCAATCCCGATGCAATATCTGTGTTTCATCAACACTCTGATAGTCCACAGATTACAGAATGCCCCAAATGTGCATCGGAAACTACTACTGGTCTTGCACTTCAGAATCAAAGCGTAAACTCTTTGAGACAATACACCCATAGAGGAAAGTGCGCATGGTGACTGTTGTATTCAATCCCAATGCATTTACTGTGTTTCATCAACACTCTGATAGACCACAGATTACAGAATGCCACGAGATGTGCATCGGAAACCACTACTGGTCTTCCAGGGAACGTAGTTGCGTAGACTGTTTGAGACATTACTTTTATGTAAGAAACAGCGCATGGTGACTGTATTATTCAATCCCGATGCAATTTCTGTGTTTCATCAACACTCTGATAGTCCACAGATTACAGAATGCCTCCACATGTGAATCGGAAACTACTACTGGTCTTCCAGGAAACGATCAAAGCGTAGACTGATTGAGACGTTACTTTTATGGAGGAATGTACGCATGGTTACTGTTGTATTCAATCCCGATGCAATTTCTGTGTTTCAACAACACTCTAATAGTCCACAGATTACAGAATTCCTCCAGATGTGCATCGGAAACTACTACTGGTCTTCCAGGGAACGATCAAAGCGTAAACTCTTTGAGACATTACTCCCATGGAGGAAAGTGCGCATGGTGACTATTGTATTCAAGCCCGATGCATTCTCTGTGTTTCATCAACACTCCGATAGTCCACAGATTACAGAACGCCACGAGATGTGCATCGGAAACTACTACTGGTCTTCCAGGGAACGATCAAAGCGTAGACTGTTTGAGACATTACTTTTATGAAGGAATGTGCGCATGGTGACTGTTGTTTTCAATCCCGATGCAATTTCTGTGTTTCATCAACACTCTGATACTCCACAGATTACAGAATGCCTCCAAATTTGCATCGGAAACTACTACTGGTCTTCCAGGGAACGATCAATGCGTAGACTGTTTGAGACATTACTCCCATGGAGGAAACTGCGCATGGAGAATGTTGTATTCAATCCCGATCCAATTTTTGTGTTTCATCAACACTCTGATAGTCTACACATTACAGAATGACACCAGAGGTGCATCGGAAACTACTACTGGTCTTCCAGGGAACGATCAAAGCGTAGATTGTTTGTGACAATACTCCCGTGGAGGAAAGTGCGCATGGTGACTGTTGTATTCAATCCCGAGGCATTTTCTGTGTTTCATCAACACTCTGATAGTCCACAGATAACAGAATGCCTGCAGATATGCATCGGAAACTACTACTGGTCTTCCAGGGAACGATCAGAGGGTAGACTGTTTGAGACATTACTCACATGGAGGAAAGTGCGCATGGTGACTGTTGTATTCAATACCGATGCAATTTCTGTGTTTCATCAACACTCTGATACTCCACAGATTACAGAATGCCTCCAGATGTGCATCGGAAACTACCACTGGTCTTCCAGGGAACGATCAAAGCGTAGACTGTTTGAGACATTACTTTTATGGAGGAATGTGCGCATGGTGACTGTTGTATTCAATCCCAATGCAATTTCTGTGTTTCATCAACACTCTAATAGTCCACAGATTACAGAGTGCCTCCAGATGTGCATCGGAAACTACTACTGGTCTTCCACTGAAGAATCAAAGCGTAAACTCTTTGAGACATTACTCCCATGGAGGAAAGTGCGCATGGTGACTGTTGTATTCAATCCCGATGCAATTTACTGTGTTTCATCAACACTCTGATAGACCACAGATTACAGAATGCCACGAGATGTGCATCGGAAACCACTACTGGTCTTCCAGGGAACGATGAAAGCGTAGACTGTTTGAGACATTACTTTTATGTAAGAAACAGCGCATGGTGACTGTTGTATTCAATCCCGATGCAATTGCTGTGTTTCATCAACACTCTGATAGTCCACAGATTACAGAATGCCTCCACATGTGAATCGGAAACTACTACTGGTCTTCCAGGGAACGATCAAAGCGTAGACTGTTAGAGACATTACTCCCACGGAGGAAAGTGAGCATTATGACTGTTTTATTCAATCCCGATGCAATTACTGTGTTTCATCAACACTCTGATAGTTTACACATTACAGAATGCCACCAGAGGTGCATCGGAAACTACTACTGGTCTTCGAGGGAACGATCAAAGCATAGATTGTTTGACACATTACTTTTATATAAGAAACAGCGCATGGTGACTGTTGTATTCAATCCCGATGCAATATCTGTGTTTCATCAACACTCTGATAGTCCACAGATTACAGAATGCCCCAAATGTGCATCGGAAACTACTACTGGTCTTGCACTTCAGAATCAAAGCGTAAACTCTTTGAGACAATACTCCCATAGAGGAAAGTGCGCATGGTGACTGTTGTATTCAATCCCAATGCATTTACTGTGTTTCATCAACACTCTGATAGACCACAGATTACAGAATGCCACGAGATGTGCATCGGAAACCACTACTGGTCTTCCAGGGAACGTAGTTGCGTAGACTGTTTGAGACATTACTTTTATGTAAGAAACAGCGCATGGTGACTGTATTATTCAATCCCGATGCAATTTCTGTGTTTCATCAACACTCTGATAGTCCACAGATTACAGAATGCCTCCACATGTGAATCGGAAACTACTACTGGTCTTCCAGGAAACGATCAAAGCGTAGACTGATTGAGACGTTACTTTTATGGAGGAATGTACGCATGGTTACTGTTGTATTCAATCCCGATGCAATTTCTGTGTTTCAACAACACTCTAATAGTCCACAGATTACAGAATGCCTCCAGATGTGCATCGGAAACTACTACTGGTCTTCCAGGGAACGATCAAAGCGTAAACTCTTTGAGACATTACTCCCATGGAGGAAAGTGCGCATGGTGACTATTGTATTCAAGCCCGATGCATTCTCTGTGTTTCATCAACACTCCGATAGTCCACAGATTACAGAACGCCACGAGATGTGCATCGGAAACTACTACTGGTCTTCCAGGGAACGATCAAAGCGTAGACTGTTTGAGACATTACTTTTATGAAGGAATGTGCGCATGGTGACTGTTGTTTTCAATCCCGATGCAATTTCTGTGTTTCATCAACACTCTGATACTCCACAGATTACAGAATGCCTCCAAATTTGCATCGGAAACTACTACTGGTCTTCCAGGGAACGATCAATGCGTAGACTGTTTGAGACATTACTCCCATGGAGGAAACTGCGCATGGAGAATGTTGTATTCAATCCCGATCCAATTTTTGTGTTTCATCAACACTCTGATAGTCTACACATTACAGAATGACACCAGAGGTGCATCGGAAACTACTACTGGTCTTCCAGGGAACGATCAAAGCGTAGATTGTTTGTGACAATACTCCCGTGGAGGAAAGTGCGCATGGTGACTGTTGTATTCAATCCCGAGGCATTTTCTGTGTTTCATCAACACTCTGATAGTCCACAGATAACAGAATGCCTGCAGATATGCATCGGAAACTACTACTGGTCTTCCAGGGAACGATCAGAGGGTAGACTGTTTGAGACATTACTCACATGGAGGAAAGTGCGCATGGTGACTGTTGTATTCAATACCGATGCAATTTCTGTGTTTCATCAACACTCTGATACTCCACAGATTACAGAATGCCTCCAGATGTGCATCGGAAACTACCACTGGTCTTCCAGGGAACGATCAAAGCGTAGACTGTTTGAGACATTACTTTTATGGAGGAATGTGCGCATGGTGACTGTTGTATTCAATCCCAATGCAATTTCTGTGTTTCATCAACACTCTAATAGTCCACAGATTACAGAGTGCCTCCAGATGTGCATCGGAAACTACTACTGGTCTTCCACTGAAGAATCAAAGCGTAAACTCTTTGAGACATTACTCCCATGGAGGAAAGTGCGCATGGTGACTGTTGTATTCAATCCCGATGCAATTTACTGTGTTTCATCAACACTCTGATAGACCACAGATTACAGAATGCCACGAGATGTGCATCGGAAACCACTACTGGTCTTCCAGGGAACGATGAAAGCGTAGACTGTTTGAGACATTACTTTTATGTAAGAAACAGCGCATGGTGACTGTTGTATTCAATCCCGATGCAATTGCTGTGTTTCATCAACACTCTGATAGTCCACAGATTACAGAATGCCTCCACATGTGAATCGGAAACTACTACTGGTCTTCCAGGGAACGATCAAAGCGTAGACTGTTAGAGACATTACTCCCACGGAGGAAAGTGAGCATTATGACTGTTTTATTCAATCCCGATGCAATTACTGTGTTTCATCAACACTCTGATAGTTTACACATTACAGAATGCCACCAGAGGTGCATCGGAAACTACTACTGGTCTTCACGGGAACGATCAAAGCATAGATTGTTTGACACATTACTTTTATATAAGAAACAGCGCATGGTGACTGTTGTATTCAATCCCGATGCAATATCTGTGTTTCATCAACACTCTGATAGTCCACAGATTACAGAATGCCCCAAATGTGCATCGGAAACTACTACTGGTCTTGCACTTCAGAATCAAAGCGTAAACTCTTTGAGACAATACTCCCATAGAGGAAAGTGCGCATGGTGACTGTTGTATTCAATCCCAATGCATTTACTGTGTTTCATCAACACTCTGATAGACCACAGATTACAGAATGCCACGAGATGTGCATCGGAAACCACTACTGGTCTTCCAGGGAACGTAGTTGCGTAGACTGTTTGAGACATTACTTTTATGTAAGAAACAGCGCATGGTGACTGTATTATTCAATCCCGATGCAATTTCTGTGTTTCATCAACACTCTGATAGTCCACAGATTACAGAATGCCTCCACATGTGAATCGGAAACTACTACTGGTCTTCCAGGAAACGATCAAAGCGTAGACTGATTGAGACGTTACTTTTATGGAGGAATGTACGCATGGTTACTGTTGTATTCAATCCCGATGCAATTTCTGTGTTTCAACAACACTCTAATAGTCCACAGATTACAGAATGCCTCCAGATGTGCATCGGAAACTACTACTGGTCTTCCAGGGAACGATCAAAGCGTAAACTCTTTGAGACATTACTCCCATGGAGGAAAGTGCGCATGGTGACTATTGTATTCAAGCCCGATGCATTCTCTGTGTTTCATCAACACTCCGATAGTCCACAGATTACAGAACGCCACGAGATGTGCATCGGAAACTACTACTGGTCTTCCAGGGAACGATCAAAGCGTAGACTGTTTGAGACATTACTTTTATGAAGGAATGTGCGCATGGTGACTGTTGTTTTCAATCCCGATGCAATTTCTGTGTTTCATCAACACTCTGATACTCCACAGATTACAGAATGCCTCCAAATTTGCATCGGAAACTACTACTGGTCTTCCAGGGAACGATCAATGCGTAGACTGTTTGAGACATTACTCCCATGGAGGAAACTGCGCATGGAGAATGTTGTATTCAATCCCGATCCAATTTTTGTGTTTCATCAACACTCTGATAGTCCACACATTACAGAATGACACCAGAGGTGCATCGGAAACTACTACTGGTCTTCCAGGGAACGATCAAAGCGTAGATTGTTTGTGACAATACTCCCGTGGAGGAAAGTGCGCATGGTGACTGTTGTATTCAATCCCGAGGCATTTTCTGTGTTTCATCAACACTCTGATAGTCCACAGATAACAGAATGCCTGCAGATATGCATCGGAAACTACTACTGGTCTTCCAGGGAACGATCAAAGGGTAGACTGTTTGAGACATTACTCACATGGAGGAAAGTGCGCATGGTGACTGTTGTGTTCAATACCGATGCAATTTCTGTGTTTCATCAACACTCTGATACTCCACAGATTACAGAATGCCTCCAGATGTGCATCGGAAACTACTACTGGTCTTCCAGGGAACGATCAAAGCGTAGACTGTTTGAGACATTACTTTTATGGAGGAATGTGCGCATGGTGACTGTTGTATTCAATCCCGATGCAATTTCTGTGTTTCATCAACACTCTAATAGTCCACAGATTACAGAGTGCCTCCAGATGTGCATCGGAAACTACTACTGGTCTTCCACTGAAGAATCAAAGCGTAAACTCTTTGAGACATTACTCCCATGGAGGAAAGTGCGCATGGTGACTGTTGTATTCAATCCCGATGCAATTTACTGTGTTTCATCAACACTCTGATAGACCACAGATTACAGAATGCCACGAGATGTGCATCGGAAACCACTACTGTTCTTCCAGGGAACGATGAAAGCGTAGACTGTTTGAGACATTACTTTTATGTAAGAAACAGCGCATGGTGACTGTTGTATTCAATCCCGATGCAATTTCTGTGTTTCATCAACACTCTGATAGTCCACAGATTACAGAATGCCTCCACATGTGAATCGGAAACTACTACTGGTCTTCCAGGGAACGATCAAAGCGTAGACTGTTAGAGACATTACTCCCACGGAGGAAAGTGAGCATTATGACTGTTTTATTCAATCCCGATGCAATTACTGTGTTTCATCAACACTCTGATAGTTTACACATTACAGAATGCCACCAGAGGTGCATCGGAAACTACTACTGGTCTTCGAGGGAACGATCACAGCATAGATTGTTTGACACATTACTTTTATATAAGAAACAGCGCATGGTGACTGTTGTATTCAATCCCGATGCAATATCTGTGTTTCATCAACACTCTGATAGTCCACAGATTACAGAATGCCCCAAATGTGCATCGGAAACTACTACTGGTCTTCCACATCAGAATCAAAGCGTAAACTCTTTGAGACAATACTCCCATAGAGGAAAGTGCGCATGGTGACTGTTGTATTCAATCCCGATGCATTTACTGTGTTTCATCAACACTCTGATAGACCACAGATTACAGAATGCCACGAGATGTGCATCGGAAACCACTACTGGTCTTCCAGGGAACGTAGTTGCGTAGACTGTTTGAGACATTACTTTTATGTAAGAAACAGCGCATGGTGACTGTATTATTCAATCCCGATGCAATTTCTGTGTTTCATCAACACTCTGATAGTCCACAGATTACAGAATGCCTCCACATGTGAATCGGAAACTACTACTGGTCTTCCAGGAAACGATCAAAGCGTAGACTGATTGAGACGTTACTTTTATGGAGGAATGTACGCATGGTTACTGTTGTATTCAATCCCGATGCAATTTCTGTGTTTCAACAACACTCTGATAGTCCACAGATTACAGAATGCCTCCAGATGTGAATCGAAACTACTACTGGTCTTCCGGGGAACGATGAAAGCGTAGACTGCATGAGACATTACCCCCATGGAGGAAAGTGCGCATGGTGAGTGTTGTATTCAATCCCGATGCAATGTCTGCGTTTCATCAACACTCTGATAGTCCACAGATTACAGAATGCCTCCAGATGTGCAATTGAAACTACTACTGGTCTTCCAGGGAACGATCAAAGCGTAGACTGTTTGAGACATTACTCCCATGGAGGAAACTGCTCATGGAGAATGTTGTATTCAATCCCGATGCAATTTTTGTGTTTCATCAACACTCTGATGGTCCACAGATTACAGAAAGCCACCAGATGTTCATCGGAAACTACTACTGGTCATCCAGGGAACGATCTAAGCGTAGACTGTTAGAGACATTACTCCCATGGTGGAAAGTGAGCATGGTGACTGTTTTATTCAATCCCGATGCAATTACTGTGCTTCATCAACACTCTGATAGTCGACACATTACAGAATGCCACCAGAAGTGCATGGGAAACTACTACTGGTCTTCCAGGGAACGATCAAAGCGTAGATTGTTTGAGACATTACTCCCGTGTAGGAAAGTGCGCATCGTGACTGTTGTATTCTATCCCGATGCATTTTCTGAGTTTCATCAACACTCTGATAGGCCACAGATTACAGAATGCCTCCAGATGTACTTCGGAAACTACTACTGGTCTTGCAGGGAACAATCAAAGCCTAGACTGCTTCAGACAATACTCCCATGGAGGAAAGTGCGGATAGTGACTGTTGTATTCAAACCCAATGCAATTTCTGTGCCTCATCAACACTCTGATAGTCATGAGATTACAGAATGCCACCAGATGTGAATCGGAAACTACTACTGGTCTTCCAGGGAACGATCAAAGCGTAGACTGTTTCAGACATACCACCCGTGGAGCAAAGTGCGCATGGTGACTGTTGTATTCATTCCCGATGCAATTTCTGTGTTTCATCAACACTCTGATAGGCCACAGATTTCAGAATGCCACCAGATGTGCATCGGGAAATACTGCTGGTCTTCCAGGGAACGATAAAAGCATAGACTGTTTGAGAATTACTCCCATGGAGGAAAGTGCGCATGGTGAATGTTGTTTTCAATTCCGAGGCAATTTCTGTGTTTCATCAACACTCTAATGGTCCACAGATTACAGAAAGCCGCCAGATGTGCATCGGAAACTACTACTGGTCTCCCAGGGAACGATCAAAGCGAAGACTGTTAGAGACATTACTCCCATGAAGGAAAGTGCGCATGGTGACTGTTGTATTCAATCCCGATGCAATTTCTGTGTTTCATCAACACGCTAATAGTCCACAGATTACAGAATGCCTCCAGATGTGCATCGGAAACTACTACTGGTCTTCCAGGAAACGATCAAAGCGTAGACTGTTTCAGACATTACTCCCATGGAGGAAAGTGCGCATGGTGACTGTTGTATTCAATCCCGAAGCAATTTCTGTGTTTCATCAACACTCTGATAGCCTACAGATTACAGAATGCCACCAGATGTTCATCGGAAACTACTACCGGTCTTCCAGGGAACGATCAAAGCGTAGACTGTTTGAGACATTACTTTTATGGAGGAATGTGCGCATGGTGACTGTTGTATTCAATCCCGATGCAATTTCTGTGTTTCATCAACACTCTGATAGCCCACAGATTACAGAATGCCTCCAGATGTGCATCGGAAACTACTACTGGTCTTCCAGGGAACGATCAAGGCGTAGACTGTTTGAGACATACCTCCCGAGGAGGAAAGTGCGCATGGTGAGTGTTGTATCCAATCCCGTTGCAAGTTCTGTGTTTCATCAACACTCTGATAGTCCACAGATTACAGAATGCCACCAGATGGTCTTCCAGGGAACGATCAAGGCAAAGACTGTTAGACACATTACTCCCATGGGGGAAAGTGCGCATGGTGACTGTTGTATTCAATCCCAATGCAATTTCAGTGTGTCATCAACATTCTGATAGTCCACAGATTACAGAATGCCTCCAGATTTGCAATTGAAACTACAACTGGTCTTCAGGGAACGCTCAAAGCATATACTGTTTGAGCATTACTCCCATGGAGGAAAGTGCGCATGGTGAATGTTGTTTTCTATCCCGAGGCAATTTCTGTGTTTCATCAACACTCTGATTGTCCAAAGATTACAGAAAGCCTCCAGATGTGCATCGGAAACTACTACTGGTCTTCCAGGGAACGATCAAAGCGAAGACTGTTAGACACATTTCTCCCATGGAGGAAAGTGCGCATGGTGACTGTTGTATTCAATCCCGATGCAATTTCTGTGTTTCATCAACACTCTGATAGTCTACAGAATATAGAATGCCACCAGTTGTGCATCGGAAACTACTGCTGGTATTCCACGGACGAATCAATGCGTAGACTGTTTGAGACATTACTCCCGTGGAGGAATGTTTGCATGGTGACTGTTGTATTCAATCCCGATGCAAGTTCTGTGTTTTATCAACACTCTGATAGTCCACAGGTTACAGAATGCCTCCAGATGTTCATCGGAAACTACTACTGGTCTTCCAGGGAACGATCAAAGCGCAGACTGTTTGACACATTACTAGCATGGAGGAAAGTGCGCATGGTGACTGTTGTATTCAATCCCGATGCAATTTCTGTGTTTCATCAACACTCTGATAGTCCACAGATAACAGAATGCCTCCAGATGTTAATCGGAAACTACAACTTTTCTTCCAGGGAACGATCACAGCGTAGACTGTTTGAGACATTACTCCCGTGGAGGAAAGTGCGCATGGTGACTGTTGTATTCAATCCCGATGCAATTTCTGTTTTTCATCAACACTCTGATAGTCCACAGATTACGGAAAGCCTCCAGATGTGCATCGGAAACTACTACTGGTCTTCCAGGGAACGGTCAAAGCGTAGACTGTTAGAGACATTACTAGCATGGAGGAAAGTGCTCATGGTGACTGTTGTATTCAATCCCGATGCAGTTTCTGTGTTTCGTCAACACTCTGATAGTCCACAGATTACAGAATGCCTCCAGATGTGCATCGGAAACTACTACTTGTCTTCCACTTCAGAATCAAAGCGTAAACTCTTTGAGACAATACTCCCATAGAGGAAAGTGCGCATGGTGACTGTTGTATTCAATCCCGATGCATTTACTGTGTTTCATCAACACTCTGATAGACCACAGATTACAGAATGCCACTAGATGTGCATCGGAAACCACTACTGGTCTTCCAGGGAACGTAGTTGCGTAGACTGTTTGAGACATTACTTTTATGTAAGAAACAGCGCATGGTGACTGTATTATTCAATCCCGATGCAATTTCTGTGTTTCATCAACACTCTGATAGTCCACAGATTACAGAATGCCTCCACATGTGAATCGGAAACTACTACTGGTCTTCCAGGAAACGATCAAAGCGTAGACTGATTGAGACGTTACTTTTATGGAGGAATGTACACTTGGTTACTGTTGTATTCAATCCCGATGCAATTTCTGTGTTTCAACAACACTCTGATATTCCACAGATTACAGAATGCCTCCAGATGTGAATCGAAACTACTACTGGTCTTCCGGGGAACGATGAAAGCGTAGACTGCATGAGACATTACCCCCATGGAGGAAAGTGCGCATGGTGACTGTTGTATTCAATCCCGATGCAATGTCTGCGTTTCATCAACACTCTGATAGTCCACAGATTACAGAATGCCTCCAGATGTGCAATTGAAACTACTACTGGTCTTCCAGGGAACGATCAAAGCGTAAACTCTTTGAGACATTACTCCCATGGAGGAAAGTGCGCATGGTGACTATTGTATTCAATCCCGATGCATTCTCTGTGTTTCATCAACACTCCGATAGTCCACAGATTACAGAACGCCACGAGATGTGCATCGGAAACTACTACTGGTCTTCCAGGGAACGATCAAAGCGTAGACTGTTTGAGACATTACTTTTATGAAGGAATGTGCGCATGGTGACTGTTGTTTTCAATCCCGATGCAATTTCTGTGTTTCATCAACACTCTGATACTCCACAGATTACAGAATGCCTCCAAATTTGCATCGGAAACTACTACTGGTCTTCCAGGGAACGATCAATGCGTAGACTGTTTGAGACATTACTCCCATGGAGGAAACTGCGCATGGAGAATGTTGTATTCAATCCCGATCCAATTTTTGTGTTTCATCAACACTCTGATAGTCTACACATTACAGAATGACACCAGAGGTGCATCGGAAACTACTACTGGTCTTCCAGGGAACGATCAAAGCGTAGATTGTTTGTGACAATACTCCCGTGGAGGAAAGTGCGCATGGTGACTGTTGTATTCAATCCCGAGGCATTTTCTGTGTTTCATCAACACTCTGATAGTCCACAGATAACAGAATGCCTGCAGATATGCATCGGAAACTACTACTGGTCTTCCAGGGAACGATCAAAGCGTAGACTGTTTGAGACATTACTTTTATGGAGGAATGTGCGCATGGTGACTGTTGTATTCAATCCCGATGCAATTTCTGTGTTTCATCAACACTCTAATAGTCCACAGATTACAGAGTGCCTCCAGATGTGCATCGGAAACTACTACTGGTCTTCCACTGAAGAATCAAAGCGTAAACTCTTTGAGACATTACTCCCATGGAGGAAAGTGCGCATGGTGACTGTTGTATTCAATCCCGATGCAATTTACTGTGTTTCATCAACACTCTGATAGACCACAGATTACAGAATGCCACGAGATGTGCATCGGAAACCACTACTGGTCTTCCAGGGAACGATGAAAGCGTAGACTGTTTGAGACATTACTTTTATGTAAGAAACAGCGCATGGTGACTGTTGTATTCAATCCCGATGCAATATCTGTGTTTCATCAACACTCTGATAGTCCACAGATTACAGAATGCCCCAAATGTGCATCGGAAACTACTACTGGTCTTCCACATCAAAATCAAAGCGTAAACTCTTTGAGACAATACTCCCATAGAGGAAAGTGCGCATGGTGACTGTTGTATTCAATCCCGATGCATTTACTGTGTTTCATCAACACTCTGATAGACCACAGATTACAGAATGCCACGAGATGTGCATCGGAAACCACTACTGGTCTTCCAGGGAACGTAGTTGCGTAGACTGTTTGAGACATTACTTTTATGTAAGAAACAGCGCATGGTGACTGTATTATTCAATCCCGATGCAATTTCTGTGTTTCATCAACACTCTGATAGTCCACAGATTACAGAATGCCTCCACATGTGAATCGGAAACTACTACTGGTCTTCCAGGAAACGATCAAAGCGTAGACTGATTGAGACGTTACCTTTATGGAGGAATGTACGCATGGTTACTGTTGTATTCAATCCCGATGCAATTTCTGTGTTTCAACAACACTCTGATAGTCCACAGATTACAGAATGCCTCCAGATGTGAATCGAAACTACTACTGGTCTTCCGGGGAACGATGAAAGCGTAGACTGCATGAGACATTACCCCCATGGAGGAAAGTGCGCATGGTGACTGTTGTACTCAATCCCGATGCAATGTCTGCGTTTCATCAACACTCTGATAGTCCACAGATTACAGAATGCCTCCAGATGTGCAATTGAAACTACTACTGGTCTTCCAGGGAACGATCAAAGCGTAGACTGTTTGAGACATTACTCCCATGGAGGAAACTGCTCATGGAGAATGTTGTATTCAATCCCGATGCAATTTTTGTGTTTCATCAACACTCTGATGGTCCACAGATTACAGAAAGCCACCAGATGTTAATCGGAAACTACTACTGGTCATCCAGGGAACGATCTAAGCGTAGACTGTTAGAGACATTACTCCCATGGTGGAAAGTGAGCATGGTGACTGTTTTATTCAATCCCGATGCAATTACTGTGCTTCATCAACACTCTGATAGTCGACACATTACAGAATGCCACCAGAAGTGCATGGGAAACTACTACTGGTCTTCCAGGGAACGATCAAAGCGTAGATTGTTTGAGACATTACTCCCGTGTAGGAAAGTGCGCATCGTGACTGTTGTATTCTATCCCGATGCATTTTCTGAGTTTCATCAACACTCTGATAGTCCACAGATTACAGAATGCCTCCAGATGTGCTTCGGAAACTACTACTGGTCTTGTAGGGAACAATCAAAGCGTAGACTATTTGAGACATTACACCCATGGAGGAAAGTGCGCATGGTGACTGTTGTATAGAATCCCGATGCAATTTCTGTGTTTCATCAACACTCTGATAGTCCACAGATTACAGAATGCCTCCAGATGTACTTCGGAAACTACTACTGGTCTTGCAGGGAACAATCAAAGCCTAGACTGCTTCAGACAATACTCCCATGGAGGAAAGTGCGGATAGTGACTGTTGTATTCAATCCCAATGCAATTTCTGTGTCTCATCAACACTCTGATAGTCATGAGATTACAGAATGCCACCAGATGTGAATCGGAAACTACTACTGGTCTTCCAGGGAACGATCAAAGCGTAGACTGTTTCAGACATACCACCCGTGGAGCAAAGTGCGCATGGTGACTGTTGTATTCATTCCCGATGCAATTTCTGTGTTTCATCAACACTCTGATAGGCCACAGATTTCAGAATGCCACCAGATGTGCATCGGGAAATACTACTGGTCTTCCAGGGAACGATAAAAGCATAGACTGTTTGAGAATTACTCCCATGGTGGAAAGTGCGCATGGTGAATGTTGTTTTCAATTCCGAGGCAATTTCTGTGTTTCATCAACACTCTAATGGTCCACAGATTACAGAAAGCCGCCAGATGTGCATCGGAAACTACTACTGGTCTCCCAGGGAACGATCAAAGCGAAGACTGTTAGAGACATTACTCCCATGAAGGAAAGTGCGCATGGTGACTGTTGTATTCAATCCCGATGCAATTTCTGTGTTTCATCAACACGCTAATAGTCCACAGATTACAGAATGCCTCCAGATGTGCATCGGAAACTACTACTGGTCTTCCAGGAAACGATCAAAGCGTAGACTGTTTCAGACATTACTCCCATGGAGGAAAGTGCGCATGGTGACTGTTGTATTCAATCCCGAAGCAATTTCTGTGTTTCATCAACATTCTGATAGCCTACAGATTACAGAATGCCACCAGATGTTCATCGGAAACTACTACCGGTCTTCCAGGGAACGATCAAAGCGTAGACTGTTTGAGACATTACTTTTATGGAGGAATGTGCGCATGGTGACTGTTGTATTCAATCCCGATGCAATTTCTGTGTTTCATCAACACTCTGATAGCCCACAGATTACAGAATGCCTCCAGATGTGCATCGGAAACTACTACTGGTCTTCCAGGGAACGATCAAGGCGTAGACTGTTTGAGACATACCTCCCGAGGAGGAAAGTGCGCATGGTGAGTGTTGTATCCAATCCCGTTGCAAGTTCTGTGTTTCATCAACACTCTGATAGTCCACAGATTACAGAATGCCACCAGATGGTCTTCCAGGGAACGATCAAGGCGAAGACTGTTAGACACATTACTCCCATGGGGGAAAGTGCGCATGGTGACTGTTGTATTCAATCCCAATGCAATTTCAGTGTGTCATCAACATTCTGATAGTCCACAGATTACAGAATGCCTCCAGATTTGCAATTGAAACTACAACTGGTCTTCAGGGAACGCTCAAAGCATATACTGTTTGAGCATTACTCCCATGGAGGAAAGTGCGCATGGTGAATGTTGTTTTCAATCCCGAGGCAATTTCTGTGTTTCATCAACACTCTGATTGTCCAAAGATTACAGAAAGCCTCCAGATGTGCATCGGAAACTACTACTGGTCTTCCAGGGAACGATCAAAGCGAAGACTGTTAGACACATTTCTCCCATGGAGGAAAGTGCGCATGGTGACTGTTGTATTCAATCCCGATGCAATTTCTGTGTTTCATCAACACTCTGATAGTCTACAGAATATAGAATGCCACCAGTTGTGCATCGGAAACTACTGCTGGTATTCCACGGACGAGTCAATGCGTAGACTGTTTGAGACATTACTCCCATGGAGGAATGTTTGCATGGTGACTGTTGTATTCAATCCCGATGCAAGTTCTGTGTTTTATCAACACTCTGATAGTCCACAGGTTACAGAATGCCTCCAGATGTTCATCGGAAACTACTACTGGTCTTCCAGGGAACGATCAAAGCGCAGACTGTTTGACACATTACTAGCATGGAGGAAAGTGCGCATGGTGACTGTTGTATTCAATCCCTATGCAATTTCTGTGTTTCATCAACACTCTGATAGTCCACAGATAACAGAATGCCTCCAGATGTTAATCGGAAACTACAACTTTTCTTCCAGGGAACGATCACAGCGTAGACTGTTTGAGACATTACTCCCATGGAGGAAAGTGCGCATGGTGACTGTTGTATTCAATCCCGATGCAATTTCTGTTTTTCATCAACACTCTGATAGTCCACAGATTACGGAAAGCCTCCAGATGTGCATCGGAATCTACTACTGGGCTTCCAGGGAACGGTCAAAGCGTAGACTGTTAGAGACATTACTAGCATGGAGGAAAGTGCTCATGGTGACAGTTGTATTCAATCCCGATGCAGTTTCTGTGTTTCGTCAACACTCTGATAGTCCACAGATTACAGAATGCCTCCAGATGTGCATCGGAAACTACTACTGGTCTTCCACTTCAGAATCAAAGCGTAAACTCTTTGAGACAATACTCCCATAGAGGAAAGTGCGCATGGTGTCTGTTGTATTCAATCCCGATGCATTTACTGTGTTTCATCAACACTCTGATAGACCACAGATTACAGAATGCCACTAGATGTGCATCGGAAACCACTACTGGTCTTCCAGGGAACGTAGTTGCGTAGACTGTTTGAGACATTACTTTTATGTAAGAAACAGCGCATGGTGACTGTATTATTCAATCCCGATGCAATTTCTGTGTTTCATCAACACTCTGATAGTCCACAGATTACAGAATGCCTCCACATGTGAATCGGAAACTACTACTGGTCTTCCAGGAAACGATCAAAGCGTAGACTGATTGAGACGTTACTTTTATGGAGGAATGTACGCATGGTTACTGTTGTATTCAATCCCGATGCAATTTCTGTGTTTCAACAACACTCTGATATTCCACAGATTACAGAATGCCTCCAGATGTGAATCGAAACTACTACTGGTCTTCCGGGGAACGATGAAAGCGTAGACTGCATGAGACATTACCCTCATGGAGGAAAGTGCGCATGGTGACTGTTGTATTCAATCCCGATGCAATGTCTGCGTTTCATCAACACTCTGATAGTCCACAGATTACAGAATGCCTCCAGATGTGCAATTGAAACTACTACTGGTCTTCCAGGGAACGATCAAAGCGTAAACTCTTTGAGACATTACTCCCATGGAGGAAAGTGCGCATGGTGACTATTGTATTCAATCCCGATGCATTCTCTGTGTTTCATCAACACTCCGATAGTCCACAGATTACAGAACGCCACGAGATGTGCATCGGAAACTACTACTCATCTTCCAGGGAACGATCAAAGCGTAGACTGTTTGAGACATTACTTTTATGAAGGAATGTGCGCATGGTGACTGTTGTTTTCAATCCCGATGCAATTTCTGTGTTTCATCAACACTCTGATACTCCACAGATTACAGAATGCCTCCAAATTTGCATCGGAAACTACTACTGGTCTTCCAGGGAACGATCAATGCGTAGACTGTTTGAGACATTACTCCCATGGAGGAAACTGCGCATGGAGAATGTTGTATTCAATCCCGATCCAATTTTTGTGTTTCATCAACACTCTGATAGTCTACACATTACAGAATGACACCAGAGGTGCATCGGAAACTACTACTGGTCTTCCAGGGAAAGATCAAAGCGTAGATTGTTTGTGACAATACTCCCGTGGAGGAAAGTGCGCATGGTGACTGTTGTATTCAATCCCGAGGCATTTTCTGTGTTTCATCAACACTCTGATAGTCCACAGATAACAGAATGCCTGCAGATATGCATCGGAAACTACTACTGGTCTTCCAGGGAACGATCAAAGGGTAGACTGTTTGAGACATTACTCACATGGAGGAAAGTGCGCATGGTGACTGTTGTATTCAATACCGATGCAATTTCTGTGTTTCATCAACACTCTGATACTCCACAGATTACAGAATGCCTCCAGATGTGCATCGGAAACTACTACTGGTCTTCCAGGGAACGATCAAAGCGTAGACTGTTTGAGACATTACTTTTATGGAGGAATGTGCGCATGGTGACTGTTGTATTCAATCCCGATGCAATTTCTGTGTTTCATCAACACTCTAATAGTCCACAGATTACAGAGTGCCTCCAGATGTGCATCGGAAACTACTACTGGTCTTCCACTGAAGAATCAAAGCGTAAACTCTTTGAGACATTACTCCCATGGAGGAAAGTGCGCATGGTGACTGTTGTATTCAATCCCGATGCAATTTACTGTGTTTCATCAACACTCTGATAGACCACAGATTACAGAATGCCACGAGATGTGCATCGGAAACCACTACTGGTCTTCCAGGGAACGATGAAAGCGTAGACTGTTTGAGACATTACTTTTATGTAAGAAACAGCGCATGGTGACTGTTGTATTCAGTCCCGATGCAATTTCTGTGTTTCATCAACACTCTGATAGTCCACAGATTACAGAATGCCTCCACATGTGAATCGGAAACTACTACTGGTCTTCCAGGGAACGATCAAAGCGTAGACTGTTAGAGACATTACTCCCACGGAGGAAAGTGAGCATTATGACTGTTTTATTCAATCCCGATGCAATTACTGTGTTTCATCAACACTCTGATAGTTTACACATTACAGAATGCCACCAGAGGTGCATCGGAAACTACTACTGGTCTTCGAGGGAACGATCAAAGCATAGATTGTTTGACACATTACTTTTATATAAGAAACAGCGCATGGTGACTGTATTATTCAATCCCGATGCAATTTCTGTGTTTCATCAACACTCTGATAGTCCACAGATTACAGAATGCCTCCACATGTGAATCGGAAACTACTACTGGTCTTCCAGGAAACGATCAAAGCGTAGACTGATTGAGACGTTACTTTTATGGAGGAATGTACGCATGGTTACTGTTGTATTCAATCCCAATGCAATTTCTGTGTTTCAACAACACTCTGATAGTCCACAGATTACAGAATGCCTCCAGATGTGAATCGAAACTACTACTGGTCTTCCGGGGAATGATGAAAGCGTAGACTGCATGAGACATTACCCCCATGGAGGAAAGTGCGCATGGTGACTGTTGTATTCAATCCCGATGCAATGTCTGCGTTTCATCAACACTCTGATAGTCCACAGATTACAGAATGCCTCCAGATGTGCAATTGAAACTACTACTGGTCTTCCAGGGAACGATCAAAGCGTAGACTGTTTGAGACATTACTCCCATGGAGGAAACTGCTCATGGAGAATGTTGTATTCAATCCCGATGCAATTTTTGTGTTTCATCAACACTCTGATGGTCCACAGATTACAGAAAGCCACCAGATGTTCATCGGAAACTACTACTGGTCATCCAGGGAACGATCTAAGCGTAGACTGTTAGAGACATTACTCCCATGGTGGAAAGTGAGCATGGTGACTGTTTTATTCAATCCCGATGCAATTACTGTGTTTCATCAACACTCTGATAGTCGACACATTACAGAATGCCACCAGAAGTGCATGGGAAACTACTACTGGTCTTCCAGGGAACGATCAAAGCGTAGATTGTTTGAGACATTACTCCCGTGTAGGAAAGTGCGCATCGTGACTGTTGTATTCTATCCCGATGCATTTTCTGAGTTTCATCAACACTCTGATAGTCCACAGATTACAGAATGCCACGAGATGTGTATCGGAAACTACTACTGGTCTTCCCGGCAACGATCAAAGCGTAGACTGTTTGAGACATTACTCCCATGGAGGAAAGTGCCCATGGTGACTGTTGTATTGAATACCGATGAAATTTCTGTGTTTCATCAACACTCTAATAGTCCATAGATTACAGAATGCCCCCAGATGTGCATCGGAAACTACTACTGGTCTTCAAGGGAACAATCAAAGCGTAAACTCTTGAGACTTTACTCCCATGGAGGAAAGTGCGCATGGTGACTGTTGTATTCAATCCCGATGCATTTTCTGTATTTCATCAACACTCTGATAGACCACAGATTACAGAATGCCACGAGATATGCATCGGAAACTACTACTGGTCTTCCAGGGAACGATCAAAGCGTAGACTGTTTCAGACATTACTCCCATGGAGGAAAGTGCGGATAGTGACTGTTGTATTCAATCCCAATGCAATTTCTGTGTCTCATCAACACTCTGATAGTCATGAGATTACAGAATGCCACCAGATGTGAATCGGAAACTACTACTGGTCTTCCAGGGAACGATCAAAGCGTAGACTGTTAGAGACATTACTCCCACGGAGGAAAGTGAGCATTATGACTGTTTTATTCAATCCCGATGCAATTACTGTGTTTCATCAACACTCTGATAGTTTACACATTACAGAATGCCACCAGAGGTGCATCGGAAACTACTACTGGTCTTCGAGGGAACGATCAAAGCATAGATTGTTTGACACATTACTTTTATATAAGAAACAGCGCATGGTGACTGTATTATTCAATCCCGATGCAATTTCTGTGTTTCATCAACACTCTGATAGTCCACAGATAACAGAATGCCTCCAGATGTTAATCGGAAACTACAACTTTTCTTCCAGGGAACGATCACAGCGTAGACTGTTTGAGACATTACTCCCATGGAGGAAAGTGCGCATGGTGACTGTTGTATTCAATCCCGATGAAATTTCTGTGTTTCATCAACACTCTAATAGTCCATAGATTACAGAATGCCCCCAGATGTGCATCGGAAACTACTACTGGTCTTCAAGGGAACAATCAAAGCGTAAACTCTTGAGACTTTACTCCCATGGAGGAAAGTGCGCATGGTGACTGTTGTATTCAATCCCGATGCATTTTCTGTATTTCATCAACACTCTGATAGACCACAGATTACAGAATGCCACGAGATATGCATCGGAAACTACTACTGGTCTTCCAGGGAACGATCAAAGCGTAGACTGTTTCAGACATTACTCCCATGGAGGAAAGTGCTGATAGTGACTGTTGTATTCAACCCTGATGTAATTTCTGTGTTTCATCAACACTCTGATAGTCCACAGATTACAGAATGCCACCAGATGTGCATCGGAAACTACTACTGGTCTTCCAGGGAACGATCAAAGCGTAGACTGTTTCAGACATACCTCCCTGGGAGCAAAGTGCACATGGTGACTGTTGTATTCATTCCCGATGCAATTTCTGTGTTTCATCAACACTCTGGTAGGCCACAGATTACAGAATGACACCAGATGTGCATCGGAAACTACTACTGGTCTTCCAGGGAACGATCAAAGCATAGACTGTTTGAGAATTACTCCCATGGAGGAAAGTGCGCATGTTGAATGTTGTTTTCAATCCAGAGGTAATTTCTGTGTTTCATCAACACTCTGATAGTCCACAGATTACAGAAAGCCTCCAGATGTGCATCGGAAACTACTACTGGTTTTCCAGGGAACGATCAAAGCGAAGACTGTTAGAGACATTACTCCCATAGTGGAAAGTGCGCATGGTGACTGTTGTATTCAATCCCGATGCAATTTCTGTGTTTCATCAACACTCTAATAGTCCACAGATTACAGAATGCCTCCAGATGTGCATCGGAAACTACTACTGGTCTTCCAGGGAACGATCAAAGCGTAAACTCTTTGAGACATTACTCCCATGGAGGAAAGTGCGCATGGTGACTGTTGTATTCAATCCCGATGCATTTTCTGTGTTTCAACAATACTCTGATAGTCCACAGATTACAGAATGTCACGAGATGTGCATCGCAATCTACTACCGGTCTTCCAGGGAATGATCAAAGCGTAGACTGTTTAAGACATACCTCCCGTGGAGGAAAGTGCGCATGGTGACTGTTGTATTCATTCCCGATGCAATTTCTGTGTTTCATCAACACTCAGATAGTAAACAGATTACAGAATGGCACCAGATATGCATCGGAAACCACTAGTGGTATTCAGGGAACGATCAAAGCATAGACTGTTTGAGAATTACTCCCAAGGAGGAAAGTGCGCATGGTGACTGTTGTATTCAATCCCGATGCAATTTCTGTGTTTCATCAACACTCTGATAGTCTACAGATTACAGAATGCCACCAGATGTGCATCGGAAACTACTACTTGTGTTCCTGGGAACGATCAAAGCGCAGACTGTTTGAGACATTACTAGCGTGGAGGAAAGTTTGCATGGTGACTGTTGTATTTAATCCCAATGCAATTTCTGTGTTTCATCAACACTCTGATAGTCCACAGATTACAGAATGCCTCCAGATGTTCATCGGAAACTACTACCGGTCTTCCAGGGAACGATCAAAGCGTAGAATCTTTGAGACATTACTTTTATGGAGGAATGTGCGCGTGTTGACTGTTGTATTCAATCCCGAGGCATTTTCTGTGTTTCATCAACACTCTGTTAGTCCAAAGATTACAGAATGCCTCCAGATGTGCATCGGAAAATACTACTGGTGTTCCAGGGAACGATCAAATCGCAGACTGTTTGAGACAATACTCCCGTGGAGGAATGAGGTCATGGTGACTGTTGTATTCAATCCCGATGCAATTTCTGTGTTACATCAACACTCTGATAGTCCACAGGTTACAGAGTGCCTCCAGATGTTCATCGGAAACTACTACCGGTCTTCCAGGGAACGATCAAAGCATAGATTGTATGAGACATTACTTTTATGGAGGTATGTGCGCATGGTGACTGTTGTATTCGATCCCGATGCAATTTCTGTGTTTCATCAACACTCTGATGGTCCACTGATTGCAGAATGCCTCGAGATGTGCATCGGAAACTACTACTGGTCTTCCAGCTAACGATCAAAGCGTAAACTCTTTGAGACATACCTCCCGTGGAGGAAAGAGCGCATGGTGAATGTTGTATTCAATCCCGTTGCAATTTCTGTGTTTCATCAACACTCTGATAGTCCACAGATTACAGAATGCCACCAGATGTTCATCGGAAACTACTACTGGTCTCCCAGGGAACGATCAAAGCGTAGACTGTTTGAGAATTACTCCCATGGAGGAAAGTGCGCATGGTGAATGTTGTTTCAATCCCGACGCAATTTCTGTGTTTCATCAACACTCTGATAGTACACAGATAATACAATGCCTCCAGATGTGCATCGGAAACTACTACTGGTCTTCCAGGGAATGATCAAAGCGTGGACTCTTTGAAACATTACTCCCATGGAGGAAAGTGCTCATGGTGACTGTTGTATTCAATCCCGATGCAGTTTCTGTGTTTCGTCAACACTCTGATAGTCCACAGATTACAGAATGCCTCCAGATGTGCAATTGAAACTACTACTTTTCTTCCATGGAACGATCAAAGCGTAGACTGTTTGAGACATTTCTCCCATGGAGGAAACTGCGCATGGAGAATGTTGTATTCAATCCCGATGCAATTTTTGTGTTTTATCAACACTCTGATAGTCCACAGATTACAGAAAGCCTAGAGATGTTCACCGGAACCTACTACTGGTCTTTCAGGGAACGATCAAAGCGTAGACTGTTGGAGACATTACTCCCATGGAAAAAAGTGAGCATGGTGAATGTTTTATTCAATCCCGATGCAATTACTGTGTTTCATCAACACTCTGATAGTCTACACATTACAGAATGCCACCAGAAGTGCATCGGAAACTACAACTAGTCTTCCAGGGTACGATCAAAGCGTAGATTGTCTGAGACTTTACTCCCGTGTAGGAAAGTGCGCATGGTGACTGTTGTATTCAATCCCGATGCATTTTCTGTGTTTCATCAACACTCTGATAATCCACAGATTACAGAATGCCTCATGATGTGCATCGGAAACTATTACTGGTCTTCCAGGGAACAATCAAAGCGTAGACTGTTTGAAACATTACTCCCATGGAGGAAACTGCGCATGGTGACTGTTGTATTCAAACCCGATGCAATTTCTGTATTTCATCAACACTCTGATAGTCCATAGATTACAGAATAATTCCAGATGTGCATCGGAAACTACTACTGGTCTTCCAGGGAACGATCAAAGCGTAGACTGTTTCAGACATCACTCCCATGGAGAAAAGTGCGCATGGTGACTGTTGTATTCAATCCCGATGAAATTTCTGTGTTTCATCAACACTCTAATAGTCCATAGATTACAGAATGCCCCCAGATGTGCATCGGAAACTACTACTGGTCTTCAAGGGAACAATCAAAGCGTAAATTCTTTGAGACTTTACTCCCATGGAGGAAAGTGCGCATGGTGACTGTTGTATTCAATCCCGATGCATTTTCTGTATTTCATCAACACTCTGATAGACCACAGATTACAGAATGCCACGAGATATGCATCGGAAACTACTACTGGTCTTCCAGGGAACGATCAAAGCGTAGACTGTTTCAGACATTACTCCCATGGAGGAAAGTGCTGATAGTGACTGTTGTATTCAACCCTGATGTAATTTCTGTGTTTCATCAACACTCTGATAGTCCACAGATTACAGAATGCCACCAGATGTGCATCGGAAACTACTACTGGTCTTCCAGGGAACGATCAAAGCGTAGACTGTTTCAGACATACCTCCCTGGGAGCAAAGTGCACATGGTGACTGTTGTATTCATTCCCGATGCAATTTCTGTGTTTCATCAACACTCTGGTAGGCCACAGATTACAGAATGACACCAGATGAGCATCGGAAACTACTACTGGTCTTCCAGGGAACGATCAAAGCATAGACTGTTTGAGAATTACTCCCATGGAGGAAAGTGCGCATGATGAATGTTGTTTTCAATCCAGAGGTAATTTCTGTGTTTCATCAACACTCTGATAGTCCACAGATTACAGAAAGCCTCCAGATGTGCATCGGAAACTACTACTGGTTTTCCAGGGAACGATCAAAGCGAAGACTGGTAGAGACATTACTCCCATAGTGGAAAGTGCGCATGGTGACTGTTGTATTCAATCCCGATGCAATTTCTGTGTTTCATCAACACTCTAATAGTCCACAGATTACAGAATGCCTCCAGATGTGCATCGGAAACTACTACTGGTCTTCCAGGGAACGATCAAAGCGTAAACTCTTTGAGACATTACTCCCATGGAGGAAAGTGCGCATGGTGACTGTTGTATTCAATCCCGATGCATTTTCTGTGTTTCATCAATACTCTGATAGTCCACAGATTACAGAATGTCACGAGATGTGCATCGCAATCTACTACCGGTCTTCCAGGGAATGATGAAAGCGTAGACTGTTTAAGACATACCTCCCGTGGAGGAAAGTGCGCATGGTGACTGTTGTATTCATTCCCGATGCAATTTCTGTGTTTCATCAACACTCAGATAGTAAACAGATTACAGAATGGCACCAGATATGCATCGGAAACCACTACTGGTATTCAGGGAACGATCAAAGCATAGACTGTTTGAGAATTACTCCCAAGGAGGAAAGTTTGCATGGTGACTGTTGTATTTAATCCCAATGCAATTTCTGTGTTTCATCAACACTCTGATAGTCCACAGATTACAGAATGCCTCCAGATGTTCATCGGAAACTACTACCGGTCTTCCAGGGAACGATCAAAGCGTAGAATCTTTGAGACATTACTTTTATGGAGGAATGTGCGTGTGGTGACTGTTGTATTCAATCCCGATGCAATTTCTGTGTTTCATCAACACTCTGTTAGTCCACAGATTACAGAATGCCTCCAGATGTGCATCGGAAAATACTACTGGTGTTCCAGGGAACGATCAAAGCGCAGACTGTTTGAGACAATACTCCCGTGGAGGAATGAGGTCATGGTGACTGTTGTATTCAATCCCGATGCAATTTCTGTGTTACATCAACACTCTGATAGTCCACAGGTTACAGAGTGCCTCCAGATGTTCATCGGAAACTACTACCGGTCTTCCAGGGAACGATCAAAGCATAGATTGTTTGAGACATTACTTTTATGGAGGTATGTGCGCATGGTGACTGTTGTATTCGATCCCGATGCAATTTCTGTGTTTCATCAACACTCTGATGGTCCACTGATTACAGAATGCCTCGAGATGTGCATCGGAAACTACTACTGGTCTTCCAGCTAACGATCAAAGCGTAAACTCTTTGAGACATACCTCCCGTGGAGGAAAGAGCGCATGGTGAATGTTGTATTCAATCCCGTTGCAATTTCTGTGTTTCATCAACACTCTGATAGTCCACAGATTACAGAATGCCACCAGATGTTCATCGGAAACTACTACTGGTCTCCCAGGGAACGATCAAAGCGTAGACTGTTTGAGAATTACTCCCATGGAGGAAAGTGCGCATGGTGAATGTTGTATCAATCCCGACGCAATTTCTGTGTTTCATCAACACTCTGATAGTACACAGATTATACAATGCCTCCAGATGTGCATCGGAAACTACTACTGGTCTTCCAGGGAATGATCAAAGCGTGGACTCTTTGAAACATTACTCCCATGGAGGAAAGTGCGCATGGTGACTGTTGTATTCAATCCCGATGCATTTTCTGTGTTTCATCAACACTCTGATAGTCCACACATAACAGAATGCCACAAGCTGTGCATCGGAAACTACTACTGGTCCTCCAGGGAACGACCAAAGCCAAGACTGTTTGAGAAGTACTCCCATGGAGGAAAGTGCGCATGGTGACTGTTGTAATCAATCCCGATGCAATTTCTGTGTCTCGTCAACACTCTGGTACTCCACAAATTACAGAATGCCTCCAGATGTGCATCGGAAACTACTTCTTTACTTCCAGGGAATGATCAAAGCGTAGACTGTTTGAGACATTACTCCCATGGAGGAAAGTGCGCATGGTGACTGTTGTATTCAATCCCGATGCATTTTCTGTGATTCATCAACACTCTGATAGTCCAGAGATTACAGAATGCCTCCAGATGTGCATCGGAAGCTACTACTGGTCTTCCAGGGAACGATCAAAGCGTAGACTGTTTCAGACATTACTCCCATGGAGGAAAGTGCGGATGGTGACTTTTGTATTCAATCCCAATGCTATTTCTGTGTTTCATCAACACTCTGATACTCCACAGATTACAGAATGCCACCAGATGTTCATCGGAAACTACTACTGGTGTTCCAGGGAACGATCAAAGCGTAGACTGTTTGAGAATTACTCCCATTGAGGAAAGTGCGCATGGTGACTGTTGTATTCAATCCCGATGCATTTTCTGTGATTCATCAACACTCTGATAGTCCAGAGATTACAGAATGCCTCCAGATGTGCATCGGAAGCTACTACTGGTCTTCCAGGGAACGATCAAAGCGTAGACTGTTTCAGACATTACTCCCATGGAGGAAAGTGCGGATGGTGACTGTTGTATTCAATCCCAATGCTATTTCTGTGTTTCATCAACACTCTGATAGTCCACAGAATACAGAATGGCACCAGATATGCATCGGAAACTACTACTGGTCTTTCAGGGAATGATCAAAGCATAGACTGTTTGAGAATTACTCCCATGGAGGAAAGTGCGCATGGTGAATGTTGTTTCAATCCCGAGGCAATTTCAGTGTTTCATCAACACTCTGATAGTCCACAGATTACAGAAATCCTCCAGATGTGAATCGGAAACTACTACCGGTCTTCCAGGGAACGATCAAAGCAAAGACTGTTGGACACATTACTCCCATGGAGGAAAGTGCGCATGGTGACTGTTGTTTTCAATCCCGAGGCAATTTCTGTGTTTCATCAACACTCTGATTGTCTACAGATTACAGAATGCCACCAGATGTGCATCGGAAACTACTACTGGTGTTCCAGGGAACGATCAAAGCGTAGACTGCTTGAGACATTACTCCTGTGGAGGAATGTGGGCATGGCGACTGTTGTATTCAATCCCGATGCAATTTCTGTGTTTCATCAACACTCTGATAGTCCACAGATTACAGAATGCCTCCAGATGTCCATCGGAAACTACTACTGGTCTTCCATGGAACGATCAAAGCGTAGACTGTTCGAGACATACCTCCCGTGGAGGAAAGTGTGCATGGTGAATGTTGTATTCAATCCCGTTGCAATTTCTGTGTTTCATCAACACTCTGATAGTCCACAGATTACAGAATGCCACCAGATGTTCATCGGAAACTACTACTGGTCTTCCAGGGAACGATCAAAGCGTAGACTGTTTGATAATTACCCCCATGGAGGAAAGTGCGCATGGTGACTGTTGTATTCAATCCCGATGCAATTTCTGTGTCTCATCAACACTCTGATACTCCACAGATTACAGAATGCCTCTAGATGTGCATCGGAAACTACTTCTGGTCTTCCAGGGAACGATCAAAGCGTAGACTTTTTGAGACATTACTCCCATGGAGGACAGTGCGCATGGTGACTGTTGTATTCAATCCCGATACATTCTCTGTGTTTCATCAACACTCTGATACTCCACAGATTACAGAATGACACGAGATGTGCATCGGAAACATCTACTGGTCTTCCAGGGAACGATCAAAGCCAAGACTGTTTCAGACATTACTCCCATGGAGGAAAGTGCGGATGGTGACTGTTGTATTCAATCCCGATGCAATTTCTGTGTTTCATCAACACCCTGATAGTCCAAAAGTTACAGAATGCCTCCAGATGTGCATCGGAAACTACTACTGGTCTTCCAGTTAACGGTCAAAGCGAACGTGTTTGAGACATACCTCCCGTGGAGGAAAGTGCGCATGGTGACTGTTGTATTCAATCCCGATGCAATTTCTGTGTTTCATCAACACACTGATAGTCCACAGATTTCAGAATGCCTCCAGATGTGCATCGGAAACTACTACTGGTCTTCGAGGGAACGATCAAAGCGTAGACTGTTCGGGACATTACTCCCATGGAGAAAAGTGCGCATGGTGACTGTTGTAATCAATTCCGATGTAATTTCTGTGATTCATCAACACTCTGATAGTCCACAGATTACGGAAAGCCTCCAGATGTGCATCGGAAACTACTACTGGTCTTCCAGGGAACGATCAAAGCGTAGACTGTTTGAGACATTATTCCCATGGAGGAAAGTGCGCATGGTGGCTGTTGTATGCAATCACGAAGTAATTTCTGTGTTTCATCATCACTCTGATAGTCCACAGATTACGGAAAGCCTCCAGATGTGCATCGGAAACTACTACTGGTCTTCCAGGGAACGATCAAATCGTAGACTGTTAGAGACAATACTCCCATTTAGGAAAGTGCGCATGGTGATTGTTGTAATCAATCCTGATACAATTTCTTGTTTCATCAACACTCTGATAGTCCACAGACCACGGAAAGCCTCCAGATGTGCATTGGAAACTACTACTGGTCTTCCAGGGAACGATCAAAGCGTAGACTGTTAGAGACTTATCCCCCGTGGAGGAAAGTGCGCATGGTGACTGTTGTATTCAACCCCGATGCATTTTCTGTGATTCATCAACACTCTGATAGTCCAGAGATTACAGAATGCTTCCAGATGTGCATCGGAAGCTACTACTGGTCTTCCAGGGAACGATCAAAGCGTAGACTGTTTCAGACATTACTCCCATGGAGGAAAGTGCGGATGGTGACTGTTGTATTCAATCCCAATGCTATTTCTGTGTTTCATCAACACTCTGATAGTCCACAGAATACAGAATGGCACCAGATATGCATCGGAAACTACTACTGGTCTTTCAGGGAATGATCAAAGCATAGACTGTTTGAGAATTACTCCCATGGAGGAAAGTGCGCATGGTGAATGTTGTTTCAATCCCGAGGCAATTTCAGTGTTTCATCAACACTCTGATAGTCCACAGATTACAGAAATCCTCCAGATGTGAATCGGAAACTACTACCGGTCTTCCAGGGAACGATCAAAGCGAAGACTGTTGGACACATTACTCCCATGGAGGAAAGTGCGCATGGTGACTGTTGTATTCAATCCCGAGGCAATTTCTGTGTTTCATCAACACTCTGATTGTCTACAGATTACAGAATGCCACCAGATGTGCATCGGAAACCACTACTGGTCTTCCAGGGAACGATCGAAGCGTAGACTGCTTGAGACATTACTCCTGTGGAGGAATGTGCGCATGGCGACTGTTGTATTCAATCCCGATGCAATTTCTGTGTTTCATCAACACTCTGATAGTCCACAGATTACAGAATGCCTCCAGATGTCCATCGGAAACTACTACTGGTCTTCCATGGAACGATCAAATCGTAGACTGTTCGAGACATACCTCCCGTGGAGGAAAGTGCGCATGGTGAATGTGTATTCAATCCCGTTGCAATTTCTGTGTTTCATCAACACTCTGATAGTCCACAGATTACAGAATGCCTCTAGATGTGCATCGGAAACTACTTCTGGTCTTCCAGGGAACGATCAAAGCGTAGACTCTTTGAGACATTACTCCCATGGAGGAAAGTGCGCATGGTGACTGTTGTATTCAATCCCGATACATTCTCTGTGTTTCATCAACACTCTGATACTCCACAGATTACAGAATGACACGAGATGTGCATCGGAAACATCTACTGGTCTTCCAGGGAACGATCAAAGCCAAGACTGTTTCAGACATTACTCCCATGGAGAAAAGTGCGGATGGTGACTGTTGTATTCAATCCCGATGCAATTTCTGTGTTTCATCAACACCCTGATAGTCCAAAAGTTACAGAATGCCTCCAGATGTGCATCGGAAACTACTACTGGTCTTCCAGTTAACGGTCAAAGCGAACGTGTTTGAGACATACCTCCCGTGGAGGAAAGTGCGCATGGTGACTGTTGTATTCAATCCCGATGCAATTTCTGTGTTTCATCAACACACTGATAGTCCACAGATTTCAGAATGCCTCCAGATGTGCATCGGAAACTACTACTGGTCTTCGAGGGAACGATCAAAGCGTAGACTGTTCGGGACATTACTCCCATGGAGAAAAGTGCGCATGGTGACTGTTGTAATCAATTCCGATGTAATTTCTGTGATTCATCAACACTCTGATAGTCCACAGATTACGGAAAGCCTCCAGATGTGCATCGGAAACTACTACTGGTCTTCCAGGGAACGATCAAAGCGTAGACTGTTTGAGACATTATTCCCATGGAGGAAAGTGCGCATGGTGGCTGTTGTATGCAATCACGAAGTAATTTGTGTGTTTCATCATCACTCTGATAGTCCACAGATTCCGGAAAGCCTCCAGATGTGCATCGGAAACTACTACTGGTCTTCCAGGGAACGATCAAATCGTAGACTGTTAGAGACAATACTCCCATTTAGGAAAGTGCGCATGGTGATTGTTGTAATCAATCCTGATGCAATTTCTGTGTTTCATCAACACTCTGATAGTCCACAGACCACGGAAAGCCTCCAGATGTGCATTGGAAACTACTACTGGTCTTCCAGGGAACGATCAAAGCGTAGACTGTTAGAGACTTATCCCCCGTGGAGGAAAGTGTGCATGGTGACTGTTGTATTCAACCCCGATGCATTTTCTGTGTTCCATCAATACTCTGATAGTCCACAGATTACAGAATGCCACGAGATGTGCATCGCAAACTACTATCGGTTTCAAGGGAACGATCAAAGCGTAGACTGTTTAAGACATACCTCCCGTGGAGGAAAGTGCGCATGGTGACTGTTGTATTCAATCCCGATGCAATTTTTGTGTTTTATCAACACTCTGATAGTCCACAGATTACAGAAAGCCTCCAGATGTTCATCGGAAACTACTACTGGTCTTCCAGGGAACGATCAAAGCGTAGACTGTTGGAGACATTACTCCCATGGAAAAAAGTGAGCATGGTGAATGTTTTATTCAATCCCGATGCAATTACAGTGTTTCATCAACACTCTGATAGTCTACACATTACAGAATGCCACCAGAAGTGCATCGGAAACTACTACTAGTCTTCCAGGGTACGATCAAAGCGTAGATTGTCTGAGACTTTACTCCAGTGTAGGAAAGTGCGCATGGTGACTGTTGTATTCAATCCCGATGCATTTTCTGTGTTTCATCAACACTCTGATAGTCCACAGATTACAGAATGCCTCATGATGTGCATCGGAAACTATTACTGGTGTTCCAGGGAACAATCAAAGCGTAGACTGTTTGAGACATTACTCCCATGGAGGAAAGTGCGCATGGTGACTGTTGTATTCAAACCCGATGCAATTTCTGTATTTCATCAACACTCTGATAGTCCACAGATTACAGAATGATTCCAGATGTGCATCGGAAACTACTACTGGTCTTCCAGGAAACGATCAAAGCGTAGACTGTTTGAGACATTACTTTTATGGAGTAATGTGCGCATGGTGACTGTTGTATTCAATCCCGATGCAATTTCTGTGTTTCATCAACACTCTGATAGTCCACAGATTACAGAATGCCCCCAGATGTGCATCGGAAACTACTACTGGTCTTCCAGGGAACAATCAAAGCGTAAACTCTTTGAGACTTTACTCCCATGGAGGAAAGTGCGCATGGTGACTGTTGTATTCAATCCCGATGCATTTTCTGTGTTTCATCAACACTCTGATAGACCACAGATTACAGAATGCCACGAGATGTGCATCGGAAACTACTAATGGTCTTCCAGGGAACGATCAAAGCGTAGACTGTTTCAGACATTACTCCCATGGAGGAAAGTGCTGATAGTGACTGTTGTATGCAATCCTGATGCAATTTCTGTGTTTCATCAACACTCTGATAGTCCACAGATTACAGAATGCCACCAGATGTGCATCGGAAACTACTACTGGTCTTCCAGGGAACGATCAAAGCGTAGACTGTTTCAGACATACCTCCCGTGGAGCAAAGTGCGCATGGTGACTGTTGTATTCATTCCCGATGCAATTTCTGTGTTTCATCAACACTCTGGTAGGCCACAGATTACAGAATGCCACCAGTTGTGCATCGGTAACTACTACTGGTCTTCCAGGGAACGATCAAAGCATAGACTGTTTAAGAATTACTCAAATGGAGGAAAGTGCGCATGTTGAATGTTGTTTTCAATCCAGAGGCAATTTCTGTGTTTCATCAACACTCTGATAGTCCACAGATTACAGAAAGCCTCCAAATGTGCATCGGAAACTACTACTGGTTTTCCAGGGAACGATCAAAGCGAAGACTGTTAGAGACATTACTCCCATAGAGGAGAGTGCGCATGGTGACTGTTGTATTCAATCCCGATGCAATTTCTGTGTTTCATCAATACTCTGATAGTCCACAGATTACAGAATGCCACGAGATGTGCATCGCAAACTACTACCGGCCTTCCAGGGAACGATCAAAGCGTAGACTGTTTAAGACATACCTCCCGTGGAGGAAAGTGCGCATGGTGACTGTTGTATTCATTCCCGATGCAATTTCTGTGTTTCATCAACACTCAGATAGTTAACAGATTACAGAATGGCACCAGAAATGCATCGGAAACTACTACTGGTATTCAGGGAACGATCAAAGCATAGACTGTTTGAGAATTACTCCCAAGGAGGAAAGTGCGCATGGTGACTGTTGTATTCAATCCCGATGCAATTTCTGTGTTTCATCAACACTCTGATAGTCCACGGATTACCGAATGCCTCCAGATGTGCATCGGAAACTACTACTGGTGTTCCAGGGAACGATCAAAGCGCAGACTGTTTGAGACAATACTCCCGTGGAGGAATGAGGTCATGGTGACTTTTGTATTCAATCCCGATACAATTTCTGTGTTACATCAACACTCTGATAGTCCACAGGTTACAGAATGCCTCCAGATGTTCATCGGAAACTACTACTGGTCTTCCAGGGAACGATCAAAGCGCAGACTGTTTGAGACATTACTAGCGTGGTGGAAAGTGCGCATGGTGACTGTTGTATTCAATCCCGATGCAATTTCTGTGTTACATCAACACTCTGATAGTCCACAGATTACAGAATGCCACCAGATGTTCATCGGAAACTACTACTCGTCTCCCAGGGAACGATCAAAGCGTAGACTGTTTGAGAATTACTCCCATGGAGGAAAGTGCGCATGGTGACTGTTGTATTCAATCCCGATGCAATTTCTGTGTCTCATCAACACTCTGATACTCCACAGATTACAGAATGCCTCCAGATGTGCATCGGAAACTACTTCTGGTCTTCCAGGGAACGATCAAATCGTAGTCTGTTTGAGACATTACTCCCATGGAGGAAAGTGCGCATGGTGACTGTTGTATTCAATCAGGATTCAATTTCTGTGTTTCATCAAAACTCTGATAGTCCACGGATTACAGAATGCCTCCAGATGTGCATCGGAAACTACTACTGGTCTTCCAGGGAACGATCAAATCGTAAACTCCTTGAGATATAACTCCCTTGGAGGAAAGTGCGCATGGTGACTGTTGTATTCAATCCCGATGCATTTTCTGTGTTTCATCAACACTCTGATAGTCCACACATAACAGAATGCCACGAGATGTGCATCGGAAACTACTGCTGGTCCTCCAGGGAACGACAAAAGCCAAGACTGTTTGAGAATTACTCCCATGGAGGAAAGTGCCCATGGTGACTGTTGTAATCAATCCCGATGCAATTTCTGTGTTTCATCAACACTCTGGTACTCCACAGATTACAGAATGCCTAATGATGTGCATCGGAAACTACTACTGGTGTTCCAGGGAACGATCAAAGCGTAGACTGTTAGAGACTTATCCCCCGTGGAGGAAAGTGTGCATGGTGACTGTTGTATTCAACCCCGATGCATTTTCTGTGTTCCATCAATACTCTGATAGTCCACAGATTACAGAATGCCACGAGATGTGCATCGCAAACTACTATCGGTTTCAAGGGAACGATCAAAGCGTAGACTGTTTAAGACATACCTCCCGTGGAGGAAAGTGCGCATGGTGACTGTTGTATTCAATCCCGATGCAATTTTTGTGTTTTATCAACACTCTGATAGTCCACAGATTACAGAAAGCCTCCAGATGTTCATCGGAAACTACTACTGGTCTTCCAGGGAACGATCAAAGCGTAGACTGTTGGAGACATTACTCCCATGGAAAAAAGTGAGCATGGTGAATGTTTTATTCAATCCCGATGCAATTACAGTGTTTCATCAACACTCTGATAGTCTACACATTACAGAATGCCACCAGAAGTGCATCGGAAACTACTACTAGTCTTCCAGGGTACGATCAAAGCGTAGATTGTCTGAGACTTTACTCCAGTGTAGGAAAGTGCGCATGGTGACTGTTGTATTCAATCCCGATGCATTTTCTGTGTTTCATCAACACTCTGATAGTCCACAGATTACAGAATGCCTCATGATGTGCATCGGAAACTATTACTGGTGTTCCAGGGAACAATCAAAGCGTAGACTGTTTGAGACATTACTCCCATGGAGGAAAGTGCGCATGGTGACTGTTGTATTCAAACCCGATGCAATTTCTGTATTTCATCAACACTCTGATAGTCCACAGATTACAGAATGATTCCAGATGTGCATCGGAAACTACTACTGGTCTTCCAGGAAACGATCAAAGCGTAGACTGTTTGAGACATTACTTTTATGGAGTAATGTGCGCATGGTGACTGTTGTATTCAATCCCGATGCAATTTCTGTGTTTCATCAACACTCTGATAGTCCACAGATTACAGAATGCCCCCAGATGTGCATCGGAAACTACTACTGGTCTTCCAGGGAACAATCAAAGCGTAAACTCTTTGAGACTTTACTCCCATGGAGGAAAGTGCGCATGGTGACTGTTGTATTCAATCCCGATGCATTTTCTGTGTTTCATCAACACTCTGATAGACCACAGATTACAGAATGCCACGAGATGTGCATCGGAAACTACTAATGGTCTTCCAGGGAACGATCAAAGCGTAGACTGTTTCAGACATTACTCCCATGGAGGAAAGTGCTGATAGTGACTGTTGTATGCAATCCTGATGCAATTTCTGTGTTTCATCAACACTCTGATAGTCCACAGATTACAGAATGCCACCAGATGTGCATCGGAAACTACTACTGGTCTTCCAGGGAACGATCAAAGCGTAGACTGTTTCAGACATACCTCCCGTGGAGCAAAGTGCGCATGGTGACTGTTGTATTCATTCCCGATGCAATTTCTGTGTTTCATCAACACTCTGGTAGGCCACAGATTACAGAATGCCACCAGTTGTGCATCGGTAACTACTACTGGTCTTCCAGGGAACGATCAAAGCATAGACTGTTTAAGAATTACTCAAATGGAGGAAAGTGCGCATGTTGAATGTTGTTTTCAATCCAGAGGCAATTTCTGTGTTTCATCAACACTCTGATAGTCCACAGATTACAGAAAGCCTCCAAATGTGTATCGGAAACTACTACTGGTTTTCCAGGGAACGATCAAAGCGAAGACTGTTAGAGACATTACTCCCATAGAGGAGAGTGCGCATGGTGACTGTTGTATTCAATCCCGATGCAATTTCTGTGTTTCATCAATACTCTGATAGTCCACAGATTACAGAATGCCACGAGATGTGCATCGCAAACTACTACCGGCCTTCCAGGGAACGATCAAAGCGTAGACTGTTTAAGACATACCTCCCGTGGAGGAAAGTGCGCATGGTGACTGTTGTATTCATTCCCGATGCAATTTCTGTGTTTCATCAACACTCAGATAGTTAACAGATTACAGAATGGCACCAGAAATGCATCGGAAACTACTACTGGTATTCAGGGAACGATCAAAGCATAGACTGTTTGAGAATTACTCCCAAGGAGGAAAGTGCGCATGGTGACTGTTGTATTCAATCCCGATGCAATTTCTGTGTTTCATCAACACTCTGATAGTCCACGGATTACCGAATGCCTCCAGATGTGCATCGGAAACTACTACTGGTGTTCCAGGGAACGATCAAAGCGCAGACTGTTTGAGACAATACTCCCGTGGAGGAATGAGGTCATGGTGACTTTTGTATTCAATCCCGATACAATTTCTGTGTTACATCAACACTCTGATAGTCCACAGGTTACAGAATGCCTCCAGATGTTCATCGGAAACTACTACTGGTCTTCCAGGGAACGATCAAAGCGCAGACTGTTTGAGACATTACTAGCGTGGTGGAAAGTGCGCATGGTGACTGTTGTATTCAATCCCGATGCAATTTCTGTGTTACATCAACACTCTGATAGTCCACAGATTACAGAATGCCACCAGATGTTCATCGGAAACTACTACTCGTCTCCCAGGGAACGATCAAAGCGTAGACTGTTTGAGAATTACTCCCATGGAGGAAAGTGCGCATGGTGACTGTTGTATTCAATCCCGATGCAATTTCTGTGTCTCATCAACACTCTGATACTCCACAGATTACAGAATGCCTCCAGATGTGCATCGGAAACTACTTCTGGTCTTCCAGGGAACGATCAAATCGTAGTCTGTTTGAGACATTACTCCCATGGAGGAAAGTGCGCATGGTGACTGTTGTATTCAATCAGGATTCAATTTCTGTGTTTCATCAAAACTCTGATAGTCCACGGATTACAGAATGCCTCCAGATGTGCATCGGAAACTACTACTGGTCTTCCAGGGAACGATCAAATCGTAAACTCCTTGAGATATAACTCCCTTGGAGGAAAGTGCGCATGGTGACTGTTGTATTCAATCCCGATGCATTTTCTGTGTTTCATCAACACTCTGATAGTCCACACATAACAGAATGCCACGAGATGTGCATCGGAAACTACTGCTGGTCCTCCAGGGAACGACAAAAGCCAAGACTGTTTGAGAATTACTCCCATGGAGGAAAGTGCCCATGGTGACTGTTGTAATCAATCCCGATGCAATTTCTGTGTTTCATCAACACTCTGGTACTCCACAGATTACAGAATGCCTAATGATGTGCATCGGAAACTACTACTGGTGTTCCAGGGAACGATCAAAGCGCAGACTGTTTGAGACAATACTCCCGTGGAGGAATGAGGTCATGGTGACTGTTGTATTCAATCCCGATGCAATTTCTGTGTTACATCAACACTCTGATAGTCCACAGGTTACAGAATGCCTCCAGACGTTCGTCGGAAACTACTACCGGTCTTCCAGGGAACGATCAAAGCATAGATTGTTTGAGACATTACTTTTATGGAGGAATGTGCGCATGGTGACTGTTGTATTCAATCCCGATGCAATTTCTGTGTTTCATCAACACTCTCATAGTCCACAGATTACAGAATGCCTCCAGATGTGCATCGGAAACTACTACTGGTCTTCCAGCTAACGATCAAAGCGTAGACTCTTTGAGACATACCTCCCGTGGAGGAAAGAGCGCATTGTGAATGTTGTATTCAATCCCGTTGCTATTTCTGTGTTTCATCAACACTCTTATAGTCCACAGATTACAGAATGCCACCAGATGTTCATCGGAAACTACTACTGGTCTCCCATGGAACGATCAAAGCGTAGACTGTTTGAGAATTACTCCCATGGAGGAAAGTGCGCATGTTGACTGTTGTATTCAATCCCGATGCAATTTCTGTGTCTCATCAACACTCTGATACTCCACAGATTAGAGAATGCCTCCAGATGTGCATCGGAAACTACTACTGGTCTTGCAGGGAACGCTCAAATCGTAAACTCCTTGAGATATAACTCCCTTGGAGGAAAGTGCGCATGGTGACTGTTGTATTCAATCCCGATGCATTTTCTGTGTTTCATCAACACTCTGATAGTCCACACATAACAGAATGCCACAAGATGTGCATCGGAAGCTACTACTGGTCTTCCAGGTAACGACCAAAGCCAAGACTGTTTGAGAAGTACTCCCATGGAGGAAAGTGCGCATGGTGACTGTTGTAATCAATCCCGATGCAATTTCTGTGTCTCATCAACACTCTGGTACTCCACAAATTACAGAATGCCTCCAGATGTGCATCGGAAACTACTTCTTTACTTCCAGGGAATGATCGAAGCGTAGACTGTTTGAGACATTACTCCCATGGAGGAAAGTGCGCATGCTGGCTGTTGTATTCAATCAGGATGCAATTTCTGAGTTTCATCAACACTCTAATTGTCTACAGATTACAGAATGCCACCAGATGTTCATCGGAAACTACTACTGGTGTTCCAGGGAACGATCAAAGCGTAGACTGTTCGAGACATACCTCCCGTGGAGGAAAGTGCGCATGGTGAATGTTGTATTCAATCCCGTTGCAATTTCTGTGTTTCATCAACACTCTGATAGTCCACAGATTACAGAATGCCACCAGATGTTCATCGGAAACTACTACTGGTCTTCCAGGGAACGATCAAAGCGTAGACTGTTTGATAATTACTCCCATGGAGGAAAGTGCGCATGGTGACTGTTGTATTCAATCCCGATGCAATTTCTGTGTCTCATCAACACTCTGATACTCCACAGATTACAGAATGCCTCCAGATGTGCATCGGAAACTACTTCTGGTCTTCCAGGTAACGATCAAATCGTAGACTCTTTGAGACATTACTCCCACGGAGGAAAGTGCGCATGGTGACTGTTGTATACAATCCCGATGCATTCTCTGTGTTTCATCAACACTCTGATAGTCCACAGATTACAGAATGCCACGAGATGTGCATCGGAAACTACTACTGGTCTTCCAGGGAACGATCAAAGCGTAGACTGTTTCAGACATTTCTCCCATGGAGGAAAGTGCTGATAGTGACTGTTGTATTCAATCCTGATGCAATTTCTGTGTTTCATCAACACTCTGATAGTCCACAGATTACAGAATGCCACCAGATGTGCATCGGAAACTACTACTGGTCTTCCAGGGAACGATCAAAGCGTAGACTGTTTCAGACATACCTCCCGTTTAGCAAAGTGCGCATGGTGACTGTTGTATTCATTTACGATGCAATTTCTGTGTTTCATCAACAGTCTAATAGTCCACAGATTACAGAATGCCTCCAGATGTGCATCGGAAACTACTACTGGTCTTCCAGGGGACGATCAAAGCGTAAACTCTTTGAGACATTACTCCCATGGAGGAAAGTGCGCATGGTGATTGTTGTATTCAATCCCAATGCAATTTCTGTGTTTCATCAACATTCTGATAGTCCACAGACCACGGAAAGCCTCCAGATGTGCATTGGAAACTACTACTGGTCTTCCAGGGAACGATCAAAGCGTAGACTGTTAGAGACATACCCCCCGTGGAGGAAAGTGTGCATGGTGACTGTTGTATTCAATCCCGATGCATTTTCTGTGTTTCATCAACACTCTGATAGACCACAGATTACAGAATGCCACGAGGTGTGCATCGGAAACTACTACTGGTCTTCCAGGGAACGATCAAAGCGTAGACTGTTTCAGACATTACTCCCATGGAGGAAAGTGCTGATAGTGACTGTTGTATTCAATCCTGATGCAATTTCTGTGTTTCATCAACACTCTGATAGTCCACAGATTACAGAATGCCACCAGATGTGCATCGGAAACTACTACTGGTCTTCCAGGGAACGATCAAAGCGTAGACTGTTTCAGACATACCTCCCGTGGAGCAAAGTGCGCATGGTGACTGTTGTATTCATTCCCGATGCAATTTCTGTGTTTCATCGACACTCTGGTAGGCCACAGATTACAGAATGCCACCAGATGTGCATCGGAAACTACTACTGGTCTTCCAGGGAACGATCAAAGCATAGACTGTTTGAGAATTACTCCCATGGAGGAAAGTGCGAATGTTGAATGTTGTTTTCAATCCAGAGGCAATTTCTGTGTTTCATCAACACTCTGATAGTCCACGGACTACAGAAAGCCTCCAGATGTGCATCGGAAACTACTACTGGTTTTCCAGGGAACGATCGAAGCGAAGACTGTTAGAGACATTACTCCCATAGAGGAAAGTGCGCATGGTGACTGTTGTATTCAATCCCGATGCATTTTCTGTGTTTCATCAATACCCTGATAGTCCACAGATTACAGAATGCCACGAGCTGTGCATCGCAAACTACTACCGGTCTTCCAGGGAACGATCAAAGCGTAGACTGTTTAAGACATACCTCTCATGGAGGAAAGTGCGCATGGTGACTGTTGTATTCATTCCCGATGCAACTTCTGTGTTTCATCAACACTCTGATAGTAAACAGATTACAGAATGGCACCAGTTATGCATCGAAAACTACTACTGGTATTCAGGGAACGATCAAAGCATAGACTGTTTGAGAATTACTCCCAAGGAGGAAAGTGCGCATTGTGACTGTTGTATTCAATCCCGATGCAATTTCTGTGTTTCATCAACACTCTGATAGTCTGCAGATTACAGAATGCCACCAGATGTGCATCGGAAACTACTACTGGTGTTCCTGGGAACGATCAAAGCGCAGACTGTTTGAGACATTACTAGCGTTGAGGAAAGTTTGCATGGTGACTGTTGTATTCAATCCCAATGCAATTTCTGTGTTTCATCAACACTCTGATAGTCCACAGATTACAGAATGCCTCCAGATGTTCATCGGAAACTACTACCGGTCTTCCAGGGAACGATCAAAACGTAGAATCTTTGAGACATTACTTTTATGGAGGAATGTGCGCATGGTGACTGTTGTATTCAATCCCAATGCAATTTCTGTGTTTCATCATCACTCTAATATTCCACAGGTTACAGGATGCCTCCAGATGTGCATCGTAAACTATTACTGGTCTTCCAGGGATCGATCAAAGCGTAAACTCTTTGAGACATTACTCCCATGGAGGAAAGCGCACATGGTGACTGTTGTATTCAAACCCGATGCATTCTCTGTGTTTCATCAACTCTCTGATAGTCCACAGTTTATAGAATGCCACGAGATGTGCATCGGAAACATCTACTGGTCTTGCAGGGAACGATCAAAGCCAAGACTGTTTCAGACATTACTCCCATAGAGGAAAGTGCGGATGGTGACTGTTGTATTCAATCCCGATGCAATTTCTGTGTTTCATCAACACTCTGATACTCCACAGATTACAGAATGCCACCAGTTGTCCATCGGAAACTACTACTGGTGTTCCTGGGAACGATCAAAGCGCAGACTGTTTGAGACATTACTAGCGTGGAGGAAAGTTTGCATGGTGACTGTTGTATTCAATCCCAATGCAATTTCTGTGTTTCATCAACACTCTGATAGTCCACTGATTACAGAATGCCTCCAGATGTTCATCGGAAACTACTACCGGTCTTCCAGGGAACGATCAAAGCGTAGACTCTTTGAGACATTACTTTTATGGAGGAATGTGCGCATGGTGACTGTTGTATTCAATCTCGATGCAATTTCTGTGTTTCATCATCACTCTAATATTCCACAGGTTACAGGATGCCTCCAGATGTGCATCGTAAACTATTACTGGTCTTCCAGGAATCGATCAAAGCGTAAACTCTTTGAGACATTACTCCCATGGAGGAAAGTGCACATGGTGACTGTTGTATTCAATCCCGATGCATTTTCTTTGTTTCATCAACACTCTGATAGTCCACAGATTACAGAATGCCACGAGATGTGCATCGGAAACTACTACTGGTCTTACAGGGAACGATCAAAGCGTAGACTGTTTCAGAAATTACTACCATGGAGGAAAGTGCGGATGGTGATTGTTGTGTTCAATCCCGATGCAATTTCTGTGTTTCATCAACACTCTGATAGTCCACAGTTTACAGAATGCCACCAGATGTGCATCGGAAACTACTACTGGTCTTCCAGGGAACGATCAAAGCGTAGACTGTTAGAGACATACCTCCCGTGGAGGAAAGTGCGTATGTTGAGTGTTGTATTCATTCCCGAAACAATTTCTGTGTTTCATCAACACTCTGATAGTCCACAGATTACTGAATACCACCAGATATGCATCGGAAACTACTACTGGTCTTCCAGTTAACGGTCAAAGCGAACGTGTTTGAGACATACCTCCCGAGGAGGAAAGTGCGCATGGTGACTGTTGTATTCAATCCCGATGCATTTTCTATGATTCATCAACACTCTGATAGTCCAGAGATTACAGAATGCCTCCAGATGTGCATCGGAAACTACTACTGGTCTTTCAGGGAACGATCAAAGCGTAGACTGTTTCAGACATTACTCCCATGGAGGAAAGTGCGGATGGTGACTGTTGTATTCAATCCAAATGCTATTTCTGTGTTTCATCAACACTCTGATAGTCCACAGAATACAGAATGGCACCAGATATGCATCAGAAACTACTACTGGTCTTTCAAGGAATGATCAAAGCATAGACTGTTTGAGAATTACTCCCATGGAGGAAAGTGCGCATGGTGAATGTTGTTTCAATCCCGAGGCAATTTCTGTGTTTCATCAACATTCTGATAGTGCACAGTTTACAGAAATCCTCCAGATGTGAATCGGAAACTACTACCGGTCTTCCAGGGAACGATCAAAGCGAAGACTGTTGGACTCATTACACCCATGGAGGAAAGTGCGCATGGTGACTGTTGTATTCAATCCCGATGCAATTTCTGTGTTTCATCAACACTCAGTTTGTCTACAGATTACAGAATGCCACCAGATGTGCATCGGAAACTACTACTGGTGTTCCATGGAACGATCAAAGCGTAGACTGCTTGAGACATTACTCCTGTGGAGGAATGTGCGCATGGTGACTGTTGTATTCAATCCCGATGCAATTTCTGTGTTTCATCAACACTCTGATAGTCCACAGATTACAGAATGCCTCCAGATGTGCATCGGAAACTACTACTGGTCTTCCATGGGACGATCAAAGCGTAGACTGTTCGAGACATACCTCCCGTGGAGGAAAGTGCGCATGGTGAATGTTGTATTCAATCCAGTTGCAATTTCTGTGTTTCATCAACACTCTGATAGTCCACAGATTACAGAATGCCACCAGATGTTCATCGGAAACTACTACTGGTCTTCCAGGGAACGATCAAAGCGTAGACTGTTTGATAATTACTCCCATGGAGGAATGTGCGCATGGTGACTGTTGTATTCAATCCCGATGCAATTTCTGTGTCTCATCAACACTCTGATACTCCACAGATTACAGAATGCCTCCAGATGTGCATCGGAAACTACTTCTGGTCTTCCAGGGAACGATCAAAGCGTAGACTCTTTGAGACATGAACTCCCATGGAGGAAAGTGCGCATGGTGACTGTTGTATTCAATCCCGATGCATTCTCTGTGTTTCATCAACTCTCTGATAGTCCACAGTTTACAGAATGCCACGAGATGTGCATCGGAAACATCTACTGGTCTTCCAGGGAACGATCAAAGCCAAGACTGTTTCAGACATTACTCCCATAGAGGAAAGTGCGGATGGTGACTGTTGTATTCAATCCCGATTCAATTTCTGTGTTTCATCAACACCCTGATAGTCCAAAAATTACAGAATGCCTCCAGATGTGCATCGGAAACAACTACTGGTCTTCCAGTTAACGGTCAAAGCGAACGTGTTTGAGACATACCTCCCGTGGAGGAAAGTGCGCATGGTGACTGTTGTATTCAATCCCGATGCAATTTCTGTGTTTCATCAACACACTGATAGTCCACAGATTTCAGAATGCCTCCAGATGTGCATCGGAAACTACTACTGGTCTTCGAGGGAACGATCAAAGCGTAGACTGTTCGGGACATTACTCCCATGGAGGAAAGTGCGCATGGTGACTGTTGTAATCAATTCCGATGCAATTTCTGTGATTCATCAACACTCTGATAGTCCACAGATTACGGAAAGCCTCCAGATGTGCATCGGAAACTACTACTGGTCTTCCAGGGAACGATCAAAGCGTAGACTGTTTGAGACATTATTCCCATGGAGCAAATCGCGCATGGTGGCTGTTGTATTCAATCACGAAGTAATTTCTGTGTTTCATCATCACTCTGATAGTCCACAGACTACGGAAAGCCTCCAGATGTGCATCGGAAACTACTACTGGTCTTCCAGGGAACGATCAAATCGTAGACTGTTAGAGACAATACTCCCATTTAGGAAAGTGCGCATGGTGATTGTTGTATTCAATCCCGATGCAATTTCTGTGTTTCATCATCACTCTGATAGTCCACAGATTACAGAATGCCTCCAGATGTGCATCGGAAACTACTACTGGTCTTCCAGTTAACGGTCAAAGCGAACGTGTTTGAGACATACCTCCCATGGAGGAAAGTGCGCATGGTGGCTGTTGTATTCAATCACGAAGTAATTTCTGTGTTTCATCATCACTCTGATAGTCCACAGACCACGGAAAGCCTCCAGATGTGCATTGGAAACTACTACTGGTCTTCCAGGGAAAGATCAAAGCGTAGACTGTTACAGACATACCCCCCGTGGAGGAAAGTGTGCATGGTGACTGTTGTATTCAATCCCGATGCATTTTCTGTGTTTCATCAATACTCTGATAGTCCACAGATTGCAGAATGCCACGAGATGTGCATCGCAAACTACTACCGGTCTTCCAGGGAACGATCAAAGCGTAGACTGTTTAAGACATACCTCCCGTGGAGGAAAGGGCGCATGGTGACTGTTGTATTCATTCCCGATGCAATTTCTGTGTTTCATCAACAGTCAGATAGTAAACAGATTACAGAATGGCACCAGATATGCATCGGAAACTACTACTGGTATTCAGGGAACGATCAAAGCATAGACTGTTTGAGAATTACTCCCAAGGAGGAAAGTGCGCATGGTGACTGTTGTATTCAAACCCGATGCAATTTCTGTGTTTCATCAACACTCTGATAGTCCAGAGATTACAGAATGCCACCAGATGTCCATCGGAAACTACTATTGGTGTTCCTGGGAACGATCAAAGCGCAGACTCTTTGAGACATTACTAGCGTGGAGGAAAGTTTGCATGGTGACTGTTGTATTCAATCCCAATGCAATTTCTGTGTTTCATCAACACTCTGATAGTCCACAGATTACAGAATGCCTCCAGATGTTCATCGGAAACTACTACCGGTCTTCCAGGGAACGATCAAAGCGTAGACTCTTTGAGACATTACTCTTATGGAGGAATGTGCGCATGGTGACTGTTGTATTCAATCCCGATGCAATTTCTGTGTTTCATCAACACTCTGTTAGTCCACAGATTACAGAATGCCTCCAGATGTGCATCGGAAACTACTACTGGTGTTCCAGGGAACGATCAAAGCGCAGACTGTTTGAGACAATACTCCCGTGGAGGAATGATGTCATGGTGACTGTTGTATTCAATCCCGATGCAATTTCTGTGTTACATCAACACTCTGATAGTCCACAGGTTACAGAATGTTTCACGATGTGCATCGGAAACTACTACTGGTCTTCCAGCTAACGATCAAAGCGTAGACTGTTTGAGACATTACTCCCATGGAGGTAAGTGCGCATGGTGACTGTAGTATTCAATCCAATTGCAATTTCTGTGTTTCATCAGCACTCTGATAGTCCACAGATTACAGAAAACCTCCAGATGTTTATCGGTAACTACTACTGGTTTTTCAGGGAACGATCAAAGCGTAGACTCTTTGAGATATTACTTTTATGGAGGAATGTGCGCATGGTGTCTGTTGTATTCAATCTCGATGCAATTTCTGTGTTTCATCATCACTCTAATACTCCACAGGTTACAGAATGCCTCCAGATGTGCATCGTAAACGATTACTGGTCTTCCAGGGATCGATCAAAGCGTAAACTCTTTGAGACATTACTCCCATGGAGGAAAGTCCACATGGTGACTGTTGTATTCAATCCCGATGCATTTTCTTTGTTTCATCAACACTCTGATAGTCCACAGATTACAGAATGCCACGAGATGTGCATCGGAAACTACTACTGGTCTTACAGGGAACGATCAAAGCGTAGACTGTTTCAGAAATTACTACCATGGAGGAAAGTGCGGATGGTGACTGTTGTGTTCAATCCCGATGCAATTTCTGTGTTTCATCAACACTCTGATACTCCACAGTTTACAGAATGCCACCAGATGTGCATCGGAAACTGCTACTGGTCTTCCAGGGAACGATCAAAACGTACACTGTTAGAGACATACCTCCCGTGGAGGAAAGTGCGTATGTTGACTGTTGTATTCATTCCCGAAACAATTTCTGTGTTTCATCAACACTCTGATAGTCCACAGATTACTGAATGCCACCAGATATGCATCGGAAACTACTACTGGTCTTCCAGTTAACGGTCAAAGCGAACGTGTTTGAGACATACGTCCCGTGGAGGAAAGTGCGCATGGTGACTGTTGTATTCAATTCCGATGCAATTTCTGTGTTTCATCAACACTCTGATAGTCCACAGATTACGGAAAGCCTCCAGATGTGCATCGGAAACTACTACTGGTCTTCCAGGGAACGATCAAAGCGTAGACTGTTTGACACACTATTCCCATGGAGGAAAGTGCGCATGGTGGCTGTTGTATTGAATCACGAAGTAATTTCTGTGTTTCATCATCAGTCTGATAGTCCACAGAAGTAGTATGTGGGTCACTTGGGAGCAGCCCCTCTTCTAAGGTTCATTTTAACCATAACTTTAATTAACTTTTAAGTTTCAATGGGACCTTAAAAGTTAATTAAATTTATGGTTAAAATGAACCTTCGAAGAGGGGTCACTTGGGAGCAGCCCCTCTTCTAAGGTTCATTTTAACCATAACTTTAATTAACTTTTAAGGTCCCATTGAAACTTAAAAAATATTTTCCTTATCTGTTGGGTAATCTTGTTCAACCTTAAATAAGGTGTAAGTATACCTTAAACTCATTTTATTTTTAAATCTTTTTTAAGATTAAAACCAACCACACTCTCCCCAATGAGGTTTCCAAAAGTATATCTTGTTTAAGGTTAAAACTAGCCATAAAACGTAATCGAAAATAATGAACCTATTTTATGGTTCACCCAATCTTGAAAAGTTAACCTATTTTAAGGTTAAAACTAAACTTAAAAAACGTCATAAGATTTTATTAAAAAATATGGTTCAAAGTCATCATAAAAAACATTCAAAAATGTTGAGAAACAGAGTGGCTAATCTTAATCTTAAACAAGATTTAAAAAGTATTAAAAATTATGGTGGAACCATCCATTTTATTTAAATAAATAATTTCACATTTGTGAAATAAAAAGTGGTACAAATAATGGTTAATCTTAACCTTAAAATGTAATCGAAGATTTTTTCAAAACTTATTCCTACACCAAACCAATCATCTTCTAGGTTCCTATTAACCTTAAAAATTATTTTACTTATCTTTACAGTGTGCTCTAAGTATACCTTAAAAATTATTTATAGTCTACCATTTTTCTTAATCTTAATTAAGATTGTGTCTACCTTAAAAATTATTATACTTATCTTAATCTTGTTTAAGATTGTGGTTTGTGTCTACCTTATTTTCCTATTTATTTTTTATTCAATAACCCCAAGGATATGTTTCAATAATACCGCCAGCCTCCGGCTCAATCATTCTCTTATCATAGTCAAATTTGAATTCCTTACTAACATCCTTATTAATCAATCTTTTGGTTTTTGTATCTCTAGTAATCATTTTGTAGTTTAATTTAACCTTATCTATCTCCTTATCCACAATATTTTTCATGGTATTTATGTTGAGTGCTTTAGAATTTTCATAATTTAACGTGAAGCCTTTCACCTTCATAGTTTCCTTTCCTTTGTATGTCACGTACCCGTAGCTCTTAGGTCCTGTAGAAATCCAGCCTGTGATATGATCATCCTTACCCAGTTCGTCAGTCCACTCCCCCAACATACAACCAGTTTCAACAGTGTTGGTACCATCATCAATATAAACAATACTATCAGTATCGTAGTAGACCACATTTGACCCTAGCCTGTCTAGCATATCATAAAGCCGTAGGCGCGCATTAGAAGTTGTAAATGCTGCTATAAACACATTGGTTGATTAGGAGTCTTCAACGAAATTATCTTTGTACTTATAGGTGACTTGTACAATATTATCATTAATAAAAATCATATTGCTTATATCAACCCTATCATCTAACATTATTTTGTACCACCTCTCTACACCCACTACGTATTCACTTTGGGTCAAGTTCTGTCTTTGACCGAATTTACCCCACAATGAGTTTAAGCAAATCTTTGAAACGGCACGCTTACCAGGATTCGGAACCACTTCTTCGGGATTCAGATCGATATCAAGATGTTCCTTAACCGCTGTGGTGTACTCTTCAATAGTTTTAAAGTCATCTTTCCAGCCACTCGTTTCTAGCTTTATTTTCATAAAGTCTTTGACGTAGCCTTTAAACAGATTATTACTCTTTTCTTCAAAATGCCAAACCTCGTACACTTGTACCACTTTATACCCCTTCTCTATAGCTTTCTTCACTTCATCTGTAGTCCACGTTCCTATTATCACCCTTTCGTCGTCTGTGTGCTGACAAGCACCACATTTTTCCTCAATACGCTTTCCACACAACCCAAATATCAACTTATCCTTTTTAATAGGCAAAACAGGATGATACAGCTTACGCGGTGGTAATACTTTGCACTTAATCAAACCGTACCAATTTTTGTTGTACCTCTTAGGTTTGTATAATTTTATAGGGTGACCGACAGGATAGTAATCAAAATACTGAACTGTAGGGTAGAGGCTGCATACATCTATGTATCTCAGCTTTTTACCACACACTTTAAGCTTGCTTGCATTTGTTCTTCCTCCATAGAAAGCATCTCTAGGGTTCAAGGGCTCAACGATTGGAGTAGTATTGTTGTATCCTTTGCTCTTAGCCCACTGGCATTCCCACATTTCGACAAGGTTGTATCCTGCTTCCCTAATTTGGTAACTTCTTTGCTTTGTTTTCTCGTACAAGTCTCCCATAGTCTCATGGTTAACATTGTTAATAGTCTCTTCTTGATAACAATCAGGACATCCATGCCAAAAGCAACCGTGGAACTGATATACTGTATTAGTGTCCTTATTGAATCTATCTACTTTTGCCCCACGAATCGTTACTTCTCCACCATTCAAAGCGTGTTGTACACCCCCGAAGGTGTTGAGCCAGGTTATCTACTCTTTACTATACAATTCTTTCTTGTCACTTTTTATCACAGCCATAGTATTTTCCTGGAGGTACTTGGACCTATAAATACCCATACAAACACTTGCAATAGTTATGTACTGAAATGGATCTATGTTAGCAATCTCTAAAAATTGTTTCCTTAACTCCATACAACCTCTACGCAGAATATCTACATCAGAGTTACAATAATCCATAAATTCTTTTTGAAAGTCAAATATATAATTTTCTTTAACCTTATTGTTGTACCACTCAAGAAACTCTTTTCTAGCTTTTGTCTTCATCGTGTCTACGCCATAGTATTTGGTCTCAGGAATAGGTCCTACATAAGTCTGATTGTCTCTTGTGTTGAAGAAATGTGGGAAGTAACCCTTCTTAAGTTCTTTCAGCCCGAATGTTATAGGGAAGTCACTCAAAGGAGAAGCTACGAAATTGTGGCTATCAATAATGCTTATTAGTCCGTTTACCTCTAGCATCATCAACTTTGTTCCATTGTATATAGTGTATGGTTTCAACGTATTCTCTATACAGTATTTTAAAATGAATTGTGAGTCATAGCCTTTCGCATTGTGTGCAATAGCCGTGTACCCTTGGTGGTTCTTAGAAATCAACCACTTGCAGAACTCTTCATTTGTTTTGAAGGAAACTTTGGTACCGTCAATATAGTGGGCTACTACGAGGTTGGGGATGTGCACTTCAGTATCTTGCTCAGCTTCATAGTCGAACCAGATATACTTTTCTGTGTAATGGCAACCATTTAATAACGTTATAATTTCAGTCAGTGTATTATTGTAGAGTACTTTATACTCTTGTTCTGAAATATCTCCATTACCAAATTGTCTTTGAAGGGTAGTGAGCTTAACATTTTTGAGAAGTTTATCCTTGTTTTTAGCTACAAAGTGTTCCAAAAAACTCTCCTTATCGGTAGCCTTACAAATACACCGACTTTCACACCTTCCGCCTTTCTGATGTTTATGTTGTATGTAGCATTGATGTTCACCAGTCTTATAAGGTTCCATACAATTGTAGCAAAAGGAGTATCCGCATTTATGCTCTTTAGATCTCGATAAAATTAAATTACATCCTCTACATTTATAAACTGTGTTACAAACTTCTGAGTGGTTATCTAAGCATTCCTGGTTGTAACAATACCTGTTACATTCCTTACAATAAACCTTATTCTTTTCTTCAGGGGAGTGCGCAGGTTTCTTGCACAGAATACACACATTTACATTCTTCTTACACTTGTGCTTATCCTTGTTGTTGTAAGGTGCATCGCACCTATCGCAGTAATATACACTACCCAAGAAAGCTTTCATACTGTTTACTACATCAAAATGATTCCCGTTTTTGTATAAATAAAGTTTAGTATCCTTCTCCTGGCCCGAGTATATAACCGAATTAAAATTTTCAGCACACACAACCTTTATCTGAATACCCAACAATTCTTCTACGTTCTTTATGTCCTCTAGTGTGAAGCCTTCTTCGTTGTAGTTACCTAGTCTCTTGCACAACTCTAGGGTTAGCTCAGTTTGAATAGGTCTACCTTGCCTAACTAATTTAATTTCCATTTCACTAAGCGGCCTACCGAGAACCTCATTCGTGTGGTAGGTCAGGGCTGTTACTATGGCTCGTGGGCAGCACAAGTTATCTTTGTTCTTTATTTGGGTGATGCATCTTTTGGTTCTCACATCTTCAGATAGATTTATAATTTTCGACCTGCCTTGACCTCTAGGTACATTCAGAATCTTAATATTGAACCTGGTCTGTGTGATATTTAAGTTCTTGTTAGAAGATAGAATTCTACCGATATGACTCATGAAAGATCTGGCGTTAACATTAGATTGTACCACGGTTGAAATATCATGATGGAAATTTGGGTTGCTCGCTACTACTGTTAATTTGTCTCCTTTTTTGTAGTTTCCTTTCTCTTTGGCCAGTTTAATCATTGCGTTGATGGCGTTCTCAACTTGCATTAACTTATCAACTTTAATGGTGTAGTCTACTTCAGTCGCGTTAAATTTCTTAATGAATCGTGAGTTTGTTTCTGTGATGGTGTATGGTGGCTTGCGTTCTTCCTTAGGTGGTTCTATCAAGTCCTCGTGGAAGCCTAACTCTTGAGCTACCTTATTACGAAAGACAATGTCTTGTGTCTTCAAAATGGATTCGATTATTTCAGCCTTCCTCATCCTAACAGTCACCTTAATGTTTTTACTTCTGCCGATGTTTATAAGCTGTGGTACCTTTAGCTTTTCCAAATCCTGCTTCTTGTACAACATGTCCTTAGTCTTATCCAAAGCTTCTTTAAGTTCCGATTTCTTCATTTTCGAAAACCCACTCAGATTACAATCTTTAGCCATGATTCTAAGGTCTTGGCGTGTTATTTTCTCCTTGTTGTGCTCCTCCTTCTCTTCATTGTTAGGGTCATTCTTAACATGACTCTTTGATTTCAAGTGCCTGGACCAGTTATTATAAGTGATGTTCACTCGACACTTGTTGCAGTGTTTACCTGCATAGTTATATTTCTTTCCTTCCGTCATATTCATTTATTTACTGATTTATTTTATTAAAAAATTAAATAAAAATTCATTTTTTTAATTTCGAAAAAATCTTATTACTACTTGCTACCAATAGTTTTAAGGTTTCGTAGACCTTAAAAATAATATTTGAATTTAGCCTGAGTCAGATTGTTCAGCCTCAGAGTCAGATTGTTCAACCTCAGGGTCAGATTGTTCAGCCTCAGAGTCAGATTGATCAACCTCAGGGTCAGATTGTTCAGCCTCAGAGTCAGATTGTTCAGCCTCAGAGTCAGATTGTGGTATTATTTCAACCATCAACTTTTCAAATTGTTTTTCTAGCTGTGACATACCTTCACCTATTGCATTGAGTTCTCTCTCGTCTTCTACATGTTCCATAATAGTCAGTTGTAAGTACTGAAGGCTGCGCAGATAATTAAAAACGGGAAACAACAGATTTTCTGGCACCTTATTTATATCAAAACAAAGTGCTGCGGGGTTGTCATTGCCTTTCATTATAGCCGTCATGCTACAAGGAGTTATTAGTTTATTGCTCACAGACATTTATTATATGTATTATCTAATTAAAAAAATTAATTTTTGTCGAAAACAGCAAAACCTCGGCGCCGAGGAACCCTGTGGGGTCTTTTGTCTGTAACATTTCTTCGTCGTTGTCGTTGTTCTTCTGCCCCACAGGGTTTTTTTTCTCTTTGTTACCACGTCTCGTCCCATACTTCTTAGCAGATGAGGGAGAGCGGATCAGTGCGGACGTCTCATGACGTCACTCAAAATTCCACGATGAAAACTTTACTCAGTTTTTTCTTCAGAAAGGTGGCCAGTCTTCCTGACCGAACGCGCTGAGCTACCGCGCCGGCGAAGCAAATGCATTCGATTAAGCTATTAATCTTACTCTCTCTCTCTCAGCATTACGCTTCATTCGACTTACCGTATATTTTTACTTACATTACGTAGTGTAACATACACAACAACACCCAAAAACAACAATTTATTAGCGGAACATTTACGTTTAAATGAATAATATACATTTAAGTTAAAATATTACGCTAGAGCAGCGCTGTTGTGACTAATGCAGGCGATAGTGACGTCGGCGACCTGACCTTCACCGTTGCCTTCTCAGCTAGCTATCGCAGTCGCAGCAGCCTTGGCGGTGAAGCTATCGCAAGAGGTGAGACGCGCCTGTTCATACTAGCGTCAATGAAAATACGGAAGGATCTACTCGTCACCGCCTGATTTATTATTTATTATTTCCATTCAAATAAATGAACAGAATAATTATACTTTCAATATTATCCTTAGTGTGTGCTCACGATGAAGCAGCAGTAAAATATTTGCACGACTTTGGGTACTTAGAGTACCAAGAAAATCAACTTTCTCAATTGAGTGATGAAGCGTACAAAGATGCACTTACGTTATTCCAACAGAAATATAATCTACCAGCTAATGGTGAGCTTACTGATGAAACATTACAATTAATGAAGAACCCGAGGTGTGGCGTGGAAGATAACGTTTTAAGCTTTACTACACACATCTACAAGTGGAATAAGAAGAATATTAAGTGGCATTACTACCTAGCAACTAGAAAAATGTTACAGGTGGCAGAGGCAGCATTCAAAATGTGGCAGGAACACACGGATCTTACTTTTGAGAACAGCAACCAAAGTCCTGATATTGTCATTTCGACCAAGAGAGGTGCACACCGACGCCAAAATTCAGCCCTACAGTTCTGTCAACGAAGTTTTGATGGCAGAGGAAACGTATTAGCGCATGCAGATTATCCTAATTTGTACAACGACCCCATTGAAATTCACGTTGATCAGGATGAATATTGGTACGTGGAAATGGACAATAACACACCATCTTCACAAACAAACCTATTTACAGTGTTAGTTCACGAGATTGGTCACACGCTGGGTATGGCACATTCAGATTTCTCTGAATCGGTGATGTACGCATTTTACAATAACACTATCACCACCCTATCTGAAGACGATATACGCGGTATTCAAAGTTTATATGGGAAACGTGCTTCTAGTAACCCTCCTACTCCAGCTTCTCCCTCAACCGAAGCCGTGCCTGAAAAGGAACCTGAACTGTGCAGACTGAAGCAGTTTGGAAGTTCTGTGATTGTGAATGAGTTTTTATACATTTTTTGTGGAAGGTGGGTTTGGATGACTGCTCTTAATAACAACAAGGATCGTTCGAAGCCGCAACTAATCACAGACTGGTTAACGTTTCTACCTCAACAATTCGAAAATGTATCTGCTGTTTATCAGAGACCATCAGGTGAAGTCTTTCTTATCATTAATAACATGATATACATGGTTCACATACCGAGTTTAACGTTACAACCTGGTTACCCAAAAAGAGTATCTGATATAGGGCTGCGACAAAATTCTGTTGTACATGGAGCTGTGAACACTTACTCTGGCAGAACCTTTATTTTCTATGACGATGTATACTTTGCAGAAATAGATGAATGTAGTTTTAGAGCAAAGGCTTATGGAGTGATCAGTAAAAGCTTCCCGGGGGTGCCTTCAGCCTTAGACTCTGTTTTTAGATACACAAACGGTTTGCTCTACTTCTTCAAGGATGGTATATTATATGAATACAATGAATTCTCAAACGTACTAGTAAGAGCAGGTAAATTCGATCTTTCTTTATTTGGTATAAACTGTCCCAAGAAATCATCTTCATTTACAGCACTAGTGAAGAGCTTAAAAGATACTGTGACTCAGCTAGAAACATTAAAACCCTAACGAGAATTTTTTTTTAAATATTGCAGTAAATAAATGGAACGAAATCAACTGCTATTGAAACTTAACAGCGCCAACAAAACGTTTACGAAGCTGAATGAGTTAGAAAAGGGACACACTTATACCATTACAAATGCTGAGAATATAAGTACAAAATATGGCCAAAAGTTTTGTCTACAACTCGACAGTGAATACAAGATTATATTACCCGATAGATACACCAAATTATTAAGCTGGGATGATTGCAATACTTTGGTTGGATTAAAGATGTTATACAATGGTGTCAAAGAAACAAACAACGACAAGAAGGTACACGATATTGAGTTCTTTTAAATTGATTTTAATGGTTTTTAATCTCTTTAAAGAGATTAAAATCTATACTAACTATCTACATCGTAAAACGTCTCAACGTCCCAACGTCCCAACGTCAACGTCAACGTCCCAACGTCAACGTCTCAACGTCAACGTCTCAACGTCAACGTCCCAACGTCCCAACGTCAACGTCAACGTCAACGTCTCAACGTCAACGTCAACGTCAACGTCTCAACGTCAACGTCCCAACGTCCCAACGTCAACTTCCCAACGTCCCAACGTCAACGTCAACGTCCCAACGTCAACGTCTCAACGTCAACGTCTCAACGTCAACGTCCCAACGTCCCAACGTCAACGTCCCAACGTCCCAACGTCAACGTCTCAACGTCCAACGAATAATTTTATTATTTTTCCTTAAATAAATGTTTGCAAAATATGATGAAAAGCTTGTTAAGCAAGAAAAAAAGAACAGAAAGAAATTTGAACAAATCAAAGACGAATTTAAAGAATGGAAAATTAAGCCTATAACCGAATACGAAAAATACAAAAAGGAGGACCAACCAGTAATTGACAAATTAGATGCGATAGGGAAAGAAGTGATTGACGCTATAGAAAAAAATCGTGAGATTGAAAAGCAGCTACTACCTTACGATGGGGGGTTTGACGATATGTTCCCTATACCACCTACTCCTGAGGTAACATCGTTTGAGAGAAGCTTATTTGTTGATGACCCCATCACACCAAAGACACGTAAGAGGTTGGAGCCTATGTTGGAACAAATTGAAGACAAGGAACGGCAGAAGATGAAGGCTGTTTCAGACTACTCAACAACTTACCTGGGCCCAAAAGTTTCAAAATACTTAGGCGCTCTAGGTGACACAATTTTTGGTCTCCGTTTTGACAATGGAAGGCATTACATGGGTGACTCCGAAGTAACATTCAACAACGATAATATTATGGTGAAGGGTAACTCCTTTAAAGCCACCAATGGGTTTATGAAGCTCCTGACTCAGAAAACCGTAGCACCTGAAGAGTACACATCTGACGATCTTGATACCTATACAACTATTCTGAAGGTTACCAATGCGATATATAAGAACAATGATCCAAAGGGGAATAAACCCAAGTCAAGCAGCAGCGAAAAATACAACAACATCATTAAACCAATATGGCAGTCACTCAAGAAAGAACGTGGTAACTCGCCAAACACAAAGGGTGGTATGGGTTTTGTAAAGAGGTATACAGACAAACCGGTGGAGTACGTGTGGATGAATGACGTCAGAGACTTAATTGATAGGCTAATGGTTATTCATGGTGAAGAGAATGCGGGAAATAATAACTTCCACAATGAGAAGGTTGGAATAACCAAGATGCTTACGAGTAAATTTAATGACTTCATAGTAAATAATCCAAAGGGGATACCTTACCTAATTAGATTTCTAAACAATCTCCCTCATACATTCTGGAAGGCAGAAAGTTATGGAAAGGGCTTAGTGAACACGTTAATTAATAATCTTCCTGTTGAAATGCATTTACCTGGATACAATTACTGCGGCCCTGGTACCAAACTAGAAGAACGATTAGAAAGAGGAGATGCTGGAATAAATCCTCTAGATGAAGCTTGCAAAAGGCATGATATCGCATACAGGGATCATAAAGATTTGGAACAAAGACATCAAGCTTATAAAGAACTGCAGAAAGCGGCAAAGGAAAGGATTTTCAGTAAAGATGCTTCCCTAGGAGAAAGATTAGCTTCAACAGCTGTAGCTGGAATAATGTTTGGGAAAAGGAAGCTAGGTCTAGGGTTAGATGATAATGGATGGGCATTGTGAATGTGAATGAAGAGGTGTAATTTTAATGGGCCACAACCCATTAAAATTTAATATGAGTGTAGCACTAAAATATTTAATTTATTTGAGATAATAAATGAAAGGATTTAGTATTGACTACAACATTCCCTCCAGTGGGAATCCGAGAGCGAAATCTATTAAAATAAAACTGTCCAATGACGACCTGAAAAATCATGGCTTTCTAGATGCTTATCTTACAGAGACTCAAATGAAACAGAAAGCTAATAAACTTAAAAAAGGTGGTAGCTTATTGATAACATTTTCTGTACCTGTTGTGAAGAAGATACTCGAGTACCTAAGCTCTAAGAGATTGAAAGAAGGTTCTGGATTGAATAAGCATGAAGGTGGATTTCTACCACTGATACTTGCAGCGTTGGGAGCAATCGGGTCTTTAGCTGGTGGTGCTGCGGCAATAACAAGTGCTGTGCACAAGAAGCAAAAGGAAGACGCAGAGTTAGCGGAGCAAAAGAGGCATAATCTTGAAATGGAAAAGAAAGCGGGATATGGTATTTTTTTAAAGAAAAAAGTCGAAAAAAAGTCGAAAAAATTGTGCAAAAGTATGATCACCCGTTGAGCAACTATGATATCGAGAGGTTAGCAAAGTCTTTAAAAATCCAAAATTTTAGAGGTGTATTCATGGCCGACGACCTACCGTTAGAACCTAAAGAAATCGAATCAGGGGTAGTTAACTTGGATACATCTGATCACATTGGTACTCACTGGATATGCTATTACAAGAAGGGTAATGAAAAATACGTTTTTGACTCATTCGGTGGCAGTATACCACAAACTTTAGTGAAATACCTGGGTCCTGACAATCTGTTTTACAACTCAGAAAGAATTCAGAATTTCGATCAGTTTATATGCGGTCATTTGTGTGTGATGGTACTGAAGCTATTTACAGATGGATGGAGTTTTATTAAAATTCTTGATACAATAAATGGATATTTTCGGAAACAAGATAAAGAAAGGTACTGAACAACTAGACGATGTCAGAGACGTCATAAACGGACTAGAATCTAGTATCAGTAAACTTAATATTAAGAAGTATTTCTCATTTTCAAAGAACTGGGTATCATTGAAAGGAAGGCGCATTGTAAACGTAGCAGATGGCGTAGGTGGATATGATGCAGTCACTACAAGCCAGCTCGATGCTGTTAATGATGTTGCTAACGCCAAATACACAAGTATACTAACAACCCTTAATAATTATGTAAGTAAAACCAACCTCGACCATTATTACAGTAAAAAGGACCTAGAAAAAGTTTTCTCAGATTATTATACAAAAGGTGATTTATCTCAATACATCAACAAAACTGAACAAGGCCTGAACAAAATATGTGATAAACAAACAGTTGAATTCACTTTTATGACTGGATTAGAACAACAAACGTACACGTTCGAGTATGACTTTGTACTGAAAAAAGTTATTGTCATTGGAAAAGATATAAACAAAGATTTAACATTTAATGATTTTGATGTTTCAGTAAATGTACATGACAAATTACACGTAATTGAGGACAAGCATAACCCAATATTAATTCATAAAGGAAATTCCCTAACCGTAAGACTAAAAGAGTCGGCGAAGACAGTCCCTGTGGACGTAAAACTCTTACTATTTGGTGAACTTGCATCAATTACTGATGCTATTGACGAGTGCTTAGAATCTTGATTTTTTAATTTCCGAACAAATAAATGATGGATGATAAACATATTTGGTGTCTAAGCTGCAAAAAAGTTACTACTACACTTCATCCCAAGAGAGTTGTGACGAAAAACGGTCGTCATAGGATTGAGGGCTATTGTGGGGTGTGTAATACCAAGAAAAGTAAGTTTATAAAAATAAAGTAATGTCTCCGACAAGTAAAAGTATTCGTGAAGAAATTATACAAGAGCTTCACAAGCCACTGAGAAAGAATTTTCCAAGAAAACCTGTTACATCCTACGGTATAGATGATTTGTGGCAGGCTGACTTGGTTGAGATGGATTCTGGTCACCTTAAAGGTATATCAAAATTCAACAAGGGTATGAAGTATTTACTGACTGTAATAGACGTCTTTTCAAAGTATGCTTGGGCTATTCCTGTTAAAGATAAATCAGGTGAAAGTATTACCAACGCTTTTAAAGGTATACTACAAGAAAGGACGCCGAAACACTTACAAACAGATAATGGCAAAGAATTCTACAACAAACACTTCAAAGAGCTCATGAAACTTACAGGTGTAAATCATTATTCTACGTTTACAGAACTTAAGGCTTCAGTAGTTGAAAGGTTCAACAGGACTTTAAAGGAAAAAATGTGGAAACAATTTGCACTCCAGGGCAATCAAAAATGGGTTGAGCTACTTCAAAAACTGGTGTATGATTACAACAACAGGAAACACAGGACAATAGGGATGAAACCAGTAGACGTAAACGAAAAGAATGCAAAAAAGGTGGTACCTACGATGCAACTCAAAGCAGATGCGCCCAAGTTCAAGATAGGTGACAAAGTTAGGATAAGTAAACTTAAAGGCTTGTTCGAAAAAGGTTATACTGCTAATTGGTCGACAGAAATATTTGAAGTGACTCAGATTAATAACACAAGTCCGACTACATACAAGTTAAAAGATACAAGTGAAGAAGAAATTAAAGGAAGTTTTTACGAACAGGAGTTACAAAAGACAAAGTATCCAGATGTGTATCTTGTAGAAAAAGTTTTAAGAAAAAGGGTGACAAAGTATTTGTTAAGTGGCTAGGTTTTGATAGCTCACACAATAGTTGGGTAAACAGAAAAAATGTGGTATTTTAATGGTTTTTTAACCATTAAAATCTTATAAAAGTTTTAATTTTATTACGGTACCTACCGTCATACAGCTTTCGAGTCATGTCAACAGTTATGAATCCAAAGTCCTCGTTCCACACCTCACTGCAAAGCTGTCTAAAGTCATTCCATTTAAAGTCTCCACCTACAAACTCGTCGTAGATGTGCTTCAAATTAATGTCGTCTTGTCTAAATATGTTCAAAAAGTTAAGGTTGTCTCTCACCAGCTGCTTAGGTATTTTAGAATACGTTTGAGCTAAGTAGAAACAGTCAATATTCTTATGTCTTCCTCTGGTAAAGTATTCTCTTACAATATCTTGATTTTCTGATATAAAGTCGTCAAACACCACAACAGAGCGGTCTTCACACTCATCTAATGGTATAACGTCATCACTGTTACTGATAAAGGTAGCTATTTTATCATTGTGTTCATTTTCTATTCGTTCACATTTTTCCATAAGATGTTTGTACTTAAACTGTTCTAAGCTTTTCGAGTAGATGTACAAGTGTTTAATGGTGTTCCAGTTAAGCCATCCAGGGCACAGAAGGTAATTATCAACCATTAAAGTTGTTTTACCACATCCACTTGGTCCAACGATGGCGCAACGAATTGAACTAGGTAATAACTTCCCATGTCTGCTTTTGATTCGTTTTTCTTGAATTCTGATCTTTGGATCCCAATCAGTCATTTTACTTTTTTATTTACTACTTATTACTTAATTAATAAATGAATAGAATTTTTGAAATTAGTGGTACATCCTCAAACTTAAAAAAGAGGCTAAATGTACCAATAAGAAACATGTATACAAAGGTTGGTTTGGTCGGATTTTATTCAACATTCTTAACTCCAAATGTCACAAAGGATAATAACAGATTACACTATGAGAAAGATGGTGTGGTTAATACTTTAAATATTCCATCAGGGCAGTACAGTCTAGACAATTTAGAGAGGTGTATTCAGAGCCAGGAACCTTTCAATGCTAGTAATATAAAGATTAAGGCTAACGAAATCGTAAATAGAGTTGAGATAGAAAGCTTAGACTTTAAGCTGTATTTTAATAAGGAATGTAGTATTGGGAGGATGCTAGGTTTTAGAGACGCAATTGTGGAACCTGTAACAAAAGTTGTAGCAAATGAGCTACCGAAAATAATCCCTTTTGAAAAAATTAAAGTGCATTTTAACTTAGCTGATGGTATGTTTGTAAAGGATTCTGACCACTTTCATCGAGAAACAAACATTATTGCTTCTTTTAAACCCAAATTGGAGGGGTGTGGTCACTTACAGTTTGGTAGTCCTATAATACACGAACCGAATTATCCATTATTTTTCCCTGTGCACGATAAAGTTCAAAACCTGGAAGTAAGTGTAACGGATGAAAATGATGCTGCGATAGATTTTGGTGGAGCTACAGTGACTGTTCTTTTAGAAATGCTTTAAAATTAAAATATTGCAGTAAATAAAATGAATAAAATAGAAAGCTATCAGTGGCAGTCTTTTCCAGTAAATGAGAAGACTAGGAATAATTTAAACCTACCGAACAAAGATGTAGAAATAGACATCAAAGTTGGTGATGGTTGGTTTGACAACAATGCTTACTTGTATATGACCTATAATGTTACTCACGCAAATGGATCAGATTACACTTCTTACGAAGGTAAATCGAATGTTAAACTCGTTGACAACTTTCCGACACAGTTATGGAGTGCAGTAATTGTTAAGAAAAGAGGTCACATAATCTACAGGTTAGAGCATCCAAGCATTTCGTCGACGGTTTTATACCACCTTACTTCTTCTCTCGACGATGACATTAGATTCGAGGGTAATTTCATTAACAATGGTAAGTTACGAAGAAAGGAAAACGAGGTGTTGTATCCGTTAAAAATGTTGGGTGGATTTTTTAAGGATTACAAAGAAATCATGTGGGAAGGTGACTTAACAGTAACATTTGTGGGAAGCGCAAATGCTAGCGATGCCTTGTTTAGATGGTTTTCGCAAAATAATAGTGGTGCAGATATTGAAGGCTCTCGACCTGAGTTGGGTAAAGTAACCATTACCAGTTTAGAGATTAGAGTACCCATTATTAAGTATGAGCCTAATTATGAACTAGAGCTAAGAGAAAAGATGCTAAAGGACCCTAAGATTCCGATTTCATTTTTTGATCTTCAGACGCAGTAAATAGCAGGAATTAGTGGTAAGAGAAACTTTGAGCTAGATATAACGAATTACTACAACTCTATGGAGTTTGACATGCCTTATTTTGTGTTTGTGGTGTTTCAGACCAACAGGAAAGGAAACCAAGATGCTGATTCATCAGTGTATGATCACGTTCATCTCCAAAACATTTATCTAAAGAATGGTAGAAATGAGATATTTCCTGAAGAACTGTGGAACATTGACCCGCCGGGTACTTGTTTGAAGGCATACAATGCATTTGCAGACTTTAAGAGAATAACTGAATTGAAAGATGACCATAAAATTAGTGCATACAGTTTCATTAATTCGTACCCTATTTACGTAATCAATATGAGTAGACGCAAGAATGTTGTTACTGCACAGAAAACAGCAATGAAGTTATCGGCGACATTTAATGCGCCTATTCCTGACAACACTTTAGCATACATAATTATGTATGGTAAAAGAAACTTGACTTATGATCTTAAGCATGGACTAATTACTGAAAACTTTTGATGGAGAAGTTTTAATTTTAATGGTTCACAAGCCATTAAAATTTATGGAAACAACAGGTTTTACGAGAGTTGCGTTAACTCCAGCAATATCTAAAGCTTGCTCAAATCTTTGTTCATCAGTACCGAGATGAGCTGTATATACTACTTTAGTAGCCCAATCACGAAATCGATATCCTGTACCTGAATTGGATTTAAAAATAACCTTTAAAAGACCATTATAAGTAAAAAATGTTCGTTTTACTCGTTTTTGTTCTTCTGTCCTATACTCCCTTTTTAAGGGAGTAATAGGCACAAGAAATTTTTCGTAATCTTTTTCTAACTCAAAATATTCACTTATATGTTTGATTAGGTTTTCCATTTCAAACAATTTTTCAATATCTCTACCTCGAAAATATATTTTATTAACTTCTCTGACTCCTCTTACTTCAACTTCAAACACGTTTCCTGTGTCATCACAAAACTTCTCACGTTCTTCCAACTCTAAAATAGGTGGAGCTTCTCTTAATACTTTTTCACATGTTGTTCTTAGAATGATTGAGCCGGAGGCTGGCGGTATTATTGAAACATATCCTTGGGGTTATTGAATAAAAAATAAATAGGAAAATAAGGTAGACACAAACCACAATCTTAAACAAGATTAAGATAAGTATAATAATTTTTAAGGTAGACACAATCTTAATTAAGATTAAGAAAAATGGTAGACTATAAATAATTTTTAAGGTATACTTAGAGCACACTGTAAAGATAAGTAAAATAATTTTTAAGGTTAATAGGAACCTAGAAGATGATTGGTTTGGTGTAGGAATAAGTTTTGAAAAAATCTTCGATTACATTTTAAGGTTAAGATTAACCATTATTTGTACCACTTTTTATTTCACAAATGTGAAATTATTTATTTAAATAAAATGGATGGTTCCACCATAATTTTTAATACTTTTTAAATCTTGTTTAAGATTAAGATTAGCCACTCTGTTTCTCAACATTTTTGAATGTTTTTTATGATGACTTTGAACCATATTTTTTAATAAAATCTTATGACGTTTTTTAAGTTTAGTTTTAACCTTAAAATAGGTTAACTTTTCAAGATTGGGTGAACCATAAAATAGGTTCATTATTTTCGATTACGTTTTATGGCTAGTTTTAACCTTAAACAAGATATACTTTTGGAAACCTCATTGGGGAGAGTGTGGTTGGTTTTAATCTTAAAAAAGATTTAAAAATAAAATGAGTTTAAGGTATACTTACACCTTATTTAAGGTTGAACAAGATTACCCAACAGATAAGGAAAATATTTTTTAAGTTTCAATGGGACCTTAAAAGTTAATTAAAGTTATGGTTAAAATGAACCTTAGAAGAGGGGCTGCTCCCAAGTGACCCCTCTTCTAAGGTTCATTTTAACCATAACTTTAATTAACTTTTAAGGTCCCATTGAAACTTAAAAGTTAATTAAAGTTATGGTTAAAATGAACCTTAGAAGAGGGGCTGCTCCCAAGTGACCCACATACTACTCACAGATTACGGAAAGCCTCCAGATGTGCATCGGAAACTACTACTGGTCATCCAGGGAACGATCAAAGCGTAGACTGTTAGAGACAATACTCCCATTTAGGAAAGTGCGCATGGTGAATTTTGTATTCAACCCCGATGCAATTTCTGTGTTTCATCAACACTCTGATAGTCCACAGATTACGGAAAGCCTCCAGATATGCATCGGAAACTACTACTGGTCTTCCAGGGAACGATCAAATCGTAGACTGTTAGAGACATAACCCCCATGGAGGAAAGTGTGCATGGTGACTGTTGTATTCAATCCCGATGCAATTTCTGTGTTTTATCAACACTCTGATAGTCCACAGATTACAGAATGCCTCCAGATGTGCAATTGAAACTACTACTGGTCTTCCAGGGAACGATCAAAGCGTAGAATTCTTGAGACATTACTCCCATGGAGGAAACTGCGCATGGAGGCTGTTGTATTCAATCCCGATGCAATTTCTGTGTTTCACGAACATTTTGATAGTCCACCGATTACAGAAAGCCTCCAGATGTGCATCGGGAACTACTACTGGTCTTCCAGGGAACGATCAAAGCGTAGACAGTTTGAGACATTACTCCCATGGAGGAAAGTGCGCATGGTGACTGTTGTATTCAATCCCGATGCAATTACTGTGTTTCATCAACACTCTGATAGTCTACACATTACAGTATGCCACCAGATGTGCATCGGAAACTACTACTGGTCTTCCGAGGAACGATCAAAGTGTAGATTGTTTGAGACATTACTCCCGTGGAGGAAACTGCGCATGGAGAATGTTGTGTTCAATCACAATGCAATTTCTCTGTTTCATCTTCACTCTGATAGTCCACAGATTACAGAAAGCCTCCAGATGTGCATCGCAAAGTACTACTGGTCTTCCAGGGAACGATCAAAGCGTAGACTGTTAGAGAAATTACTCCCATGGAGGAAAGTGCGCATGGTGACTGTTTTATTCACTCCCGATGCAATTACTGTGTTTCATCAACACTCTGATAGTCTACACATTACAGAATGCCACCAGATGTGCATCGGAAACTACTACATGTCTTCCAGGGAACGATCAATGCGTAGATTGTTCGAGACATTACTCCAATGGAGCAAAGTGCGCATGGTGACTGTTGTATTCAATCCCGATGCATTTTCTGTGTTTCATCAACACTCTGATAGTCCACAGATTACAGAATGCCAAGAGATGTGCATCGGAAACTACTACTGGTCTTCCAGGGAACGACCAAAGCGTAGACTGTTTGAGACATTACTCCCATAGAGGAAAGTGCGCATGGTGACGGTTGTATTCAATCCCGATGCATTTTCTGTGTTTCATCAACACTCTGATAGTGCACAGATTACAGAATGCCATGAGATGGGCATCGGAATCTACTACTGGTCTTCCACTGAACGACCAAAGCGTAGACAGTTTCTGACATTATTCCCATGGAGGAAAGTGCAAATGGTGACTGTTGTATTCAACCCCAATGCAATTTCTATGTTTCATCAACACCCTGATAGTCCACAGATTACAGAATGCTACCAGATGTGCATCGGAAACTACTACTGGTCTTCCAGGGAATGATCAAAGCGAAGACTGTTTGAGACATACCTCCCTTGGAGGAAAGTGCGCATGGTGACTGTTGTATTCAATCCCGATGCTATTTCTGTGTTTCATCAACACTCTGATAGTCCACAGATTACAGAATGCCACCAGAAGTGCATCGGAAACTACCACTGGTCACCCAGGGAACCATCAAAGCATAGTCTGTTTGAGAATTACTCCCATGGAGGAAAGTGCGCATGGTGACTGTTGTATTCAACCCCGATGCAATTTCTTTGTTTCATCAACACTCTGATAGTCCACAGATTACAGAAGGCCTCCAGATGTTCATCGGAAACTACTACTGGTCTTCCAGGGAACGATCAAAGCGTAGACTGTTAGAGACATTACTCCCATGGAGGAAAGTGCGCATGGTGACTGTTGTATTCAATCCCGATGCAATTACTGTGTTTCATCAATACTCTGATAGTCTACACATTACAGAATGCCACCAGATGTGCATCGGAAACTGCTGCTGGTCTTCCAGGGAACGACCAAAAGCGTAGATTGTTTGAAACATTACTCCAGTGGAGGTAAGTGCGCATGGTGACTGTTGTATTCAATCCCGATGCAATTTCTGTGTTTCATCAACGATCTGATAGTCTACAGATTAAAGAATGTTTCAAGATGTGCATCGGAAACCACTACTGGTCTTCCAGCTAACGATCAAACCGTAGACTGTTTGAGACATTACTCCCACGGAGGAAAGTTCGCATGATGACTGTAGTACTCAATCCAATTGCAATTTCTGTGTTTCATCAACACTCTGATAGTCCACAGATTACAGAATGCCTCCAGATGTTCATCGGAAACAACTACTGGTCTTCCAGGGAACGATCAAAGAGTAGACTCTTTGAGACATTACTTTTATGGATGAATGTGCGCATGGTGACTGTTGTATTCAATCTCGGCGCAAATTTCTGTGTTTCATCATCACTCTAATGGTCCACGGATAACAGAATGCCCCCAGATGTGCATCGTAAAGTACTACTGGTCTTCCAGGGATCGATCAAAGCGTAAACTCTTTGAGACATTACTCCCATGGAGGAAAGTGCGCATGGTGACTGTTGTATTCAATCCCGTGCATTTTCTTTGTTTCATCAACACTCTGATAGTCCACAGATTACAGAATGCCAAGAGATGTGCATCGGAAACTACTACTGGTCTTCCATGGAACGATCAAAATCGTAGACTCTTTCAGACATAACTCCCATGGAGGAAAGTGCGGATGGTGACTGTTGTGTTCAATCCCGATGCAATTTCTGTGTTTCATCAACACTCTGATAGTCCACAAATTACAGAGTGCCACCAGATGTGCATCGGAAACTGCTACTGGTCTTCCAGGGAACGATCAAAGCGTAGACTGTTAGAGACATACCTCCCGTGGAGGAACGTGCGCATGTTGACTGTTGTATTCATTCCCGAAACGAATTCTGTGATTCATCAACACTCTAATAGTCCACAGATTACAGAATGCCACCAGATGTGCATCGGAAACTACTACTGGTCTTCCAGGGAACGATCAAAGCATAGACTGTTTGAGAATTACTCCCATGGAGGAAAGTGGGCATGGTGACTGTTGTATTCAATCCCGATGCAATTTCTGTGTTTCATCAACACTCTGATAGTCCACAGATTACAGAAAGCCTCCAGACGTGCATCGAAAACTACTACTGGTCTTCCAGGGAACAATCAAAGCGAAGACTGTTAGAGACTTTACTCCCATGGAGGAAAGTGCGCATGGTGACTGTTGTATTCAATCCCAATGCCATTTTTATGTGTTTCATCAACACTCTGATAGTCCACAGATTACAGAATGCCTCCAGATGTTCATCGGAAACTACTACTGGTCTTCCAGGGAACGATCAAGGCGTAGACTGTTTGAGACATTACTGCTGTGGAGGAAAGTGCGCATGGTGACTGTTGTATTCAATCCCGATGCAATTTCTGTGTTCATCAACACTCTGATAGTCCACAGATTACAGAATGCCTCCAGATGTTCATCGGAAATTTCTACTGGTCTTCCAGGTAACGATCAAAGCGTAGACTGTTTGAGACATTACTTTTATGCAGGAATGTGCGCGTGGTGACTGTTGTATTCAATCCCGATGCCATTTCTGTGTTTCATCAACACTCTGATAATCCACAGATTACAGAATACCTCCAGATGTGCATCGGAAACTACTACTGGTCTTCCAGGGAACGATCAAAGCGTAGACTGTTGGAGACATACCTCCGGTGGAGGTATGTGCGCATGGTGACTGTTGTATTCAATCCCGAAGAAATTTCTGTGTTTCATCAACACTCTGATAGACCACAGATTACAGAAAGCCACCAGATGTGCATCGGAAACTACTACTGGACTTCCAGGGAACGATCAAAGCGTAAACTCCTTGAGCCTTTACTCCCATGGAGGTAAGTGGGCATGGTGACTGTTGTATTCAATCCCGATGCATTTTCTGTGTTTCATCAACATTCTGATAGTCCACAGATTACAGAATGCCATGAGATGTGCATCGGAAACTACTACTGGTCTTCCAGGGAACGATCAAAGCGTAGACTGTTTGAGAATTACTCCCATATAGGAAAGTGCGCATGGTGTCTGTTGTATTCAATCCCGATAAAATTTCTGTGTTTCATCAACACTCTGATACTCCACAGATTACAGAATGCCTCCAGATGTGCATCGGAAACTACTGCTGGTCTTCCAGGGAACGACCAAAGCATAGACTGTTTGAGACATTACTCCCTTGGAGGAGAGTGCACATGGTGAATGTTGTATTCAATCCCGATGCAATTTCTGTGTTTCATCAACACTCTGATAATCCACAGATTACAGAATGCCTCCCGATGTGTATCGGAAACTACTACTGGTCTTCCAGGGAACGATCAAAGCGTAGACAGTTTGAGACATTACAGCTGTGGAGGAAAGTGCGCACGGTGACTGTTGTATTCAATCCCGATGCAATTTCTGTGTTTCATCAACACTCTGATAGTCCACAGATTACAGATGCCTCCAGATGTTCATCGGAAATTTCTACTGGTCTTCCAGGTAACGATCAAAGCGTAGACTGTTTGATACATTACTTTTATGCAGGAATGTGCACTTGGTGACTGTTGTATTCAATCCCGACGCAATATCTGTGTTTCATCAACACTCTGATAATCCACAGATTACAGAATGCCTCCCGATGTGCATCGGAAACTACTACTGGTCTTCCAGGGAACGATCAAAACGTAGACAGTTTGAGACATTTCTCCCGTGGAGGAATATGCGCATGGTGACTGTTGTATTCAATCCCAATGCAATTTCTGTGTTTCATCAACATTCTGATAGTCCACAGATTACAGAATGCCTCCAGATGTTCATCGGAAACTACTACTGGTCTTCCAGGGAAGGATCAAAACGAAGACTGTTTGAGACATACCTCCCGTGGAGGAAAGGTCGCATGGTGACTGTTGTATTCTATCCCGATGCAATTTCTGTGTTTCATCAACACTCTGATACTCCGCAGATTACAGAATGCATCCAGATGTGCATCGGAAACTACTACTGGACTTCCAGGGAACGATCAAAGCGTAAACTCCTTGAGACATTACTCCAATGGAGCAAAGTGCGCTTGGTGACTGTTGTATTCATTCCCGAAACAAATTCTGTGATTCATCAACACTCTAATAGTCCACAGATTACAGAATGCCACCAGATGTGCATCGGAAACTACTACTGGTCTTCCAGGGAACGATCAAAGCATAGACTGTTTGAGAATTACTCCCATGGAGGAAAGTGGGCATGGTGACTGTTGTATTCAATCCCGATGCAATTTCTGTGTTTCATCAACACTCTGATAGTCCACAGATTACAGAAAGCCTCCAGACGTGCATCGAAAACTACTACTGGTCTTCCAGGGAACAATCAAAGCGAAGACTGTTAGAGACATAACCCCCATGGAGGAAAGTGTGCATGGTGACTGTTGTATTCAATCCCGATGCAATTACTGTGTTTCATCAACACTCTGATAGTCTACACATTACAGTATGCCACCAGATGTGCATCGGAAACTACTACTGGTCTTCCGAGGAACGATCAAAGTGTAGATTGTTTGAGACATTACTCCCGTGGAGGAAACTGCGCATGGAGAATGTTGTGTTCAATCTCAATGCAATTTCTCTGTTTCATCTTCACTCTGATAGTCCACAGATTACAGAAAGCCTCCAGATGTGCATCGCAAAGTACTACTGGTCTTCCAGGGAACGATCAAAGCGTAGACTGTTAGAGAAATTACTCCCATGGAGGAAAGTGCGCATGGTGACTGTTTTATTCACTCCCGATGCAATTACTGTGTTTCATCAACACTCTGATAGTCTACACATTACAGAATGCCACCAGATGTGCATCGGAAACTACTACATGTCTTCCAGGGAACGATCAATGCGTAGATTGTTCGAGACATTACTCCAATGGAGCAAAGTGCGCATGGTGACTGTTGTATTCAATCCCGATGCATTTTCTGTGTTTCATCAACACTCTGATAGTCCACAGATTACAGAATGCCAAGAGATGTGCATCGGAAACTACTACTGGTCTTCCAGGGAACGACCAAAGCGTAGACTGTTTGAGACATTACTCCCATAGAGGAAAGTGCGCATGGTGACGGTTGTATTCAATCCCGATGCATTTTCTGTGTTTCATCAACACTCTGATAGTGCACAGATTACAGAATGCCATGAGATGGGCATCGGAATCTACTACTGGTCTTCCACTGAACGACCAAAGCGTAGACAGTTTCTGACATTATTCCCATGGAGGAAAGTGCAAATGGTGACTGTTGTATTCAACCCCAATGCAATTTCTATGTTTCATCAACACCCTGATAGTCCACAGATTACAGAATGCTACCAGATGTGCATCGGAAACTACTACTGGTCTTCCAGGGAATGATCAAAGCGAAGACTGTTTGAGACATACCTCCCTTGGAGGAAAGTGCGCATGGTGACTGTTGTATTCAATCCCGATGCTATTTCTGTGTTTCATCAACACTCTGATAGTGCACAGATTACAGAATGCCACCAGAAGTGCATCGGAAACTACCACTGGTCACCCAGGGAACCATCAAAGCATAGTCTGTTTGAGAATTACTCCCATGGAGGAAAGTGCGCATGGTGACTGTTGTATTCAACCCCGATGCAATTTCTTTGTTTCATCAACACTCTGATAGTCCACAGATTACAGAAGGCCTCCAGATGTTCATCGGAAACTACTACTGGTCTTCCAGGGAACGATCAAAGCGTAGACTGTTAGAGACATTACTCCCATGGAGGAAAGTGCGCATGGTGACTGTTGTATTCAATCCCGATGCAATTACTGTGTTTCATCAATACTCTGATAGTCTACACATTACAGAATGCCACCAGATGTGCATCGGAAACTGCTGCTGGTCTTCCAGGGAACGACCAAAAGCGTAGATTGTTTGAAACATTACTCCAGTGGAGGAAAGTGCGCATGGTGACTGTTGTATTCAATCCCGATGCAATTTCTGTGTTTCATCAACGATCTGATAGTCTACAGATTACAGAATGTTTCAAGATGTGCATCGGAAACCACTACTGGTCTTCCAGCTAACGATCAAACCGTAGACTGTTTGAGACATTACTCCCACGGAGGAAAGTTCGCATGATGACTGTAGTACTCAATCCAATTGCAATTTCTGTGTTTCATCAACACTCTGATAGTCCACAGATTACAGAATGCCTCCAGATGTTCATCGGAAACAACTACTGGTCTTCCAGGGAACGATCAAAGAGTAGACTCTTTGAGACATTACTTTTATGGATGAATGTGCGCATGGTGACTGTTGTATTCAATCTCGGCGCAAATTTCTGTGTTTCATCATCACTCTAATGGTCCACGGATAACAGAATGCCCCCAGATGTGCATCGTAAAGTACTACTGGTCTTCCAGGGATCGATCAAAGCGTAAACTCTTTGAGACATTACTCCCATGGAGGAAAGTGCGCATGGTGACTGTTGTATTCAATCCCGTGCATTTTCTTTGTTTCATCAACACTCTGATAGTCCACAGATTACAGAATGCCAAGAGATGTGCATCGGAAACTACTACTGGTCTTCCATGGAACGATCAAAATCGTAGACTCTTTCAGACATAACTCCCATGGAGGAAAGTGCGGATGGTGACTGTTGTGTTCAATCCCGATGCAATTTCTGTGTTTCATCAACACTCTGATAGTCCACAAATTACAGAGTGCCACCAGATGTGCATCGGAAACTGCTACTGGTCTTCCAGGGAACGATCAAAGCGTAGACTGTTAGAGACATACCTCCCGTGGAGGAACGTGCGCATGTTGACTGTTGTATTCATTCCCGAAACGAATTCTGTGATTCATCAACACTCTAATAGTCCACAGATTACAGAATGCCACCAGATGTGCATCGGAAACTACTACTGGTCTTCCAGGGAACGATCAAAGCATAGACTGTTTGAGAATTACTCCCATGGAGGAAAGTGGGCATGGTGACTGTTGTATTCAATCCCGATGCAATTTCTGTGTTTCATCAACACTCTGATAGTCCACAGATTACAGAAAGCCTCCAGACGTGCATCGAAAACTACTACTGGTCTTCCAGGGAACAATCAAAGCGAAGACTGTTAGAGACTTTACTCCCATGGAGGAAAGTGCGCATGGTGACTGTTGTATTCAATCCCAATGCCATTTTTATGTGTTTCATCAACACTCTGATAGTCCACAGATTACAGAATGCCTCCAGATGTTCATCGGAAACTACTACTGGTCTTCCAGGGAACGATCAAGGCGTAGACTGTTTGAGACATTACTGCTGTGGAGGAAAGTGCGCATGGTGACTGTTGTATTCAATCCCGATGCAATTTCTGTGTTCATCAACACTCTGATAGTCCACAGATTACAGAATGCCTCCAGATGTTCATCGGAAATTTCTACTGGTCTTCCAGGTAACGATCAAAGCGTAGACTGTTTGAGACATTACTTTTATGCAGGAATGTGCGCGTGGTGACTGTTGTATTCAATCCCGATGCCATTTCTGTGTTTCATCAACACTCTGATAATCCACAGATTACAGAATACCTCCAGATGTGCATCGGAAACTACTACTGGTCTTCCAGGGAACGATCAAAGCGTAGACTGTTGGAGACATACCTCCGGTGGAGGTATGTGCGCATGGTGACTGTTGTATTCAATCCCGAAGAAATTTCTGTGTTTCATCAACACTCTGATAGACCACAGATTACAGAAAGCCACCAGATGTGCATCGGAAACTACTACTGGACTTCCAGGGAACGATCAAAGCGTAAACTCCTTGAGCCTTTACTCCCATGGAGGAAAGTGGGCATGGTGACTGTTGTATTCAATCCCGATGCATTTTCTGTGTTTCATCAACATTCTGATAGTCCACAGATTACAGAATGCCATGAGATGTGCATCGGAAACTACTACTGGTCTTCCAGGGAACGATCAAAGCGTAGACTGTTTGAGAATTACTCCCATATAGGAAAGTGCGCATGGTGTCTGTTGTATTCAATCCCGATAAAATTTCTGTGTTTCATCAACACTCTGATACTCCACAGATTACAGAATGCCTCCAGATGTGCATCGGAAACTACTGCTGGTCTTCCAGGGAACGACCAAAGCATAGACTGTTTGAGACATTACTCCCTTGGAGGAGAGTGCACATGGTGAATGTTGTATTCAATCCCGATGCAATTTCTGTGTTTCATCAACACTCTGATAATCCACAGATTACAGAATGCCTCCCGATGTGTATCGGAAACTACTACTGGTCTTCCAGGGAACGATCAAAGCGTAGACAGTTTGAGACATTACAGCTGTGGAGGAAAGTGCGCACGGTGACTGTTGTATTCAATCCCGATGCAATTTCTGTGTTTCATCAACACTCTGATAGTCCACAGATTACAGATGCCTCCAGATGTTCATCGGAAATTTCTACTGGTCTTCCAGGTAACGATCAAAGCGTAGACTGTTTGATACATTACTTTTATGCAGGAATGTGCACTTGGTGACTGTTGTATTCAATCCCGATGCAATATCTGTGTTTCATCAACACTCTGATAATCCACAGATTACAGAATGCCTCCCGATGTGCATCGGAAACTACTACTGGTCTTCCAGGGAACGATCAAAACGTAGACAGTTTGAGACATTTCTCCCGTGGAGGAATATGCGCATGGTGACTGTTGTATTCAATCCCGATGCAATTTCTGTGTTTCATCAACATTCTGATAGTCCACAGATTACAGAATGCCTCCAGATGTTCATCGGAAACTACTACTGGTCTTCCAGGGAAGGATCAAAACGAAGACTGTTTGAGACATACCTCCCGTGGAGGAAAGGTCGCATGGTGACTGTTGTATTCTATCCCGATGCAATTTCTGTGTTTCATCAACACTCTGATACTCCGCAGATTACAGAATGCATCCAGATGTGCATCGGAAACTACTACTGGACTTCCAGGGAACGATCAAAGCGTAAACTCCTTGAGACATTACTCCAATGGAGCAAAGTGCGCATGGTGACTGTTGTATTCATTCCCGAAACAAATTCTGTGATTCATCAACACTCTAATAGTCCACAGATTACAGAATGCCACCAGATGTGCATCGGAAACTACTACTGGTCTTCCAGGGAACGATCAAAGCATAGACTGTTTGAGAATTACTCCCATGGAGGAAAGTGGGCATGGTGACTGTTGTATTCAATCCCGATGCAATTTCTGTGTTTCATCAACACTCTGATAGTCCACAGATTACAGAAAGCCTCCAGACGTGCATCGAAAACTACTACTGGTCTTCCAGGGAACAATCAAAGCGAAGACTGTTAGAGACTTTACTCCCATGGAGGAAAGTGCGCATGGTGACTGTTGTATTCAATCCCGATGCCATTTTTATGTGTTTCATCAACACTCTGATAGTCCACAGATTACAGAATGCCTCCAGATGTTCATCGGAAATTTCTACTGGTCTTCCAGGTAACGATCAAAGCGTAGACTGTTTGAGACATTACTTTTATGCAGGAATGTGCGCGTGGTGACTGTTGTATTCAATCCCGATGCCATTTCTGTGTTTCATCAACACTCTGATAATCCACAGATTACAGAATACCTCCAGATGTGCATCGGAAACTACTACTGGTCTTCCAGGGAACGATCAAAGCGTAGACTGTTGGAGACATACCTCCCGTGGAGGTATGTGCGCATGGTGACTGTTGTATTCAATCCCGATGAAATTTCTGTGTTTCATCAACACTCTGATAGACCACAGATTACAGAAAGCCACCAGATGTGCATCGGAAACTACTACTGGACTTCCAGGGAACGATCAAAGCGTAAACTCCTTGAGCCTTTACTCCCATGGAGGAAAGTGGGCATGGTGACTGTTGTATTCAATCCCGATGCATTTTCTGTGTTTCATCAACATTCTGATAGTCCACAGATTACAGAATGCCATGAGATGTGCATCGGAAACTACTACTGGTCTTCCAGGGAACGATCAAGGCGTAGACTGTTTGAGAATTACTCCCATATAGGAAAGTGCGCATGGTGTCTGTTGTATTCAATCCCGATAAAATTTCTGTGTTTCATCAACACTCTGATACTCCACAGATTACAGAATGCCTCCAGATGTGCATCGGAAACTACTGCTGGTCTTCCAGGGAACGACCAAAGCATAGACTGTTTGAGACATTACTCCCTTGGAGGAGAGTGCACATGGTGAATGTTGTAATCAATCCCGATGCAATTTCTGTGTTTCATCAACACTCTGATAATCCACAGATTACAGAATGCGTCCCGATGTGTATCGGAAACTACTACTGGTCTTCCAGGGAACGATCAAAGCGTAGACAGTTTGAGACATTACAGCTGTGGAGGAAAGTGCGCATGGTGACTGTTGTATTCAATCCCGATGCAATTTCTGTGTTTCATCAACACTCTGATAGTCCACAGATTACAGATGCCTCCAGATGTTCATCGGAAATTTCTACTGGTCTTCCAGGTAACGATCAAAGCGTAGACTGTTTGATACATTACTTTTATGCAGGAATGTGCACTTGGTGACTGTTGTATTCAATCCCGATGCAATATCTGTGTTTCATCAACACTCTGATAATCCACAGATTACAGAATGCCTCCCGATTTGCATCGGAAACTACTACTGGTCTTCCAGGGAACGATCAAAACGTAGACAGTTTGAGACATTTCTCCCGTGGAGGAATATGCGCATGGTGACTGTTGTATTCAATCCCGATGCAATTTCTGTGTTTCATCAACATTCTGATAGTCCACAGATTACAGAATGCCTCCAGATGTTCATCGGAAACTACTACTGGTCTTCCAGGGAAGGATCAAAACGAAGACTGTTTGAGACATACCTCCTGTGGAGGAAAGGGCGCATGGTGACTGTTGTATTCTATCCCGATGCAATTTCTGTGTTTCATCAACACTCTGATACTCCGCAGATTACAGAATGCATCCAGATGTGCATCGGAAACTACTACTGGACTTCCAGGGAACGATCAAAGCGTAAACTCCTTGAGACATTACTCCAATGGAGCAAAGTGCGCATGGTGACTGTTGTATTCATTCCCGAAACAAATTCTGTGATTCATCAACACTCTAATAGTCCACAGATTACAGAATGCCACCAGATGTGCATCGGAAACTACTACTGGTCTTCCAGGGAACGATCAAAGCATAGACTGTTTGAGAATTACTCCCATGGAGGAAAGTGGGCATGGTGACTGTTGTATTCAATCCCGATGCCATTTCTGTGTTTCATCAACACTCTGATAATCCACAGATTACAGAATACCTCCAGATGTGCATCGGAAACTACTACTGGTCTTCCAGGGAACGATCAAAGCGTAGACTGTTGGAGACATACCTCCCGTGGAGGTATGTGCGCATGGTGACTGTTGTATTCAATCCCGATGCAATTTCTGTGTTTCATCAACACTCTGATAGACCACAGATTACAGAAAGCCACCAGATGTGCATCGGAAACTACTACTGGACTTCCAGGGAACGATCAAAGCGTAAACTCCTTGAGCCTTTACTCCCATGGAGGAAAGTGGGCATGGTGACTGTTGTATTCAATCCCGATGCATTTTCTGTGTTTCATCAACATTCTGATAGTCCACAGATTACAGAATACCATGAGATGTGCATCGGAAACTACTACTGGTCTTCCAGGGAACGATCAAGGCGTAGACTGTTTGAGAATTACTCCCATATAGGAAAGTGCGCATGGTGTCTGTTGTATTCAATCCCGATAAAATTTCTGTGTTTCATCAACAATCTGATACTCCACAGATTACAGAATGCCTCCAGATGTGCATCGGAAACTACTACTGGTCTTCCAGGGAACGACCAAAGCATAGACTGTTTGAGACATTACTCCCTTGGAGGAGAGTGCACATGGTGAATGTTGTATTCAATCCCGATGCAATTTCTGTGTTTCATCAACACTCTGATAATCCACAGATTACAGAATGCCTCCCGATGTGTATCGGAAACTACTACTGGTCTTCCAGGGAACGATCAAAGCGTAGACAGTTTGAGACATTACTCCCGTGGAGGAATATGCGCATGGTGACTGTTGTATTCAATCCCGATTCAATTTCTGTGTTTCATCAACACTCTGATAGTCCACAGATTACAGAATGCCTCCAGATGTTCATCGGAAACTACTACTGGTCTTCCAAGGAACGATCAAAGCGTAGACTGTTTGAGACATTACAGCTGTGGAGGAAAGTGCGCATGGTGACTGTTGTATTCAATCCCGATGCAATTTCTGTGTTTCATCAACACTCTGATAGTCCACAGATTACAGATGCCTCCAGATGTTCATCGGAAATTTCTACTGGTCTTCCAGGTAACGATCAAAGCGTAGACTGTTTGATACATTACTTTTATGGAGGAATGTGCACTTGGTGACTGTTGTATTCAATCCCGATGCAATATCTGTGTTTCATCAACACTCTGATAATCCACAGATTACAGAATGCCTCCCGATGTGCATCGGAAACTACTACTGGTCTTCCAGGGAACGATCAAAACGTAGACAGTTTGAGACATTTCTCCCGTGGAGGAATATGCGCATGGTGACTGTTGTATTCAATCCCGATGCAATTTCTGTGTTTCATCAACACTCTGATAGTTTACAGATTACAGAATGCCTCCAGATGTTCATCGGAAACTACTACTGGTCTTCCAGGGAAGGATCAAAACGAAGACTGTTTGAGACATACCTCCCGTGGAGGAAAGGGCGCATGGTGACTGTTGTATTCTATCCCGATGCAATTTCTGTGTTTCATCAACACTCTGATACTCCGCAGATTACAGAATGCATCCAGATGTGCATCGGAAACTACTACTGGACTTCCAGGGAACGATCAAAGCGTAAACTCCTTGAGACATTACTCCAATGGAGCAAAGTGCGCATGGTGACTGTTGTATTCAATCCCGATGCATTTTCTGTGTTTCATCAACACTCTGATAGTCCACAGATTACAGAATGCCTAGTGATGTGCATCGGAAACTACTACTGGTCTTCCAGGGAACAATCAAAGCGTAGACTGTTTGAGACATTACTCCCATGGAGGAAAGTGCGCATGGTGACGGTTGTATTCAATCCCGATGCATTTTCTGTGTTTCATCAACACTCTGATAGTCCACAGATTACAGAATGCCATGAGATGTGCATCGGAATCTACTACTGGTCTTCCAGGGAACGACCAAAGCGTAGACAGTTTCTGACATTATTCCCATGGAGGAAAGTGCGGATGGTGACTGTTGTATTCAATCCCGATGCAATTTCTGTGTTTCATCAACACTCTGATAGTCCACAGATTACAGAATGCTACCAGATGTGCATCGGAAACTGCTACTGGTCTTCCAGGGAATGATCAAAACGAAGACTGTTTGAGACATACCTCCCGTGGAGGAAAGTGCGCATGCTGACTGTTGTATTCAATCCCGATGCTATTTCTGTGTTTCATCAATACTCTGATAGTCCGCAGATTACAGAAGGCCTCCAGATGTGCACCGGAAACTACTACTGGTCTTCCAGGGAACGATCAAAGCGTAGACTGTTAGAGACATTACTCCCATGGAGGAAAGTGCGCATGGTGACTGTTGTATTCAATCCCGATGCAATTACTGTGTTTCATCAATACTCTGATAGTCTACACATTACAGAATGCCACCAGATGTGCATCGGAAACTGCTGCTGGTCTTCCAGGGAACGACCAAAAGCGTAGATTGTTTGAGACATTACTCCCGTGGAGGAAAGTGCCCATGGTGACTGTAGTACTCAATCCAATTGCAATTTCTGTGTTTCATCAGCACTCTGATAGTCCACAGATTACAGAATGCCTCCAGATGTGCATCCTAAACTACTACTGGTCTTCCAGGGATCGATCAAAGCGCTAACTCTTTGAGACATTACTCCCATGGAGGAAAGTGCGCATGGTGACTGTTGTATTCAATCCCGATGCATTTTCTTTGTTTCATCAACACTCTGATAGTCCACAGATTACAGAATGCCAAGAGATGTGCATCGGAAACTACTACTGGTCGTCCAGGGAACGATCAAAGCGTAGACCGTTAGAGACATACCTCCCGTGGAGGAAAGTGCGTATGTTGACACTTGTATTCATTCCCGAAACAATTTCTGTGATTCATCAACACTCTGATAGTCCACAGTTTACAGAATGCCACCAGATGTGCATCGGAAACTACTACTGGTCTTCCAGGGAACGATCAAAGCATAGACTGTTTGAGAATTACTCCCATGGAGGAAAGTGGGCATGGTGACTGTTGTATTCAATCCCGATGCAATTTCTGTGTTTCATCAACACTCTGATAGTCCACAGATTACAGAAAGCCTCCAGATGTTCATCGGAAACTACTACTGGTCTTCCAGGGAACGATCAAAACGAAGGCTGTTAGAGACTTTACTCCCATGGAGGAAAGTGCGCATGGTGACTGTTGTATTCAATCCCGATGCAATTTCTGTGTTTCATCAACACTCTGATAGTCTACAGATTACAGAATGCCACATGATGTGCATCGGAAACTACTACTGCTCATCCAGGGAACGATCTAAGCGTAGACTGTTTGAGACATTACTCCCGTGGAGGAATGTGCGCATGGTGACTGTTGTATACAATCCTAATGCAATTTCTGTGTTTCATCAACACTCTGATAATCCACAGATTACAGAATGCCTCCCGATGTGCATCGGAAACTACTACTGGTCTTCCATTGAACGATCAAAGCGTAGACTGTTTGAGACATTACTCCCGTGGAGGAATGTGCGCATGGTGACTGTTGTATTCAATCCCGATGCAATTTCTGTGTTTCATGAACACTCTGATATTCCACAGATTACAGAATGCCTCCCGATGTGCATCGGAAACTACTACTGGTCTTCCAGGGAACGATCAAAGCGTAGACTGTTTGAGACATTACTGCTGTGGAGGAAAGTGCGCATGGTAACTGTTGTATTCAATCCCGATGCAATTTCTGTGTTCATCAACACTCTGATAGTCCACAGATTACAGAATGCCTCCAGATGTTCATCGGAAATTTCTACTGGTCTCCCAGGTAACGATCAAAGCGTAGACAGTTTGAGACATTACTTTTATGCAGGAATGTGCGCGTGGTGACTGTTGTATTCAATCCCGATGCAATTTCTGTGTTTCATCAACACTCTGATAATCCACAGATTACAGAATACCTCCAGATGTGCATCGGAAACTACTACTGGTCTTCCAGGGAACGATCAAAGCGTAGACTGTTGGAGACATTCCTCCCGTGGAGGAGAGTGCGCATGGTGACTGTTGTATTCAATCACGATGAAATTTCTGTGTTTCATCAACACTCTGATAGTCTACAGATTACAGAATGCCACATGATGTGCATCGGAAACTGCTACTGGTCATCCAGGGAACGATCAAAGCGTAGACTGTTTGAGACATTACTCGCGTGGAGGAATGTGCGCATGGTGACTGTTGTATTCAATCCCGATGCAATTTCTGTGTTTCATCAACACTCTGATAGTCTACAGATTACAGAATGCCACATGATGTGCATCGGAAACTACTACTGGACATCCAGTTAACGATCAAAGCGTAAACTCCTTGAGACATTACTCCCATGGTAGGAAAGTGCGCATGGTGACTGTTGTATTCAAACCCGATGCAATTTCTGTGTTTCATCAACACTCTGATAGTCTACAGATCACAGAATGCCACATGATGTGCATCGGAAACTGCTACTGGTCATCCAGGGAACGATCAAAGCGTAGACTGTTTGAGACATTACTCGCGTGGAGGAATGTGCGCATGGTGACTGTTGCATTCAATCCCAATGCAATTTCTGTGTTTCATCAACACTCTGATAGTCTACAGATTACAGAATGCCACATGATGTGCATCGGAAACTACTACTGGTCTTCCAGGGAACGATCAAAGCGTAGACTGTTTGAGACATTACTCGCGTGGAGGAATGTGCGCATGGTGACTGTTGTATTCAATCCCGATGCAATTTCTGTGTTTCATCAACACTCTGATAGTCTACAGATTACAGAATGCCACATGATGTGCATCGGAAACTACTACTGGACATCCAGTTAACGATCAAAGCGTAAACTCCTTGAGACATTACTCCCATGGTAGGAAAGTGCGCATGGTGACTGTTGTATTCAAACCCGATGCAATTTCTGTGTTTCATCAACATTCTGATAGTCCACAGATTACAGAATGCCACGAGATGTGCATCGGAAACTACTACTGGTCTTCCAGGGAACGATCAAAGCGTAGACTGTTTGAGAGTTACTCCCATGGAGGAAAGTGCGCATGGTGTCTGTTGTATTCAATCCCGATGCAATTTCTGTGTTTCATCAACACTCTGATACTCCACAGATTACAGAATGCCTCCAGATGTGCATCGGAGACTACTACTGGTCTGCCAGGGAACGATAAAAGCGTAGACTGTTTGAGACATTACTCCCATGGAGGAAAGTGCACATGGTGAATGTTGTATTCAATCCCGATGCAATTTCTGTGTTTCATCAACACTCTGATAATCCACAGATTACAGAATGCCTCCCGATGTGCATCGGAAACTACTACTGGTCTTCCAGGGAACGATCAAAGCGTAGACAGTTTGAGACATTACTCCCGTGGAGGAATGTGCGCATGGTGACTGTTGCATTCAATCCCGATGCAATTTCTGTGTTTCATCAACACTCTGATAGTCTACAGATTACAGAATGCCACATGATGTGCATCGGAAACTGCTACTGGTCATCCAGGGAACGATCAAAGCGTAGACTGTTTGAGACATTACTCGCGTGGAGGAATGTGCGCATGGTGACTGTTGTATTCAATCCCGATGCAATTTCTGTGTTTCATCAACACTCTGATAGTCTACAGATTACAGAATGCCACATGATGTGCATCGGAAACTGCTACTGGTCATCCAGGGAACGATCAAAGCGTAGACTGTTTGAGACATTACCCCCGTGGAGGAATGCGCGCATGGTGACTGTTGTATTCAATCCCGATGCAATTTCTGTGTTTCATCAACACTCTGATAGTCCACAGATTACAGAATGCCTCCCGATGTGCATCGGAAACTACTACTGGTCTCCCATGGAACGATCAAAGCGAAGACTGTTTGAGACATTGCTCCCGTGGAGGAATGTGCGCATGGTGACTGTTGTATTCAATCCCGGTGCAATTTCTGTGTTTCATCAACACTCTGATAGTCCACAGATTACAGAATGCCTCCAGATGTTCATCGGAAACTACTACTGCTCTTCCAGGGAACGATCAAAGCGTATACTGTTTGAGACATTACTGCTGTGGAGGAAAGTGCGCATGGTAACTGTTGTATTCAATCCCGATGCAATTTCTGTGTTCATCAACCCTCTGATAGTCCACAGAAACAGAATGCCTCAGATGTTCATCGGAAATTTCTACTGGTCTTCCAGGTAACGAGCAAAGCGTAGACTGTTTGTGACATTACTTTTATGCAGGAATGTGCGCGTGGTGACTGTTGTATTCAATCCCGATGCAATTTATGTGTTTCATCAACACTCTGATAATCCACAGATTACAGGATACCTCCAGATGTGCATCGGAAACTACTACTGGTCTTCCAGGGAACGATCAAAGCGTAGACTGTTGGAGACATACCTTCCGTGGAGGAAAGTGCGCATGGTGACAGTTGTATTCAATCCCGATGAAATTTCTGTGTTTCATCAACACTCTGATAGACCACAGATTACAGAATGCCACCAGATGTGCATCGGAAACTACTACTGGACTTCCAGGGAACGATCAAAGCGTAAACTCCTTGAGACATTACTCCCATGGAGGAAAGTGCGCATGGTGACTGTTGTATTCAATTCCGATGCATTTTCTGTGTTTCATCAACATTTTGATAGTCCACAGATTACTGAATGCCGCGAGATGTGCATCGGAATCTACTACTGGTCTTCCAGGGAACGATCAAAGCGTAGACTGTTTGAGAATTACTCCCATGGAGGAAAGTGCTCATGGTGTCTATTGTATTCAATCCCGATGCAATTTCTGTGATTCATCAACACTCTGATAATCCACAGATTACAGAATGCCTCCCGATGTTCTTCGGAAACTACTACTGGTCTTCCAGGGAACGATCAAAGCGCAAACAGTTTGAGACATTACTCCCATGGAGGAATGTGCGCATGGTGACTGTTGTATTCAATCCCGATGCAATTACTGTGTTTCATCAATACTCTGATAGTCTACACATTACAGAATGCCACCAGATGTGCATCGGAAACTGCTGCTGGTCTTCCAGGGAACGACCAAAAGCGTAGATTGTTTGAGACATTACTCCCGTGGAGGAAAGTGCCCATGGTGACTGTAGTACTCAATCCAATTGCAATTTCTGTGTTTCATCAGCACTCTGATAGTCCACAGATTACAGAATGCCTCCAGATGTGCATCCTAAACTACTACTGGTCTTCCAGGGATCGATCAAAGCGCTAACTCTTTGAGACATTACTCCCATGGAGGAAAGTGCGCATGGTGACTGTTGTATTCAATCCCGATGCATTTTCTTTGTTTCATCAACACTCTGATAGTCCACAGATTACAGAATGCCAAGAGATGTGCATCGGAAACTACTACTGGTCTTCCAGGGAACGATCAAAGCGTAGACCGTTAGAGACATACCTCCCGTGGAGGAAAGTGCGCATGTTGACACTTGTATTCATTCCCGAAACAATTTCTGTGATTCATCAACACTCTGATAGTCCACAGTTTACAGAATGCCACCAGATGTGCATCGGAAACTACTACTGGTCTTCCAGGGAACGATCAAAGCATAGACTGTTTGAGAATTACTCCCATGGAGGAAAGTGGGCATGGTGACTGTTGTATTCAATCCCGATGCAATTTCTGTGTTTCATCAACACTCTGATAGTCCACAGATTACAGAAAGCCTCCAGATGTTCATCGGAAACTACTACTGGTCTTCCAGGGAACGATCAAAACGAAGACTGTTAGAGACTTTACTCCCATGGAGGAAAGTGCGCATGGTGACTGTTGTATTCAATCCCGATGCAATTTCTGTGTTTCATCAACACTCTGATAGTCTACAGATTACAGAATGCCACATGATGTGCATCGGAAACTACTACTGCTCATCCAGGGAACGATCTAAGCGTAGACTGTTTGAGACATTACTCCCGTGGAGGAATGTGCGCATGGTGACTGTTGTATACAATCCTAATGCAATTTCTGTGTTTCATCAACACTCTGATAATCCACAGATTACAGAATGCCTCCCGATGTGCATCGGAAACTACTACTGGTCTTCCATTGAACGATCAAAGCGCAGACTGTTTGAGACATTACTCCCGTGGAGGAATGTGCGCATGGTGACTGTTGTATTCAATCCCGATGCAATTTCTGTGTTTCATGAACACTCTGATATTCCACAGATTACAGAATGCCTCCCGATGTGCATCGGAAACTACTACTGGTCTTCCAGGGAACGATCAAAGCGTAGACTGTTTGAGACATTACTGCTGTGGAGGAAAGTGCGCATGGTAACTGTTGTATTCAATCCCGATGCAATTTCTGTGTTAATCAACACTCTGATAGTCCACAGATTACAGAATGCCTCCAGATGTTCATCGGAAATTTCTACTGGTCTCCCAGGTAACGATCAAAGCGTAGACAGTTTGAGACATTACTTTTATGCAGGAATGTGCGCGTGGTGACTGTTGTATTCAATCCCGATGCAATTTCTGTGTTTCATCAACACTCTGATAATCCACAGATTACAGAATACCTCCAGATGTGCATCAGAAACTACTACTGGTCTTCCAGGGAACGATCAAAGCGTATACTGTTGGAGACATTCCTCCCGTGGAGGAGAGTGCGCATGGTGACTGTTGTATTCAATCACGATGAAATTTCTGTGTTTCATCAACACTCTGATAGTCTACAGATTACAGAATGCCACATGATGTGCATCGGAAACTGCTACTGGTCATCCAGGGAACGATCAAAGCGTAGACTGTTTGAGACATTACTCGCGTGGAGGAATGTGCGCATGGTGACTGTTGTATTCAATCCCGATGCAATTTCTGTGTTTCATCAACACTCTGATAGTCTACAGATTACAGAATGCCACATGATGTGCATCGGAAACTACTACTGGACATCCAGTTAACGATCAAAGCGTAAACTTCTTGAGACATTACTCCCATGGTAGGAAAGTGCGCATGGTGACTGTTGTATTCAAACCCGATGCAATTTCTGTGTTTCATCAACACTCTGATAGTCTACAGATTACAGAATGCCACATGATGTGCATCGGAAACTGCTACTGGTCATCCAGGGAACGATCAAAGCGTAGACTGTTTGAGACATTACTCGCGTGGAGGAATGTGCGCATGGTGACTGTTGCATTCAATCCCGATGCAATTTCTGTGTTTCATCAACACTCTGATAGTCTACAGATTACAGAATGCCACATGATGTGCATCGGAAACTACTACTGGTCTTCCAGGGAACGATCAAAGCGTAGACTGTTTGAGACATTACTCGCGTGGAGGAATGTGCGCATGGTGACTGTTGTATTCAATCCCGATGCAATTTCTGTGTTTCATCAACACTCTGATAGTCTACAGATTACAGAATGCCACATGATGTGCATCGGAAACTACTACTGGACATCCAGTTAACGATCAAAGCGTAAACTCCTTGAGACATTACTCCCATGGTAGGAAAGTGCGCATGGTGACTGTTGTATTCAAACCCGATGCAATTTCTGTGTTTCATCAACATTCTGATAGTCCACAGATTACAGAATGCCACGAGATGTGCATCGGAAACTACTACTGGTCTTCCAGGGAACGATCAAAGCGTAGACTGTTTGAGAGTTACTCCCATGGAGGAAAGTGCGCATGGTGTCTGTTGTATTCAATCCCGATGCAATTTCTGTGTTTCATCAACACTCTGATACTCCACAGATTACAGAATGCCTCCAGATGTGAATCGGAGACTACTACTGGCCTTCCAGGGAACGATAAAAGCGTAGACTGTTTGAGACATTACTCCCATGGAGGAAAGTGCACATGGTGAATGTTGTATTCAATCCCGATGCAATTTCTGTGTTTCATCAACACTCTGATAATCCACAGATTACAGAATGCCTCCCGATGTGCATCGGAAACTACTACTGGTCTTCCAGGGAACGATCAAAGCGTAGACAGTTTGAGACATTACTCCCGTGGAGGAATGTGCGCATGGTGACTGTTGTATTCAATCCCGATGCAATTTCTGTGTTTCATCAACACTCTGATAGTCTACAGATTACAGAATGCCACATGATGTGCATCGGAAACTGCTACTGGTCATCCAGGGAACGATCAAAGCGTAGACTGTTTGAGACATTACTCGCGTGGAGGAATGTGCGCATGGTGACTGTTGTATTCAATCCCGATGCAATTTCTGTGTTTCATCAACACTCTGATAGTCTACAGATTACAGAATGCCACATGATGTGCATCGGAAACTGCTACTGGTCATCCAGGGAACGATCAAAGCGTAGACTGTTTGAGACATTACCCCCGTGGAGGAATGCGCGCATGGTGACTGTTGTATTCAATCCCGATGCAATTTCTGTGTTTCATCAACACTCTGATAGTCCACAGATTACAGAATGCCTCCCGATGTGCATCGGAAACTACTACTGGTCTCCCATGGAACGATCAAAGCGAAGACTGTTTGAGACATTGCTCCCGTGGAGGAATGTGCGCATGGTGACTGTTGTATTCAATCCCGATGCAATTTCTGTGTTTCATCAACACTCTGATAGTCCACAGATTACAGAATGCCTCCAGATGTTCATCGGAAACTACTACTGCTCTTCCAGGGAACGATCAAAGCGTATACTGTTTGAGACATTACTGCTGTGGAGGAAAGTGCGCATGGTAACTGTTGTATTCAATCCCGATGCAATTTCTGTGTTCATCAACCCTCTGATAGTCCACAGAAACAGAATGCCTCAGATGTTCATCGGAAATTTCTACTGGTCTTCCAGGTAACGAGCAAAGCGTAGACTGTTTGTGACATTACTTTTATGCAGGAATGTGCGCGTGGTGACTGTTGTATTCAATCCCGATGCAATTTATGTGTTTCATCAACACTCTGATAATCCACAGATTACAGGATACCTCCAGATGTGCATCGGAAACTACTACTGGTCTTCCAGGGAACGATCAAAGCGTAGACTGTTGGAGACATACCTTCCGTGGAGGAAAGTGCGCATGGTGACAGTTGTATTCAATCCCGATGAAATTTCTGTGTTTCATCAACACTCTGATAGACCACAGATTACAGAATGCCACCAGATGTGCATCGGAAACTACTACTGGACTTCCAGGGAACGATCAAAGCGTAAACTCCTTGAGACATTACTCCCATGGAGGAAAGTGCGCATGGTGACTGTTGTATTCAATTCCGATGCATTTTCTGTGTTTCATCAACATTTTGATAGTCCACAGATTACTGAATGCCGCGAGATGTGCATCGGAATCTACTACTGGTCTTCCAGGGAACGATCAAAGCGTAGACTGTTTGAGAATTACTCCCATGGAGGAAAGTGCTCATGGTGTCTATTGTATTCAATCCCGATGCAATTTCTGTGATTCATCAACACTCTGATAATCCACAGATTACAGAATGCCTCCCGATGTTCTTCGGAAACTACTACTGGTCTTCCAGGGAACGATCAAAGCGCAAACAGTTTGAGACATTACTCCCGTGGAGGAATGTGCGCATGGTGACTGTTGTATTCAATCCCGATGCAATTTCTGTGTTTCATCAACACTCTGATAGTCCACAGATTACAGAATGCCACCAGATGTTCATCGGAAACTACTACTGGTCTTCCAGGGAACGATCAAAGCGTAGACTGTTTCAGACATTACTTTTATGCAGGAATGTGCGCGTGGTGACTGTTGTATTCAATCCCGATGAAATTTCTGTGTTTCATCAACACTCTGATAATCCACAGATTACAGAATACCTCCAGATAAGCATCGGAAACTACTACTGGTCTTCCAGGGGACGATCAAAGCGTAGCCTGTTGGAGACATACCTCCTGTGGAGGAAAGTTCGCATGGTGACTGTTGTATTCAATCCCGATGAAATTTCTGTGTTTCATCAACACTCTGATAGACCACAGATTACAGAATGCCACCAGATGTGCATCGGAAACTACTATTGGTCTTCCAGGGAACGATCAAAGCGTAGACTGTTTGAGAATTACTCCCACGGAGGAAAGTGCGCATGGTGACTGTTGTATTCAATCCCGATGCAATTTCTGCGTTTCATCAACACTCTGATACTCCGCAGATTACAGAATGCATCCAGATGTGCATCGGAAACTACTACTGGACTTCCAGGGAACGATCAAAGCGTAAACTCTTTGAGACATTACTCCCATGGAGGAAAGTGCGCATGGTGACTGTTGTATTCAATCACGATGCATTTTCTGTGTTTCATCAACACTCTGATAGTCCACAGATTACAGAATGCCACGAGATGTGCATCGGAAACTACTACTGGTCTTCCTGGGAACGATCCAAGCGTAGACTGTTTGGGACATTACTCCCATGGAGGAAAGTGCGGATGGTGACTGTTGTATTCAATCCCGATGCAATTTCTGTGTTTCATAAACACTCTGATAGTCCACAGATTACAGAATGCCTCCCGATGTGCATCGGAAACTACTACTGGTCTTCCAGGGAACGATCAAAGCGTAGACTGTTTGAGACATTACAGCTGTGGAGGAAAGTGCGCATGGTGACTGTTGTATTCAATCCCGATGCAATTTCTGTGTTTCATCAACACTCTGATAGTCCACAGATTACAGATGCCTCCAGATGTTCATCGGAAATTTCTACTGGTCTTCCAGGTAACGATCAAAGCGTAGACTGTTTGATACATTACTTTTATGCAGGAATGTGCACTTGGTGACTGTTGTATTCAATCCCGATGCAATATCTGTGTTTCATCAACACTCTGATAATCCACAGATTACAGAATGCCTCCCGATGTGCATCGGAAACTACTACTGGTCTTCCAGGGAACGATCAAAACGTAGACAGTTTGAGACATTACTCCCGTGGCGGAATATGCGCATGGTGACTGTTGTATTCAATCACGATGCATTTTCTGTGTTTCATCAACACTCTGATAGTCCACAGATTACAGAATGCCACGAGATGTGCATCGGAAACTACTACTGGTCTTCCTGGGAACGATCCAAGCGTAGACTGTTTGGGACATTACTCCCATGGAGGAAAGTGCGGATGGTGACTGTTGTATTCAATCCCGATGCAATTTCTGTGTTTCATAAACACTCTGATAGTCCACAGATTACAGAATGCCTCCCGATGTGCATCGGAAACTACTACTGGTCTTCCAGGAAACGATCAAAGCGTAGACTGTTTGAGACATTACAGCTGTGGAGGAAAGTGCGCATGGTGACTGTTGTATTCAATCCCGATGCAATTTCTGTGTTTCATCAACACTCTGATAGTCCACAGATTACAGATGCCTCCAGATGTTCATCGTAAATTTCTACTGGTCTTCCAGGTAACGATCAAAGCGTAGACTGTTTGATACATTACTTTTATGCAGGAATGTGCACTTGGTGACTGTTGTATTCAATCCCGATGCAATATCTGTGTTTCATCAACACTCTGATAATCCACAGATTACAGAATGCCTCCCGATGTGCATCGGAAACTACTACTGGTCTTCCAGGGAACGATCAAATCGTAGACAGTTTGAGACATTACTCCCGTGGAGGAATATGCGCATGGTGACTGTTGTATTCAATCCCGATGCAATTTCTGTGTTTCATCAACACTCTGATAATCCACAGATTACAGAATGCCTCCCGATGTTCTTCGGAAACTACTACTGGTCTTCCAGGGAACGATCAAAGCGCAAACAGTTTGAGACATTACTCCCGTGGAGGAATGTGCGCATGGTGACTGTTGTATTCAATCCCGATGCAATTTCTGTGTTTCATCAACACTCTGATAGTCCACAGATTACAGAATGCCACCAGATGTTCATCGGAAACTACTACTGGTCTTCCAGGGAACGATCAAAGCGTAGACTGTTTCAGACATTACTTTTATGCAGGAATGTGCGCGTGGTGACTGTTGTATTCAATCCCGATGCAATTTCTGTGTTTCATCAACACTCTGATAATCCACAGATTACAGAATACCTCCAGATGTGCATCGGAAACTACTACTGGTCTTCCAGGGGACGATCAAAGCGTAGCCTGTTGGAGACATACCTCCTGTGGAGGAAAGTTCGCATGGTGACTGTTGTATTCAATCCCGATGAAATTTCTGTGTTTCATCAACACTCTGATAGACCACAGATTACAGAATGCCACCAGATGTGCATCGGAAACTACAATTGGTCTTCCAGGGAACGATCAAAGCGTAGACTGTTTGAGAATTACTCCCACGGAGGAAAGTGCGCATGGTGACTGTTGTATTCAATCCCGATGCAATTTCTGCGTTTCATCAACACTCTGATAATCCACAGATTACAGAATGCCTCCCGATGTGCATCGGAAACTACTACTGGTCTTCCAGGGAACGATCAAAGCGTATACTGTTAGAGACATTACTCGCGTGGAGGAATGTGCGCATGGTGACTGTTGTATTCAATCCCGATGCAATTTCTGTGTTTCATCAACACTCTGATAGTCTACAGATTACAGAATGCCACATGATGTGCATCGGAAACTGCTACTGGTCATCCAGGGAACGATCAAAGCGTAGACTGTTTGAGACATTACCCCCGTGGAGGAATGCGCGCATGGTGACTGTTGTATTCAATCCTGATGCAATTTCTGTGTTTCATCAACACTCTGATAGTCCACAGATTACAGAATGCCTCCAGATGCTCATCGGAAACTACTACTGCTCTTCCAGGGAACGATCAAAGCGTATACTGTTAGAGACATTACTGCTGTGGAGGAAAGTGCGAATGGTAACTGTTGTATTCAATCCCGATGCAATTTCTGTGTTCATCAACACTCTGATAGTCCACAGAAACAGAATGCCTCAGATGTTCATCGGAAATTTCTACTGGTCTTCCAGGTAACGAGCAAAGCGTAGACTGTTTGTGACATTACTTTTATGCAGGAATGTGCGCGTGGTGACTGTTGTATTCAATCCCGATGCAATTTATGTGATTCATCAACACTCTGATAATCCACAGATTACAGGATACCTCCAGATGTGCATCGGAAACTACTACTGGTCTTCCAGGGAACGATCAAAGCGTAGACTGTTAGAGACATACCTTCCGTGGAGGAAAGTGCGCATGGTGACAGTTGTATTCAATCCCGACGAAATTTCTGTGTTTCATCAACACTCTGATAGACCACAGATTACAGAATGCCACCAGATGTGCATCGGAAACTACTACTGAACTTCCAGGGAACGATCAAAGCGTAAACTCTTTGAGACATTACTCCCATGGAGGAAAGTGCGCATGGTGACTGTTGTATTCAATCACGATGCATTTTCTGTGTTTCATCAACACTCTGATAGTCCACAGATTACAGAATGCCACGAGATGTGCATCGGAAACTACTACTGGTCTTCCTGGGAACGATCCAAGCGTAGACTGTTTGGGACATTACTGACATGGAGGAAAGTGCGGATGGTGACTGTTGTATTCAATCCCGATGCAATTTCTGTGTTTCATAAACACTCTGATAGTCCACAGATTACAGAATGCCTCCCGATGTGCATCGGAAACTACTACTGGTCTTCCAGGGAACGATCAAAGCGTAGACTGTTTGAGACATTACAGCTGTGGAGGAAAGTGCGCATGGTGACTGTTGTATTCAATCCCGATGCAATTTCTGTGTTTCATCAACACTCTGATAGTCCACAGATTACAGATGCCTCCAGATGTTCATCGGAAATTTCTACTGGTCTTCCAGGTAACGATCAAAGCGTAGACTGTTTGATACATTACTTTTATGCAGGAATGTGCACTTGGTGACTGTTGTATTCAATCCCGATGCAATATCTGTGTTTCATCAACACTCTGATAATCCACAGATTACAGAATGCCTCCCGATGTGCATCGGAAACTACTACTGGTCTTCCAGGGAACGATCAAAACGTAGACAGTTTGAGACATTACTCCCGTGGCGGAATATGCGCATGGTGACTGTTGTATTCAATCACGATGCATTTTCTGTGTTTCATCAACACTCTGATAGTCCACAGATTACAGAATGCCACGAGATGTGCATCGGAAACTACTACTGGTCTTCCTGGGAACGATCCAAGCGTAGACTGTTTGGGACATTACTCCCATGGAGGAAAGTGCGGATGGTGACTGTTGTATTCAATCCCGATGCAATTTCTGTGTTTCATAAACACTCTGATAGTCCACAGATTACAGAATGCCTCCCGATGTGCATCGGAAACTACTACTGGTCTTCCAGGAAACGATCAAAGCGTAGACTGTTTGAGACATTACAGCTGTGGAGGAAAGTGCGCATGGTGACTGTTGTATTCAATCCCGATGCAATTTCTGTGTTTCATCAACACTCTGATAGTCCACAGATTACAGATGCCTCCAGATGTTCATCGTAAATTTCTACTGGTCTTCCAGGTAACGATCAAAGCGTAGACTGTTTGATACATTACTTTTATGCAGGAATGTGCACTTGGTGACTGTTGTATTCAATCCCGATGCAATATCTGTGTTTCATCAACACTCTGATAATCCACAGATTACAGAATGCCTCCCGATGTGCATCGGAAACTACTACTGGTCTTCCAGGGAACGATCAAAACGTAGACAGTTTGAGACATTACTCCCGTGGAGGAATATGCGCATGGTGACTGTTGTATTCAATCCCGATGCAATTTCTGTGTTTCATCAACACTCTGATAATCCACAGATTACAGAATGCCTCCCGATGTTCTTCGGAAACTACTACTGGTCTTCCAGGGAACGATCAAAGCGCAAACAGTTTGAGACATTACTCCCGTGGAGGAATGTGCGCATGGTGACTGTTGTATTCAATCCCGATGCAATTTCTGTGTTTCATCAACACTCTGATAGTCCACAGATTACAGAATGCCACCTGATGTTCATCGGAAACTACTACTGGTCTTCCAGGGAACGATCAAAGCGTAGACTGTTTCAGACATTACTTTTATGCAGGAATGTGCGCGTGGTGACTGTTGTATTCAATCCCGATGCAATTTCTGTGTTTCATCAACACTCTGATAATCCACAGATTACAGAATACCTCCAGATGTGCATCGGAAACTACTACTGGTCTTCCAGGGGACGATCAAAGCGTAGCCTGTTGGAGACATACCTCCTGTGGAGGAAAGTTCGCATGGTGACTGTTGTATTCAATCCCGATGAAATTTCTGTGTTTCATCAACACTCTGATAGACCACAGATTACAGAATGCCACCAGATGTGCATCGGAAACTACTATTGGTCTTCCAGGGAACGATCAGAGCGTAGACTGTTTGAGAATTACTCCCACGGAGGAAAGTGCGCATGGTGACTGTTGTATTCAATCCCGATGCAATTTCTGCGTTTCATCAACACTCTGATAATCCACAGATTACAGAATGCCTCCCGATGTGCATCGGAAACTACTACTGGTCTTCCAGGGAACGATCAAAGCGTATACTGTTAGAGACATTACTCGCGTGGAGGAATGTGCGCATGGTGACTGTTGTATTCAATCCCGATGCAATTTCTGTGTTTCATCAACACTCTGATAGTCTACAGATTACAGAATGCCACATGATGTGCATCGGAAACTGCTACTGGTCATCCAGGGAACGATCAAAGCGTAGACTGTTTGAGACATTACCCCCGTGGAGGAATGCGCGCATGGTGACTGTTGTATTCAATCCTGATGCAATTTCTGTGTTTCATCAACACTCTGATAGTCCACAGATTACAGAATGCCTCCAGATGCTCATCGGAAACTACTACTGCTCTTCCAGGGAACGATCAAAGCGTATACTGTTAGAGACATTACTGCTGTGGAGGAAAGTGCGAATGGTAACTGTTGTATTCAATCCCGATGCAATTTCTGTGTTCATCAACACTCTGATAGTCCACAGAAACAGAATGCCTCAGATGTTCATCGGAAATTTCTACTGGTCTTCCAGGTAACGATCAAAGCGTAGACTGTTTGTGACATTACTTTTATGCAGGAATGTGCGCGTGGTGACTGTTGTATTCAATCCCGATGCAATTTATGTGATTCATCAACACTCTGATAATCCACAGATTACAGGATACCTCCAGATGTGCATCGGAAACTACTACTGGTCTTCCAGGGAACGATCAAAGCGTAGACTGTTAGAGACATACCTTCCGTGGAGGAAAGTGCGCATGGTGACAGTTGTATTCAATCCCGACGAAATTTCTGTGTTTCATCAACACTCTGATAGACCACAGATTACAGAATGCCACCAGATGTGCATCGGAAACTACTACTGAACTTCCAGGGAACGATCAAAGCGTAAACTCCTTGAGACATTACTCCCATGGAGGAAAGTGCGCATGGTGACTGTTGTATTCAATTCCGATGCATTTTCTGTGTTTCATCAACATTTTGATAGTCCACAGATTACTGAATTCCGCGAGATGTGCATCGGAATCTACTACTGGTCTTCCAGGGAACGATCAAAGCGTAGACTGTTTGAGAATTACTCCCATGGAGGAAAGTGCTCATGGTGTCTATTGTATTCAATCCCGATGCAATTTCTGTGATTCATCAACACTCTGATAATCCACAGATTACAGAATGCCTCCCGATGTTCTTCGGAAACTACTACTGGTCTTCCAGGGAACGATCAAAGCGCAAACAGTTTGAGACATTACTCCCGTGGAGGAATGTGCGCATGGTGACTGTTGTATTCAATCCCCATGCAATTTCTGTGTTTCATCAACACTCTGATAGTCCACAGATTACAGAATGCCTCCAGATGTTCATCGGAAACTACTACTGGTCTTCCAGGGAACGATCAAAGCGTAGACTGTTTCAGACATTACTTTTATGCAGGAATGTGCGCGTGGTGACTGTTGTATTCAATCCCGATGCAATTTCTGTGTTTCATCAACACTCTGATAATCCACAGATTACAGAATACCTCCAGATGTGCATCGGAAACTACTACTGGTCTTCCAGGGGACGATCAAAGCGTAGACTGTTGGAGACATACCTCCTGTGGAGGAATGTTCGCATGGTGACTGTTGTATTCAATCCCGATGAAAATTCTGTGTTTCATCAACACTCTGATAGACCACAGATTACAGAATGCCACCAGATGTGCATCGGAAACTATTATTGGTCTTCCAGGGAACGATCAAAGCGTAGACTGTTTGAGAATTACTCCCACGGAGGAAAGTGCGCATGGTGACTGTTGTATTCAATCCCGATGCAATTTCTGCGTTTCATCAACACTCTGATACTCCGCAGATTACAGAATGCATCCAGATGTGCATCGGAAACTACTACTGGACTTCCAGGGAACGATCAAAGCGTAAACTCTTTGAGACATTACTCCCATGGAGGAAAGTGCGCATGGTGACTGTTGTATTCAATCACGATGCATTTTCTGTGTTTCATCAACACTCTGATAGTCCACAGATTACAGAATGCCACGAGATGTGCATCGGAAACTACTACTGGTCTTCCTGGGAACGATCAAGCGTAGACTGTTTGGGACATTACTCCCATGGAGGAAAGTGCGGATGGTGACTGTTGTATTCAATCCCAATGCAATTTCTGTGTTTCATAAACACTCTGATAGTCCACAGATTACAGAATGCCTCCCGATGTGCATCGGAAACTACTACTGGTCTTCCAGGGAACGATCAAAGCGTAGACTGTTTGAGACATTACAGCTGTGGAGGAAAGTGCGCATGGTGACTGTTGTATTCAATCCCGATGCAATTTCTGTGTTTCATCAACACTCTGATAGTCCACAGATTACAGATGCCTCCAGATGTTCATCGGAAATTTCTACTGGTCTTCCAGGTAACGATCAAAGCGTAGACTGTTTGATACATTACTTTTATGCAGGAATGTGCACTTGGTGACTGTTGTATTCAATCCCGATGCAATATCTGTGTTTCATCAACACTCTGATAATCCACAGATTACAGAATGCCTCCCGATGTGCATCGGAAACTACTACTGGTCTTCCAGGGAACGATCAAAACGTAGACAGTTTGAGACATTACTCCCGTGGAGGAATATGCGCATGGTGACTGTTGAATTCAATCCCGATGCAATTTCTGTGTTTCATCAACACTCTGATAGTCCACAGATTACAGAATGCCTCCAGATGTTCATCGGAAACTACTACTGGTATTCCAGGGAAGGATCAAAACGAAGACTGTTTGAGACATACCTCCCGTGGAGGAAAGTGCGCATGGTGACTGTTGTATTCTATCCCGATGCAATTTCTGTGTTTCATCAACACTCTGATACACCGCAGATTACAGAATGCATCCAGATGTGCATCGGAAACTACTACTGGACTTCCAGGGAACGATCAAAGCGTAAACTCCTTGAGACATTACTCCAATGGAGCAAAGTGCGCATGGTGACTGTTGTATTCAATCCCGATACATTTTCTGTGTTTCATCAACACTCTGATAGTCCACTGATTACAGAATGCCTACAGATGTGCATCGGAAACTACTACTGGTCTTCCAGGGAACGATCAAAGCGTAGACTGTTTGAGAATTACTTCCATGGAGGAAAGTGCGCATTGTGTCTGTTATATTCAATCCCGATGCAATTTCTGTGTTTCATCAACACTCTGATACTCCACAGATTACAGAATGCCTCCAGATGTGTATCGGAGACTACTACTGGTCTTCCAGGGAACGATAAAAGCGTAGACTGTTTGAGACATTACTCCCATGGAGGAAAGTGCACATGGTGAATGTTGTATTCAATCCCGATGCAATTTCTGTGTTTCATCAACACTCTGATAATCCACAGATTACAGAATGCCTCCCGATGTGCATCGGAAACTACTACTGGTCTTCCAGGGAACGATCAAAGCGTAGACAGTTTGAGACATTACTCCCGTGGAGGAATGTGCGCATGGTGACTGTTGCATTCAATCCCGATGCAATTTCTGTGTTTCATCAACACTCTGATAGTCTATAGATTACAGAATGCCACATGATGTGCATCGGAAACGGCTACTGGTCATCCAGGGAACGATCAAAGCGTAGACTGTTTGAGACATTACTCGCGTGGAGGAATGTGCGCATGGTGACTGTTGTATTCAATCCCGATGCAATTTCTGTGTTTCATCAACACTCTGATAGTCTACAGATTACAGAATGCCACATGATGTGCATCGGAAACTGCTACTGGTCATCCAGGGAACGATCAAAGCGTAGACTGTTTGAGACATTACCCCCGTGGAGGAATGCGCGCATGGTGACTGTTGTATTCAATCCCGATGCAATTTCTGTGTTTCATCAACACTCTGATAGTCCACAGATTACAGAATGCCTCCCGATGTGCATCGGAAACTACTACTGGTCTCCCATGGAACGATCAAAGCGAAGACAGTTTGAGACATTGCTCCCGTGGTGGAATGTGCGCATGGTGACTGTTGTATTCAATCCCGATGCAATTTCTGTGTTTCATCAACACTATGATAGTCCACAGATTACAGAATGCCTCCAGATGTTCATCGGAAACTACTACTGCTCTTCCAGGGAACGATCAAAGCGTATACTGTTAGAGACATTACTGCTGTGGAGGAAAGTGCGCATGGTAACTGTTGTATTCAATCCCGATGCAATTTCTGTGTTCATCAACACTCTGATAGTCCACAGAAACAGAATGCCTCAGATGTTCATCGGAAATTTCTACTGGTCTTCCAGGTAACGAGCAAAGCGTAGACTGTTTGTGACATTACTTTTATGCAGGAATGTGCGCGTGGTGACTGTTGTATTCAATCCCGATGCAATTTATGTGTTTCATCAACACTCTGATAATCCACAGATTACAGGATACCTCCAGATGTGCATCGGAAACTATTACTGGTCTTCCAGGGAACGATCAAAGCGTAGACTGTTAGAGACATACCTTCCGTGGAGGAAAGTGCGCATGGTGACAGTTGTATTCAATCCCGATGAAATTTCTGTGTTTCATCAACACTCTGATAGACCACAGATTACAGAATGCCACCAGATGTGCATCGGAAACTACTACTGGACTTCCAGGGAACGATCAAAGCGTAAACTCCTTGAGACATTCTCCCATGGAGGAAAGTGCGCATGGTGACTGTTGTATTCAATTCCGATGCATTTTCTGTGTTTCATCAACATTTTGATAGTCCACAGATTACTGAATGCCGCGAGATGTGCATCGGAATCTACTACTGGTCTTCCAGGGAACGATCAAAGTGTAGACTGTTTGAGAATTACTCCCATGGAGGTAAGTGCTCATGGTGTCTATTGTATTCAATCCCGATGCAATTTCTGTGATTCATCAACACTCTGATAATCCACAGATTACAGAATGCCTCCCGATGTTCTTCGGAAACTACTACTGGTCTTCCAGGGAACGATCAAAGCGCAAACAGTTTGAGACATTACTCCCGTGGAGGAATGTGCGTATGGTGACTGTTGTATTCAATCCCGATGCAATTTCTGTGTTTCATCAACACTCTGATAGTCCACAGATTACAGAATGCCTCCAGATGTTCATCGGAAACTACTACTGGTCTTCCAGGGAACGATCAAAGCGTAGACTGTTTCAGACATTACTTTTATGCAGGAATGTGCGCGTGGTGACTGTTGTATTCAATCCCGATGCAATTTCTGTGTTTCATCAACACTCTTATAATCCACAGATTACAGAATACCTCCAGATGTGCATCGGAAACTACTACTGGTCTTCCAGGGGACGATCAAAGCGTAGACTGTTGGAGACATACCTCCTGTGGAGGAAAGTTCGCATGGTGACTGTTGTATTCAATCCCGATGAAATTTCTGTGTTTCATCAACACTCTGATAGACCACAGATTACAGAATGCCACCAGATGTGCATCGGAAACTACTATTGGTCTTCCAGGGAACGATCAAAGCGTAGACTGTTTGAGAATTACTCCCACGGAGGAAAGTGCGCATGGTGACTGTTGTATTCAATCCCGATGCAATTTCTGCGTTTCATCAACACTCTGATACTCCGCAGATTACAGAATGCATCCAGATGTGCATCGGAAACTACTACTGGACTTCCAGGGAACGATCAAAGCGTAAACTCTTTGAGACATTACTCCCATGGAGGAAAGTGCGCATGGTGACTGTTGTATTCAATCACGATGCATTTTCTGTGTTTCATCAACACTCTGATAGTCCACAGATTACAGAATGCCACGAGATGTGCATCGGAAACTACTACTGGTCTTCCTGGGAACGATCCAAGCGTAGACTGTTTGGGACATTACTCCCATGGAGGAAAGTGCGGATGGTGACTGTTGTATTCAATCCCGATGCAATTTCTGTGTTTCGTAAACACTCTGATAGTCCACAGATTACAGAATGCCTCCCGATGTGCATCGGAAACTACTACTGGTCTTCCAGGGAACGATCAAAGCGTAGACTGTTTGAGACATTACAGCTGTGGAGGAAAGTGCGCATGGTGACTGTTGTATTCAATCCCGATGCAATTTCTGTGTTTTATCAACACTCTGATAGTCCACAGATTACAGATGCCTCCAGATGTTCATCAGAAATTTCTACTGGTCTTCCAGGTAACGATCAAAGCGTAGACTGTTTGATAAATTACTTTTATGCAGGAATGTGCACTTGGTGACTGTTGTATTCAATCCCGATGCAATATCTGTGTTTCATCAACACTCTGATAATCCACAGATTACAGAATGCCTCCCGATGTGCATCGGAAACTACTACTGGTCTTCCAGGGAACGATCAAAACGTAGACAGTTTGAGACATTACTCCCGTGGAGGAATATGCGCATGGTGACTGTTGTATTCAATCCCGATGCAATTTCTGTGTTTCATCAACACTCTGATAGTCCACAGATTACAGAATGCCTCCAGATGTTCATCGGAAACTACTACTGGTCTTCCAGGGAAGGATGAAAACGAAGACTGTTTGAGACATACCTCCCGTGGAGGAAAGTGCGCATGGTGACTGTTGTATTCTATCCCGATGCAATTTCTGTGTTTCATCAACACTCTGATACACCGCAGATTACAGAATGCATCCAGATGTGCATCGGAAACTACTACTGGACTTCCAGGGAACGATCCAAGCTAAAACTCCTTGAGACATTACTCCAATGGAGCAAAGTGCGCATGGTGACTGTTGTATTCAATCCCGATGCATTTTCTGTGTTTCATCAACACTCTGATAGTCCACAGATTACAGAATGCCTAGAGATGTGCATCGGAAACTACTACTGGTCTTCCAGGGAACGATCAAAGCGTAGACTGTTTGAGACATTACTCCCATGGAGGAAAGTGCGCATGGTGACGGTTGTATTCAATCCCGATGCATTTTCTGTATTTCATCAACACTCTGATAGTCCACAGATTACAGAATGCCATGAGATGTGCATCGGAATCTACTACTGGTCTTCCAGGGAACGACCAAAGCGTAGACAGTTTCTGACATTATTCCCATGGAGGAAAGTGCGGATGGTGACTGTTGTATTCAATCCCGATGCAATTTCTCTGTTTCATCAACACTCTGATAGTCCACAGATTAAAGAATGCTACCAGATGTGCATCGGAAACTACTACTGGTCTTCCAGGGAACGATCAAAACGTAGACAGTTTGAGACATTACTCCCGTGGAGGAATATGCGCATGGTGACTGTTGTATTCAATCCCGATGCAATTTCTGTGTTTCATCAACACTCTGATAATCCACAGATTACAGAATGCCTCCCGATGTTCTTCGGAAACTACTACTGGTCTTCCAGGGAACGATCAAAGCGCAAACAGTTTGAGACATTACTCCCGTGGAGGAATGTGCGCATGGTGACTGTTGTATTCAATCCCGATGCAATTTCTGTGTTTCATCAACACTCTGATAGTCCACAGATTACAGAATGCCACCTGATGTTCATCGGAAACTACTACTGGTCTTCCAGGGAACGATCAAAGCGTAGACTGTTTCAGACATTACTTTTATGCAGGAATGTGCGCGTGGTGACTGTTGTATTCAATCCCGATGCAATTTCTGTGTTTCATCAACACTCTGATAATCCACAGATTACAGAATACCTCCAGATGTGCATCGGAAACTACTACTGGTCTTCCAGGGGACGATCAAAGCGTAGCCTGTTGGAGACATACCTCCTGTGGAGGAAAGTTCGCATGGTGACTGTTGTATTCAATCCCGATGAAATTTCTGTGTTTCATCAACACTCTGATAGACCACAGATTACAGAATGCCACCAGATGTGCATCGGAAACTACTATTGGTCTTCCAGGGAACGATCAGAGCGTAGACTGTTTGAGAATTACTCCCACGGAGGAAAGTGCGCATGGTGACTGTTGTATTCAATCCCGATGCAATTTCTGCGTTTCATCAACACTCTGATAATCCACAGATTACAGAATGCCTCCCGATGTGCATCGGAAACTACTACTGGTCTTCCAGGGAACGATCAAAGCGTATACTGTTAGAGACATTACTCGCGTGGAGGAATGTGCGCATGGTGACTGTTGTATTCAATCCCGATGCAATTTCTGTGTTTCATCAACACTCTGATAGTCTACAGATTACAGAATGCCACATGATGTGCATCGGAAACTGCTACTGGTCATCCAGGGAACGATCAAAGCGTAGACTGTTTGAGACATTACCCCCGTGGAGGAATGCGCGCATGGTGACTGTTGTATTCAATCCTGATGCAATTTCTGTGTTTCATCAACACTCTGATAGTCCACAGATTACAGAATGCCTCCAGATGCTCATCGGAAACTACTACTGCTCTTCCAGGGAACGATCAAAGCGTATACTGTTAGAGACATTACTGCTGTGGAGGAAAGTGCGAATGGTAACTGTTGTATTCAATCCCGATGCAATTTCTGTGTTCATCAACACTCTGATAGTCCACAGAAACAGAATGCCTCAGATGTTCATCGGAAATTTCTACTGGTCTTCCAGGTAACGATCAAAGCGTAGACTGTTTGTGACATTACTTTTATGCAGGAATGTGCGCGTGGTGACTGTTGTATTCAATCCCGATGCAATTTATGTGATTCATCAACACTCTGATAATCCACAGATTACAGGATACCTCCAGATGTGCATCGGAAACTACTACTGGTCTTCCAGGGAACGATCAAAGCGTAGACTGTTAGAGACATACCTTCCGTGGAGGAAAGTGCGCATGGTGACAGTTGTATTCAATCCCGACGAAATTTCTGTGTTTCATCAACACTCTGATAGACCACAGATTACAGAATGCCACCAGATGTGCATCGGAAACTACTACTGAACTTCCAGGGAACGATCAAAGCGTAAACTCCTTGAGACATTACTCCCATGGAGGAAAGTGCGCATGGTGACTGTTGTATTCAATTCCGATGCATTTTCTGTGTTTCATCAACATTTTGATAGTCCACAGATTACTGAATTCCGCGAGATGTGCATCGGAATCTACTACTGGTCTTCCAGGGAACGATCAAAGCGTAGACTGTTTGAGAATTACTCCCATGGAGGAAAGTGCTCATGGTGTCTATTGTATTCAATCCCGATGCAATTTCTGTGATTCATCAACACTCTGATAATCCACAGATTACAGAATGCCTCCCGATGTTCTTCGGAAACTACTACTGGTCTTCCAGGGAACGATCAAAGCGCAAACAGTTTGAGACATTACTCCCGTGGAGGAATGTGCGCATGGTGACTGTTGTATTCAATCCCCATGCAATTTCTGTGTTTCATCAACACTCTGATAGTCCACAGATTACAGAATGCCTCCAGATGTTCATCGGAAACTACTACTGGTCTTCCAGGGAACGATCAAAGCGTAGACTGTTTCAGACATTACTTTTATGCAGGAATGTGCGCGTGGTGACTGTTGTATTCAATCCCGATGCAATTTCTGTGTTTCATCAACACTCTGATAATCCACAGATTACAGAATACCTCCAGATGTGCATCGGAAACTACTACTGGTCTTCCAGGGGACGATCAAAGCGTAGACTGTTGGAGACATACCTCCTGTGGAGGAATGTTCGCATGGTGACTGTTGTATTCAATCCCGATGAAAATTCTGTGTTTCATCAACACTCTGATAGACCACAGATTACAGAATGCCACCAGATGTGCATCGGAAACTATTATTGGTCTTCCAGGGAACGATCAAAGCGTAGACTGTTTGAGAATTACTCCCACGGAGGAAAGTGCGCATGGTGACTGTTGTATTCAATCCCGATGCAATTTCTGCGTTTCATCAACACTCTGATACTCCGCAGATTACAGAATGCATCCAGATGTGCATCGGAAACTACTACTGGACTTCCAGGGAACGATCAAAGCGTAAACTCTTTGAGACATTACTCCCATGGAGGAAAGTGCGCATGGTGACTGTTGTATTCAATCACGATGCATTTTCTGTGTTTCATCAACACTCTGATAGTCCACAGATTACAGAATGCCACGAGATGTGCATCGGAAACTACTACTGGTCTTCCTGGGAACGATCAAGCGTAGACTGTTTGGGACATTACTCCCATGGAGGAAAGTGCGGATGGTGACTGTTGTATTCAATCCCAATGCAATTTCTGTGTTTCATAAACACTCTGATAGTCCACAGATTACAGAATGCCTCCCGATGTGCATCGGAAACTACTACTGGTCTTCCAGGGAACGATCAAAGCGTAGACTGTTTGAGACATTACAGCTGTGGAGGAAAGTGCGCATGGTGACTGTTGTATTCAATCCCGATGCAATTTCTGTGTTTCATCAACACTCTGATAGTCCACAGATTACAGATGCCTCCAGATGTTCATCGGAAATTTCTACTGGTCTTCCAGGTAACGATCAAAGCGTAGACTGTTTGATACATTACTTTTATGCAGGAATGTGCACTTGGTGACTGTTGTATTCAATCCCGATGCAATATCTGTGTTTCATCAACACTCTGATAATCCACAGATTACAGAATGCCTCCCGATGTGCATCGGAAACTACTACTGGTCTTCCAGGGAACGATCAAAACGTAGACAGTTTGAGACATTACTCCCGTGGAGGAATATGCGCATGGTGACTGTTGAATTCAATCCCGATGCAATTTCTGTGTTTCATCAACACTCTGATAGTCCACAGATTACAGAATGCCTCCAGATGTTCATCGGAAACTACTACTGGTATTCCAGGGAAGGATCAAAACGAAGACTGTTTGAGACATACCTCCCGTGGAGGAAAGTGCGCATGGTGACTGTTGTATTCTATCCCGATGCAATTTCTGTGTTTCATCAACACTCTGATACACCGCAGATTACAGAATGCATCCAGATGTGCATCGGAAACTACTACTGGACTTCCAGGGAACGATCAAAGCGTAAACTCCTTGAGACATTACTCCAATGGAGCAAAGTGCGCATGGTGACTGTTGTATTCAATCCCGATACATTTTCTGTGTTTCATCAACACTCTGATAGTCCACTGATTACAGAATGCCTACAGATGTGCATCGGAAACTACTACTGGTCTTCCAGGGAACGATCAAAGCGTAGACTGTTTGAGAATTACTTCCATGGAGGAAAGTGCGCATTGTGTCTGTTATATTCAATCCCGATGCAATTTCTGTGTTTCATCAACACTCTGATACTCCACAGATTACAGAATGCCTCCAGATGTGTATCGGAGACTACTACTGGTCTTCCAGGGAACGATAAAAGCGTAGACTGTTTGAGACATTACTCCCATGGAGGAAAGTGCACATGGTGAATGTTGTATTCAATCCCGATGCAATTTCTGTGTTTCATCAACACTCTGATAATCCACAGATTACAGAATGCCTCCCGATGTGCATCGGAAACTACTACTGGTCTTCCAGGGAACGATCAAAGCGTAGACAGTTTGAGACATTACTCCCGTGGAGGAATGTGCGCATGGTGACTGTTGCATTCAATCCCGATGCAATTTCTGTGTTTCATCAACACTCTGATAGTCTATAGATTACAGAATGCCACATGATGTGCATCGGAAACGGCTACTGGTCATCCAGGGAACGATCAAAGCGTAGACTGTTTGAGACATTACTCGCGTGGAGGAATGTGCGCATGGTGACTGTTGTATTCAATCCCGATGCAATTTCTGTGTTTCATCAACACTCTGATAGTCTACAGATTACAGAATGCCACATGATGTGCATCGGAAACTGCTACTGGTCATCCAGGGAACGATCAAAGCGTAGACTGTTTGAGACATTACCCCCGTGGAGGAATGCGCGCATGGTGACTGTTGTATTCAATCCCGATGCAATTTCTGTGTTTCATCAACACTCTGATAGTCCACAGATTACAGAATGCCTCCCGATGTGCATCGGAAACTACTACTGGTCTCCCATGGAACGATCAAAGCGAAGACAGTTTGAGACATTGCTCCCGTGGTGGAATGTGCGCATGGTGACTGTTGTATTCAATCCCGATGCAATTTCTGTGTTTCATCAACACTATGATAGTCCACAGATTACAGAATGCCTCCAGATGTTCATCGGAAACTACTACTGCTCTTCCAGGGAACGATCAAAGCGTATACTGTTAGAGACATTACTGCTGTGGAGGAAAGTGCGCATGGTAACTGTTGTATTCAATCCCGATGCAATTTCTGTGTTCATCAACACTCTGATAGTCCACAGAAACAGAATGCCTCAGATGTTCATCGGAAATTTCTACTGGTCTTCCAGGTAACGAGCAAAGCGTAGACTGTTTGTGACATTACTTTTATGCAGGAATGTGCGCGTGGTGACTGTTGTATTCAATCCCGATGCAATTTATGTGTTTCATCAACACTCTGATAATCCACAGATTACAGGATACCTCCAGATGTGCATCGGAAACTATTACTGGTCTTCCAGGGAACGATCAAAGCGTAGACTGTTAGAGACATACCTTCCGTGGAGGAAAGTGCGCATGGTGACAGTTGTATTCAATCCCGATGAAATTTCTGTGTTTCATCAACACTCTGATAGACCACAGATTACAGAATGCCACCAGATGTGCATCGGAAACTACTACTGGACTTCCAGGGAACGATCAAAGCGTAAACTCCTTGAGACATTCTCCCATGGAGGAAAGTGCGCATGGTGACTGTTGTATTCAATTCCGATGCATTTTCTGTGTTTCATCAACATTTTGATAGTCCACAGATTACTGAATGCCGCGAGATGTGCATCGGAATCTACTACTGGTCTTCCAGGGAACGATCAAAGTGTAGACTGTTTGAGAATTACTCCCATGGAGGTAAGTGCTCATGGTGTCTATTGTATTCAATCCCGATGCAATTTCTGTGATTCATCAACACTCTGATAATCCACAGATTACAGAATGCCTCCCGATGTTCTTCGGAAACTACTACTGGTCTTCCAGGGAACGATCAAAGCGCAAACAGTTTGAGACATTACTCCCGTGGAGGAATGTGCGTATGGTGACTGTTGTATTCAATCCCGATGCAATTTCTGTGTTTCATCAACACTCTGATAGTCCACAGATTACAGAATGCCTCCAGATGTTCATCGGAAACTACTACTGGTCTTCCAGGGAACGATCAAAGCGTAGACTGTTTCAGACATTACTTTTATGCAGGAATGTGCGCGTGGTGACTGTTGTATTCAATCCCGATGCAATTTCTGTGTTTCATCAACACTCTTATAATCCACAGATTACAGAATACCTCCAGATGTGCATCGGAAACTACTACTGGTCTTCCAGGGGACGATCAAAGCGTAGACTGTTGGAGACATACCTCCTGTGGAGGAAAGTTCGCATGGTGACTGTTGTATTCAATCCCGATGAAATTTCTGTGTTTCATCAACACTCTGATAGACCACAGATTACAGAATGCCACCAGATGTGCATCGGAAACTACTATTGGTCTTCCAGGGAACGATCAAAGCGTAGACTGTTTGAGAATTACTCCCACGGAGGAAAGTGCGCATGGTGACTGTTGTATTCAATCCCGATGCAATTTCTGCGTTTCATCAACACTCTGATACTCCGCAGATTACAGAATGCATCCAGATGTGCATCGGAAACTACTACTGGACTTCCAGGGAACGATCAAAGCGTAAACTCTTTGAGACATTACTCCCATGGAGGAAAGTGCGCATGGTGACTGTTGTATTCAATCACGATGCATTTTCTGTGTTTCATCAACACTCTGATAGTCCACAGATTACAGAATGCCACGAGATGTGCATCGGAAACTACTACTGGTCTTCCTGGGAACGATCCAAGCGTAGACTGTTTGGGACATTACTCCCATGGAGGAAAGTGCGGATGGTGACTGTTGTATTCAATCCCGATGCAATTTCTGTGTTTCATAAACACTCTGATAGTCCACAGATTACAGAATGCCTCCCGATGTGCATCGGAAACTACTACTGGTCTTCCAGGGAACGATCAAAGCGTAGACTGTTTGAGACATTACAGCTGTGGAGGAAAGTGCGCATGGTGACTGTTGTATTCAATCCCGATGCAATTTCTGTGTTTTATCAACACTCTGATAGTCCACAGATTACAGATGCCTCCAGATGTTCATCAGAAATTTCTACTGGTCTTCCAGGTAACGATCAAAGCGTAGACTGTTTGATACATTACTTTTATGCAGGAATGTGCACTTGGTGACTGTTGTATTCAATCCCGATGCAATATCTGTGTTTCATCAACACTCTGATAATCCACAGATTACAGAATGCCTCCCGATGTGCATCGGAAACTACTACTGGTCTTCCAGGGAACGATCAAAACGTAGACAGTTTGAGACATTACTCCCGTGGAGGAATATGCGCATGGTGACTGTTGTATTCAATCCCGATGCAATTTCTGTGTTTCATCAACACTCTGATAGTCCACAGATTACAGAATGCCTCCAGATGTTCATCGGAAACTACTACTGGTCTTCCAGGGAAGGATGAAAACGAAGACTGTTTGAGACATACCTCCCGTGGAGGAAAGTGCGCATGGTGACTGTTGTATTCTATCCCGATGCAATTTCTGTGTTTCATCAACACTCTGATACACCGCAGATTACAGAATGCATCCAGATGTGCATCGGAAACTACTACTGGACTTCCAGGGAACGATCCAAGCTAAAACTCCTTGAGACATTACTCCAATGGAGCAAAGTGCGCATGGTGACTGTTGTATTCAATCCCGATGCATTTTCTGTGTTTCATCAACACTCTGATAGTCCACAGATTACAGAATGCCTAGAGATGTGCATCGGAAACTACTACTGGTCTTCCAGGGAACGATCAAAGCGTAGACTGTTTGAGACATTACTCCCATGGAGGAAAGTGCGCATGGTGACGGTTGTATTCAATCCCGATGCATTTTCTGTATTTCATCAACACTCTGATAGTCCACAGATTACAGAATGCCATGAGATGTGCATCGGAATCTACTACTGGTCTTCCAGGGAACGACCAAAGCGTAGACAGTTTCTGACATTATTCCCATGGAGGAAAGTGCGGATGGTGACTGTTGTATTCAATCCCGATGCAATTTCTCTGTTTCATCAACACTCTGATAGTCCACAGATTAAAGAATGCTACCAGATGTGCATCGGAAACTACTACTGGTCTTCCAGGGAATGATCAATACGAAGACTGTTTGAGACATACCTCCCGTGGAGGAAAGTGCGCATGCTGAATGTTGTATTCAATCCCGATGCTATTTCTGTGTTTCATCAATACTCTGATAGTCCGCAGATTACAGAAGGCCTCCAGATGTGCACCGGAAACTACTACTGGTCGTCCAGGGAACGATCAAAGCGTAGACTGTTAGAGACATTACTCCCATGGAGGAAAGTGCGCATGGTGACTGTTGTATTCAATCCCGATGCAATTACTGTGTTTCATCAATACACTGATAGTCTACACATTACAGAATGCCACCAGATGTGCATCTTAAACTACTACTGGTCTTCCAGGGATCGATCAAAGCGCTAACTCTTTGAGACATTACTCCCATGGAGGAAAGTGCGCATGGTGACTGTTGTATTCAATCCCGATGCATTTTCTGTGTTTCATCAACACTCTGATAGTCCACAGATTACAGAATGCCAAGAGATGTGCATCGGAAACTACTACTGGTCTTCCAGGGAACGATCAAAGCGCAGACTGTTAGAGACATACCTCCCGTGGAGGAAAGTGCGCATGTTGACAGTTGTATTCATTCCCGAAACAATTTCTGTGATTCATCAACACTCTGATAGTCCACAGATTACAGAATGCCACCAGATGTGCATCGGAAACTACTACTGGTCTTACAGGGAACGATCAAAGCGTAAACTCTTTGAGACATTACTCCCATGGAGGAAAGTGCGCATGGTGACTGTTGTATTCAATCACGATGCATTTTCTGTGTTTCATCAACACTCTGATAGTCCACAGAATACAGAATGCCACGAGATGTGCATCGGAAACTACTACTGGTCTTCCTGGGAACGATCCAAGCGTAGACTGTTTGGGACATTACTCCCATGGAGGAAAGTGCGGATGGTGACTGTTGTATTCAATCCCGATGCAATTTCTGTGTTTCATAAACACTCTGATAGTCCACAGATTACAGAATGCCTCCCGATGTGCATCGGAAACTACTACTGGTCTTCCAGGGAACGATCAAAGCGTAGACTGTTTGAGACATTACAGCTGTGGAGGAAAGTGCGCATGGTGACTGTTGTATTCAATCCCGATGCAATTTCTGTGTTTCATCAACACTCTGATAGTCCACAGATTACAGATGCCTCCAGATGTTCATCGGAAATTTCTACTGGTCTTCCAGGTAACGATCAAAGCGTAGACTGTTTGATACATTACTTTTATGCAGGAATGTGCACTTGGTGACTGTTGTATTCAATCCCGATGCAATATCTGTGTTTCATCAACACTCTGATAATCCACAGATTACAGAATGCCTCCCGATGTGCATCGGAAACTACTACTGGTCTTCCAGGGAACGATCAAAACGTAGACAGTTTGAGACATTACTCCCGTGGAGGAATATGCGCATGGTGACTGTTGTATTCAATCCCGATGCAATTTCTGTGTTTCATCAACACTCTGATAGTCCACAGATTACAGAATGCCTCCAGATGTTCATCGGAAACTACTACTGGCCTTCCAGGGAAGGATCAAAACGAAGACTGTTTGAGACATACCTCCCGTGGAGGAAAGTGCGCATGGTGACTGTTGTATTCTATCCCGATGCAATTTCTGTGTTTCATCAACACTCTGATACACCGCAGATTACAGAATGCATCCAGATGTGCATCGGAAACTACTACTGGACTTCCAGGGAACGATCAAAGCGTAAACTCCTTGAGACATTACTCCAATGGAGCAAAGTGCGCATGGTGACTGTTGTATTCAATCCCGATGCAATTTCTGCGTTTCATCAACACTCTGATACTCCGCAGATTACAGAATGCATCCAGATGTGCATCGGAAACTACTACTGGACTTCCAGGGAACGATCAAAGCGTAAACTCTTTGAGACATTACTCCCATGGAGGAAAGTGCGCATGGTGACTGTTGTATTCAATCACGATGCATTTTCTGTGTTTCATCAACACTCTGATAGTCCAAAGATTACAGAATGCCACGAGATGTGCATCGGAAACTACTACTGGTCTTCCTGGGAACGATCCAAGCGTAGACTGTTTGGGACATTACTCCCATGGAGGAAAGTGCGGATGGTGACTGTTGTATTCAATCCCGATGTAATTTCTGTGTTTCATAAACACTCTGATAGCCCACAGATTACAGAATGCCTCCCGATGTGCATCGGAAACTACTACTGGTCTTCCAGGGAACGATCAAAGCGTAGACTGTTTGAGACATTACAGCTGTGGAGGAAAGTGCGCATGGTGACTGTTGTATTCAATCCCGATGCAATTTCTGTGTTTCATCAACACTCTGATAGTCCACAGATTACAGATGCCTCCAGATGTTCATCGGAAATTTCTACTGGTCTTCCAGGTAACGATCAAAGCGTAGACTGTTTGATACATTACTTTTATGCAGGAATGTGCACTTGGTGACTGTTGTATTCAATCCCGATGCAATATCTGTGTTTCATCAACACTCTGATAATCCACAGATTACAGAATGCCTCCCGATGTGCATCGGAAACTACTACTGGTCTTCCAGGGAACGATCAAAACGTAGACAGTTTGAGACATTACTCCCGTGGAGGAATATGCGCATGGTGACTGTTGTATTCAATCCCGATGCAATTTCTGTGTTTCATCAACACTCTGATAGTCCACAGATTACAGAATACCTCCAGATGTTCATCGGAAACTACTACTGGTCTTCCAGGGAAGGATCAAAACGAAGACTGTTTGAGACATACCTCCCGTGGAGGAAAGTGCGCATGGTGACTGTTGTATTCTATCCCGATGCAATTTCTGTGTTTCATCAACACTCTGATACACCGCAGATTACAGAATGCATCCAGATGTGCATCGGAAACTACTACTGGACTTCCAGGGAACGATCAAAGCGTAAACTCCTTGAGACATTACTCCAATGGAGCAAAGTGCGCATGGTGACTGTTGTATTCAATCCCGATGCATTTTCTGTGTTTCATCAACACTCTGATAGTCCACAGATTACAGAATGCCTAGAGATGTGGATCGGAAACTACTACTGGTCTTCCAGGGAACGATCAAAGCGTAGACTGTTTGAGAATTACTCCCATGGAGGAAAGTGCGCATTGTGTCTGTTGTATTCAATCCCGATGCAATTTCTGTGTTTCATCAACACTCTGATACTCCACAGATTACAGAATGCCTCCAGATGTGCATCGGAGACTACTACTGGTCTTCCAGGGAACGATAAAAGCGTAGACTGTTTGAGACATTACTCCCATGGAGGAAAGTGCACATGGTGAATGTTGTATTCAATCCCGATGCAATTTCTGTGTTTCATCAACACTCTGATAATCCACAGATTACAGAATGCCTCCCGATGTGCATCGGAAACTACTACTGGTCTTCCAGGGAACGATCAAAGCGTAGACAGTTTGAGACATTACTCCCGTGGAGGAATGTGCGCATGGTGACTGTTGCATTCAATCCCGATGCAATTTCTGTGTTTCATCAACACTCTGATAGTCTACAGATTACAGAATGCCACATGATGTGCATCGGAAACTGCTACTGGTCATCCAGGGAACGATCAAAGCGTAGGCTCTTTGAGACATTACTCGCGTGGAGGAATGTGCGCATGGTGACTGTTGTATTCAATCCCGATGCAATTTCTGTGTTTCATCAACAATCTGATAGTCTACAGATTACAGAATGCCACATGATGTGCATCGGAAACTGCTACTGGTCATCCAGGGAACGATCAAAGCGTAGACTGTTTGAGACATTACCCCCGTGGAGGAATGCGCGCATGGTGACTGTTGTATTCAATCCCGATGCAATTTCTGTGTTTCATCAACACTCTGATAGTCCACAGATTACAGAATTCCTCCCGATGTGCATCGGAAACTACTACTGGTCTCCCATGGAACGATCAAAGCGAAGACTGTTTGAGACATTGCTCCCGTGAAGGAATGTGCGCATGGTGACTGTTGTATTCAATCCCGATGCAATTTCTGTGTTTCATCAACACTCTGATAGTCCACAGATTACAGAATGCCTCCAGATGTTCATCGGAAACTACTACTGCTCTTCCAGGGAACGATCAAACCGTATACTGTTAGAGACATTACTGCTGTGGAGGAAAGTGCGCATGGTAACTGTTGTATTCAATCCCGATGCAATTTCTGTGTTCATCAACACTCTGATAGTCCACAGAAACAGAATGCCTCAGATGTTCATCGGAAATTTCTACTGGTCTTCCAGGTAACGAGCAAAGCGTAGACTGTTTGTGACATTACTTTTATGCAGGAATGTGCGCGTGGTGACTGTTGTATTCAATCCCGATGCAATTTATGTGTTTCATCAACACTCTGATAATCCACAGATTACAGGATACCTCCAGATGTGCATCGGAAACTACTACTGGTCTTCCAGGGAACGATCAAAGCGTAGACTGTTAGAGACATACCTTCCGTGGAGGAAAGTGCGCATGGTGACAGTTGTATTCAATCCCGATGAAATTTCTGTGTTTCATCAACACTCTGATAGACCACAGATTACAGAATGCCACCAGATGTGCATCGGAAACTACTACTGAACTTCCAGGGAACGATCAAAGCGTAAACTCCTTGAGACATTACTCCCATGGAGGAAAGTGCGCATGGTGACTGTTGTATTCAATTCCGATGCATTTTCTGTGTTTCATCAACATTTTGATAGTCCACAGATTACTGAATGCCGCGAGATGTGCATCGGAATCTACTACTGGTCTTCCAGGGAACGATCAAAGCGTAGACTGTTTGAGAATTACTCCCATGGAGGAAAGTGCTCATGGTGTCTATTGTATTCAATCCCGATGCAATTTCTGTGATTCATCAACACTCTGATAATCCACAGATTACAGAATGCCTCCCGATGTTCTTCGGAAACTACTACTGGTCTTCCAGGGAACGATCAAAGCGCAAACAGTTTGAGACATTACTCCCGTGGAGGAATGTGCGCATGGTGACTGTTGTATTCAATCCCGTTGCATTTTCTGTGTTTCATCAACACTCTGATAGTCCACAGATTACAGAATGCCTCCAGATGTTCATCGGAAACTACTACTGGTCTTCCAGGGAACGATCAAAGCGTAGACTGTTTCAGACATTACTTTTATGCAGGAATGTGCGCGTGGTGACTGTTGTATTCAATCCCGATGCAATTTCTGTGTTTCATCAACACTCTGATAATCCACAGATTACAGAATACCTCCCGATGTGCATCGGAAACTACTACTGGTCTTCCAGGGGACGATCAAATCGTAGACTGTTGGAGACATACCTCCTGTGGAGGAAAGTTCGCATGGTGACTGTTGTATTCAATCCCGATGAAATTTCTGTGTGTCATCAACACTCTGATAGACCACAGATTACAGAATGCCACCAGATGTGCATCGGAAACTACTATTGGTCTTCCAGGGAACGATCAAAGCGTAGACTGTTTGAGAATTACTCCCACGGAGGAAGGTGCGCATGGTGACTGTTGTATTCAATCCCGATGCAATTTCTGCGTTTCATCAACACTCTGATACTCCGCAGATTACAGAATGCATCCAGATGTGCATCGGAAACTACTACTGGACTTCCAGGGAACGATCAAAGCGTAAACTCTTTGAGACATTACTCCCATGGAGGAAAGTGCGCATGGTGACTGTTGTATTCAATTCCGATGCATTTTCTGTGTTTCATCAACATTTTGATAGTCCACAGATTACTGAATGCCGCGAGATGTGCATCGGAATCTACTACTGGTCTTCCAGGGAACGATCAAAGCGTAGACTGTTTGAGAATTACTCCCATGGAGGAAAGTGCGGATGGTGACTGTTGTATTCAATCCCGATGCAATTTCTGTGTTTCATAAACACTCTGATAGTCCACAGATTACAGAATGCCTCCCGATGTGCATCGGAAACTACTACTGGTCTTCCAGGGAACGATCAAAGCGTACACTGTTTGAGACATTACAGCTGTGGAGGAAAGTGCGCATGGTGACTGTTGTATTCAATCCCGATGCAATTTCTGTGTTTCATCAACACTCTGATAGTCCACAGATTACAGATGCCTCCAGATGTTCATCGGAAATTTCTACTGGTCTTCCAGGTAACGATCAAAGCGTAGACTGTTTGATACATTACTTTTATGCAGGAATGTGCACTTGGTGACTGTTGTATTCAATCCCGATGCAATATCTGTGTTTCATCAACACTCTGATAATCCACAGATTACAGAATGCCTCCCGATGTGCATCGGAAACTACTACTGGTCTTCCAGGGAACGATCAAAACGTAGACAGTTTGAGACATTACTCCTGTGGAGGAATATGCGCATGGTGACTGTTGTATTCAATCCCGATGCAATTTCTGTGTTTCATCAACACTCTGATAGTCCACAGATTACAGAATGCCTCCAGATGTTCATCGGAAACTACTACTGGTCTTCCAGGGAAGGATCAAAACGAAGACTGTTTGAGACATAGCTCCCGTGGAGGAAAGTGCGCATGGTGACGGTTGTATTCAATCCCGATGCAATTTCTCTGTTTCATCAACACTCTGATAGTCCACAGATTACAGAATGCTACCAGATGTGCATCGGAAACTACTACTGGTCTTCCAGGGAATGATCAAAACGAAGACTGTTTGAGACATACCTCCCGTGGAGGAAAGTGCGCATGCTGACTGTTGTATTCAATCCCGATGCTATTTCTGTGTTTCATCAATACTCTGATAGTCCGCAGATTACAGAAGGCCTCCAGATGTGCACCGGAAACTACTACTGGTCTTCCAGGGAACGATCAAAGCGTAGACTGTTAGAGACATTACTCCCATGGAGGAAAGTGCGCATGGTGACTGTTGTATTCAATCCCGATGCAATTACTATGTTTCATCAATACTCTGATAGTCTACACATTACAGAATGCCACCAGATGTGCATCTTAAACTACTACTGGTCTTCCAGGGATCGATCAAAGCGCTAACTCTTTGAGACATTACTCCCATGGAGGAAAGTGCGCATGGTGACTGTTGTATTCAATCCCGATGCATTTTCTGTGTTTCATCAACACTCTGATAGTCCACAGATTACAGAATGCCAAGAGATGTGCATCGGAAACTACTACTGGTCTTCCAGGGAACGATCAAAGCGTAGACTGTTAGAGACATACCTCCCGTGGAGGAAAGTGCGCATGTTGACAGTTGTATTCATTCCCGAAACAATTTCTGTGATTCATCAACACTCTGATAGTCCACAGATTACAGAATGCCACCAGATGTGCATCGGAAACTACTACTGGTCATACAGGGAACGATCAAAGCATAGACTGTTTGAGAATTACTCCCATGGAGGAAAGTGGGCATGGTGACTGTTGTATTCAATCCCGATGCAATTTCTGTGTTTCATCAACACTCTGATAGTCCACAGATTACAGAAAGCCTCCAGATGTGCATCGGAAACTACTACTGGTCTTCCAGGGAACGATCAAAGCGAAGACTGTTAGAGACTTTACTCCCATGGAGGAAAGTGCGCATGGTGACTGTTGTATTCAATCCCGATGCAATTTCTGTGTTTCATCAACACTCTGATAGTCTACAGATTACAGAATGCCACATGATGTGCATCGGAAACTACTACTGGTCATCCAGGGAACGATCTAAGCGTAGACTGTTTGAGACATTACTCCCGTGGAGGAATGTGCGCATGGTGACTGTTGTATACAATCCCGATGCAATTTCTGTGTTTCATCAACACTCTGATAATCCACAGATTACAGAATGCCTCCCGATGTGCATCGGAAACTACTACTGGTCTTCCAGGGAACGATCAAAGCGTAGACTGTTTGAGACATTACTCCCGTGGAGGAATGTGCGCATGGTGACTGTTGTATTCAATCCCGATGCAATTTCTGTGTTTCATGAACACTCTGATAGTCCACAGATTACAGAATGCCTCCCGATGTGCATCGGAAACTACTACTGGTCTTCCAGGGAACGATCAAAGCGTAGACTGTTTGAGACATTACTCCCTTGGAGGAATGTGCGCATGGTGACTGTTGTATTCAATCCTGATGCAATTTCTGTGTTTCATCAACACTCTGATAGTCCACAGATTACAGAATGCCGCGAGATGTGCATCGGACACTACTAATGGTCTTCCTGGGAACGATCCAAACGTAGACTGTTTGGGACATTACTCCCATGGGGGAAAGTGCGGATGGTGACTGTTGTATTCAATCCCGATGCGATTTCTGTGTTTCATCAACACTCTGATAGTCCACAGATTACAGAATGCTACCAGATGTGCATCGGAAACTACTACTGGTCTTCCAGGGAATGATCAAAACGAAGACTGTTTGAGACATACCTCCCGTGGAGGAAAGTGCGCATGCTGACTGTTGTATTCAATCCCGATGCTATTTCTGTGTTTCATCAATACTCTGATAGTCCGCAGATTACAGAAGGCCTCCAGATGTGCACCGGAAACTACTACTGGTCTTCCAGGGAACGATCAAAGCGTAGACTGTTAGAGACATTACTCCCATGGAGGAAAGTGCGCATGGTGACTGTTGTATTCAATCCCGATGCAATTACTGTGTTTCATCAATACTCTGATAGTCTACACATTACAGAATGCCACCAGATGTGCATCTTAAACTACTACTGGTCTTCCAGGGATCGATCAAAGCGCTAACTCTTTGAGACATTACTCCCATGGAGGAAAGTGCGCATGGTGACTGTTGTATTCAATCCCGATGCATTTTCTGTGTTTCATCAACACTCTGATAGTCCACAGATTACAGAATGCCAAGAGATGTGCATCGGAAACTACTACTGGTCTTCCAGGGAACGATCAAAGCGTAGACTGTTAGAGACATACCTCCCGTGGAGGAAAGTGCGCATGTTGACAGTTGTATTCATTCCCGAAACAATTTCTGTGATTCATCAACACTCTGATAGTCCACAGATTACAGAATGCCACCAGATGTGCATCGGAAACTACTACTGGTCTTACAGGGAACGATCAAAGCATAGACTGTTTGAGAATTACTCCCATGGAGGAAAGTGGGCATGGTGACTGTTGTATTCAATCCCGATGCAATTTCTGTGTTTCATCAACACTCTGATAGTCCACAGATTACAGAAAGCCTCCAGATGTGCATCGGAAACTACTACTGGTCTTCCAGGGAACGATCAAAGCGAAGACTGTTAGAGACTTTACTCCCATGGAGGAAAGTGCGCATGGTGACTGTTGTATTCAATCCCGATGCAATTTCTGTGTTTCATCAACACTCTGATAGTCTACAGATTACAGAATGCCACATGATGTGCATCGGAAACTACTACTGGTCATCCAGGGAACGATCTAAGCGTAGACTGTTTGAGACATTACTCCCGTGGAGGAATGTGCGCATGGTGACTGTTGTATACAATCCCGATGCAATTTCTGTGTTTCATCAACACTCTGATAATCCACAGATTACAGAATGCCTCTCGATGTGCATCGGAAACTACTACTGGTCTTCCATTGAACGATCAAAGCGTAGACTGTTTGAGACATTACTCCCGTGGAGGAATGTGCGCATGGTGACTGTTGTATTCAATCCCGATGCAATTTCTGTGTTTCATGAACACTCTGATAGTCCACAGATTACAGAATGCCTCCCGATGTGCATCGGAAACTACTACTGGTCTTCCAGGGAACGATCAAAGCGTAGACTGTTTGAGACATTACTCCCTTGGAGGAATGTGCGCATGGTGACTGTTGTATTCAATCCTGATGCAATTTCTGTGTTTCATCAACACTCTGATAGTCCACAGATTACAGAATGCCGCGAGATGTGCATCGGACACTACTAATGGTCTTCCTGGGAACGATCCAAACGTAGACTGTTTGGGACATTACTCCCATGGGGGAAAGTGCGGATGGTGACTGTTGTATTCAATCCCGATGCGATTTCTGTGTTTCATCAACACTCTGATAGTCCACAGATTAAAGAATGCTACCAGATGTGCATCGGAAACTACTACTGGTCTTCCAGGGAATGATCAAAACGAAGACTGTTTGAGACATACCTCCCGTGGAGGAAAGTGCGCATGCTGAATGTTGTATTCCATCCCGATGCTATTTCTGTGTTTCATCAATACTCTGATAGTCCGCAGATTACAGAAGGCCTCCAGATGTGCACCGGAAACTACTACTGGTCGTCCAGGGAACGATCAAAGCGTAGACTGTTAGAGACATTACTCCCATGGAGGAAAGTGCGCATGGTGACTGTTGTATTCAATCCCGATGCAATTACTGTGTTTCATCAATACACTGATAGTCTACACATTACAGAATGCCACCATATGTGCATCTTAAACTACTACTGGTCTTCCAGGGATCGATCAAAGCGCTAACTCTTTGAGACATTACTCCCATGGAGGAAAGTGCGCATGGTGACTGTTGTATTCAATCCCGATGCATTTTCTGTGTTTCATCAACACTCTGATAGTCCACAGATTACAGAATGCCAAGAGATGTGCATCGGAAACTACTACTGGTCTTCCAGGGAACGATCAAAGCGTAGACTGTTAGAGACATACCTCCCGTGGAGGAAAGTGCGCATGTTGACAGTTGTATTCATTCCCGAAACAATTTCTGTGATTCATCAACACTCTGATAGTCCACAGATTACAGAATGCCACCAGATGTGCATCGGAAACTACTACTGGTCTTACAGGGAACGATCAAAGCGTAAACTCTTTGAGACATTACTCCCATGGAGGAAAGTGCGCATGGTGACTGTTGTACTCAATCACGATGCATTTTATGTGTTTCATCAACACTCTGATAGTCCACAGAATACAGAATGCCACGAGATGTGCATCGGAAACTACTACTGGTCTTCCTGGGAACGATCCAAGCGTAGACTGTTTGGGACATTACTCCCATGGAGGAAAGTGCGGATGGTGACTGTTGTATTCAATCCCGATGCAATTTCTGTGTTTCATAAACACTCTGATAGTCCACAGATTACAGAATGCCTCCCGATGTGCATCGGAAACTACTACTGGTCTTCCAGGGAACGATCAAAGCGTAGACTGTTTGAGACATTACAGCTGTGGAGGAAAGTGCGCATGGTGACTGTTGTATTCAATCCCGATGCAATTTCTGTGTTTCATCAACACTCTGATAGTCCACAGATTACAGATGCCTCCAGATGTTCATCGGAAATTTCTACTGGTCTTCCAGGTAACGATCAAAGCGTAGACTGTTTGATACATTACTTTTATGCAGGAATGTGCACTTGGTGACTGTTGTATTCAATCCCGATGCAATATCTGTGTTTCATCAACACTCTGATAATCCACAGATTACAGAATGCCTCCCGATGTGCATCGGAAACTACTACTGGTCTTCCAGGGAACGATCAAAACGTAGACAGTTTGAGACATTACTCCCGTGGAGGAATATGCGCATGGTGACTGTTGTATTCAATCCCGATGCAATTTCTGTGTTTCATCAACACTCTGATAGTCCACAGATTACAGAATGCCTCCAGATGTTCATCGGAAACTACTACTGGCCTTTCAGGGAAGGATCAAAACGAAGACTGTTTGAGACATACCTCCCGTGGAGGAAAGTGCGCATGGTGACTGTTGTATTCTATCCCGATGCAATTTCTGTGTTTCATCAACACTCTGATACACCGCAGATTACAGAATGCATCCAGATGTGCATCGGAAACTACTACTGGACTTCCAGGGAACGATCAAAGCGTAAACTCCTTGAGACATTACTCCAATGGAGCAAAGTGCGCATGGTGACTGTTGTATTCAATCCCGATGCAATTTCTGCGTTTCATCAACACTCTGATACTCCGCAGATTACAGAATGCATCCAGATGTGCATCGGAAACTACTACTGGACTTCCAGGGAACGATCAAAGCGTAAACTCTTTGAGACATTACTCCCATGGAGGAAAGTGCGCATGGTGACTGTTGTATTCAATCACGATGCATTTTCTGTGTTTCATCAACACTCTGATAGTCCACAGATTACAGAATGCCACGAGATGTGCATCGGAAACTACTACTGGTCTTCCTGGGAACGATCCAAGCGTAGACTGTTTGGGACATTACTCCCATGGAGGAAAGTGCGGATGGTGACTGTTGTATTCAATCCCGATGTAATTTCTGTGTTTCATAAACACTCTGATAGTCCACAGATTACAGAATGCCTCCCGATGTGCATCGGAAACTACTACTGGTCTTCCAGGGAACGATCAAAGCGTAGACTGTTTGAGACATTACAGCTGTGGAGGAAAGTGCGCATGGTGACTGTTGTATTCAATCCCGATGCAATTTCTGTGTTTCATCAACACTCTGATAGTCCACAGATTACAGATGCCTCCAGATGTTCATCGGAAATTTCTACTGGTCTTCCAGGTAACGATCAAAGCGTAGACTGTTTGATACATTACTTTTATGCAGGAATGTGCACTTGGTGACTGTTGTATTCAATCCCGATGCAATATCTGTGTTTCATCAACACTCTGATAATCCACAGATTACAGAATGCCTCCCGATGTGCATCGGAAACTACTACTGGTCTTCCAGGGAACGATCAAAACGTAGACAGTTTGAGACATTACTCCTGTGGAGGAATATGCGCATGGTGACTGTTGTATTCAATCCCGATGCAATTTCTGTGTTTCATCAACACTCTGATAGTCCACAGATTACAGAATGCCTCCAGATGTTCATCGGAAACTACTACTGGTCTTCCAGGGAAGGATCAAAACGAAGACTGTTTGAGACATACCTCCCGTGGAGGAAAGTGCGCATGGTGACTGTTGTATTCTATCCCGATGCAATTTCTGTGTTTCATCAACACTCTGATACACCGCAGATTACAGAATGCATCCAGATGTGCATCGGAAACTACTACTGGACTTCCAGGGAACGATCAAAGCGTAAACTCCTTGAGACATTACTCCAATGGAGCAAAGTGCGCATGGTGACTGTTTATTCAATCCCGATGCATTTTCTGTGTTTCATCAACACTCTGATAGTCCACAGATTACAGAATGCCTAGAGATGTGCATCGGAAACTACTACTGGTCTTCCAGGGAACGATCAAAGCGTAGACTGTTTGAGAATTACTCCCATGGAGGAAAGTGCGCATTGTGTCTGTTGTATTCAATCCCGATGCAATTTCTGTGTTTCATCAACACTCTGATACTCCACAGATTACAGAATGCCTCCAGATGTGCATCGGAGACTACTACTGGTCTTCCAGGGAACGATAAAAGCGTAGACTGTTTGAGACATTACTCCCATGGAGGAAAGTGCACATGGTGAATGTTGTATTCAATCCCGATGCAATTTCTGTGTTTCATCAACACTCTGATAATCCACAGATTACAGAATGCCTCCCGATGTGCATCGGAAACTACTACTGGTCTTCCAGGGAACGATCAAAGCGTAGACAGTTTGAGACATTACTCCCGTGGAGGAATGTGCGCATGGTGACTGTTGCATTCAATCCCGATGCAATTTCTGTGTTTCATCAACACTCTGATAGTCTACAGATTACAGAATGCCACATGATGTGCATCGGAAACTGCTACTGGTCATCCAGGGAACGATCAAAGCGTAGGCTCTTTGAGACATTACTCGCGTGGAGGAATGTGCGCATGGTGACTGTTGTATTCAATCCCGATGCAATTTCTGTGTTTCATCAACACTCTGATAGTCTACAGATTACAGAATGCCACATGATGTGCATCGGAAACTGCTACTGGTCATCCAGGGAACGATCAAAGCGTAGACTGTTTGAGACATTACCCCCGTGGAGGAATGCGCGCATGGTGACTGTTGTATTCAATCCCGATGCAATTTCTGTGTTTCATCAACACTCTGATAGTCCACAGATTACAGTATTCCTCCCGATGTGCATCGGAAACTACTACTGGTCTCCCATGGAACGATCAAAGCGAAGACTGTTTGAGACATTGCTCCCGTGAAGGAATGTGCGCATGGTGACTGTTGTATTCAATCCCGATGCAATTTCTGTGTTTCATCAACACTCTGATAGTCCACAGATTACAGAATGCCTCCAGATGTTCATCGGAAACTACTACTGCTCTTCCAGGGAACGATCAAACCGTATACTGTTAGAGACATTACTGCTGTGGAGGAAAGTGCGCATGGTAACTGTTGTATTCAATCCCGATGCAATTTCTGTGTTCATCAACACTCTGATAGTCCACAGAAACAGAATGCCTCAGATGTTCATCGGAAATTTCTACTGGTCTTCCAGGTAACGAGCAAAGCGTAGACTGTTTGTGACATTACTTTTATGCAGGAATGTGCGCGTGGTGACTGTTGTATTCAATCCCGATGCAATTTATGTGTTTCATCAACACTCTGATAATCCACAGATTACAGGATACCTCCAGATGTGCATGGGAAACTACTACTGGTCTTCCAGGGAACGATCAAAGCGTAGACTGTTAGAGACATACCTTCCGTGGAGGAAAGTGCGCATGGTGACAGTTGTATTCAATCCCGATGAAATTTCTGTGTTTCATCAACACTCTGATAGACCACAGATTACAGAATGCCACCAGATGTGCATCGGAAACTACTACTGAACTTCCAGGGAACGATCAAAGCGTAAACTCCTTGAGACATTACTCCCATGGAGGAAAGTGCGCATGGTGACTGTTGTATTCAATTCCGATGCATTTTCTGTGTTTCATCAACATTTTGATAGTCCACAGATTACTGAATGCCGCGAGATGTGCATCGGAATCTACTACTGGTCTTCCAGGGAACGATCAAAGCGTAGACTGTTTGAGAATTACTCCCAGTGAGGAAAGTGCTCATGGTGTCTATTGTATTCAATCCCGATGCAATTTCTGTGATTCATCAACACTCTGATAATCCACAGATTACAGAATGCCTCCCGAAGTTCTTCGGAAACTACTACTGGTCGTCCAGGGAACGATCAAAGCGCAAACAGTTTGAGACATTACTCCCGTGGAGGAATGTGCGCATGGTGACTGTTGTATTCAATCCCGTTGCAATTTCTGTGTTTCATCAACACTCTGATAGTCCACAGATTACAGAATGCCTCCAGATGTTCATCGGAAACTACTACTGGCCTTCCAGGGAACGATCAAAGCGTAGACTGTTTCAGACATTACTTTTATGCAGGAATGTGCGCGTGGTGACTGTTGTATTCAATCCCGATGCAATTTCTGTGTTTCATCAACACTCTGATAATCCACAGATTACAGAATACCTCCCGATGTGCATCGGAAACTACTACTGGTCTTCCAGGGGACGATCAAATCGTAGACTGTTGGAGACATACCTCCTGTGGAGGAAAGTGCGCATGGTGACTGTTGTATTCAATCCCGATGAAATTTCTGTGTGTCATCAACACTCTGATAGACCACAGATTACAGAATGCCACCAGATGTGCATCGGAAACTACTACTGGTCTTCCATTGAACGATCAAAGCGTAGACTGTTTGAGACATTACTCCCGTGGAGGAATGTGCGCATGGTGACTGTTGTATTCAATCCCGATGCAATTTCTGTGTTTCATGAACACTCTGATAGTCCACAGATTACAGAATGCCTCCCGATGTGCATCGGAAACTACTACTGGTCTTCCAGGGAACGATCAAAGCGTAGACTGTTTGAGACATTACTCCCTTGGTGGAATGTGCGCATGGTGACTGTTGTATTCAATCCTGATGCAATTTCTGTGTTTCATCAACACTCTGATAGTCCACAGATTACAGAATGCCGCGAGATGTGCATCGGACACTACTAATGGTCTTCCTGGGAACGATCCAAACGTAGACTGTTTGGGACATTACTCCCATGGGGGAAAGTGCGGATGGTGACTGTTGTATTCAATCCCGATGCGATTTCTGAGTTTCATCAACACTCTGATAGTCCACAGATTAAAGAATGCTACCAGATGTGCATCGGAAACTACTACTGGTCTTCCAGGGAATGATCAAAACGAAGACTGTTTGAGACATACCTCCCGTGGAGGAAAGTGCGCATGCTGAATGTTGTATTCAATCCCGATGCTATTTCTGTGTTTCATCAATACTCTGATAGTCCGCAGATTACAGAAGGCCTCCAGATGTGCACCGGAAACTACTACTGGTCGTCCAGGGAACGATCAAAGCGTAGACTGTTAGAGACATTACTCCCATGGAGGAAAGTGCGCATGGTGACTGTTGTATTCAATCCCGATGCAATTACTGTGTTTCATCAATACACTGATAGTCTACACATTACAGAATGCCACCATATGTGCATCTTAAACTACTACTGGTCTTCCAGGGATCGATCAAAGCGCTAACTCTTTGAGACATTACTCCCATGGAGGAAAGTGCGCATGGTGACTGTTGTATTCAATCCCGATGCATTTTCTGTGTTTCATCAACACTCTGATAGTCCACAGATTACAGAATGCCAAGAGATGTGCATCGGAAACTACTACTGGTCTTCCAGGGAACGATCAAAGCGTAGACTGTTAGAGACATACCTCCCGTGGAGGAAAGTGCGCATGTTGACAGTTGTATTCATTCCCGAAACAATTTCTGTGATTCATCAACACTCTGATAGTCCACAGATTACAGAATGCCACCAGATGTGCATCGGAAACTACTACTGGTCTTACAGGGAACGATCAAAGCGTAAACTCTTTGAGACATTACTCCCATGGAGGAAAGTGCGCATGGTGACTGTTGTACTCAATCACGATGCATTTTATGTGTTTCATCAACACTCTGATAGTCCACAGAATACAGAATGCCACGAGATGTGCATCGGAAACTACTACTGGTCTTCCTGGGAACGATCCAAGCGTAGACTGTTTGGGACATTACTCCCATGGAGGAAAGTGCGGATGGTGACTGTTGTATTCAATCCCGATGCAATTTCTGTGTTTCATAAACACTCTGATAGTCCACAGATTACAGAATGCCTCCCGATGTGCATCGGAAACTACTACTGGTCTTCCAGGGAACGATCAAAGCGTAGACTGTTTGAGACATTACAGCTGTGGAGAAAAGTGCGCATGGTGACTGTTGTATTCAATCCCGATGCAATTTCTGTGTTTCATCAACACTCTGATAGTCCACAGATTACAGATGCCTCCAGATGTTCATCGGAAATTTCTACTGGTCTTCCAGGTAACGATCAAAGCGTAGACTGTTTGATACATTACTTTTATGCAGGAATGTGCACTTGGTGACTGTTGTATTCAATCCCGATGCAATATCTGTGTTTCATCAACACTCTGATAATCCACAGATTACAGAATGCCTCCCGATGTGCATCGGAAACTACTACTGGTCTTCCAGGGAACGATCAAAACGTAGACAGTTTGAGACATTACTCCTGTGGAGGAATATGCGCATGGTGACTGTTGTATTCAATCCCGATGCAATTTCTGTGTTTCATCAACACTCTGATAGTCCACAGATTACAGAATGCCTCCAGATGTTCATCGGAAACTACTACTGGCCTTTCAGGGAAGGATCAAAACGAAGACTGTTTGAGACATACCTCCCGTGGAGGAAAGTGCGCATGGTGACTGTTGTATTCTATCCCGATGCAATTTCTGTGTTTCATCAACACTCTGATACACCGCAGATTACAGAATGCATCCAGATGTGCATCGGAAACTACTACTGGACTTCCAGGGAACGATCAAAGCGTAAACTCCTTGAGACATTACTCCAATGGAGCAAAGTGCGCATGGTGACTGTTGTATTCAATCCCGATGCAATTTCTGCGTTTCATCAACACTCTGATACTCCGCAGATTACAGAATGCATCCAGATGTGCATCGGAAACTACTACTGGACTTCCAGGGAACGATCAAAGCGTAAACTCTTTGAGACATTACTCCCATGGAGGAAAGTGCGCATGGTGACTGTTGTATTCAATCACGATGCATTTTCTGTGTTTCATCAACACTCTGATAGTCCACAGATTACAGAATGCCACGAGATGTGCATCGGAAACTACTACTGGTCTTCCTGGGAACGATCCAAGCGTAGACTGTTTGGGACATTACTCCCATGGAGGAAAGTGCGGATGGTGACTGTTGTATTCAATCCCGATGTAATTTCTGTGTTTCATAAACACTCTGATAGTCCACAGATTACAGAATGCCTCCCGATGTGCATCGGAAACTACTACTGGTCTTCCAGGGAACGATCAAAGCGTAGACTGTTTGAGACATTACAGCTGTGGAGGAAAGTGCGCATGGTGACTGTTGTATTCAATCCCGATGCAATTTCTGTGTTTCATCAACACTCTGATAGTCCACAGATTACAGATGCCTCCAGATGTTCATCGGAAATTTCTACTGGTCTTCCAGGTAACGATCAAAGCGTAGACTGTTTGATACATTACTTTTATGCAGGAATGTGCACTTGGTGACTGTTGTATTCAATCCCGATGCAATATCTGTGTTTCATCAACACTCTGATAATCCACAGATTACAGAATGCCTCCCGATGTGCATCGGAAACTACTACTGGTCTTCCAGGGAACGATCAAAACGTAGACAGTTTGAGACATTACTCCTGTGGAGGAATATGCGCATGGTGACTGTTGTATTCAATCCCGATGCAATTTCTGTGTTTCATCAACACTCTGATAGTCCACAGATTACAGAATGCCTCCAGATGTTCATCGGAAACTACTACTGGTCTTCCAGGGAAGGATCAAAACGAAGACTGTTTGAGACATACCTCCCGTGGAGGAAAGTGCGCATGGTGACTGTTGTATTCTATCCCGATGCAATTTCTGTGTTTCATCAACACTCTGATACACCGCAGATTACAGAATGCATCCAGATGTGCATCGGAAACTACTACTGGACTTCCAGGGAACGATCAAAGCGTAAACTCCTTGAGACATTACTCCAATGGAGCAAAGTGCGCATGGTGACTGTTTATTCAATCCCGATGCATTTTCTGTGTTTCATCAACACTCTGATAGTCCACAGATTACAGAATGCCTAGAGATGTGCATCGGAAACTACTACTGGTCTTCCAGGGAACGATCAAAGCGTAGACTGTTTGAGAATTACTCCCATGGAGGAAAGTGCGCATTGTGTCTGTTGTATTCAATCCCGATGCAATTTCTGTGTTTCATCAACACTCTGATACTCCACAGATTACAGAATGCCTCCAGATGTGCATCGGAGACTACTACTGGTCTTCCAGGGAACGATAAAAGCGTAGACTGTTTGAGACATTACTCCCATGGAGGAAAGTGCACATGGTGAATGTTGTATTCAATCCCGATGCAATTTCTGTGTTTCATCAACACTCTGATAATCCACAGATTACAGAATGCCTCCCGATGTGCATCGGAAACTACTACTGGTCTTCCAGGGAACGATCAAAGCGTAGACAGTTTGAGACATTACTCCCGTGGAGGAATGTGCGCATGGTGACTGTTGCATTCAATCCCGATGCAATTTCTGTGTTTCATCAACACTCTGATAGTCTACAGATTACAGAATGCCACATGATGTGCATCGGAAACTGCTACTGGTCATCCAGGGAACGATCAAAGCGTAGGCTCTTTGAGACATTACTCGCGTGGAGGAATGTGCGCATGGTGACTGTTGTATTCAATCCCGATGCAATTTCTGTGTTTCATCAACACTCTGATAGTCTACAGATTACAGAATGCCACATGATGTGCATCGGAAACTGCTACTGGTCATCCAGGGAACGATCAAAGCGTAGACTGTTTGAGACATTACCCCCGTGGAGGAATGCGCGCATGGTGACTGTTGTATTCAATCCCGATGCAATTTCTGTGTTTCATCAACACTCTGATAGTCCACAGATTACAGTATTCCTCCCGATGTGCATCGGAAACTACTACTGGTCTCCCATGGAACGATCAAAGCGAAGACTGTTTGAGACATTGCTCCCGTGAAGGAATGTGCGCATGGTGACTGTTGTATTCAATCCCGATGCAATTTCTGTGTTTCATCAACACTCTGATAGTCCACAGATTACAGAATGCCTCCAGATGTTCATCGGAAACTACTACTGCTCTTCCAGGGAACGATCAAACCGTATACTGTTAGAGACATTACTGCTGTGGAGGAAAGTGCGCATGGTAACTGTTGTATTCAATCCCGATGCAATTTCTGTGTTCATCAACACTCTGATAGTCCACAGAAACAGAATGCCTCAGATGTTCATCGGAAATTTCTACTGGTCTTCCAGGTAACGAGCAAAGCGTAGACTGTTTGTGACATTACTTTTATGCAGGAATGTGCGCGTGGTGACTGTTGTATTCAATCCCGATGCAATTTATGTGTTTCATCAACACTCTGATAATCCACAGATTACAGGATACCTCCAGATGTGCATCGGAAACTACTACTGGTCTTCCAGGGAACGATCAAAGCGTAGACTGTTAGAGACATACCTTCCGTGGAGGAAAGTGCGCATGGTGACAGTTGTATTCAATCCCGATGAAATTTCTGTGTTTCATCAACACTCTGATAGACCACAGATTACAGAATGCCACCAGATGTGCATCGGAAACTACTACTGAACTTCCAGGGAACGATCAAAGCGTAAACTCCTTGAGACATTACTCCCATGGAGGAAAGTGCGCATGGTGACTGTTGTATTCAATTCCGATGCATTTTCTGTGTTTCATCAACATTTTGATAGTCCACAGATTACTGAATGCCGCGAGATGTGCATCGGAATCTACTACTGGTCTTCCAGGGAACGATCAAAGCGTAGACTGTTTGAGAATTACTCCCAGTGAAGAAAGTGCTCATGGTGTCTATTGTATTCAATCCCGATGCAATTTCTGTGATTCATCAACACTCTGATAATCCACAGATTACAGAATGCCTCCCGAAGTTCTTCGGAAACTACTACTGGTCGTCCAGGGAACGATCAAAGCGCAAACACTTTGAGACATTACTCCCGTGGAGGAATGTGCGCATGGTGACTGTTGTATTCAATCCCGTTGCAATTTCTGTGTTTCATCAACACTCTGATAGTCCACAGATTACAGAATGCCTCCAGATGTTCATCGGAAACTACTACTGGTCTTCCAGGGAACGATCAAAGCGTAGACTGTTTCAGACATTACTTTTATGCAGGAATGTGCGCGTGGTGACTGTTGTATTCAATCCCGATGCAATTTCTGTGTTTCATCAACACTCTGATAATCCACAGATTACAGAATACCTCCCGATGTGCATCGGAAACTACTACTGGTCTTCCAGGGGACGATCAAATCGTAGACTGTTGGAGACATACCTCCTGTGGAGGAAAGTTCGCATGGTGACTGTTGTATTCAATCCCGATGAAATTTCTGTGTGTCATCAACACTCTGATAGACCACAGATTACAGAATGCCACCAGATGTGCATCGGAAACTACTATTGGTCTTCCAGGGAACGATCAAAGCGTAGACTGTTTGAGAATTACTCCCACGGAGGAAAGTGCGCATGGTGACTGTTGTATTCAATCCCGATGCAATTTCTGCGTTTCATCAACACTCTGATACTCCGCAGATTACAGAATGCATCCAGATGTGCATCGGAAACTACTACTGGACTTCCAGGGAACGATCAAAGCGTAAACTCTTTGAGACATTACTCCCATGCAGGAAAGTGCGCATGGTGATTGTTGTATTCAATCACGATGAATTTTCTGTGTTTCATCAACACTCTGATAGTCCACAGATTACAGAATGCCACGAGATGTGCATCGGAAACTACTACTGGTCTTCCTGGGAACGATCCAAGCGTAGACTGTTTGGGACATTACTCCCATGGAGGAAAGTGCGGATGGTGACTGTTGTATTCAATCCCGATGCAATTTCTGTGTTTCATAAACACTCTGATAGTCCACAGATTACAGAATGCCTCCCGATGTGCATCGGAAACTACTACTGGTCTTCCAGGGAACGATCAAAGCGTAGACTGTTTGAGACATTACAGCTGTGGAGGAAAGTGCGCATGGTGACTGTTGTATTCAATCCCGATGCAATTTCTGTGTTTCATCAACACTCTGATAGTCCACAGATTACAGATGCCTCCAGATGTTCATCGGAAATTTCTACTGGTCTTCCAGGTAACGATCAAAGCGTAGACTGTTTGATACATTACTTTTATGCAGGAATGTGCACTTGGTGACTGTTGTATTCAATCCCGATGCAATATCTGTGTTTCATCAACACTCTGATAATCCACAGATTACAGAATGCCTCCCGATGTGCATCGGAAACTACTACTGGTCTTCCAGGGAACGATCAAAACGTAGACAGTTTGAGACATTACTCCTGTGGAGGAATATGCGCATGGTGACTGTTGTATTCAATCCCGATGCAATTTCTGTGTTTCATCAACACTCTGATAGTCCACAGATTACAGAATGCCTCCAGATGTTCATCGGAAACTACTACTGGTCTTCCAGGGAAGGATCAAAACGAAGACTGTTTGAGACATAGCTCCCGTGGAGGAAAGTGCGCATGGTGACGGTTGTATTCAATCCCGATGCATTTTCTGTGTTTCATCAACACTCTGATAGTCCACAGATTACAGAATGCCATGAGATGTGCATCGGAATCTACTACTGGTCTTCCAGGGAACGACCAAAGCGTAGACAGTTTCTGACATTATTCCCATGGAGGAAAGTGCGGATGGTGACTGTTGTATTCAATCCCGATGCAATTTCTCTGTTTCATCAACACTCTGATAGTCCACAGATTACAGAATGCTACCAGATGTGCATCGGAAACTACTACTGGTCTTCCAGGGAATGATCAAAACGAAGACTGTTTGAGACATACCTCCCGTGGAGGAAAGTGCGCATGCTGACTGTTGTATTCAATCCCGATGCTATTTCTGTGTTTCATCAATACTCTGATAGTCCGCAGATTACAGAAGGCCTCCAGATGTGCACCGGAAACTACTACTGGTCTTCCAGGGAACGATCAAAGCGTAGACTGTTAGAGACATTACTCCCATGGAGGAAAGTGCGCATGGTGACTGTTGTATTCAATCCCGATGCAATTACTGTGTTTCATCAATACTCTGATAGTCTACACATTACAGAATGCCACCAGATGTGCATCTTAAACTACTACTGGTCTTCCAGGGATCGATCAAAGCGCTAACTCTTTGAGACATTACTCCCATGGAGGAAAGTGCGCATGGTGACTGTTGTATTCAATCCCGATGCATTTTCTGTGTTTCATCAACACTCTGATAGTCCACAGATTACAGAATGCCAAGAGATGTGCATCGGAAACTACTACTGGTCTTCCAGGGAACGATCAAAGCGTAGACTGTTAGAGACATACCTCCCGTGGAGGAAAGTGCGCATGTTGACAGTTGTATTCATTCCCGAAACAATTTCTGTGATTCATCAACACTCTGATAGTCCACAGATTACAGAATGCCACCAGATGTGCATCGGAAACTACTACTGGTCTTACAGGGAACGATCAAAGCATAGACTGTTTGAGAATTACTCCCATGGAGGAAAGTGGGCATGGTAACTGTTGTATTCAATCCCGATGCAATTTCTGTGTTTCATCAACACTCTGATAGTCCACAGATTACAGAAAGCCTCCAGATGTGCATTGGAAACTACTACTGGTCTTCCAGGGAACGATCAAAGCGAAGACTGTTAGAGACTTTACTCCCATGGAGGAAAGTGCGCATGGTGACTGTTGTATTCAATCCCGATGCAATTTCTGTGTTTCATCAACACTCTGATAGTCTACAGATTACAGAATGCCACATGATGTGCATCGGAAACTACTACTGGTCATCCAGGGAACGATCTAAGCGTAGACTGTTTGAGACATTACTCCCGTGGAGGAATGTGCGCATGGTGACTGTTGTATACAATCCCGATGCAATTTCTGTGTTTCATCAACACTCTGATAATCCACAGATTACAGAATGACTCCCGATGTGCATCGGAAACTACTACTGGTCTTCCATTGAACGATCAAAGCGTAGACTGTTTGAGACATTACTCCCGTGGAGGAATGTGCGCATGGTGACTGTTGTATTCAATCCCGATGCAATTTCTGTGTTTCATGAACACTCTGATAGTCCACAGATTACAGAATGCCTCCCGATGTGCATCGGAAACTACTACTGGTCTTCCAGGGAACGATCAAAGCGTAGACTGTTTGAGACATTACTCCCTTGGAGGAATGTGCGCATGGTGACTGTTGTATTCAATCCTGATGCAATTTCTGTGTTTCATCAACACTCTGATAGTCCACAGATTACAGAATGCCTCCAGATGTTCATCGGAAATTTCTACTGGTCTTCCAGGTAACGATCAAAGCGTAGACAGTTTGAGACATTACTTTTATGCAGGAATGTGCGCGTGGTGACTGTTGTATTCAATCCCGATGCAATTTCTGTGTTTCATCAACACTCTGATAATCCACAGATTACAGAATACCTCCAGATGTGCATCGGAAACTACTACTGGTCTTCCAGGGAACGATCAAAGCGTAGACTGTTGGAGACATACCTCCCGTGGAGGAAAGTGTGCATGGTGACAGTTGTAATCAATCAGGATGAAATTTCTGTGTTTCATCAACACTCTGATAGACCACAGATTACAGAATGCCACCAGATGTGCATCGCAAACTACTACTGGTCTTCCAGGGAACGATCAAAGCGTAGACAGTTTGAGACATTACTCCCGTGGAGGAATGTGCGCATGGTGACTGTTGCATTCAATCCCGATGCAATTTCTGTGTTTCATCAACACTCTGATAGTCTACAGATTACAGAATGCCACATGATGTGCATCGGAAACTGCTACTGGTCATCCAGGGAACGATCAAAGCGTAGACTGTTTGAGACATTACCCCCGTGGAGGAATGTGCGCATGGTGACTGTTGTATTCAATCCCGATGCAATTTCTGTGTTTCATCAACACTCTGATAGTCCACAGATTACAGAATGCCTCCCGATGTGCATCGTAACCTACTACTGGTCTCCCATGGAACGATCAAAGCGTAGACTGTTTGAGACATTGCTCCCGTGGAGGAATGTGCGAATGGTGACTGTTGTATTCAATCCCGATGCAATTTCTGTGTTTCATCAACACTCTGATAGTCCACAGATTACAGAATGCCTCCAGATGTTCATCGGAAACTACTACTGCTCTTCCAGGGAACGATCAAAGCGTATACTGTTGGAGACATTACTGCTGTGGAGGAAAGTGCGCATGGTAACTGTTGTATTCAATCCCGATGCAATTTCTGTGTTCATCAACACTCTGATAGTCCACAGAAACAGAATGCCTCAGATGTTCATCGGAAATTTCTACTGGTCTTCCAGGTAACGAGCAAAGCGTAGACTGTTTGTGACATTACTCCCATGGAGGAAAGTTCTCATGGTGACTGTTGTATTCAATCCCGTTGCAATTTTTGTGTTTCATCAACACTCTGATAGTCCACAGATTACAGAATGCCTCCAGATGTGCATCGGAAACTACTACTGGTCTTCCAGGGAACGATCAAAGCGTAGACTGTTGGAGACATACCTCCCGTGGAGGAAAGTGCGCATGGTGACTGTTGTATTCAATCAGGATGAAATTTCTGTGTTTCGTCAACACTCTGATAGACCACAGATTACAGAATGCCACCAGACGTGCATCGGAAACTACTACTGGACTTCCAGGGAACGATCAAAGCATAACTCCTTGAGACATTACTCCCATGGAGGAAAGTGCGCATGGTGACTGTTGTATTCAATCCCGATGCAATTTCTGTGTTTCATCAACATTCTGATAGTCCACAGATTACAGATTGCCACGAGATGTGCATCGGAAACTACTACTGGTCTTCCAGGGAACGATCAAAGCGTAGAGTGTTTGAGAATTACTCCCATGGAGGAAAGTGCGCATGGTGTCTGTTGTATTCAATCCCGATGCAATTTCTGTGTTTTATCAACACTCTGATAGTCCACAGATTACAGAATGCCTCCAGATGTGCATCGGAGACTACTACTGGTCTTCCAGGGAACGATGAAATGCGTAGACTGTTTGAGACATTACTCCCATGGAGGAAAGTGCACATGGTGAATGTTGTATTCAATCCCGATGCAATTTCTGTGTTTCATCAACACTCTGATAATCCACAGATTACAGAATGCCTCCCGATGTGCATCGGAAACTACTACTGGTATTCCAGGGAACGATCAAAGCGTAGACAGTTTGAGACATTACTCCCGTGGAGGAATGTGCGCATGGTGACTGTTGCATTCAATCCCGATGCAATTTCTGTGTTTCATCAACACTCTGATAGTCTACAGATTACAGAATGCCACATGATGTGCATCGGAAACTGCTACTGGTCATCCAGGGAACGATCAAAACGTAGTCTGTTTGAGACATTACTCGCGTGGAGGAATGTGCGCATGGTGACTGTTGTATTCAATCCCGATGCAATTTCTGTGTTTCATCAACACTCTGATAGTCTACAGATTACAGAATGCCACATGATGTGCATCGGAAACTGCTACTGGTCATCCAGGGAACGATCAAAGCGTAGACTGTTTGAGACATTACCCCCGTGGAGGAATGTGCGCATGGTGACTGTTGTATTCAATCCCGATGCAATTTCTGTGTTTCATCAACACTCTGATAGTCCACAGATTACAGAATGCCTCCCGATGTGCATCGGAAACTACTACTCGTCTCCCATGGAACGATCAAAGCGTAGACTGTTTGAGACATTGCTCCCGTGGAGGAATGTGCGCATGGTGACTGTTGTATTCAATCCCGATGCAATTTCTGTGTTTCATCAACACTCTGATAGTCCACAGATTACAGAATGCCACCAGAGGTGCATCGGAAACTACTACTGGTCTTCCAGGGAACGATCAAAGCGTATACTGTTTGAGACATTACTGCTGTGGAGGAAAGTGCGCATGGTAACTGTTGTATTCAATGCCGATGCAATTTCTGTATTCATCATCACTCTGATAGTCCACAGAAACAGAATGCCTCAGATGTTCATCGGAAATTTCTACTGGTCTTCCAGGTAACGAGCAAAGCGTAGACTGTTTGTGACATTACTTTTATGCAGGAATGTGCACGTGGTGACTGTTGTATTCAATCCCGATGCAATTTATGTGTTTCATCAACACTCTGATAATCCACAGATTACAGGAAACCTCCAGATGTGCATGGGAAACTACTACTGGTCTTCCAGGGAACGATCAAAGCGTAGACTGTTGGAGACATACCTCCCGTGGAGGAAAGTGCGCATGGTGACAGTTGTATTCAATACCGATGAAATTTCTGTGTTTCATCAACACTCTGATAGATTACAGATTACAGAATGCCACCAGATGTGCATCGGAAACTACTACTGGACTTCCAGGGAACGATCAAAGCGTAAACTCCTTGAGACATTACTCCCATGGAGGAAAGTGCGCATGGTGACTGTTGTATTCAATTCCGATGCATTTTCTGTGTTTCATCAACATTTTGATAGTCCACAGATTACAGAATGCCGCGAGATGTGCATCGGAATCTACTACTGGTCTTCCAGGGAACGATCAAAGCGTAGACTGTTTGAGAATTACTCCCATGGAGGAAAGTGCTCATGGTGTCTATTGTATTCAATCCCGATGCAATTTCTGTGATTCATCAACACTCTGATAGACCACAGATTACAGAATGCCACCAGATGTGCATCGGAAACTACTATTGGTCTTTCAGGGAACGATCAAAGCGTAGACTGTTTGAGAATTACTCCCACGGAGGAAAGTGCGCATGGTGACTGTTGTATACAATCCCGATGCAATTTCTGTGTTTCATCAACACTCTGATACTCCGCAGATTACAGAATGCATCCAGATGTGCATCGGAAACTACTACTGGACTTCCAGCGAACGATCAAAGCGTAAACTCCTTGAGACATTACTCCCATGGAGGAAAGTGCGCATGGTGACTGTTGTATTCAATCACGATGCATTTTCTGTGTTTCAACAACACTCTGATAGTCCACAGATTACAGAATGCCACGAGATGTGCATCGGAAACTATTACTGGTCTTCCTGGGAACGATCCAAGCGTAGACTGTTTGGGACATTACTCCCATGGAGGAAAGTGCGGATGGTGACTGTTGTATTCAATCCCGATGCAATTTCTGTGTTTCATAAACACTCTGATAGTCCACAGATTACAGAATGCCTCCCGATGTGCATCGGAAACTACTACTGGTCTTCCAGGGAACGATCAAAGCGTAGACTGTTTGAGACATTGCTCCCATGGAGGAAAGTTCTCATGGTGACTGTTGTATTCAATCCCGTTGCAATTTTTGTGTTTCATCATCACTCTGATAGTCCACAGATTACAGAATGCCTCCAGATGTGCATCGGAAACTACTATTGGTCTTCCAGGGAACGATCAAAGCGTAGACTGTTGGAGACATACCTCCCGTGGAGGAAAGTGCGCATGGTGACTGTTGTATTCAATCAGGATGAAATTTCTGTGTTTCGTCAACACTCTGATAGACCACAGATTACAGAATGCCACCAGATGTGCATCGGAAACTACTACTGGACTTCCAGGGAACGATCAAAGCATAACTCCTTGAGACATTACTCCCATGGAGGAAAGTGCGCATGGTGACTGTTGTATTCAATCCCGATGCAATTTCTGTGTTTCATCAACATTCTGATAGTCCACAGATTACAGAATGCCACGAGATGTGCATCGGAAACTACTACTGGTCTTCCAGGGAACGATCAAAGCGTAGACTGTTTGAGAATTACTCCCATGGAGGAAAGTGCGCATGGTGTCTGTTGTATTCAATCCCGATGCAATTTCTGTGTTTCATCAACACTCTGATAGTCTACAGATTACAGAATGCCACATGATGTGCATCGGAAACTGCTACTGGTCATCCAGGGAACGATCAAAGCGTAGACGGTTTGAGACATTACCCCCGTGGAGGAATGTGCGCATGGTGACTGTTGTATTCAATCCCGATGCAATTTCTGTGTTTCATCAACACTCTGATAGTCCACAGATTACAGAATGCCTCCCGATGTGCATCGGAAACTACTACTCGTCTCCCATGGAACGATCAAAGCGTAGACTGTTAGAGACATTGCTCCCGTGGAGGAATGTGCGCATGGTGACTGTTGTATTCAATCCCGATGCAATTTCTGTGTTTCATCAACACTCTGATAGTCCACAGATTACAGAATGCCACCAGAGGTGCATCGGAAACTACTACTGGTCATCCAGGGAACGATCAAAGCGTATACTGTTTGAGACATTACTGCTGTGGAGGAACGTGCGCATGGTAACTGTTGTATTTAATCCCGATGCAATTTCTGTATTCATCAACACTCTGATAGTCCACAGAAACAGAACGCCTCAGATGTTCATCGGAAATTTCTACTGGTCTTCCAGGTAACGAGCAAAGCGTAGACTGTTTGTGACATTACTTTTATGCAGGAATGTGCACGTGGTGACTGTTGTATTCAATCCCGATGCAATTTATGTGTTTCATCAACACTCTGATAATCCACAGATTACAGGATACCTCCAGATGTGCATGGGAAACTACTACTGGTCTTCCAGGGAACGATCAAAGCGTAGACTGTTGGAGACATACCTCCCGTGGAGGAAAGTGCGCATGGTGACAGTTGTATTCAATCCCGATGAAATTTCTGTGTTTCATCAACACTCTGATAGATTACAGATTACAGAATGCCACCAGATGTGCATCGGAAACTACTACTGGACTTCCAGGGAACGATCAAAGCGTAAACTCCTTGAGACATTACTCCCATGGAGGAAAGTGCGCATGGTGACTGTTGTATTCAATTCCGATGCATTTTCTGTGTTTCATCAACATTTTGATAGTCCACAGATTACAGAATGCCGCGAGATGTGCATCGGAATCTACTACTGGTCTTCCAGGGAACGATCAAAGCCTAGACTGTTTGAGAATTACTCCCATGGAGGAAAGTGTTCATGGTGTCTATTGTATTCAATCCCGATGCAATTTCTGTGATTCATCAACACTCTGATAGACCACAGATTACAGAATGCCACCAGATGTGCATCGGAAACTACTATTGGTCTTCCAGGGAACGATCAAAGCGTAGACTGTTTGAGAATTACTCCCACGGAGGAAAGTGCGCATGGTGACTGTTGTATACAATCCCGATGCAATTTCTGTGTTTCATCAACACTCTGATACTCCGCAGATTACAGAATGCATCCAGATGTGCATCGGAAACTACTACTGGACTTCCAGGGAACGATCAAAGCGTAAACTCCTTGAGACATTACTCCCATGGAGGAAAGTGCGCATGATGACTGTTGTATTCAATCACGATGCATTTTCTGTGTTTCATCAACACTCTGATAGTCCACAGATTACAAAATGCCACGAGATGTGCATCGGAAACTATTACTGGTCTTCCTGGGAACGATCCAAGCGTAGACTGTTTGGGACATTACTCCCATGGAGGAAAGTGCGGATGGTGACTGTTGTATTCAATCCCGATGCAATTTCTGTGTTTCATAAACACTCTGATAGTCCACAGATTACAGAATGCCTCCCGATGTGCATCGGAAACTACTACTGGTCTTCCAGGGAACGATCAAAGCGTAGACTGTTTGGGACATTACTCCCATGGAGGAAAGTGCGCATGGTGAATGTTGTATTCAATCCCGATGCAATTTCTGTGATTCATAAACACTCTGATAGTCCACAGATTACAGAATGCCTCCAGATGTTAATCGGAAACTACTACTGGTCTTCCAGGGAACGATCAAAGCGTAGACTGTTTGAGACATTGCTCCCATGGAGGAAAGTTCTCATGGTGACTGTTGTATTCAATCCCGTTGCAATTTTTGTGTTTCATCATCACTCTGATAGTCCACAGATTACAGAATGCCTCCAGATGTACATCGGAAACTACTACTGGTCTTCCAGGGAACGATCAAAGCGTAGACTGTTGGAGACATACCTCCCGTGGAGGAAAGTGCGCATGGTGACTGTTGTATTCAATCAGGATGAAATTTCTGTGTTTCGTCAACACTCTGATAGACCACAGATTACAGAATGCCACCAGAGGTGCATCGGAAACTACTACTGGACTTCCAGGGAACGATCAAAGCATAACTCCTTGAGACATTACTCCCATGGAGGAAAGTGCGCATGGTGACTGTTGTATTCAATCCCGATGCAATTTCTGTGATTCATAAACACTCTGATAGTCCACAGGTTACAGAATGCCTCCAGATGTTAATCGGAAACTACTACTGGTCTTCCAGGGAACGATCAAAGCGTAGACTGTTTGAGACATTGCTCCCATGGAGGAAAGTTCTCATGGTGACTGTTGTATTCAATCCCGTTGCAATTTTTGTGTTTCATCAACACTCTGATAGTCTACAGATTACAGAATGCCACATGATGTGCATCGGAAACTGCTACTGGTCATCCAGGGAACGATCAAAGCGTAGACTGTTTGAGACATTACCCCCGTGGAGGAATGTGCGCATGGTGACTGTTGTATTCAATCCCGATGCAATTTCTGTGTTTCATCAACACTCTGATAGTCCACAGATTACAGAATGCCTCCCGATGTGCATCGGAAACTACTACTCGTCTCCCATGGAACGATCAAAGCGTAGACTGTTTGAGACATTGCTCCCGTGGAGGAATGTGCGCATGGTGACTGTTGTATTCAATCCCGATGCAATTTCTGTGTTTCATCAACATTCTGATAGTCCACAGATTACAGAATGCCACGAGATGTGCATCGGAAACTACTACTGGTCTTCCAGGGAACGATCAAAGCGTAGACTGTTTGAGAATTACTCCCATGGAGGAAAGTGCGCATGGTGTCTGTTGTATTCAATCCCGATGCAATTTCTGTGTTTCATCAACACTCTGATAGTCCACAGATTACAGAATGCCTCCAGATGTGCATCGGAGACTACTACTGGTCTTTCAGGGAACGATCAAAGCGTAGTCTGTTTGAGACATTACTCGCGTGGAGGAATGTGCGCATGGTGACTGTTGTATTCAATCCCGATGCAATTTCTGTGTTTCATCAACACTCTGATAGTCTACAGATTACAGAATGCCACATGATGTGCATCGGAAACTGCTACTGGTCATCCAGGGAACGATCAAAGCGTAGACTGTTTGAGACATTACCCCCGTGGAGGAATGTGCGCATGGTGACTGTTGTATTCAATCCCGATGCAATTTCTGTGTTTCATCAACACTCTGATAGTCCACAGATTACAGAATGCCTCCCGATGTGCATCGGAAACTACTACTCGTCTCCCATGGAACGATCAAAGCGTAGACTGTTTGAGACATTGCTCCCGTGGAGGAATGTGCGCATGGTGACTGTTGTATTCAATCCCGATGCAATTTCTGTGTTTCATCAACACTCTGATAGTCCACAGATTACAGAATGCCTCCAGATGGTAATCGGAAACTACTACTGCTCTTCCAGGGAACGATCAAAGCATATACTGTTTGAGACATTACTGCTGTGGAGGAAAGTGCGCATGGTAACTGTTGTATTCAATCCCGATGCAATTTCTGTATTCATCAACACTCTGATAGTCCACAGAAACAGAATGCCTCAGATGTTCATCGGAAATTTCTACTGGTCTTCCAGGTAACGAGCAAAGCGTAGACTGTTTGTGACATTACTTTTATGCAGGAATGTGCACGTGGTGACTGTTGTATTCAATCCCGATGCAATTTATGTGTTTCATCAACACTCTGATAATCCACAGATTACAGGATACCTCCAGATGTGCATCGGAAACTACTACTGGTCTTCCAGGGAACGATCAAAGCGTAGACTGTTGGAGACATTCCTCCCGTGGAGGAAAGTGCGCATGGTGACAGTTGTATTCAATCCCGATGAAATTTCTGTGTTTCATCAGCACTCTGATAGATTACAGATTACAGAATGCCACCAGATGTGCATCGGAAACTACTACTGGACTTCCAGGAACGATCAAAGCGTAAACTCCTTGAGACATTACTCCCATGGAGGAAAGTGCGCATGGTGACTGTTGTATACAATTCCGATGCATTTTCTGTGTTTCATCAACATTTTGATAGTCCACAGATTACAGAATGCCGCGAGATGTGCATCGGAGTCTACTACTGGTCTTCCAGGGAACGATCAAAGCGTAGACTGTTTGAGAATTACTCCCATGGAGGAAAGTGCTCATGGTGTCTATTGTATTCAATCCCGATGCAATTTCTGTGATTCATCAACACTCTGATAGACCACAGATTACAGAATGCCACCAGATGTGCATCGGAAACTACTATTGGTCTTCCAGGGAACGATCAAAGCGTAGACTGTTTGAGAATTACTCCCACGGAGGAAAGTGCGCATGGTGACTGTTGTATTCAATCCCGATGCAATTTCTGTGTTTCATCAACACTCTGATACTCCGCAGATTACAGAATGCATCCAGATGTGCATCGGAAACTAGTACTGGACTTCCAGGGAACGATCAAAGCGTAAACTCCTTGAGACATTACTCCCATGGAGGAAAGTGCGCATGGTGACTGTTGTATTCAATCACGATGCATTTTCTGTGTTTCATCAACACTCTGATAGTCCACAGATTACAGAATGCCACGAGATGTGCATCGGAAACTATTACTGGTCTTCCTGGGAACGATCCAAGCTTAGACTGTTTGGGACATTACTCCCATGGAGGAAAGTGCGGATGGTGACTGTTGTATTCAATCCCGATGCAATTTCTGTGTTTCATAAACACTCTGATAGTCCACAGATTACAGAATGCCTCCCGATGTGCATCGGAAACTACTACTGGTCTTCCAGGGAACGATCAAAGCGTAGACTGTTTGGGACATTACTCCCATGGAGGAAAGTGCGCATGGTGAATGTTGTATTCAATCCCGATGCAATTTCTGTGATTCATAAACACTCTGATAGTCCACAGGTTACAGAATGCCTCCAGATGTTAATCGGAAACTACTACTGGTCTTCCAGGGAACGATCAAAGCGTAGACTATTTGAGACATTGCTCCCATGGAGGAAAGTTCTCATGGTGACTGTTGTATTCAATCCCGTTGCAATTTTTGTGTTTCATCATCACTCTGATAGTCCACAGATTACAGAATGCCTCCAGATGTGCATCGGAAACTACTACTGGTCTTCCAGGGAACGATCAAAGCGTAGACTGTTGGAGACATACCTCCCGTGGAGGAAAGTGCGCATGGTGACTGTTGTATTCAATCAGGATGAAATTTCTGTGTTTCGTCAACACTCTGATAGACCACAGATTACAGAATGCCACCAGATGTGCATCGGAAACTACTACTGGACTTCCAGGGAACGATCAAAGCATAACTCCTTGAGACATTACTCCCATGGAGGAAAGTGCGCATGGTGACTGTTGTATTCAATCCCGATGCAATTTCTGTGTTTCATCAACATTCTGATAGTCCACAGATTACAGAATGCCACGAGATGTGCATCGGAAACTACTACTGGTCTTCCAGGGAACGATCAAAGCGTAGACTGTTTGAGAATTACTCCCATGGAGGAAAGTGCGCATGGTGTCTGTTGTATTCAATCCCGATGCAATTTCTGTGTTTCATCAACACTCTGATAGTCCACAGATTACAGAATGCCTCCAGATGTGCATCGGAGACTACTACTGGTCTTCCAGGGAACGATCAAAGCGTAGTCTGTTTGAGACATTACTCGCGTGGAGGAATGTGCGCATGGTGACTGTTGTATTCAATCCCGATGCAATTTCTGTGTTTCATCAACACTCTGATAGTCTACAGATTACAGAATGCCACATGATGTGCATCGGAAACTGCTACTGGTCATCCAGGGAACGATCAAAGCGTAGACTGTTTGAGACATTACCCCCGTGGAGGAATGTGCGCATGGTGACTGTTGTATTCAATCCCGATGCAATTTCTGTGTTTCATCAACACTCTGATAGTCCACAGATTACAGAATGCCTCCCGATGTGCATCGGAAACTTCTACTCGTCTCCCATGGAACGATCAAAGCGTAGACTGTTTGAGACATTGCTCCCGTGGAGGAATGTGCGCATGGTGACTGTTGTATTCAATCCCGATGCAATTTCTGTGTTTCATCAACACTCTGATAGTCCACAGATTACAGAATGCCTCCAGATGTTAATCGGAAACTACTACTGCTCTTCCAGGGAACGATCAAAGCGTATACTGTTTGAGACATTACTGCTGTGGAGGAAAGTGCGCATGGTAACTGTTGTATTCAATCCCGATGCAATTTCTGTATTCATCAACACTCTGATAGTCCACAGAAACAGAATGCCTCAGATGTTCATCGGAAATTTCTACTGGTCTTCCAGGTAACGAGCAAAGCGTAGACTGTTTGTGACATTACTTTTATGCAGGAATGTGCACGTGGTGACTGTTGTATTCAATCCCGATGCAATTTATGTGTTTCATCAACACTCTGATAATCCACAGATTACAGGATACCTCCAGATGTGCATCGGAAACTACTACTGGTCTTCCAGGGAACGATCAAAGCGTAGACTGTTGGAGACATACCTCCCGTGGAGGAAAGTGCGCATGGTGACAGTTGTATTCAATCCCGATGAAATTTCTGAGTTTCATCAGCACTCTGATAGATTACAGATTACAGAATGCCACCAGATGTGCATCGGAAACTACTACTGGACTTCCAGGGAACGATCAAAGCGTAAACTCCTTGAGACATTACTCCCATGGAGGAAAGTGCGCATGGTGACTGTTGTATTCAATTCCGATGCATTTTCTGTGTTTCATCAACATTTTGATAGTCCACAGATTACAGAATGCCGCGAGATGTGCATCGGAATCTACTACTGGTCTTCCAGGGAACGATCAAAGCGTAGACTGTTTGAGAATTACTCCCATGGAGGAAAGTGCTCATGGTGTCTATTGTATTCAATCCCGATGGAATTTCTGTGATTCATCAACACACTGATAGACCACAGATTACAGAATGCCACCAGATGTGCATCGGAAACTACTATTGGTCTTCCAGGGAACGATCAAATCGTAGACTGTTTGAGAATTACTCCCACAGAGGAAAGTGCGCATGGTGACTGTTGTATTCAATCCCGATGCAATTTCTGTGTTTCATCAACACTCTGTTACTCCGCAGATTACAGAATGCATCCAGATGTGCATCGGAAACTACTACTGGACTTCCAGGGAACGATCAAAGCGTAAACTCCTTGAGACATTACTCCCATGGAGGAAAGTGCGCATGGTGACTGTTGTATTCAATCACGATGCATTTTCTGTGTTTCATCAACACTCTGATAGTCCACAGATTACAGAATGCCACGAGATGTGCATCGGAAACTATTACTGGTCTTCCTGGGAACGATCCAAGCGTAGACTGTTTGGGACATTACTCCCATGGAGGAAAGTGCGGATGGTGACTGTTGTATTCAATCCCGATGCAATTTCTGTGTTTCATAAACACTCTGATAGTCCACAGATTACAGAATGCCTCCCGATGTGCATCGGAAACTACTACTGGTCTTCCAGGGAACGATCAAAGCGTAGACTGTTTGGGACATTACTCCCATGGAGGAAAGTGCGCGTGGTGAATGTTGTATTCAATCCCGATGCAATTTCTGTGATTCATAAACACTCTGATAGTCCACAGATTACAGAATGCCTCCAGATGTTAATCGGAAACTACTACTGGTCTTCCAGGGAACGATCAAAGCGTAGACTGTTTGAGACATTGCTCCCATGGAGGAAAGTGCGCATGGTGACTGTTGTATTCAATCCCGATGCAATTTCTGTGTTTCATCAACACTCTGATAGTCCACTGATTACAGAAAGCCTCCAGATGTGCATCGGAAACTACTACTGATCTTCCAGGGAACGATCAAAGCGTAGACTGTTAGAGACATTACTCCCATGGAGGAAAGTGCGCATGGTGACTGCTGTATTCAATCCCGATGCAATTTCTGTGTTTCATCAACACTCTGATAGTCTACAGATTACAGAATGCCTCCAGATGTGCATCGGAAACTTCTACTGGTCTTCCAGGGAACGATCAAAGCGTAGACTGTTTGAGACATTACTCCCATGGAGGAAAGTTCTCATGGTGACTGTTGTATTCAATCCCGTTGCAATTTTTGTGTTTCATCAACACTCTGATAGTCCACAGATTACAGAATGCCTCCAGATGTGCATCGGAAACTACTACTGGTCTTACAGGGAACGATCAAAGCGTAGACTGTATGAGATATTACTTTTATGGAGGAATATGCGCATGGTGACTGTTGTATTCAATCCCGATGCAATTTCTGTGTTTCATCAACACTCTGTTACTCCGCAGATTACAGAATGCCACCAGATGTGCATCGGAAACTACTACTGGACTTCCAGGGAACGATCAAAGCCTAACTCCTTGAGACATTACTCCCATGGAGGAAAGTGCGCATGGTGACTGTTGTATTCAATCCCGATGCAATTTCTGTGTTTCATCAACATTCTGATAGTCCACAGATTACAGAATGCCACGAGATGTGCATCGGAAACTACTACTGGTCTTCCAGGGAACGATCAAAGCGTAGACTGTTTGAGAATTACTCCCATGGAGGAAAGTGCGCATGGTGTCTGTTGTATTCAATCCCGATGCAATTTCTGTGTTTCATCAACACTCTGATAGTCCACAGATTACAGAATGCCTCCAGATGTGCATCGGAGACTACTACTGGTCTTCCAGGGAACGATCAAAGCGTAGTCTGTTTGAGACATTACTCGCGTGGAGGAATGTGCGCATGGTGACTGTTGTATTCAATCCCGATGCAATTTCTGTGTTTCATCAACACTCTGATAGTCTACAGATTACAGAATGCCACATGATGTGCATCGGAAACTGCTACTGGTCATCCAGGGAACGATCAAAGCGTAGACTGTTTGAGACATTACCCCCGTGGAGGAATGTGCGCATGGTGACTGTTGTATTCAATCCCGATGCAATTTCTGTGTTTCATCAACACTCTGATAGTCCACAGATTACAGAATGCCTCCCGATGTGCATCGGAAACTTCTACTCGTCTCCCATGGAACGATCAAAGCGTAGACTGTTTGAGACATTGCTCCCGTGGAGGAATGTGCGCATGGTGACTGTTGTATTCAATCCCGATGCAATTTCTGTGTTTCATCAACACTCTGATAGTCCACAGATTACAGAATGCCTCCAGATGTTAATCGGAAACTACTACTGCTCTTCCAGGGAACGATCAAAGCGTATACTGTTTGAGACATTACTGCTGTGGAGGAAAGTGCGCATGGTAACTGTTGTATTCAATCCCGATGCAATTTCTGTATTCATCAACACTCTGATAGTCCACAGAAACAGAATGCCTCAGATGTTCATCGGAAATTTCTACTGGTCTTCCAGGTAACGAGCAAAGCGTAGACTGTTTGTGACATTACTTTTATGCAGGAATGTGCACGTGGTGACTGTTGTATTCAATCCCGATGCAATTTATGTGTTTCATCAACACTCTGATAATCCACAGATTACAGGATACCTCCAGATGTGCATCGGAAACTACTACTGGTCTTCCAGGGAACGATCAAAGCGTAGACTGTTGGAGACATACCTCCCGTGGAGGAAAGTGCGCATGGTGACAGTTGTATTCAATCCCGATGAAATTTCTGAGTTTCATCAGCACTCTGATAGATTACAGATTACAGAATGCCACCAGATGTGCATCGGAAACTACTACTGGACTTCCAGGGAACGATCAAAGCGTAAACTCCTTGAGACATTACTCCCATGGAGGAAAGTGCGCATGGTGACTGTTGTATTCAATTCCGATGCATTTTCTGTGTTTCATCAACATTTTGATAGTCCACAGATTACAGAATGCCGCGAGATGTGCAACGGAATCTACTACTGGTCTTCCAGGGAACGATCAAAGCGTAGACTGTTTGAGAATTACTCCCATGGAGGAAAGTGCTCATGGTGTCTATTGTATTCAATCCCGATGGAATTTCTGTGATTCATCAACACACTGATAGACCACAGATTACAGAATGCCACCAGATGTGCATCGGAAACTACTATTGGTCTTCCAGGGAACGATCAAATCGTAGACTGTTTGAGAATTACTCCCACAGAGGAAAGTGCGCATGGTGACTGTTGTATTCAATCCCGATGCAATTTCTGTGTTTCATCAACACTCTGTTACTCCGCAGATTACAGAATGCATCCAGATGTGCATCGGAAACTACTACTGGACTTCCAGGGAACGATCAAAGCGTAAACTCCTTGAGACATTACTCCCATGGAGGAAAGTGCGCATGGTGACTGTTGTATTCAATCACGATGCATTTTCTGTGTTTCATCAACACTCTGATAGTCCACAGATTACAGAATGCCACGAGATGTGCATCGGAAACTATTACTGGTCTTCCTGGGAACGATCCAAGCGTAGACTGTTTGGGACATTACTCCCATGGAGGAAAGTGCGGATGGTGACTGTTGTATTCAATCCCGATGCAATTTCTGTGTTTCATAAACACTCTGATAGTCCACAGATTACAGAATGCCTCCCGATGTGCATCGGAAACTACTACTGGTCTTCCAGGGAACGATCAAAGCGTAGACTGTTTGGGACATTACTCCCATGGAGGAAAGTGCGCGTGGTGAATGTTGTATTCAATCCCGATGCAATTTCTGTGATTCATAAACACTCTGATAGTCCACAGATTACAGAATGCCTCCAGATGTTAATCGGAAACTACTACTGGTCTTCCAGGGAACGATCAAAGCGTAGACTGTTTGAGACATTGCTCCCATGGAGGAAAGTGCGCATGGTGACTGTTGTATTCAATCCCGATGCAATTTCTGTGTTTCATCAACACTCTGATAGTCCACTGATTACAGAAAGCCTCCAGATGTGCATCGGAAACTACTACTGATCTTCCAGGGAACGATCAAAGCGTAGACTGTTAGAGACATTACTCCCATGGAGGAAAGTGCGCATGGTGACTGCTGTATTCAATCCCGATGCAATTTCTGTGTTTCATCAACACTCTGATAGTCTACAGATTACAGAATGCCTCCAGATGTGCATCGGAAACTTCTACTGGTCTTCCAGGGAACGATCAAAGCGTAGACTGTTTGAGACATTACTCCCATGGAGGAAAGTTCTCATGGTGACTGTTGTATTCAATCCCGTTGCAATTTTTGTGTTTCATCAACACTCTGATAGTCCACAGATTACAGAATGCCTCCAGATGTGCATCGGAAACTACTACTGGTCTTACAGGGAACGATCAAAGCGTAGACTGTATGAGATATTACTTTTATGGAGGAATATGCGCATGGTGACTGTTGTATTCAATCCCGATGCAATTTCTGTGTTTCATCAACACTCGGATAGTCCACAGATTACAGAATGCCTCCAGATGTGCATCGGAAACTACTACTGGTCTTTCAGGGAACGATCAAAGCGTAAACTCTTTGTGACATTACTCCCATGAAGGAAATTGCGCATGGTAACTGTTGCATTCAATCCCGTGGCATTTTCTGTGTTTCATCAACACTCTGATAGTACACAGATTACAGAATGCCACGAGATGTGCATCAGAAACTACTAGTTTTCTTCCCGGGAACGATCAAAGCGTAGACTGTTTCAGACATTACTCCCATGCAGGAAAGTGCGGATTGTGACTATTGTATTCAATCCCGATGCAATTTCTGTGTTTCATCAACACTCTGATAGTCCACAGATTACAGAATGCCACCAGATGTGCATCGGAAACCACTACTGGTCTTCCAGGGAACGATCAAAGCGTCGACTGTTTGAGACATACCTCCCGTGGAGGAGAGTGCGCATGGTGACTGTTGTATTCAATCCCGAAGCAATTTCTGTGTTTCATCAACTCTCTGATAGTCCACAGATTACAGAATGCCCCCAGATGTGCATCGGAAACTACTACTGGTCTTCCAGGGAACGATCAAAGCGTAGACTGTTTGAGAATTACTCCCATGAAGGAAAGTGCGCATGGTGACTGTTGTATTCAATCCCGATGCAATTTCTGTGTTTCATCTACACTCTGGTATTCCACAGATTACAGAAAGCCTCCAGATGTGCATCGGAAACTACTACTGGTCTTCCAGGGAACGATCAAAGCGTAGACTGTTTGAGACATTACTCACATGGAGGAAAGTGCGCATGGTTGGTGTTGTATTCAATGCCGATGCAATATCTGTGTTTCATCAACACTCTAATAGTCCACAGATTACAGAATGTCTCCAGATGTTCATCGGAAACTACTACCGGTCTTCCAGGGAACGATCAAAGCGTAGACCGTTTGAGACATTACTTTTATGCAGGAATGTGCTCATGGTGACTGTTGTATTCAATCCCGATGCAATTTCTGTGTTTCATCAACACTCTGATAGTACACAGATCACAGTATGCCTCCTGATGTTAATCGGAAACTACTACTGGTCTTCCAGGGAACGATCAAAGCGTAGACTGTTTGAGACATTACTCCCACGGAGGAAAGTGCACATGTTGTCTGTTGTATTCAATCCCGATGCAATTTCTGTGTTTCATCAACACTCTGATAGACCACAGATTACAGAATGCCACCAGATGTGCATCGGAAACTACTACTGGACTTCCAGGGAACGATCAAAGCGTAGACTGTTTGGGACATTACTCCCATGGAGGAAAGTGCGCATGGTGACTGTTGTATTCAATCCCGATGCATTTTCTGTGTTTTATCAACAATCTGATAGTCCACAGATTACAGAATGCCACGAGATGTGCATCGGAAACTACTACTGGTCTTCCAGGGAACGATCAAAGCGTAGACTGTTTGAGAATTACTCCCATGGAGGAAAGTGCGCATGGTGTCTTTTGTATTCAATCCCGATGCAATTTCTGTGTTTCATCAACACTCTGATACTCCACAGATTACAGAATGCCTACAGATGTGCATCGGACACTACTACTGGTCTTCCAGGGAACGATCAAAGCGTAGACAGTTTGAGACATTACTCCCGTGGAGGAATGTGCGCATGGTGACTGTTGTATTCAATCCCGATGCAATTTCTGTGTTTCATGAACACTCTGATAGTCCACAGATTACAGAATGCCTCCAGATGTTCATCGGAAACTACTACTGGTCTTCCAGGGAACGATCAAAGCGTAGACTGTTTGAGACATTACAGCTGTGGAGGAAAGTGCGCAGGGTGACTGTTGTATTCAATCCCGAAGCAATTTCTGTGTTTCATCAACACTCTGATAGTCCACAGATTGCAGAATGCCTCCAGATGGTCACCGGAAATTTCTACTGGTCTTCCAGGTAACGATCAAAGCGTAGACTGTTTGATACATTACTTTTATGCAGGAATGTGCACTTGGTGACTGTTGTATTCAATCCTGATGCAATTTCTGTGTTTCATCAACACTCTGATAATCCACAGATTACAGAATACCTCCAGATGTGCATCGGAAACTACTACTGGTCTTCCAGGGAACGATCAAAACGTAGACTGTTGGAGACATACCTCCCGTGGAGGAAAGTGCTCATGGTGACTGTTGTATTCAATCCCGATGAAATATCTGTGTTTCATCAACACTCTGATAGACCACAGATTACAGAATGCCACCAGATGTGCATCGGAAACTACTACTGGACTTCCAGGGAACGATCAAAGCGTAAACTCCTTGAGACATTACTCCCATGGAGGAAAGTGCGCATGGTGACTGTTGTATTCAATTCCGATGCATTTTCTGTGTTTCATCAACATTTTGATAGTCCACAGATTACAGAATGCCGCGAGATGTGCATCGGAGTCTACTACTGGTCTTCCAGGGAACGATCAAAGCGTAGACTGTTTGAGAATTACTCCCATGGAGGAAAGTGCTCATGGTGTCTATTGTATTCAATCCCGATGCAATTTCTGTGATTCATCAACACTCTGATAGACCACAGATTACAGAATGCCACCAGATGTGCATCGGAAACTACTATTGGTCTTCCAGGGAACGATCAAAGCGTAGACTGTTTGAGAATTACTCCCACGGAGGAAAGTGCGCATGGTGACTGTTGTATTCAATCCCGATGCAATTTCTGTGTTTCATCAACACTCTGATACTCCGCAGATTACAGAATGCATCCAGATGTGCATCGGAAACTACTACTGGACTTCCAGGGAACGATCAAAGCGTAAACTCCTTGAGACATTACTCCCATGGAGGAAAGTGCGCATGGTGACTGTTGTATTCAATCACGATGCATTTTATGTGTTTCATCAACACTCTGATAGTCCACAGATTACAGAATGCCACGAGATGTGCATCGGAAACTATTACTGGTCTTCCTGGGAACGATCCAAGCGTAGACTGTTTGGGACATTACTCCCATGGAGGAAAGTGCGGATGGTGACTGTTGTATTCAATCCCGATGCAATTTCTGTGTTTCATAAACACTCTGATAGTCCACAGATTACAGAATGCCTCCCGATGTGCATCGGAAACTACTACTGGTCTTCCAGGGAACGATCAAAGCGTAGACTGTTTGGGACATTACTCCCATGGAGGAAAGTGCGCATGGTGAATGTTGTATTCAATCCCGATGCAATTTCTGTGATTCATAAACACTCTGATAGTCCACAGGTTACAGAATGCCTCCAGATGTTAATCGGAAACTACTACTGGTCTTCCAGGGAACGATCAAAGCGTAGACTGTTTGAGACATTGCTCCCATGGAGGAAAGTTCTCATGGTGACTGTTGTATTCAATCCCGTTGCAATTTTTGTGTTTCATCATCACTCTGATAGTCCACAGATTACAGAATGCCTCCAGATGTGCATCGGAAACTACTACTGGTCTTCCAGGGAACGATCAAAGCGTAGACTGTTGGAGACATACCTCCCGTGGAGGAAAGTGCGCATGGTGACTGTTGTATTCAATCAGGATGAAATTTCTGTGTTTCGTCAACACTCTGATAGACCACAGATTACAGAATGCCACCAGATGTGCATCGGAAACTACTACTGGACTTCCAGGGAACGATCAAAGCGTAAACTCCTTGAGACATTACTCCCATGGAGGAAAGTGCGCATGGTGACTGTTGTATTCAATCACGATGCATTTTCTGTGTTTCATCAACACTCTGATAGTCCACAGATTACAGAATGCCACGAGATGTGCATCGGAAACTATTACTGGTCTTCCTGGGAACGATCCAAGCGTAGACTGTTTGGGACATTACTCCCATGGAGGAAAGTGCGGATGGTGACTGTTGTATTCAATCCCGATGCAATTTCTGTGTTTCATAAACACTCTGATAGTCCACAGATTACAGAATGCCTCCCGATGTGCATCGGAAACTACTACTGGTCTTCCAGGGAACGATCAAAGCGTAGACTGTTTGGGACATTACTCCCATGGAGGAAAGTGCGCATGGTGAATGTTGTATTCAATCCCGATGCAATTTCTGTGATTCATAAACACTCTGATAGTCCACAGGTTACAGAATGCATCCAGATGTTAATCGGAAACTACTACTGGTCTTGCAGGGAACGATCAAAGCGTAGACTGTTTGAGACATTGCTCCCATGGAGGAAAGTTCTCATGGTGACTGTTGTATTCAATCCCGTTGCAATTTTTGTGTTTCATCATCACTCTGATAGTCCACAGATTACAGAATGCCTCCAGATGTGCATCGGAAACTACTACTGGTCTTCCAGGGAACGATCAAAGCGTAGACTGTTGGAGACATACCTCCCGTGGAGGAAAGTGCGCATGGTGACTGTTGTATTCAATCAGGATGAAATTTCTGTGTTTCGTCAACACTCTGATAGACCACAGATTACAGAATGCCACCAGATGTGCATCGGAAACTACTACTGGACTTCCAGGGAACGATCAAAGCATAACTCCTTGAGACATTACTCCCATGGAGGAAAGTGCGCATGGTGACTGTTGTATTCAATCCCGATGCAATTTCTGTGTTTCATCAACATTCTGATAGTCCACAGATTACAGAATGCCACGAGATGTGCATCGGAAACTACTACTGGTCTTCCAGGGAACGATCAAAGCGTAGACTGTTTGAGAATTACTCCCATGGAGGAAAGTGCGCATGGTGTCTGTTGTATTCAATCCCGATGCAATTTCTGTGTTTCATCAACACTCTGATAGTCCACAGATTACAGAATGCCTCCAGATGTGCATCGGAGACTACTACTGGTCTTCCAGGGAACGATCAAAGCGTAGTCTGTTTGAGACATTACTCGCGTGGAGGAATGTGCGCATGGTGACTGTTGTATTCAATCCCGATGCAATTTCTGTGTTTCATCAACACTCTGATAGTCTACAGATTACAGAATGCCACATGATGTGCATCGGAAACTGCTACTGGTCATCCAGGGAACGATCAAAGCGTAGACTGTTTGAGACATTACCCCCGTGGAGGAAAGTGCGCATGGTGACTGTTGTATTCAATCCCGATGCAATTTCTGTGTTTCATCAACACTCTGATAGTCCACAGATTACAGAATACCTCCCGATGTGCATCGGAAACTACTACTCGTCTCCCATGGAACGATCAAAGCGTAGACTGTTTGAGACATTGCTCCCGTGGAGGAATGTGCGCATGGTGACTGTTGTATTCAATCCCGATGCAATTTCTGTGTTTCATCAACACTCTGATAGTCCACAGATTACAGAATGCCTCCAGATGTTAATCGGAAACTACTACTGCTCTTCCAGGGAACGATCAAAGCGTATACTGTTTGAGACATTACTGCTGTGGAGGAAAGTGCGCATGGTAACTGTTGTATTCAATCCCGATGCAATTTCTGTATTCATCAACACTCTGATAGTCCACAGAAACAGAATGCCTCAGATGTTCATCGGAAATTTCTACTGGTCTTCCAGGTAACGAGCAAAGCGTAGACTGTTTGTGACATTACTTTTATGCAGGAATGTGCACGTGGTGACTGTTGTATTCAATCCCGATGCAATTTATGTGTTTCATCAACACTCTGATAATCCACAGATTACAGGATACCTCCAGATGTGCATCGGAAACTACTACTGGTCTTCCAGGGAACGATCAAAGCGTAGACTGTTGGAGACATACCTCCCGTGGAGGAAAGTGCGCATGGTGACAGTTGTATTCAATCCCGATGAAATTTCTGTGTTTCATCAGCACTCTGATAGATTACAGATTACAGAATGCCACCAGATGTGCATCGGAAACTACTACTGGACTTCCAGGGAACGATCAAAGCGTAAACTCCTTGAGACATTACTCCCATGGAGGAAAGTGCGCATGGTGACTGTTGTATTCAATTCCGATGCATTTTCTGTGTTTCATCAACATTTTGATAGTCCACAGATTACAGAATGCCGCGAGATGTGCATCGGAATCTACTACTGGTCTTCCAGGGAACGATCAAAGCGTAGACTGTTTGAGAATTACTCCCATGGAGGAAAGTGCTCATGGTGTCTATTGTATTCAATCCCGATGCAATTTCTGTGATTCATCAACACTCTGATAGACCACAGATTACAGAATGCCACCAGATGTGCATCTTAAACTACTATTGGTCTTCCAGGGAACGATCAAAGCGTAGACTGTTTGAGAATTACTCCCACAGAGGAAAGTGCGCATGGTGACTGTTGTATTCAATCCCGATGCAATTTCTGTGTTTCATCAACACTCTGTTACTCCGCAGATTACAGAATGCATCCAGATGTGCATCGGAAACTACTACTGGACTTCCAGGGAACGATCAAAGCGTAAACTCCTTGAGACATTACTCCCATGGAGGAAAGTGCGCATGGTGACTGTTGTATTCAATTCCGATGCATTTTCTGTGTTTCATCAACAATTTGATAGTCCACAGATTACAGAATGCCGCGAGATGTGCATCGGAATCTACTACTGGTCTTCCAGGGAACGATCAAAGCGTAGACTGTTTGGGACATTACTCCCATGGAGGGAAGTGCGCATGGTGAATGTTGTATTCAATCCCGATGCAATTTCTGTGATTCATAAACACTCTGATAGTCCACAGATTACAGAATGCCTCCAGATGTTAATCGGAAACTACTACTGGTCTTCCAGGGAACGATCAAAGCGTAGACTGTTTGAGACATTGCTCCCATGGAGGAAAGTGCGCATGGTGACTGTTGTATTCAATCCCGATGCAATTTCTGTGTTTCATCAACACTCTGATAGTCCACTGATTACAGAAAGCCTCCAGATGTGCATCGGAAACTACTACTGATCTTCCAGGGAACGATCAAAGCGTAGACTGTTAGAGACATTACTCCCATGGAGGAAAGTGCGCATGGGGACTGCTGTATTCAATCCCGATGCAATTTCTGTGTTTCATCAACACTCTGATAGTCTACAGATTACAGAATGCCTCCAGATGTGCATCGGAAACTTCTACTGGTCTTCCAGGGAACGATCAAAGCGTAGACTGTATGAGATATTACTTTTATGGAGGAATATGCGCATGGTGACTGTTGTATTCAATCCCGATGCAATTTCTGTGTTTCATCAACACTCGGATAGTCCACAGATTACAGAATGCCTCCAGATGTGCATCGGAAACTACTACTGGTCTTTCAGGGAACGATCAAAGCGTAAACTCTTTGTGACATTACTCCCATGAAGGAAATTGCGCATGGTAACTGTTGCATTCAATCCCGTGGCATTTTCTGTGTTTCATCAACACCCTGATAGTACACAGATTACAGAATGCCACGAGATGTGCATCAGAAACTACTAGTTTTCTTCCCGGGAACGATCAAAGCGTAGACTGTTTCAGACATTACTCCCATGCAGGAAAGTGCGGATTGTGACTATTGTATTCAATCCCGATGCAATTTCTGTGTTTCATCAACACTCTGATAGTCCACAGATTACAGAATGCCACCAGATGTGCATCGGAAACCACTACTGGTCTTCCAGGGAACGATCAAAGCGTCGACTGTTTGAGACATACCTCCCGTGGAGGAGAGTGCGCATGGTGACTGTTGTATTCAATCCCGAAGCAATTTCTGTGTTTCATCAACTCTCTGATAGTCCACAGATTACAGAATGCCCCCAGATGTGCATCGGAAACTACTACTGGTCTTCCAGGGAACGATCAAAACGTAGACTGTTTGAGAATTACTCCCATGAAGGAAAGTGCGCATGGTGACTGTTGTATTCAATCCCGATGCAATTTCTGTGTTTCATCAACACTCTAATAGTCCACAGATTACAGAATGTCTCCAGATGTTCATCGGACACTACTACCGGTCTTCCAGGGAACGATCAAAGCGTAGACCGTTTGAGACATTACTTTTATGCAGGAATGTGCTCATGGTGACTGTTGTATTCAATCCCGATGCAATTTCTGTGTTTCATCAACACTCTGATAGTCCACAGATTACAGAATGCCTCCAGATGTGCATCGGAAACTACTACTGGTCTTTCAGGGAACGATCAAAGCGTAAACTCCTTGTGACATTACTCCCATGAAGGAAATTGCGCATGGTAACTGTTGCATTCAATCCCGTGGCATTTTCTGTGTTTCATCAACACTCTGATAGTCCACAGATTACAGAATGCCACGAGATGTGCATCAGAAACTATTAGTTTTCTTCCCGGGAACGATCAAAGCGTAGACTGTTTCAGACATTACTCCCATGCAGGAAAGTGCGGATTGTGACTATTGTATTCAATCCCGATGCTATTTCTGTGTTTCATCAACACACTGATAGTCCACAGATCACAGAATGCCACCAGATGTGCATCGGAAACCACTACTGGTCTTCCAGGGAACGATCAAATCGTCGACTGTTTGAGACTTACCTCCCGTGGAGGAAAGTGCGCATGGTGACTGTTGTATTCAATCCCGAAGCAATTTCTGTGTTTCATCAACTCTCTGATAGTCCACAGATTACAGAATGCCCTCAGATGTGCATCGGAAACTACTACTGGTCTTCCAGGGAACGATCAAAGCGTAGACTGTTTGAGAATTACGCCCATGAAGGAAAGTGCGCATGGTGACTGTTGTATTCAATCCCGATGCAATTTCTGTGTTTCATCTACACTCTGGTAGTCCACAGATTACAGAAAGCCTCCAGATGTGCATCGGAAACTACTACTGGTCTTCCAGGGAACGATCAAAGCGTAGACTGTTTGAGACATTACTCCCATGGAGGAAAGTGCGCATGGTTGGTGTTGTATTCAATGCCGATGCAATATCTGTGTTTCATCAACACTCTAATAGTCCACAGATTACAGAATGTCTCCAGATGTTCATCGGAAACTACTACCGGTCTTCCAGGGAACGATCAAAGCGTAGACCGTTTGAGACATTACTTTTATGCAGGAATGTGCTCATGGTGACTGTTGTATTCAATCCCGATGCAATTTCTGTGTTTCATCAACACTCTGATAGTACACAGATTACAGTATGCCTCCTGATGTTAATCGGAAACTACTACTGGTCTTCCAGGGAACGATCAAAGCGTAGACTGTTTGAGACATTACTCCCACGGAGGAAAGTGCGCATGGTGTCTGTTGTATTCAATCCCGATGCAATTTCTGTGTTTCATCAACACTCTGATAGACCACAGATTACAGAATGCCACCAGATGTGCATCGGAAACTACTACTGGACTTCCAGGGAACGATCAAAGCGTAGACTGTTTGGGACATTACTCCCATGGAGGAAAGTGCGCATGGTGACTGTTGTATTCAATCCCGATGCATTTTCTGTGTTTTATCAACAATCTGATAGTCCACAGATTACAGAATGCCACGAGATGTGCATCGGAAACTACTACTGGTCTTCCAGGGAACGATCAAAGCGTAGACTGTTTGAGAATTACTCCCATGGAGGAAAGTGCGCATGGTGTCTTTTGTATTCAATCCCGATGCAATTTCTGTGTTTCATCAACACTCTGATACTCCACAGGTTACAGAATGCCTCCAGATGTGCATCGGACACTACTACTGGTCTTCCAGGGAACGATCAAAGCGTAGACAGTTTGAGACATTACTCCCGTGGAGGAATGTGCGCATGGTGACTGTTGTATTCAATCCCGATGCAATTTCTGTGTTTCATGAACACTCTGATAGTCCACAGTTTACAGAATGCCTCCAGATGTTCATCGGAAACTACTACTGGTCTTCCAGGGAACGATCAAAGCGTAGACTGTTTGAGACATTACAGCTGTGGAGGAAAGTGCGCAGGGTGACTGTTGTATTCAATCCCGAAGCAATATCTGTGTTTCATCAACACTCTGATAGTCCACAGATTGCAGAATGCCTCCAGATGGTCATCGGAAATTTCTACTGGTCTTCCAGGTAACGATCAAAGCGTAGACTGTTTGATACATTACTTTTATGCAGGAATGTGCACTTGGTGACTGTTGTATTCAATCCTGATGCAATTTCTGTGTTTCATCAACACTCTGATAATCCACAGATTACAGAATACCTCCAGATGTGCATCGGAAACTACTACTGGTCTTCCAGGGAACGATCAAAACGTAGACTGTTGGAGATATACCTCCCGTGGAGGAAAGTGCTCATGGTGACTGTTGTATTCAATCCCGATGAAATATCTGTGTTTCATCAACACTCTGATAGACCACAGATTACAGAATGCCACCAGATGTGCATCGGAAACTACTATTGGTCTTCCAGGGAACGATCAAAGCGTAGACTGTTTGAGAATTACTCCCACGGAGGAAAGGGCGCATGGTGACTGTTGTATTCAATCCCGATGCAATTTCTGTGTTTCATCAACACTCTGATACTCTGCAGATTACTGAATGCATCCAGATGTGCATCGGAAACTACTACTGGACTTCCAGGGAACGATGAAAGCGTAAACTCCTTGAGACATTACTACCATGGAGGAAAGTTCGCATGGTGACTCTTGTATTCAATCACGATGCATTTTCTGAGTTTCATCAACACTCTGATAGTCCACAGATTACAGAATGCCGCGAGATGTGCATCGGAAACTACTAATGGTCTTCCTGGGAACGATCCAAACGTAGACTGTTCGGGACATTACTCCCATGGAGGAAAGTGCGGATGGTGACTGTTGTATTCAATCCCGATGCGATTTCTGTGTTTCATCAACACTCTGATAGTTCACAGATTACAGAATGCCTCCAGATGTTAATCGGAAACTACTACTGGTCTTCCAATGAACGATCAAAGCGTAGACTGTTTGAGACATTACTCCTATGGAGGAAAGTGCGCATGGTGACTGTTGTATTCAATCGCGATGCAATTTCTGTGTTTCATCAACACTCTGATAGTCCACTGATTACAGAAAGCCTCCAGATGTGCATCGGCAATTACTACTGGTCTTCCAGGTAACGATCAAAGCGTAGACTGTTAGAGACATTACTCCCATGGAGGAAAGTGCGCATGGTGACTGCTGTATTCAATCCCGATGCAATTTCTGTGTTTCATCAACACTCTGATAGTCCACAGATTACAGAATGCCTCCAGATGTGTATCGGAAACTTCTACTGGTCTTCCAGGGAACGATCAAAGCGTAGACTGTTTGAGACATTACTCCCATGGAGTAAAGTTCTCATGGTGACTGTTGTATTCAATCCCGATGCAATAATTGTGTTTCATCAACACTCTGATAGCCCACAGATTACAGAATGCCTCCAGATGTGCATCGGAAACTACTACTGGTCTTACAGAGAACGATCAAAGCGTAGACTGTTTGAGATATTTCTTTTATGGAGGAATAAGAGCATGGTGACTGTTGTATTCAATCCCGATGCAATTTCGGTGATTCATCAACACTCTGATAGTCCACAGATTACTGAATGCCTCCAGATGTGCATCGGAAACTACTACTGGTCTTTCAGGGAACGATCAAAGCGTAAACTCTTTGAGACATTACTCCCATGGAGGAAAGTGCGCATGGTGACTGCTGTATTCAATCCCGATGCAATTTCTGTGTTTCATCAACACTCTGATAGTCCACAGATTACAGAATGCCTCCAGATGTGCATCGGAAACTACTACTGGTCTTACAGGGAACGATCAAAGCGTAGACTGTTTGAGATATTACTTTTATGGAGGAATAAGAGCATGGTGACTGTTGTATTCAATCCCGATGCAATTTCGGTAATTCATCAACACTCTGATAGTCCACAGATTACAGAATGCCACGAGATGTGCATCAGAAACTACTACTGGTCTTCCTGGGAACGATCAAAGCGTAGACTGTTTCAGACATTACTCCCATCCAGGAAAGTGCGCATGGTGACTGTTGTATTCAATCCCGAAGCAATTTCTGTGTTTCATCAACTCTCTGATAGTCCACAGATTACAGAATGCCCCCAGATGTGCATCGGAAACAACTACTGGTCTTCCAGTGAACGATCAAAGCGTAGACTGTTTGAGAATTACTCCCATGAAGGAAAGTGCGCATGGTGACTGTTGAATTCAATCCCGATGCAATTTCTGTGTTTCATCAACACTCTGGTAGTCCACAGATTACAGAAAGCCTCCAGATGTGCATCGGAAACTACTACTGGTCTTCCAGGGAACGATCAAAACGTAGACTGTTTGAGACATTACTCCCACGGAGGAAAGTGCGCATGGTGGCTGTTGTATTCAATCCCGATGAAATATCTGTGTTTCATCAACACTCTAATAGTCCAAAGATTACAGAATGCCTCCAGATGTTCATCGGAAACTACTACCGGTCTTCCAGGGAACGATCAAAGCGTAGACCGTTTGAGACATTACTTTTATTGAGGAACGTGCTCATGGTGACTGTTGTATTCAATCCCGATGCAATTTCTGTGTTTCATCAACACTCTGATAGTCCACAGATTACAGAAAGCCTCCAGATGTGCATCGGAAACTACTACTGGTCTTCCAGGGAACGATCAAAGCGTAGACTGTTAGAGACATTACTCCCATGGAGGAAAGTGCGCATGGTGATTGTTGTATTCAATCCCGATGCAATTTCAGTGTTTCATCAACACTCTGATAGTCCACTGATTCCGGAAAGCCTCCAGATGTGCATCGCAAACTACTACTGGTCTTCCAGGGAACGATCAAAGCCTAGACTGTTAGAGACATTACTATCATGGAGGAAAGTGCGCATGGTGACTGCTGTATTCAATCCCGATGCAATTTCTGTGTTTCATCAACACTCTGATAGTCCACAGATTACAGAATGCCTCCAGATGTGCATCGGAAACTACTACTGGTCTTCCAGGGAACGATCAAAGCGTAGACTGTTTGAGAATTACTCCCATGAAAGAAAGTGCGCATGGTGACTGTTGTATTCAATCCCGATGCAATTTCTGTGTTTCATCAACACTCTGGTAGTCCACAGATTACAGAAAGCCTCCAGATGTGCATCGGGGACTACTACTGGTCTTCCAGGGAACGATCAAAGCGTAGACTGTTTTAGACATTACTCCCATGGATGAAAGTGCGCATGGTGACTGTTGTATTCAATCCCGATGCAACTTCTGTGATTCATAAACACTCTGATAGTTCACAGATTACAGAATGCCTCCAGATGTTAATCGGAAACTACTACTGGTCTTCCAGGGAACGATCAAAGCGTAGACTGTTTGAGACATTACTCCTATGGAGGAAAGTGCGCAAGGTGACTGTTGTATTCAATCCCGATGCAATTTCTGTGTTTCATCAACACTCTGATAGTCCACTGATTACAGAAAGCCTCCAGATGTGCATCGGCAACTACTACTGGTCTTCCAGGGAACGATCAAAACGTAGACTCTTAGAGACATTACTCCCATGGAGGAAAGTGCGCATGGTGACTGCTGTATTCAATCCCGATGCAATTTCTGTGTTTCGTCAACACTCTGATAGTCCACAGATTACAGAATGCCTCCAGATGTGTATCGGAAACTTCTACTGGACTTCCAGGGAACGATCAAAGCGTAGACTGTTAGAGACATTACTCCCATGGAGTAAAGTTCTCATGGTGACTGTTGTATTCAATCCCGATGTAATTTCTGTGTTTCATCAACACTCTGATAGCCCACAGATTACAGAATGCATCCAGATGTGCATCGGAAACTACTACTGGTCTTACAGGGAACGATCAAAGCGTAGACTGTTTGAGATATTACTTTTATGGAGGAATAAGAGCATGGTGACTGTTGTATTCAATCCCGATGAAATTTCGGTGTTTCATCAACACTCTGATAGTCCACAGATTACAGAATGCCTGCAGATGTGCATCGGAAACTACTACTGGTCTTTCAGGGAACGATCAAAGCGTAAACTCTTTGAGACATTACTCACATGAAGGAAAGTGCGCATGGTAACTGTTGTATTTAATCCCGTGGCATTTTCTGTGTTTCATCAACACTCTGATAGTCCACAGATTACAGAATACCACGAGATGTGCATCAGAAACTACTACTGGTCTTCCTGGGAACGATCAAAGCGTAGACTGTTTCAGACATTACTCCCATCCAGGAAAGTGCGCATGGTGACTGTTGTATTCAATCCCGAAGCATTTTCTGTGTTTCATCAACTCTCTGATAGTCCACAGATTACAGAATGCCCCCAGATGTGCATCGGAAACTACTACTGGTCTTCCAGTGAACGATCAAAGCGTCGACTGTTTGAGAATTACTCCCATGAAGGAAAGTGCGCATGGTGACTGTTGAATTCAATCCCGATGCAATTTCTGTGTTTCATCAACACTCTGGTAGTCCACAGATTACAGAAAGCCTCCAGATGTGCATCGGAAACTACTACTGGTCTTCCAGGGAACGATCAAAACGTAGACTGTTTGAGACATTACTCCCATGGAGTAAAGTGCGCATGGTGGCTGTTGTATTCAATCCCGATGAAATATCTGTGTTTCATCAACACTCTAATAGTCCGCAGATTACAGAATGCCTCCAGATGTTCATCGGAAACTACTACCGGTCTTCCAGGGAACGATCAAAGCGTAGACCGTTTGAGACATTACTTTTATGGAGGAACGTGCTCATGGTGACTGTTGTATTCAATCCCGATGCAATTTCTGTGTTTCATCAACACTCTGATAGTCCACAGATTACAGAAAGCCTCCAGATGTGCATCGGAAACTACTACTGGTCTTCCAGGGAACGATCAAAGCGTAGACTGTTAGAGACATTACACCCATGGAGGAAAGTGCGCATGGTGACTGTTGTATTCAATCCCGATGCAATTTCAGTGTTTCATCAACACTCTGATAGTCCACTGATTACGGAAAGCCTCCAGATGTGCATCGCAAACTACTACTGGTCTTCCAGGGAACGATCAAAGCGTAGACTGTTTGAGAATTACTCCCATGAAAGAAAGTGCGCATTTTGACTGTTGTATTCAATCCCGATGCAATTTCTGTGCTTCATCAAGACTCTGGTAGTCCACAGATTACAGAATGCCTCCCGATGTGCATCGGAAACTACTACTGGTCTTCCAGGGAACGATCAAAGCGTAGACTGTTTGGGACATTACTCCCATGGAGGAAAGTGCGCATGGTGACTGTTGTATTCAATCCCGATGCAATTTCTGTGATTCATAAACACTCTGATAGTTCACAGATTACAGAATGCCTCCAGATGTTAATCGGAACCTACTACTGGTCTTCCAGGGAACGATCAAAGCGTAGACTGTTTGAGACATTACTCCTATGGAGGAAAGTGCGCATGGTGACTGTTGTATTCAATCCCGATGCAATTTCTGTGTTTCATCAACACTCTGATAGTCCACTGATTACAGAAAGCCTCCAGATGTGCATCGGCAACTACTACTGGTCTTCCAGGGAACGATCAAAGCGTAGACTGTTAGAGACATTACTCCCATGGAGGAAAGTGCGCATGGTGACTGCTGTATTCAATCCCGATGCAATTTCTGTGTTTCATCAACACTCTGATAGTCCACAGATTACAGAATGCCTCCAGATGTGTATCGGAAACTTCTACTGGTCTTCCAGGGAACGATCAAAGCGTAGACTGTTTGAGACATTACTTCCATGGAGGAAAGTTCTCATGGTGACTGTTGTATTCAATCCCGATGCAATTTCTGTGTTTCATCAACACTCTGATAGCCCACAGATTACAGAATGCCTCCAGATGTGCATCGGAAACTACTACTGGTCTTACAGGGACCGATCAAACCGTAGACTGTTTGAGATATTACTTTTATGGAGGAATAAGAGCATGTTGACTGTAGTATTCAATCCCGATGTGCATCTGAAACTACTACTGGCCTACCCTGGAACGATCAAAGCGTAGACTGTTTCAGACATTACTCCCATCCAGGAAAGTGCGCATGGTGACTGTTGTATTCAATCCCGAAGCAATTTCTGTGTTTAATCAACCCTCTGATAGTCCACAGATTACAGAATGCCCCCAGATGTGCATCGGAAACTACTGCTGGTCCTCCAGGGAACGATCAAAGCGTAGACTGTTTGAGAATTACTCCCATGAAGGAAAGTGCGCATGGTGACTGTTGTATTCAATCCCGATGCAATTTCTGTGTTTCATCAACACTTTGGTAGTCCACAGATTACAGAAAGCCTCCAGATGTGCATCGGAAACTACTACTGGTCTTCCAGGGAACGATCAAAACGTAGACTGTTTGAGACATTACTCCCATGGAGGAAAGTGCGCATGGTGGCTGTTGTATTCAATCCCGATGAAATATCTGTGTTTCATCAACACTCTAATAGTCCACAGATTACAGAATGCCTCCAGATGTTCATCGGAAACTACTACCGGTCTTCCAGGGAACGATCAAAGCGTAGACCGTTTGAGACATTACTTTTATGGAGGAACGTGCTCATGGTGACTGTTGTATTCAATCCCGATGCAATTTCTGTGTTTCATCAACACTCTGATAGTCCACAGATTACAGAATGCCACGAGATGTGCATCGGAAACTACTACTGGTCTTCCAGGGAACGATCAAAGCGTAGACTGTTTGAGAATTACTCCCATGGAGGAAAGTGCGCATGGTGTCTGTTGTATTCAATCCCGATGCAATTTCTGTGTTTCATCAACACTCTGGTACTCCACAGATTACAGAATGCCTCCAGATGTGCATCGGAAACTACTACTGGTCTTCCAGGGAACGATCAAAGCGTAGACAGTTTGAGACATTACTCCTGTGGAGGAATATGTGCATGTTGACTGTTGAATTCAATCCCGATGCAATTTCTGTGTTTCATCAACACTCTGATAGTCCACAGATTACAGAATGCCTCCAGATGTTCTTCGGAAACTACTGCTGGTCTTCCAGGGAACGATCAAAGCGTAGACTGTTTGAGACATTACAGCTGTGGAGGAAAGTGCGCAGGGTGACTGTTGTATTCAATCCGGAAGCAATTTCTGTGTTTCATCAACACTCTGATAGTCCACAGATTGCAGAATGCCTCCAGATGGTCATCGGAAATTTCAACTGGTCTTCCAGGTAACGATCAAAGCGTAGACTATTTGATACATTACTTTTATGCAGGAATGTGCACTTGGTGACTTTTGTATTCAATCCCGATGCAATTTCTGTGTTTCATCAACACTCTGATAATCCACAGATTACAGAATACCTCCAGATGTGCATCGGAAACTACTACTGGACTTCCAGGGAACGATCAAAGCGTAGACTGTTGGAGACATACCTCCCGTGGAGGAAAGTGCTCATGGTGACTGTTGTATTCAATCCCTAAGAAATATCTGTGTTTCATCAACACTCTGATAGACCACAGATTACAGAATGCCACCAGATGTGCATCGGAAACTACTATTGGTCTTCCAGGGAACGATCAAAGCGTAGACTGTTTGAGAATTACTCCCACGGAGGAAAGGGCGCATGGTGACTGTTATATTCAATCCCGATGCAATTTCTGTGTTTCATCAACACTCTGATACTCCGCAGATTACAGAATGCATCCAGATGTGCATCGGAAACTACTACTGGACTTCCAGGGAACGATCAAAGCGTAAACTCCTTGAGACATTACTACCATGGAGGAAAGTGCGCATGGTGATTGTTGTATTCAATCACGATGCATTTTCTGTGTTTCATCAACACTCTGATAGTCCACAGATTACAGAATGCCGCTAGATGTGCATCGGAAACTACTAATGGTCTTCCTGGGAACGATCCAAACGTAGACTGTTTGGGACATTACTCCCATGGAGGAAAGTGCGGATGGTGACTGTTGTATTCAATCCCGATGCGATTTCTGTGTTTCATCAACAGATAGTCCACAGATTACCGAATGCCTCCAGATGTGTATCGGAAACTTCTACTGGTCTTCCAGGGAACGATCAAAGCGTAGACTGTTACAGACATTACTCCCATCCAGGAAAGTGCGCATGGTGACTGTTGTATTCAATCCCGAAGCAATTACTGTGTTTCATCAACCCTCTGATAGTCCACAGATTACAGAGTGCCCCCAGATGTGCATCGGAAACTACTAATGGTCTTCCAGGGAACGATCAAAGCGTAGACTGTTTGAGAATTACTCCCATGAAGGAAAGTGCGCATGGTGACTGTTGTATTCAATCCCGATGCAATTTCTGTGTTTCATCAACACTCTGGTAGTCCACAGATTACAGAAAGCCTCCAGATGTGCATCGGAAACTACTACTGGTCTTCCAGGGAACGATCAAAACGTAGACTGTTTGAGACATTACTCCCATGGAGGAAAGTGCGCATGGTGGCTGTTGTATTCAATCCCGATGAAATATCTGTGTTTCATCAACACTCTAATAGTCCACAGATTACAGAATGCCTCCAGATGTTCATCGGAAACTACTACCGGTCTTCCAGGGAACGATCAAAGCGTAGACCGTTTGAGACATTACTTTTATGGTGGAACGTGCTCATGGTGACTGTTGTATTCAATCCCGATGCAATTTCTGTGTTTCATCAACACTCTGATAGTCCACAGATTACAGAAAGCCTCCAGATGTGCATCGGAAACTACTACTGGTCTTCCAAGGAACGATCAAAGTGTAGACTGTTAGAGACATTACTCCCATGGAGGAAAGTGCACATGGTGACTGTTGTATTCAATCCCGATGCAATTTCAGTGTTTCATCAACACTCTGATAGTCCACTGATTACGGAAAGCCTCCAGATGTGCATCGCAAACTACTACTGGTCTTCCAGGGAACGATCAAAGCGTAGACTGTTAGAGACATTACTCCCATGGAGGAAAGTGCCAAGGTGACTGCTGTATTCAATCCCGATGCAATTTCTGTCTTTCATCAACACTCTGATAGTCCACAGATTACAGAATGCCTCCAGATGTGCATCGGAAACTACTACTGGTCTTCCATGGAACGATCAAAGCGTAGACTCTTTAAGAATTACTCCCATGAAAGAATGTGCGCATGGTGACTGTTGTATTCAATCCCGATGCAATTTCTGTGTTTCATCAACACTCTGGTAGTCCACAGATTACAGAAAGCCTCCAGATGTGCATAGGGGACTACTACTGGTCTTCCAGGGAACGATCAAAGCGTAGACTGTTTTAGACATTACTCCCATGGAGGAAAGTGCGCATGGTGGCTGTTGTATTCAATCCCGATGCAATTTCGGTGTTTCATCAACACTCTGATAGTACACTGATTACAGATTGCCTCCAGATGTGCATCGGAAACTACTACTGGTATTTCAGGGAACGATCAAAGCGTAAACTCTTTGGGACATTACTCCCATGGAGGAAAGTGCGCATGGTAACTGTTGTAATCAATCCGATGCATTGTCTGTGTTTCATCAACACTCTGATAGTCCACAGATTACAGAATGCCACCAGATGTGCATCGGAAACTACTACTGGTCTTCCAGGGAACGACTAAATCGTAGACTGTTTGAGAATTACTCCCATGGAGGAAAGTGCGCATTGTAACTGTTGTATTCAATCCCGATGCAATTTCTGTGTTTCATCAACACTCTGATAGTCCACAGATTACAGGAAGCCTCCAGATGTGCATCGGAAACTCTTACTGGTCTTCCAGGGAACGATCAAAGCGTAGACTGTTTTAGACATTACTCCCATGGAGTAAAGTGCGCATGGTGGCTGTTGTATTCAATCCCGATGAAATATCTGTGTTTCATCAACACTCTAATAGTCCACAGATTACAGAATGCCTCCAGATGTTCATCGGAAACTACTACCGGTCTTCCAGGGAACGATCAAAGCGTAGACCGTTTGAGACATTACTTTTATGGAGGAACGTTCTCATGGTGACTGTTGTATTCAATCCCGATGCAATTTCTGTGTTTCATCAACACTCTGATAGTCCACAGATTACAGAAAGCCTCCAGATGTGCATCGGAAACTACTACTGGTCTTCCAGGGAACGATCAAAGCGTAGACTGTTAGAGACATTACTCCCATGGAGGAAAGTGCGCATGGTGACTGTTGTATTCAATCCCGATGCAATTTCAGTGTTTCATCAACACTCTGATAGTCCACTGATTACGGAAAGCCTCCAGATGTGCATCGCAAACTACTACTGGTCTTCCAGGGAACGATCAAAGCGTAGACTGTTAGAGACATTACTCCCATGGAGGAAAGTGCGCAAGGTGACTGCTGTATTCAATCCCGATGCAATTTCTGTGTTTCATCAACACTCTGATAGTCCACAGATTACAGAATGCCTCCAGATGTGCATCGGAAACTACTACTGGTCTTCCAGGGAACGATCAAAGCGTAGACTGTTTGAGAATTACTCCCATGAAAGAAAGTGCGCATGGTGACTGTTGTATTCAATCCCGATGCAATTTCTGTGTTTCATCAACACTCTGATAGTCCACTGATTACAGAAAGCCTCCAGATGTGCATCGGCAACTACTACTGGTCTTCCAGGGAACGATCAAAGCGTAGACTGTTAGAGACATTACTCCCATGGAGGAAAGTGCGCATGGTGACTGCTGTATTCAATCCCGATGCAATTTCTGTGTTTCATCAACACTCTGATAGTCCACAGATTACAGAATGCCTCCAGATGTGTATCGGAAACTTCTACTTGTCTTCCAGGGAACGATCAAAGCGTAGACTGTTTGAGACATTACTTCCATGGAGGAAAGTTCTCATGGTGACTGTTGTATTCAATCCCGATGCAATTTCTGTGTTTCATCAACACTCTGATAGCCCACAGATTACAGAATGCCTCCAGATGTGCATCGGAAACTACTACTGGTCTTACAGGGACCGATCAAAGCGTAGACTGTTTGAGATATTACTTTTATGGAGGAATAAGAGCATGGTGACTGTTGTATTCAATCCCGATGCAATTTCTGTGTTTCATCAACACTCTGATAGTCCACAGATTACAGAATGCCACGAGATGTGCATCTGAAACTACTACTGGCCTACCCGGGAACGATCAAAGCGTAGACTGTTTCAGACATTACTCCCATCCAGGAAGGTGCGCATGGTGACTGTTGTATTCAATCCCGATGCAATTTCTGTGTTTCATCAACACTCTGATAGTCCACAGATTACAGAATGCCTCCAGATGTGTATCGGAAACTTCTACTGGTCTTCCAGGGAACGATCAAAACGTAGACTGTTTGAGACATTACTCCCATGGAGGAAAGTGCACATGGTGGCTGTTGTATTCCATCCCGATGAAATATCTGTGTTTCATCAACACTCTAATAGTCCACAGATTACAGAATGCCTCCAGATGTTCATCGGAAACTACTACCGGTCTTCCAGGGAACGATCAAAGCGTAGACCGTTTGAGACATTACTTTTATGGAGGAACGTGCTCATGGTGACTGTTGTATTCAATCCCGATGCAATTTCTGTGTTTCATGAACACTCTGATAGTCCACAGATTACAGAAAGCCTCCAGATGTGCATCGGAAACTACTACTGGTCTTCCAGGGAACGATCAAAGCGTAGACTGTTAGAGACATTACTCTCATGGAGGAAAGTGCGCAAGGTGACTGCTGTATTCAATCCCGATGCAATTTCTGTGTTTCATCAACACTCTGATAGTCCACAGATTACAGAATGCCTCCAGATGTGCATCGGAAACTACTACTGGTCATCCAGGGAACGATCAAAGCGTAGACTGTTTGAGAATTACTCCCATGAAAGAAAGTGCGCATGGTGACTGTTGTATTCAATCCCGATGCAATTTCTGTGTTTCATCAACACTCTGGTAGTCCACAGATTACAGAATGCCTCCAGATGTGCATCGGGGACTACTACTGGTCTTCCAGGGAACGATCAAAGCGTAGACTGTTTTAGACATTACTCCCATGGGAGAAAAGGCGCATGGTGACTGTTGTATTCAATCCCGATGCAATTTCTGTGTTTCATCAACACTCTGATACTCCGCAGATTACAGAATGCATCCAGATGTGCATCGGAAACTACTACTGGACTTCCAGGGAACGATCAAAGCGTAAACTCCTTGAGACATTACTACCATGGAGGAAAGTGCGCATGGTGATTGTTGTATTCAATCACGATGCATTTTCTGTGTTTCATCAACACTCTGATAGTCCACAGATTACAGAATGCCGCGAGATGTGCATCGGAAACTACTAATGGTCTTCCTTTGAACGATCCAAACGTAGACTGTTTGGGACATTACTCCCATGGAGGAAAGTGCGGATGGTGACTGTTGTATTCAATCCCGATGCGATTTCTGTGTTTCATCAACACTCTGATAGTCCACAGATTACAGAATGCCTCCCGATGTGCATCGGAAACTACTACTGGTCTTCCAGGGAACGATCAAAGCGTAGACTCTTTGGGACATTACTCCCATGGAGGAAAGTGCGCATGGTGACTGTTGTATTCAATCCCGATGCAATTTCTGTGATTCATAAACACTCTAATAGTTCACAGATTACAGAATGCCTCCAGATTTTAATCGGAAACTACTACTGGTCTTCCAGGGAACGATCAAAGCGTAGACTGTTAGAGACATTACTCCCATGGAGGAAAGTGCGCATGGTGACTGCTGTATTCAATCCCGATGCAATTTCTGTGTTTCATCAACACTCTGATAGTCCACAGATTACAGAATGCCTCCAGATGTGTATCGGAAACTTCTACTGGTCTTCTAGGGAACGATCAAAGCGTAGACTGTTTGAGACATTACTCCCATGGAGGAAAGTTCTCATGGTGACTGTTGTATTCAATCCCGATGCAATTTCTGTGTTTCATCAACACTCTGATAGCCCACAGATTACAGAATGTCTCCAGATGTGCATCGGAAACTACTACTGGCCTTACAGGGAACGATCAAAGCGTAGACTGTTTGAGATATTACTTTTATGGAGGAATAAGAGCATGGTGACTGTTGTATTCAATCCCGATGCAATTTCTGTGTTTCATCAACACTCTGATAGTCCACAGATTACAGAATGCCTCCAGATGTGCATCGGAAACTACTACTGGTCTTTCAGGGAACGATCAAAGCGTAAACTCTTTGAGACATTACTCACATGAAGGAAAGTGCGCATGGTAACTGTTGTATTTAATCCCGTGGCATTTTCTGTGTTTCATCAACACTCTGATAGTCCACAGATTACAGAATGCCACGAGATGTGCATCAGAAACTACAACTGGCCTTCCCGGGAACGATCAAAGCGTAGACTGTTTCAGACATTACTCCCATCCAGGAAAGTGCGCATGGTGACTGTTGTATTCAATCCCGAAGCAATTTCTGTGTTTCATCAACTCTCTGATAGTCCACAGATTACAGAATGCCCCCAGATGTGCATCGGAAACTACTAATGGTCTCCCAGGGAACGATCAAAGCGTAGACTGTTTGAGAATTACTCCCATGAAGGAAAGTGCGCATGGTGACTGTTGTGTTCAATCCCGATGCAATTTCTGTGTTTCATCAACACTCTGGTAGTCCACAGATTACAGAAAGCCTCCAGATGTGCATCGGAAACTACTACTGGTCTTCCAGGGAACGATCAAAACGTAGACTGTTTGAGACATTACTCCCATGGAGGAAAGTGCGCATGGTGGCTGTTGTATTCAATCCCGATGAAATATCTGTGTTTCATCAACACTCTAATAGTCCACAGATTACAGAATGCCTCCAGATGTTCATCGGAAACTACTACCGGTCTTCCAGGGAACGATCAAAGCGTAGACCGTTTGAGACATTACTTTTATGGTGGAACGTGCTCATGGTGACTGTTGTATTCAATCCCGATGCAATTTCTGTGTTTCATCAACACTCTGATAGTCCACAGATTACAGAAAGCCTCCAGATGTGCATCGGAAACTACTACTGGTCTTCCAAGGAACGATCAAAGCGTAGACTGTTAGAGACATTACTCCCATGGAGGAAAGTGCGCATGGTGACTGTTGTATTCAATCCCGATGCAATTTCAGTGTTTCATCAACACTCTGATAGTCCACTGATTACGGAAAGCCTCCAGATGTGCATCGCAAACTACTACTGGTCTTCCAGGGAACGATCAAAGCGTAGACTGTTAGAGACATTACTCCCATGGAGGAAAGTGCGCAAGGTGACTGCTGTATTCAATCCCGATGCAATTTCTGTGTTTCATCAACACTCTGATAGTCCACAGATTACAGAATGCCTCCAGATGTGCATCGGAAACTACTGCTGGTCTTCCAGGGAACGATCAAAGCGTAGACTGTTTGAGAATTACTCCCATGAAAGAATGTGCGCATGGTGACTGTTGTATTCAATCCCGATGCAATTTCTGTGTTTCATCAACACTCTGGTAGTCCACAGATTACAGAAAGCCTCCAGATGTGCATCGGGGACTACTACTGGTCTTCCAGGGAACGATCAAAGCGTAGACTGTTTTAGACATTACTCCCATGGAGGAAAGTGCGCATGGTGGCTGTTGTATTCAATCCCGATGCAATATCTGTGTTTCATTAAAACTCTAATAGTCCACAGATTACAGAATGCCTCCAGATAATCATCGGAAACTACTACCGGTCTTCCAGGGAACGATCAAAGCGTAGACCGTTTGAAACATTACTTTTATGGAGGAATGTGCTCATGGTGACTGTTGTATTCAATCCCGATGCAATTTCGGTGTTTCATCAACACTCTGATAGTACACTGATTACAGATTGCCTCCAGATGTGCATCGGAAACTACTACTGGTATTTCAGGGAACGATCAAAGCGTAAACTCTTTGGGACATTACTCCCATGGAGGAAAGTGCGCATGGTAACTGTTGTAAACAATCCGATGCATTGTCTGTGTTTCATCAACACTCTGATAGTCCACAGATTACAGAATGCCACCAGATGTGCATCGGAAACTACTACTGGTCTTCCAGGGAACGACCAAATCGTAGACTGTTTGAGAATTACTCCCATGGAGGAAAGTGCGCATTGTAACTGTTGTATTCAATCCCGATGCAATTTCTGTGTTTCATCAACACTCTGATAGTCCACAGATTACAGGAAGCCTCCAGATGTGCATCGGAAACTACTACTGGTCTTCCAGGGAACGATCAAAGCGTAGACTGTCAGAGACATTACTCCCATGGAGGAAAGTGCGCATGGTAAATGTTGTATTCAATCCCGATGCAATTTCTGTGTTTTATCAACACTCTGATACTCCACAGATTACAGAATGCCTCCAGATGTGCATCGGAAATTACCACTGGTCTTCCGGGGAACGATCAAAGGGTAGACTGTTAGAGACATTACTCCCATGGAGGAAAGTGCGCATGGTAATTGTGGTATTCAAAACCCGATGCAATTTCTGTGTTTCATCAACACTCTGATACTCCACAGATTACAGAATGCCAGCAATTGTGCATCGGAAACTACTACTGGTCTTCCTGGGAACGATCAAATAGTAGATTGTTTGAGAATTACTGCCATGGAGGAAAGTGCGCATGGTAACTGTTGTATTCAATCCCGATGCAATTTCTGTGTTTCATCAACACTCTGATAGTCCACAGATTACAGAAAGCCTCCAGATGTGCATCGGAAACTACTACTGGTCTTCCAGTTAACGATCAAAGCGTAGACTGTTTGAGACATTACTCCCTTGGAGGAAAGTGCGCATGGTAACTGTGGTATTCAAAACCCGATGCAATTTCTGTGTTTCATCAACACTCTGAAATTCCACAGATTACAGAATGCATCAAGATGTGCATCGGAAACTACTACTGGACTTCCAGGGAACGATCAAAGCGTAAACTCCTTGAGACATTACTACCATGGAGGAAAGTGCGCATGGTGATTGTTGTATTCAATCACGATGCAATTTCTGTGTTTCATCAACACTCTGATAGTCCACAGATTACAGAATGCCGCGAGATGTGCATCGGACACTACTAATGGTCTTCCTGGGAACGATCCAAACGTAGACTGTTTGGGACATTACTCCCATGGGGGAAAGTGCGGATGGTGACTGTTGTATTCAATCCCGATGCGATTTCTGTGTTTCATCAACACTCTGATAGTCCACAGATTACAGAATGCCTCCCGATGTGCATCGGAAACTACTACTGGTCTTCCAGGGAACGATCAAAGCGTAGACTGTTTGGGACATTACTCCCATGGAGGAAAGTGCGCATGGTGACTGTTGTATTCAATCCCGATGCAATTTCTGTGATTCATAAACACTCTAATAGTTCACAGATTACAGAATGCCTCCAGATTTTAATCGGAAACTACTACTGGTCTTCCAGGGAACGATCAAAGCGTAGACTGTTAGAGACATTACTCCCATGGAGGAAAGTGCGCATGGTGACTGCTGTATTCAATCCCGATGCAATTTCTGTGTTTCATCAACACTCTGATAGTCCACAGATTACAGAATGCCTCCAGATGTGTATCGGAAACTTCTACTGGTCTTCCAGGGAACGATCAAAGCGTAGACTGTTTGAGACATTACTCCCATGGAGGAAAGTTCTCATGGTGACTGTTGTATTCAATCCCGATGCAATTTCTGTGTTTCATCAACACTCTGATAGCTCACAGATTACAGAATGTCTCCAGATGTGCATCGGAAACTACTACTGGCCTTACAGGGAACGATCAAAGCATAGACTGTTTGAGATATTACTTTTATGGAGGAATAAGAGCATGGTGACTGTTGTATTCAATCCCGATGCAATTTCTGTGTTTCATCAACACTCTGATAGTCCACAGATTACAGAATGCCTCCAGATGTGCTTCGGAAGCTACTACTGGTCTTTCAGGGAACGATCAAAGCGTAAACTCTTTGAGACATTACTCACATGAAGGAAAGTGCGCATGGTAACTGTTGTATTTAATCCCGTGGCATTTTCTGTGTTTCATCAACACTCTGATAGTCCACAGATTACAGAATGCCACGAGATGTGCATCAGAAACTACTACTGGCCTTCCCGGGAACGATCAAAGCGTAGACTGTTTCAGACATTACTCCCATCCAGGAAAGTGCGCATGGTGACTGTTGTATTCAATCCCGAAGCAATTTCTGTGTTTCATCAACTCTCTGATAGTCCACAGATTACAGAATGCCCCCAGATGTGCATCGGAAACTACTAATGGTCTTCCAGGGAACGATCAAAGCGTAGACTGTTTGAGAATTACTCCCATGAAGGAAAGTGCGCATGGTGACTGTTGTATTCAATCCCGATGCAATTTCTGTGTTTCATCAACACTCTGGTAGTCCACAGATTACAGAAAGCCTCCAGATGTGCATCGGAAACTACTACTGGTCTTCCAGGGAACGATCAAAACGTAGACTGTTTGAGACATTACTCCCATGGAGGAAAGTGCGCATGGTGGCTGTTGTATTCAATCCCGATGAAATATCTGTGTTTCATCAACACTCTAATAGTCCACAGATTACAGAATGCCTCCAGATGTGCATCGCAAACTACTACTGGTCTTCCAGGGAACGATCAAAGCGTAGACTGTTAGAGACATTACTCCCATGGAGGAAAGTGCGCAAGGTGACTGCTGTATTCAATCCCGATGCAATTTCTGTGTTTCATCAACACTCTGATAGTCCACAGATTACAGAATGCCTCCAGATGTGCATCGGAAACTACTACTGGTCTTCCAGGGAACGATCAAAGCGTAGACTGTTTGAGAATTACTCCCATGAAAGAATGTGCGCATGGTGACTGTTGTATTCAATCCCGATGCAATTTCTGTGTTTCATCAACACTCTGGTAGTCCACAGATTACAGAAAGCCTCCAGATGTGCATCGGGGACTACTACTGGTCTTCCAGGGAACGATCAAAGCGTAGACTGTTTTAGACATTACTCCCATGGAGGAAAGTGCGCATGGTGGCTGTTGTATTCAATCCCGATGCAATATCTGTGTTTCATTAAAACTCTAATAGTCCACAGATTACAGAATGCCTCCAGATATTCATCGGAAACTACTACCGGTCTTCCAGGGAACGATCAAAGCGTAGACCGTTTGAAACATTACTTTTATGGAGGAATGTGCTCATGGTGACTGTTGTATTCAATCCCGATGCAATTTCGGTGTTTCATCAACACTTTGATAGTACACTGATTACAGATTGCCTCCAGATGTGCATCGGAAACTACTACTGGTATTTCAGGGAACGATCAAAGCGTAAACTCTTTGGGACATTACTCCCATGGAGGAAAGTGCGCATGGTAACTGTTGTAATCAATCCGATGCATTGTCTGTGTTTCATCAACACTCTGATAGTCCACAGATTACAGAATGCCACCAGATGTGCATCGGAAACTACTACTGGTCTTCCAGGGAACGACCAAATCGTAGACTGTTTGAGAATTACTCCCATGGAGGAAAGTGCGCATTGTAACTGTTGTATTCAATCCCGATGCAATTTCTGTGTTTCATCAACACTCTGATAGTCCACAGATTACAGGAAGCCTCCAGATGTGCATCGGAAACTACTACTGGTCTTCCAGGGAACGATCAAAGCGTAGACTGTCAGAGACATTACTCCCATGGAGGAAAGTGCGCATGGTAAATGTTGTATTCAATCCCGATGCAATTTCTGTGTTTCATCAACACTCTGATACTCCACAGATTACAGAATGCCTCCAGATGTGCATCGGAAATTACCACTGGTCTTCCGGGGAACGATCAAAGGGTAGACTGTTAGAGACATTACTCCCATGGAGGAAAGTGCGCATGGTAATTGTGGTATTCAAAACCCGATGCAATTTCTGTGTTTCATCAACACTCTGATACTCCACAGATTACAGAATGTCAGCAATTGTGCATCGGAAACTACTACTGGTCTTCCTGGGAACGATCAAATAGTAGATTGTTTGAGAATTACTGCCATGGAGGAAAGTGCGCATGGTAACTGTTGTATTCAATCCCGATGCAATTTCTGTGTTTCATCAACACTCTGATAGTCCACAGATTACAGAAAGCCTCCAGATGTGCATCGCAAACTACTACTGGTCTTCCAGGGAACGATCAAAGCGTAGACTGTTAGAGACATTACTCCCATGGAGGAAAGTGCGCAAGGTGACTGCTGTATTCAATCCCGATGCAATTTCTGTGTTTCATCAACACTCTGATAGTCCACAGATTACAGAATGCCTCCAGATGTGCATCGGAAACTACTACTGGTCTTCCAGGGAACGATCAAAGCGTAGACTGTTTGAGAATTACTCCCATGAAAGAATGTGCGCATGGTGACTGTTGTATTCAATCCCGATGCAATTTCTGTGTTTCATCAACACTCTGGTAGTCCACAGATTACAGAAAGCCTCCAGATGTGCATCGGGGACTACTACTGGTCTTCCAGGGAACGATCAAAGCGTAGACTGTTTTAGACATTACTCCCATGGAGGAAAGTGCGCATGGTGGCTGTTGTATTCAATCCCGATGCAATATCTGTGTTTCATTAAAACTCTAATAGTCCACAGATTACAGAATGCCTCCAGATATTCATCGGAAACTACTACCGGTCTTCCAGGGAACGATCAAAGCGTAGACCGTTTGAAACATTACTTTTATGGAGGAATGTGCTCATGGTGACTGTTGTATTCAATCCCGATGCAATTTCGGTGTTTCATCAACACTCTGATAGTACACAGATTACAGAATGCCACCAGATGTGCATCGGAAACTACTACTGGTCTTCCAGGGAACGACCAAATCGTAGACTGTTTGAGAATTACTCCCATGGAGGAAAGTGCGCATTGTAACTGTTGTATTCAATCCCGATGCAATTTCTGTGTTTCATCAACACTCTGATAGTCCACAGATTTCAGGAAGCCTCCAGATGTGCATCGGAAACTACTACTGGTCTTCCAGGGAACGATCAAAGCGTAGACTGTCAGAGACATTACTCCCATGGAGGAAAGTGCGCATGGTAAATGTTGTATTCAATCCCGATGCAATTTCTGTGTTTCATCAACACTCTGATACTCCACAGATTACAGAAAGCCTCCAGATGTGCATCGGAAATTACCACTGGTCTTCCGGGGAACGATCAAAGGGTAGACTGTTAGAGACATTACTCCCATGGAGGAAAGTGCGCATGGTAACTGTGGTATTCAAAACCCGATGCAATTTCTGTGTTTCATCAACACTATGAAATTCCACAGATTACAGAATGCCTCCAGATGAGCATCGGAAACTACTACTGGTCTTCCAGGGAACGATCAAAGCGTAGACTGTTTGAGACATTACTCCCATGGAGGAAAGTGCGCATGGATATTGTTGTATTCAATCCCGATGCAATTTCTGTGTTTCAACAACACTCTGAAACTCCACAGATTACAGAATGCCTCCAGATGAGCATCTGAAACTACTACTGGTCTTCCAGGGAACGATCACAGCGTAGACTGTTTGAGACATTACTCCCATGGAGGAAAGTGCGCATGGTGGTTGTTGTATTCAATCCCGATGCAATTTCTGTGTTTCATCAACACTCTGATAGTACACAGATTACAGAATGCCTCCAGATGTGCATCGGAAACTGCTACTGGTCTTCCAGGGAACGATCAAAGCGTGAACTCTTTGAAACATTACTCCCATGGAGGAAAGTGCGCATGGTGACTGTTGTATTCAATCCCGATGCAATTTCTGTGTTTCATCAATACTCTGATAGTCCACAGATTACATAATGCCTCCAGATTTGCAATTGAAACTACTTCTGTTCTTCCAGGGAACGATCAAAGCGTAGACTGTTTAAGACATTACACCCATGGAGGAAACTGCGCATGGAGACTGTTGTATTCAATCCCGAAGCAATTTCTGTGATTCATCAACACTCTGATAGTCCACAGATTACAGAATGCCTCCAGATGTGCATCGGAAACTACTACTGGCTTTTCAGGGAACGATCAAATCGTAAACTCTTTGGGACATTACTCCCATTGAGGAAAGTGCGCATGGTAAATGTTGTAATCAATCCCGATACATTCTCTGTGTTTCAACAACACTCTGATAGTCCACAGATTTCAGAATGCCACCAGTTGTGCATCGGAAACTACTACTGGTCTTCCAGTTAACGATCAAAGCGTAGACTGTTTGAGAAATTACTAGCATGGAGGAAAGTGCACATGGTGGCTGTTGTATTCAATCCCGATGCAATTTCTGTGTTTCATCAACACTCTGATAGTCCACAGATTACAGAATGCCTCCAGATGTGCATCGGAAACTACTACTAGTCTTCCAGGGAACGATCGAAGCGTAGACTGTTTGAGCCATTACTCCCATGGCGGAAAGTGCGCATGGTGACTGTTGTATTCAATCCCGATGCAATTTCTGTGTTTCATCAACACTCTGATAGTCCACAGATTACAGAATGCCTCCAGATGTGCATCGGAAACTACTACTGGTCTTCCAGGGAACGATCAGATCTTTGACTGTTTGGGACATTACTCCCATGGAGGAAAGTGCACATGGTGACTGTTGTATTCAATCCCGATGCAATTTCTGTGTTTCATCAACACTCTGATAGTCCACAGATTACAGAATGCCTACCGATGTGCATCGGAAACTACTACTGGTCTTCCAGGGAACGATCAAAACATAGACTGTTTGGGTCATTACTCCCATGGAGGAAAGTGCGCAAGGTGACTGTTGTATTCAATCCCGATGCAATTTCTGTGTTTCATCAACACTCTGATAGTCCACAGATTACAGAATGCCTACCGATGTGCATCGGAAACTACTACTGGTCTTCCAGGGAACGATCAAAACATAGACTGTTTGAGAATTACTCCCTTGGAGGAAAGTGCGCATGGTGAAAGTTGTTTTCAATCCCGATGCAATTTCTGTGTTTCATCAACACTCTGATAGTCCACAGATTACAGAAAGCCTCCAGATGTGCATCGGAAACTACTACTGGCCTTCCAGTGGACGATCAAAGCATAGACTGTTAGAGACATTACTCCCATGGAGGAAAGTGCGCATGGTAAAAGTTGTATTCAATCCCGATGCAATTTCTGTGTTTCATCAACACTCTGATAGTCCACAGAGTAACGAAAGCCTGCAGATGTGCATCGGAAACTACTACTTGTCTTCCAGGGAACGATCAAAGCGTAGACTGTTTGAGATATTACTTTTATGGAGGAATAAGAGCATGGTGACTGTTGTATTCAATCCCGATGCAATTTCTGTGTTTCATCAACACTCTGATAGTCCACAGATTACAGAATGCCTCCAGATGTGCATCGGAAACTGCTACTGGTCTTCCAGGGAACGATCAAAGCGTGAACTCTTTGAAACATTACTGCCATGGAGGAAAGTGCGCATGGTGACTGTTGTATTCAATCCCGATGCAATTTCTGTGTTTCATCAATACTCTGATAGTCCACAGATTACAGAATGCCTCCAGATTTGCAATTGAAACTACTTCTGTTCTTCCAGGGAACGATCAAAGCGTAGACTGTTTAGGACATTACTCCCATGGAGGAAACTGCGCATGGAGACTGTTGTATTCAATCCCGAAGCAATTTCTGTGATTCATCAACACTCTGATAGTCCAAAGATTACAGAATGCCTCCAGATGTGCATCGGAAACTACTACTGGCTTTTCAGGGAACGATCAAATCGTAAACTCTTTGGGACATTACTCCCATTGAGGAAAGTGCGCATGGTAAATGTTGTATTCAATCCCGATACATTGTCTGTGTTTCAACAACACTCTGATAGTCCACAGATTACAGAATGCCACCAGATGTGCATCGGAAACTACTACTAGTCTTCCAGTTAACGATCAAAGCGTAGACTGTTTGAGAAATTACTCCCATGGAGGAAAGTGCGCATGGTGGCTGTTGTATTCAATCCCGATGCAATTTCTGTGTTTCATCAACACTCTAATAGTCCACAGATTACAGAATGCCTCCAGTTGTGCATCGGAAACTACTACTGGTCTTCCAGGGGACGATCGAAGCGTAGACTGTTTGAGCCATTACTCCCATGGAGGAAAGTTCGCATGGTGACTGTTGTATTCAATACCGATGCAATTTCTGTGTTTCATCAACACTCTGATAGTTCACAGATTACAGAATGCCTCCAGATGTGCATCGGAAACTACTACTGGTCTTCCAGGGAACGATCAGATCGTAGACTGTTTGGGACATTACTCCCATGGAGGAAAGTGCGCATGGTGACTGTTGTATTCAATCCCGATGCAATTTCTGTGTTTCATCAACACTCTGATAGTCCACAGATTACAGAATGCCTACCGATGTGCATCGGAAACTACTACTGGTCTTCCAGGGAACGATCAAAGCATAGACTGTTTGAGAAATACTCCCTTGGAGGAAAGTGCGCATGGTCAATGATGTTTTCAATCCCGATGCAATTTCTGTGTTTCATCAACACTCTGATAGTCCACAGATTACAGAATGCCTCCCGATGTGCATCGGAAACTACTACTGGTCTTCCAGGGAACGATCAGATCGTAGACTGTTTGGGTCATTACTCCCATGGAGGAAAGTGAGCAAGGTGACTGTTGTATTCAATCTCGATGCAATTTCTGTGTTTCATCAACACTCTGATGGTCCACAGATTACAGAATGCCTACCGATATGCATCGGAAACTACTACTGGTGTTCCAGGGAACGATCAAAGCATAGACTGTTTGAGAATTACTCCCTTGGAGGAAAGTGCGCATGGTGAATGTTGTTTTCTATCCCGATGCAATTTCTGTGTTTCATCAACACTCTGATAGTCCACAGATTACAGAAAGCCTCCAGATGTGCATCGGAAACTACTACTGGCCTTCCAGGGGACGATCAAAGCATAGACTGTTAGAGACATTACTCCCATGGAGGAAAGTGCGCATGGTAAAAGTTGAATTCAATCCCGATGCAATTTCTGTGTTTCATCAACACTCTGATAGTCCACAGATTACAGAAAGCCTGCAGATGTGCATCGGAAACTACTACTTGTCTTCCAGGGAACGATCAAAGCGTAGACTGTTTGAGACATTACTCCCATGGAGGAAAGTTCTCATGGTGACTGTTGTATTCAATCCCGATGCAATTTCTGTGTTTCATCAACACTCTGATAGCCCACAGATTACAGAATGCCTCCTGATGTGCATCGGAAACTACTACTGGTCTTACAGGGAACGATCAAAGCGTAGACTGTTTGAGATATTACTTTTATGGAGGAATAAGAGCATGGTGACTGTTGTATTCAATCTCGATGCAATTTCTGTGTTTCATCAACACTCTGATAGTCCACAGATTACGGAAAGCCTCCAGATGTGCATCGGGGACTACTACTGGTCTTCCAGGGAACGATCAAAGCGTAGACTGTTTTAGACATTACTCCCATGGAGGAAAGTGCGCATGGTGGCTGTTGTATTCAATCCCGATGCAATTTCGGTGTTTCATCAACACTCTGATAGTACACTGATTACAGATTGCCTCCAGATGTGCATCGGAAACTACTACTGGTATTTCAGGGAACGATCAAAGCGTAAACTCTTTGGGACATTACTCCCATGGAGGAAAGTGCGCATGGTAATTGTTGTAATCAATCCGATGCATTGTCTGTGTTTCATCAACACTCTGATAGTCCACAGATTACAGAATGCCACCAGATGTGCATCGGAAACTACTACTGGTCTTCCAGGGAACGACCAAATCGTAGACTGTTTGAGAATTACTCCCATGGAGGAAAGTGCGCATTGTAACTGTTGTATTCAATCCCGATGCAATTTCTGTGTTTCATCAACACTCTGATAGTCCACAGATTACAGGAAGCCTCCAGATGTGCATCGGAAACTACTACTGGTCTTCCAGGGAACGATCAAAGCGTAGACTGTCAGAGACATTACTCCCATGGAGGAAAGTGCGCATGGTAAATGTTGTATTCAATCCCGATGCAATTTCTGTGTTTCATCAACACTCTGATACTCCACAGATTACAGAATGCCTCCAGATGTGCATCGGAAATTACCACTGGTCTTCCGGGGAACGATCAAAGGGTAGACTGTTAGAGACATTACTCCCATGGAGGAAAGTGCGCATGGTAATTGTGGTATTCAAAACCCGATGCAATTTCTGTGTTTCATCAACACTCTGATACTCCACAGATTACAGAATGTCAGCAATTGTGCATCGGAAACTACTACTGGTCTTCCTGGGAACGATCAAATAGTAGATTGTTTGAGAATTACTGCCATGGAGGAAAGTGCGCATGGTAACTGTTGTAATCAATCCGATGCATTGTCTGTGTTTCATCAACACTCTGATAGTCCACAGATTACAGAATGCCACCAGTTGTGCATCGGAAACTACTACTGGTCTTCCAGGGAACGACCAAATCGTAGACTGTTTGAGAATTACTCCCATGGAGGAAAGTGCGCATTGTAACTGTTGTATTCAATCCCGATGCAATTTCTGTGTTTCATCAACACTCTGATAGTCCACAGATTACAGGAAGCCTCCAGATGTGCATCGGAAACTACTACTGGTCTTCCAGGGAACGATCAAAGCGTAGACTGTCAGAGACATTACTCCCATGGAGGAAAGTGCGCATGGTAAATGTTGTATTCAATCCCGATGCAATTTCTGTGTTTCATCAACACTCTGATACTCCACAGATTACAGAAAGCCTCCAGATGTGCATCGGAAATTACCACTGGTCTTCCGGGGAACGATCAAAGGGTAGACTGTTAGAGACATTACTCCCATGGAGGAAAGTGCGCATGGTAACTGTGGTATTCAAAACCCGATGCAATTTCTGTGTTTCATCAACACTATGAAATTCCACAGATTACAGAATGCCTCCAGATGAGCATCGGAAACTACTACTGGTCTTCCAGGGAACGATCAAAGCGTAGACTGTTTGAGACATTACTCCCATGGAGGAAAGTGCGCATGGATATTGTTGTATTCTATCCCGATGCAATTTCTGTGTTTCAACAACACTCTGAAACTCCACAGATTACAGAATGCCTCCAGATGAGCATCTGAAACTACTACTGGTCTTCCAGGGAACGATCACAGCGTAGACTGTATGAGACATTACTCCCATGGAGGAAAGTGCGCATGGTGGTTGTTGTATTCAATCCCGATGCAATTTCTGTGTTTCATCAACACTCTGATAGTACACAGATTACAGAATGCCTCCAGATGTGCATCGGAAACTGCTACTGGTCTTCCAGGGAACGATCAAAGCGTGAACTCTTTGAAACATTACTCCCATGGAGGAAAGTGCGCATGGTGACTGTTGTATTCAATCCCGATGCAATTTCTGTGTTTCATCAATACTCTGATAGTCCACAGATTACATAATGCCTCCAGATTTGCAATTGAAACTACTTCTGTTCTTCCAGGGAACGATCAAAGCGTAGACTGTTTAAGACATTACTCCCATGGAGGAAACTGCGCATGGAGACTGTTGTATTCAATCCCGAAGCAATTTCTGGGATTCATCAACACTCTGATAGTCCACAGATTACAGAATGCCTCCAGATGTGCATCGGAAACTACTACTGGCTTTTCAGGGAACGATCAAATCGTAAACTCTTTGGGACATTACTCCGATTGAGGAAAGTGCGCATGGTAAATGTTGTAATCAATCCCGATACATTCTCTGTGTTTCAACAACACTCTGATAGTCCACAGATTTCAGAATGCCACCAGTTGTGCATCGGAAACTACTACTGGTCTTCCAGTTAACGATCAAAGCGTAGACTGTTTGAGAAATTACTCCCATGGAGGAAAGTGCACATGGTGGCTGTTGTATTCAATCCCGATGCAATTTCTGTGTTTCATCAACACTCTGATAGTCCACAGATTACAGAATGCCTCCAGATGTGCATCGGAAACTACTACTAGTCTTCCAGGGAACGATCGAAGCGTAGACTGTTTGAGCCATTACTCCCATGGCGGAAAGTGCGCATGGTGACTGTTGTATTCAATCCCGATGCAATTTCTGTGTTTCATCAACACTCTGATAGTCCACAGATTACAGAATGCCTCCAGATGTGCATCGGAAACTACTACTGGTCTTCCAGGGAACGATCAGATCTTTGACTGTTTGGGACATTACTCCCATGGAGGAAAGTGCACATGGTGACTGTTGTATTCAATCCCGATGCAATTTCTGTGTTTCATCAACACTCTGATAGTCCACAGATTACAGAATGCCTACCGATGTGCATCGGAAACTACTACTGGTCTTCCAGGGAACGATCAAAGCATAGACTGTTTGGGTCATTACTCCCATGGAGGAAAGTGCGCAAGGTGACTGTTGTATTCAATCCCGATGCAATTTCTGTCTTTCATCAACACTCTGATAGTCCACAGATTACAGAATGCCTACCGATGTGCATCGGAAACTACTACTGGTCTTCCAGGGAACGATCAAAGCATAGACTGTTTGAGAATTACTCCCTTGGAGGAAAGTGCGCATGGTGAAAGTTGTTTTCAATCCCGATGCAATTTCTGTGTTTCATCAACACTCTGATAGTCCACAGATTACAGAAAGCCTCCAGATGTGCATCGGAAACTACTACTGGCCTTCCAGTGGACGATCAAAGCATAGACTGTTAGAGACATTACTCCCATGGAGGAAAGTGCGCATGGTAAAAGTTGTATTCAATCCCGATGCAATTTCTGTGTTTCATCAACACTCTGATAGTCCACAGATTAACGAAAGCCTGCAGATGTGCATCGGAAACTACTACTTGTCTTCCAGGGAACGATCAAAGCGTAGACTGTTTGAGACATTACTCCCATGGAGGAAAGTGCGCATGGTGGCTGTTGTATTCAATCCCGATGCAATTTCTGTGTTTCATCAACACTCTGATAGTCCACAGATTACAGAATGCCTCCAGATGTGCATCGGAAACTGCTACTGGTCTTCCAGGGAACGATCAAAGCGTGAACTCTTTGAAACATTACTGCCATGGAGGAAAGTGCGCATGGTGACTGTTGTATTCAATCCCTATGCAATTTCTGTGTTTCATCAATACTCTGATAGTCCACTGATTACAGAATGCCTCCAGATTTGCAATTGAAACTACTTCTGTTCTTCCAGGGAACGATCAAAGCGTAGACTGTTTAAGACATTACTCCCATGGAGGAAACTGCGCATGGAGACTGTTGTATTCAATCCCGAAGCAATTTCTGTGATTCATCAACACTCTGATAGTCCACAGATTACAGAATGCCTCCAGATGTGCATCGGAAACTACTACTGGCTTTTCAGGGAACGATCAAATCGTAAACTCTTTGGGACATTACTCCCATTGAGGAAAGTGCGCATGGTAAATGTTGTATTCAATCCCGATACATTCTCTGTGTTTCAACAACACTCTGATAGTCCACAGATTACAGAATGCCACCAGATGTGCATCGGAAACTACTACTGGTCTTCCAGTTAACGATCAAAGCGTAGACTGTTTGAGAAATTACTCCCATGGAGGAAAGTGCGCATGGTGGCTGTTGTATTCAATCCCGATGCAATTTCTGTGTTTCATCAACACTCTAATAGTCCACAGATTACAGAATGCCTCCAGATGTGCATCGGAAACTACTACTGGTCTTCCAGGGGACGATCGAAGCGTAGACTGTTTGAGCCATTACTATCATGGAGGAAAGTTCGCATGGTGACTGTTGTATTCAATCCCGATGCAATTTCTGTGTTTCATCAACACTCTGATAGTTCACAGATTACAGAATGCCTCCAGATGTGCATCGGAAACTACTACTGGTCTTCCAGGGAACGATCAGATCGTAGACTGTTTGGGACATTACTCCCATGGAGGAAAGTGCGCATGGTGACTGTTGTATTCAATCCCGATGCAATTTCTGTGTTTCATCAACACTCTGATACTCCACAGATTACAGAATGCCTACCGATGTGCATCGGAAACTACTACTGGTCTTCCAGGGAACGATCAAAGCATAGACTGTTTGAGAAATACTCCCTTGGAGGAAAGTGCGCATGGTCAATGATGTTTTCAATCCCGATGCAATTTCTGTGTTTCATCAACACTCTGATAGTCCACAGATTACAGAATGCCTCCCGATGTGCATCGGAAATTACTACTGTTCTTCCAGGGAACGATCAGATCGTAGACTGTTTGGGTCATTACTCCCATGGAGGAAAGTGCGCAAGGTGACTGTTGTATTCAATCCCGATGCAATTTCTGTGTTTCATCAACACTCTGATAGTCCACAGATTACAGAAAGCCTCCAGATGTGCATCGGAAACTACTACTGGTCTTCCAGGGAACGATCAAAACGTAGACTGTTTCAGACATTACTCCCATCCAGGAAAGTGCGCATGGTGACTGTTGTATTCAATCCCGAAGCAATTTCTGTGTTTCAACAACCCTCTGATAGTCCACAGATTACAGAATGCCCCCAGATGTGCATCGGAAACTACTACTGGTCTTCCAGGGAACGATCAAAGGGTAGACTGTTTGAGAAGTACTCCCATGAAGGAAAGTGCGCATGGTGACTGTTGTATTCAATCCCGATGCAATTTCTGTGTTTCATCAACTCTCTGGTAGTCCACAGATTACAGAAAGCCTCCAGATGTGCATCGGAAACTACTACTGGTCTTCCAGGGAACGATCAAAACGTAGACTGTTTGAGACATTACTCCCATGGAGGAAAGTGCGCATGGTGGCTGTTGTATTCAATCCCGATGAAATATCTGTGTTTCATCAACACTCTAATAGTCCACAGATTACAGAATGCCTCCAGATGTTCATCGGAAAATACTACCGGTCTTCCAGGGAACGATCAAAGCGTAGACCATTTGAGACATTACTTTTATGGAGGAACGTGCTCATGGCGACTGTTGTATTCAATCCCGATGCAATTTCTGTGTTTCATCAACACTCTGATAGTCCACAGATTACAGAAAGCCTCCAGATGTTCATCGGAAACTACTACTGGTCTTCCAGGGAACGATCAAAGCGTAGACTGTTAGAGACATTACTCCCATGGAGGAATGTGCGCATGGTGACTGTTGTATTCAATCCCGATGCAATTTCAGTGTTTCATCAACACTGATAGTCCACTGATTACGGAAAGCCTCCAGATGTGCATCGCAAACTACTACTGGTCTTCCAGGGAAGGATCAAAGCGTAGACTGTTAGAGACATTACTCCCATGGAGGAAAGTGCGCATGGTGACTGCTGTATTCAATCCCGATGCAATTTCTGTGTTTCATCAACACTCTGATAGTCCACAGATTACAGAATGGCTCCAGATGTGCATCGGAAACTACTACTGGTCTTCCAGGGAACGATCAAAGCGTAGACTGTTTGAGAATTACTCCCATGAAAGAAAGTGCGCATGGTGACTGTTGTATTCAATCCCGATGCAATTTCTGTGTTTCATCAACACTCTGGAAGTCCACAGATTACAGAAAGCCTCCAGATGTGCATCGGGGACTACTACTGGTCTTCCAGGGAACGATCAAAGCCTAGACTGTTTTAGACATTACTCCCATGGAGGAAAGTGCGCATGGTGGCTGTTGTATTCAATCCCGATGCAATATCTGTGTTTCATTAAAACTCTAATAGTCCACAGATTACAGAATGCCTCCAGATGTTCATCGGAAACTACTACCGGTCTTCCAGGGAACGATCAAAGCGTAGACCGTTTGAGACATTACTTTTATGGAGGAATGTGCTCATAGTTACTGTTGTATTCAATCCCGATGCAATTTCGGTGTTTCATCAACACTCTGATAGTACACCGATTACAGATTGCCTCCAGATGTGCATCGGAAACTACTACTGGTATTTCAGGGAACGATCAAAGCGTAAACTCTTTGGGACATTACTCCCATGGAGGAAAGTGCGAATGGTAACTGTTGTAATCAATCCGATGCATTGTCTGTGTTTCATCAACACTCTGATAGTCCACAGATTACAGAATGCCACCAGATGTGCATCGGAAACTACTACTGGTCTTCCAGGGAACGATCAAATCGTAGACTGTTTGAGAATTACTCCCATGGAGGAAAGTGCACATTGTAACTGTTGTATTCAATCCCGATGCAATTTCTGTGTTTCATCAACACTCTGATACTCCACAGATTACAGAATGCCTCCAGATGTGCATCGGAAATTACCACTGGTCTTCCGGGGAACGATCAAAGCGTAGACTGTTAGAGACATTACTCCCATGGAGGAAAGTGCGCATGGTGGTTGCTGTATTCAATCCCGATGCAATTTCTGTGTTTCATCAACACTCTGATAGTACACAGATTACAGAATGCCTCCAGATGTGCATCGGAAACTGCTACTGGTCTTCCAGGGAACGATCAAAGCGTGAACTCTTTGAAACTTTACTCCCATGGAGGAAAGAGCGCATGGTGACTGTTGTATTCAATCCCGATGCAATTTCTGTGTTTCATCAATACTCTGATAGTCCACAGATTACATAACGCCTCCAGATTTGCAATTGAAACTACTTCTGTTCTTCCAGGGAAAGATGAAAGCGTAGACTGTTTAAGACATTACTCCCATGGAGGAAACTGCGCATGGAGACTGTCGTATTCAATCCCGAAGCAATATCTGTGATTCATCAACACACTGATAGTCCACAGATTACAGAATGCCTCCAGATGTGCATCGGAAACTACTACTGGCTTTTCAGGGAACGATCAAATCGTAAACTCTTTGGGACATTACTCCCATTGAGGAAAGTGCGCATGGTAAATGTTGTAATCAATCCCGATACATTCTCTGTGTTTCAACAACACTCTGATAGTCCACAGATTTCAGAATGCCACCAGATGTGCATCGGAAACTACTACTGGTCTTCCAGTTAACGATCAAAGCGTAGACTGTTTGAGAAATTACTCCCATGGAGGAAAATGCGCATGGTGGCTGTTGTATTCAATCCCGATGCAATTTCTGTGTTTCATCAACACTCTGATAGTCCACAGATTACAGAATGCCTCCAGATGTGCGTCGGAAACTACTACTAGTCTTCCAGGGAACGATCGAAGCGTAGACTGTTTGAGCCATTACTCCCATGGCGGAATTTGCGCATGGTGACTGTTGTATTCAATCCCGATGCAATTTCTGTGTTTCATCAACACTCTGATAGTCCACAGATTACAGAATGCCTCCCGATGTGCATCGGAAACTACTACTGGTCTTCCAGGGAACGATCAAAGCATAGACTGTTTGAGAATTACTCCCTTGGAGGAAAGTGCGCATGGTGAATGTTGTTTTCAATCCTGATGCAATTTCTGTGTTTCATCAACACTCTGGTAGTCCACAGATTACTGAAAGCCTCCAGATGTGCATCGGAAACTACTACTGGCCTTCCAGGGGACGATCAAAGCATAGACTGTTAGAGACATTACTCCCATGGAGGAAAGTGCGCATGGTAAAAGTTGAATTCAATCCCGATGCAATTTCTGTGTTTCATCAACACTCTGATAGTCCACAGATTACAGAAAGCCTGCAGATGTGCATCGGAAACTACTACTTGTCTTCCAGGGAACGATCAAAGCGTAGACTGTTTGAGACATTACGCCCATGGAGGAAAGTTCTCATGGTGACTGTTGTATTCAATCCCGATGCAATTTCTGTGTTTCATCAACACTCTGATAGCCCACAGATTACAGAATGCCTCCAGATGTGCATCGGAAACTACTACTGGTCTTACAGGGAACGATCAAAGCGTAGACTGTTAGAGACATTACTCCCATGGAGGAATAAGAGCATGGTGACTGTTGTATTCAATCCCGATGCAATTTCTGTGTTTCATCAACACTCTGATAGTCCACAGATTACAGAATGCCTCCAGATGTGCATCGGAAACTACTACTGGTCTTCCAGGGAACGATCAAAGCGTAGACTGTTTGAGAATTACTCCCATGAAAGAAAGTGCGCATGGTGACTGTTGTATTCAATCTCGATGCAATTTCTGTGTTTCATCAACACTCTGATAGTCCACAGATTACAGAAAGCCTCCAGATGTGCATCGGAAACTACTACTGGTCTTCCAGGGAACGATCAAAGCGTAGACTGTTAGAGACATTACTCCAATGGAGGAAAGTGCGCATGGTAAATGTTGTATTCAATCCCGATGCATTTTCTGTGTTTCATCAACACTCTGATACTCCACAGATTACAGAATGCCTCCAGATGTGCATCGGAAATTACCACTGGTCTTCCGGGGAACGATCAAAGCGTAGACTGTTAGAGACATTACTCCCATGGAGGAAAGTGTGCATGGTAATTGTGGTATTCAAAACCCGATGCAATTTCTGTGTTTCATCAACACTCTGATACTCCACAGATTACAGAATGCCAGCAATTGTGCATCGGAAACTACTACTGGTCTTCCAGGGAACGATCAAATAGTAGATTGTTTGAGAATTACTGCCATGGAGGAAAGTGCGCATGGTAACTGTTGTATTTAATCCCGATGCAATTTCTGTGTTTCATCAACACTCTGATAGTCCACAGATTACAGAAAGCCTCCAGATGTGCATCGGAAACTACTACTGGTCTTCCAGTTAACGATCAAAGCGTAGACTGTTTGAGACATTACTCCCTTGGAGGAAAGTGCGCATGGTAAGTGTGGTATTCAAAACCCGATGCAATTTCTGTGTTTCATCAACACTCTGAAACTCCACAGAGTACAGAATGACTCCAGATGAGCATCGGAAACTACTACTGGTCTTCCAGGGAACGATCAAAGCGTAGGCTGTTTGATACATTACTCCCATGGAGGAAAGTGCGCATGGATATTGTTGTATTCAATCCCGCTGCAATTTCTGTGTTTCATCAACACTCTGAAACTCCACAGATTACAGAATGCCTCCAGATGAGCATCTGAAACTACTACTGGTCTTCCAGGGAACGATCACAGCGTAGACTGTTTGAGACATTACTCCCATGGAGGAAAGTGCGCATGGTGGTTGTTGTATTCAATCCCGATGCAATTTCTGTGTTTCATCAATACTCTGATAGTCCACAGATTACAGAATGCCTCCAGATTTGCAATTGAAACTACTTCTGTTTTTCCAGGGAACGATCAAAGCGTAGACTGTTTAAGACATTACTCCCATGGAGGAAACTGCGCATGGAGACTGTTGTATTCAATCCCGAAGCATTTTCTGTGATTCATCAACACTCTGATAGTCCACAGATTACAGAATGCCTCCACATGTGCATCGGAAACTACTACTGGCCTTTCAGGGAACGATCAAATCGTAAACTCTTTGGGACATTACTCCCATTGAGGAAAGTGCGCATGGTAAATGTTGTAATCAATCCCGATGCAATTTCTGTGTTTCATCAACACTCTGATAGTCCACAGATTACAGAATGCCTCCCGATGTGCATCGGAAACTACTACTGGTCTTCCAGGGAACGATCAGATCGTAGACTGTTTGGGACATTACTCCCATGGAGGAAAGTGCGCATGGTGACTGTTGTATTCAATCCCGATGCAATTTCTGTGTTTCATCAACACTCTGATAGTCCACAGATTACAGAATGCCTACCGATGTGCATCGGAAACTACTACTGGTCTTCCAGGGAACGATCAAAGCATAGACTGTTTGAGAATTACTCCCTTGGAGGAAAGTGCGCGTGGTGAATGTTGTTTTCAATCCCGATGCAATTTCTGTGTTTCATCAACACTCTGATAGTCCACAGATTACAGAATGCCTCCCGATGTGCATCGGAAACTACTACTGGTCTTCCAGGGAACGATCAGATCGTAGACCGTTTGGGTCATTACTCCCATGGAGGAAAGTGCGCATGGTGACTGTTGTATTCAATCCCGATGCAATTTCTGTGTTTCATCAACACTCTGATAGTCCACAGATTACAGAAAGCCTCCAGATGTGCATCGGAAACTACTACTGGTCTTCCAGGGAACGATCAAAGCGTAGACTGTTAGAGACATTACTCCCATGGAGGAAAGTGCGCATGGTGACTGTTGTATTCAATCCCGATGCAATTTCAGTGTTTCATCAACACTCTGATAGTCCACTGATTACGGAAAGCCTCCAGATGTGCATCGCAAACTACTACTGGTCTTCCAGGGAACGATCAAAGCGTAGACTGTTAGAGACATTACTCCCATGGAGGAAAGTGCGCATGGTGACTGCTGTATTCAATCCCGATGCAATTTCTGTGTTTCATCAACACTCTGATAGTCCACAGATTACAGAATGCCTCCAGATGTGCATCGGAAACTACTACTGGTCTTCCAGGGAACGATCAAAGCGTAGACTGTTTGAGAATTACCCCCATGAAAGAAAGTGCGCATGGTGACTGTTGTATTCAATCCCGATGCAATTTCTGTGTTTCATCAACACTCTGATAGTCCACAGATTACAGAAAGCCTCCAGATGTGCATCGGAAACTACTACTGGTCTTCCAGGGAACGATCAAAGCGTAGACTGTTAGAGACATTACTCCAATGGAGGAAAGTGCGCATGGTAAATGTTGTATTCAATCCCGATGCATTTTCTGTGTTTCATCAACACTCTGATACTCCACAGATTACAGAATGCCTCCAGATGTGCATCGGAAATTACCACTGGTCTTCCGGGGAACGATCAAAGCGTAGACTGTTAGAGACATTACTCCCATGGAGGAAAGTGTGCATGGTAATTGTGGTATTCAAAACCCGATGCAATTTCTGTGTTTCATCAACACTCTGATACTCCACAGATTACAGAATGCCAGCAATTGTGCATCGGAAACTACTACTGGTCTTCCAGGGAACGATCAAATAGTAGATTGTTTGAGAATTACTGCCATGGAGGAAAGTGCGCATGGCAACTGTTGTATTTAATCCCGATGCAATTTCTGTGTTTCATCAACACTCTGATAGTCCACAGATTACAGAAAGCCTCCAGATGTGCATCGGAAACTACTACTGGTCTTCCAGTTAACGATCAAAGCGTAGACTGTTTGAGACATTACTCCCTTGGAGGAAAGTGCGCATGGTAAGTGTGGTATTCAAAACCCGATGCAATTTCTGTGTTTCATCAACACTCTCAAACTCCACAGAGTACAGAATGACTCCAGATGAGCATCGGAAACTACTACTGGTCTTCCAGGGAACGATCAAAGCGTAGGCTGTTTGATACATTACTCCCATGGAGGAAAGTGCGCATGGATATTGTTGTATTCAATCCCGCTGCAATTTCTGTGTTTCATCAACACTCTGAAACTCCACAGATTACAGAATGCCTCCAGATGAGCATCTGAAACTACTACTGGTCTTCCAGGGAACGATCACAGCGTAGACTGTTTGAGACATTACTCCCATGGAGGAAAGTGCGCATGGTGGTTGTTGTATTCAATCCCGATGCAATTTCTGTGTTTCATCAATACTCTGATAGTCCACAGATTACAGAATGCCTCCAGATTTGCAATTGAAACTACTTCTGTTTTTCCAGGGAACGATCAAAGCGTAGACTGTTTAAGACATTACTCCCATGGAGGAAACTGCGCATGGAGACTGTTGTATTCAATCCCGAAGCATTTTCTGTGATTCATCAACACTCTGATAGTCCACAGATTACAGAATGCCTCCACATGTGCATCGGAAACTACTACTGGCCTTTCAGGGAACGATCAAATCGTAAACTCTTTGGGACATTACTCCCATTGAGGAAAGTGCGCATGGTAAATGTTGTAATCAATCCCGATGCAATTTCTGTGTTTCATCAACACTCTGATAGTCCACAGATTACAGAATGCCTCCCGATGTGCATCGGAAACTACTACTGGTCTTCCAGGGAACGATCAGATCGTAGACCGTTTGGGTCATTACTCCCATGGAGGAAAGTGCGCATGGTGACTGTTGTATTCAATCCCGATGCAATTTCTGTGTTTCATCAACACTCTGATAGTCCACAGATTACAGAATGCCAACCGATGTGCATCGGAAACTACTACTGGTCTTCCAGGGAACGATCAAAGCATAGACTGTTTGAGAATTACTCCCTTGGAGGAAAGTGCGCATGGTGAATGTTGTTTTCAATCCCGATGCAATTTCTGTGTTTCATCAACACTCTGATAGTCCACAGATTACAGAAAGCATCCAGATGTGCATCGGAAACTACTACTGGCCTTCCAGGGGACGATCAAAGCATAGACTGTTAGAGACATTACTCCCATGGAGGAAAGTGCGCATGGTAACTGTGGTATTCGAAACCTGATGCAAATTCTGTGTTTCATCAACACTCTGATACTCCACAGATTACAGAATGCCTCCAGATGAGCATCGGAAACTACTACTGGTCTTCCAGGGAACGATCAAAGCGTAGACTGTTTGAGACATTACTACCATGGAGGAATGTGCGCATGGTTGTTGTTGTATTCAATAACGATGCAATTTCTGTGTTTCATCAACACTCTAATAGTCCACAGATTACAAAATGCCTCCAGATGTGCATCGGAAACTACTACTGGTCTTCCAGGGAACGGTCAAAGCGTATACTGATTGAGACATTACTTTTATGGAGGACTGTGCTCATGGTGACTGTTGTATTCAATCCCGATGCAATTTCTGTGTTTCATCAACACTCTGATAGTACACAGATTACACAATGCATCCAGATATGCATCGGAAACTACTACTGGTCTTCCAGGGAACGATCAAAGCGTGGACTCTTTGAAACATTACTCCCATGGAGGAACCGCGCATGGTGACTGTTGTATTCAATCCCGATGCAATTTCTGTATTTCATCAACACTCTGATAGTCCACAGATTACAGAATGCCTCCAGATGTTAATCGGAAACTACTACTGGTCTTCCAGGGAACGATCAAAGCGTAGACTGTTTGGGACATTACTCCAATGGAGGAAAGTGCGCATGGTGAATGTTGTTTTCAATCCCGTTGCTATTTCTGTGTTTCATCAACACTCTGATAGTCCACAGATTACAGAAAGCCTCCAGATGTGCATCGGAAACTACTACTGGTCTTCCAGGGAACGATCAAAGCGTAGACTGTTTGAGACATTACTCCCATGGAGGAAAGTGCGCATGGTGACTGTTGTATTCAACCCCGATGCAATTTCTTTGTTTCATCAACACTCTGATAGTCCATAGATTACAGAATGCCACCAGATGTGCATCGGAAACTACTACTGGTCTTCCAGGGAACGATCAAAACGTCGACTGTTTGAGGCATATCTCCCGTGGAGGAAAGAGCGCATGGTGACTGTTGTACTCAATCCCGATGCAATTTCTGTGTTTCATCAACACTCTGATAGTCCACAGATTACAGAAAGCCTCCAGATGTGCATCGGAAACTACTACTTGTCTTCCGGGGAACGATCAAAGCGTAGACTGTTAGAGACATTACTCCCATGGAGGAAAGTGCGCAATGTAACTGTGGTATTCAAAACCCGATGCAATTTCTGTGTTTCATCAACACTCTGATACTCCACAGATTACAGAATGCCTCCAGATGAGGATCGGAAACTACTACTGGTCTTCCAGGGAACGATCAAAGCGTAGACTGTTTCAGACATTACTCCCATTCAGGAAAGTGCGGATGGTGACTGTTGTATTCAATCCCGATGCAATTTCTGTGTTTCATGAACACTCTGATAGTCCACAGATTACAGAATGCCTCCAGATTTGCAATTGAAACTACTTCTGTTCTTCCATGAAACGATCAAATCGTCGACTGTTTAAGACATTACTCCCATGGAGGAAACTGCGCATGGAGACTGTTGTATTAAATCCCGAAGCAATTTCTGTGATTCATCAACACTCTGATAGTCCACAGATTACAGAATGCCTCCAGATGTGCATCGGAAACTACTACTGGCCTTTCAGGGAACGATCAAAGCATAGACTGTTTGAGAATTACTCCCTTGGAGGAAAGTGCGCATGGTGAATGTTGTTTTCAATCCCGATGCAATTTCTGTGTTTCATCCACACTCTGATAGTCCACAGATTACAGAATGCCTCCCGATGTGCATCGGAAACTACTACTGGTCTACCAGGGAACGATCAGATCGTAGACCGTTTGGGTCATTACTCCCATGGAGGAAAGTGCGCATGGTGACTGTTGTATTCAATCCCGATGCAATTTCTGTGTTTCATCAACACTCTGATAGTCCACAGATTACAGAATACCTACCGATGTGCATCGGAAACTACTACTGGTCTTCCAGGGAACGATCAAAGCATAGACTGTTTGAGAATTACTCCCTTGGAGGAAAGTGCGCATGGTGAATGTTGTTTTCAATCCCGATGCAATTTCTGTGTTTCATCAACACTCTGATAGTCCACAGATTACAGAATGCCTCACGATGTGCATCGGAAACTACTACTGGTCTTCCAGGGAACGATCAGATCGTAGACCGTTTGGGCCATTACTCCAATGGAGGAAAGTGCGCATGGTGACTGTTGTATTCAATCCCGATGCAATTTCTGTGTTTCATCAACACTCTGATAGTCCACAGATTACAGAATGCCTACCGATGTGCATCGGAAACTACTACTGGTCTTCCAGGGAACGATCAAAGCATAGACTGTTTGAGAATTACTCCCTTGGAGGAAAGTGCGCATGGTGAATGTTGTTTTCAATCCCGATGCAATTTCTGTGTTTCATCAACACTCTGATAGTCCACAGATTACAGAAAGCATCCAGATGTGCATCGGAAACTACTACTGGCCTTCCAGGGGACGATCAAAGCATAGACTGTTAGAGACATTGTTCCCATGGAGGAAAGTGCGCATGGTAAAAGTTGTATTCAATCCCGATGCAATTTCTGTGTTTCATCAACACTCTGATAGTCCACAGATTACAGAAAGCCTGCAGATGTGCATCGGAAACTACTACTTGTCTTCTGGGGAACGATCAAAGCGTAGACTGTTAGAGACATTACTCCCATGGAGGAAAGAGCGCATGGTAACTGTGGTATTCAAAACCTGATGCAATTTCTGTGTGTCATCAACACTCTGATACTCCACAGATTACAGAATGCCTCCAGATGAGCATCGGAAACTACTACTGGTCTTCCAGGGAACGATCAAAGCGTAGACTGTTTGAGACATTACTACCATGGAGGAATGTGCGCATTGTGGTTGTTGTATTCAATCCCGATGCAACTTCTGTGTTTCATCAACACTCTAATAGTCCACAGATTACAAAATGCCTCCAGATGTGCATCGGAAACTACTACTGGTCTTCCAGGGAACGATCAAAGCGTATACTGATTGAGACATTACTTTTATGGAGGACTGTGCTCATGGTGACTGTTGTATTCAATCCCGATGCAATTTCTGTGTTTCATCAACACTCTGATAGTACACAGATTTCACAATGCATCCAGATGTGCATCGGAAACTACTACTGGTCTTCCAGGGAACGATCAAAGCGTGGACTCTTTGAAACATTACTCCCATGGAGGAACTGCGCAAGGTGACTGTTGTATTCAATCCCGATGCAATTTCTGTATTTCATCAACACTCTGATAGTCCACAGATTACAGAATGCCTCCAGATGTTAATCGGAAACTACTACTGGTCTTCCAGGGAACGATCAAAGCGTAGACTGTTTGGGACATTACTCCAATGGAGGAAAGTGCGCATGGTGAATGTTGTTTTCAATCCCGATGCTATTTCTGTGTTTCATCAACACTCTGATAGTCCACAGATTACAGAAAGCCTCCAGATGTGCATCGGAAACTACTACTGGTCTTCCAGGGAACGATCAAAACGTCGACTGTTTGAGACATATCTCCCGTGGAGGAAAGTGCGCATGGTGACTATTGTACCCAATCCCGATGCAATTTCTGTGTTTCATCAACACTCTGATAGTCCACAGATTACAGAAAGCCTCCAGATGTGCATCGGAAACTACTACTTGTCTTCCGGGGAACGATCAAAGCGTAGACTGTTAGAGACATTACTCCCATGGAGGAAAGTGCGCAATGTAACTGTGGTATTCAAAACCCGATGCAATTTCTGTGTTTCATCAACACTCTGATACTCCACAGATTACAGAATGCCTCCAGATGAGCATCGGAAACTACTACTGGTCTTCCAGGGAACGATCAAAGCGTAAACTCTTTGAGACATTACTCCCATGGAGGAAAGTGCGCATGGTAACTGTTGTAATAAATCCCGATGCATTTTCTGTGTTTCATCAACACTCCGATAGTCCACAGATTACAGAATGCCAGAAATGTGCATCGGAAACTACAACTGGTCTTCCCGGGAACGATCAAAGCGTAGACTGTTTCAGACATTACTCCCATTCAGGAAAGTGCGGATGGTGACTGTTGTATTCAATCCCGATGCAATTTCTGTGTTTCATGAACACCCTGATAGTCCACAGATTACAGAATGCCTCCAGATTTGCAATTGAAACTACTTCTGTTCTTCCAGGGAACGTTCAAATCGTCGACTGTTTAAGACATTACTCCCATGGAGGAAACTGCGCATGGAGACTGTTGTATTAAATCCCGAAGCAATTTCTGTGATTCATCAACACTCTGATAGTCCACAGATTACAGAATGCCTCCAGATGTGCATCGGAAACTACTACTGGCCTTTCAGGGAACGATCAAATCGTAAACTCTTTGGGACATTACTCCCATTGAGGAAAGTGCGCATGGTAAATGTTGTAATCAATCCCGATACATTTTCTGTGTCTCATCAACACTCTGATAGTCCACAGATTACAGAATGCCACCAGATGTGCATCGGAAACTACTACTGGTCTTCCAGTTAACGATCAAAGCGTAGACTGTTTGAGCCATTACTCCCATGGAGGAAAGTGCGCATGGTGACTGTTGTATTCAATCCCGATGCAATTTCTGTGTTTCATCAACACTCTGATAGTCCACAGATTACAGAATGCCTCCCGATGTGCATCGGAAATTACTACTGGTCTTCCAGGGAACGATCAGATCGTAGACTGTTTGGGACATTACTCCCATGGAGGAAAGTGCGCATGGTGACTGTTGTATTCAATCCCGATGCTATTTCTGTGTTTCATCAACACTCTGATAGTCCACAGATAACAGGATGCCTACCGATGTGCATCGGAAACTACTACTGGTCTTCCAGGGAACGATCAAAGCATAGACTGTTTGAGAATTACTCCCTTGGAGGAAAGTGCGCATGGTGAATGTTGTTTTTAATCCCGATGCAATTTCTGTGTTTCATCAACACTCTGATAGTCCACAGATTACTGAATGCCTCCCGATGTGCATCGGAAACTACTACTGGTCTTCCAGGGAACGATCAGATCGTAGACCGTTTGGGTCATTACTCCCATGGAGGAAAGTGCGCATGGTGACTGTTGTATTCAATCCCGATTCAATTTCTGTGTTTCATCAACACTCTGATAGTCCACAGATTACAGAATGCCTAGCGATGTGCATCGGCAACTACTACTGGTCTTCCAGGGAACGATCAAAGCATAGACTGTTTGCGAATTACTCCCTTGGAGGGAAGTGCGCATGGTGAATGTTGTTTTCAATCCCGATGCAATTTCTGTGTTTCATCAACACTCTGATAGTCCACAGATTACAGAAAGCCTCCAGATGTGCATCGGAAACTACTACTGGCCTTCCAGAGGAAGATCAAAGCATAGACTGTTAGAGACATTACTCCCATGGAGGAAAGTGCGCATGGTAAAAGTTGTATTCAATCCCGATGCAATTTCTGTGTTTCATCAACACTCTGATAGTCCACAGATTACAGAAAGCCAGCAGATGTGCATCGGAAACTACTACTTGTCTTCTGGGGAACGATCAAAGCGTAGACTGTTAGAGACATTACTCCCATGGAGGAAAGTGCGCAATGTAACTGTGGTATTCAAAACCCGATGCAATTTCTGTGTTTCATCAACACTCTGATACTCCACAGATTACAGAATGCCTCCAGATGAGCATCGGAAACTACTACTGGTCTTCCAGGGAACGATCAAAGCGTAGACTGTTTGAGACATTACTCCCATGGAGGAAACTGCGCATGGAGACTGTTGTATTGAATCCCGATGCAATTTCTGTGTTTCATCAACACTCTGATAGTCCACAGATTACAGAATGCCTCCAGATGTGCATCGGAAACTACTTCTGGTCTTTCAGGGAACGATCAAAGCGTAAACTCTTTGAGACATTACTCCCATGGAGGAATGTGCGCATGGTAACTGTTGTAATCAATCCCGATGCATTTTCTGTGTTTCATCAACACTCCGATAGTCCACAGATTACAGAATGCCAGAAATGTGCATCGGAAACTACAACTGGTCTTCCCGGGAACGATCAAAGCGTAGACTGTTTCAGACATTACTCCCATTCAGGAAAGTGCGGATGGTGACTGTTGTATTCAATCCCAATGCAATTTCTGTGTTTCATGAACACTCTGATAGTCCACAGATTACAGAATGCCTCCAGATTTGCAATTGAAACTACTTCTGTTCTTCCAGGGAACGTTCAAATCGTCGACTGTTTAAGACATTACTCCCATGGACGAAACTGCGCATGGAGACTGTTGTATTCAATCCCGAAGCAATTTCTGTGATTCATCAACACTCTGATAGTCCACAGATTACAGAATGCCTCCAGATGTGCATCGGAAACTACTACTGGCCTTTCAGGGAACGATCAAATCGTAAACTCTTTGGGACATTACTCCCATTGAGGAAAGTGCGCATGGTAAATGTTGTAATCAATCCCGATACATTTTCTGTGTTTCATCAACACTCTGATAGTCCACAGATTACAGAATGCCACCAGATGTGCATCGGAAACTACTACTGGTCTTCCAGTTAACGATCAAAGCGTAGACTGTTTGAGCCATTACTCCCATGGAGGAAAGTGCGCATGGTGACTGTTGTATTCAATCCCGATGCAATTTCTGTGTTTCATCAACACTCTGATAGTCCACAGATTACAGAATGCCTCCCGATGTGCATCGGAAACTACTACTGGTCTTCCAGGGAACGATCAGATCGTAGACTGTTTGGGACATTACTCCCATGGAGGAAAGTGCGCATGGTGACTGTTGTATTCAATCCCGATGCTATTTCTGTGTTTCATCAACACTCTGATAGTCCACAGATAACAGAATGCCTACCGATGTGCATCGGAAACTACTACTGGTCTTCCAGGGAACGATCAAAGCATAGACTGTTTGAGAATTACTCCCTTGGAGGAAAGTGCGCATGGTGAATGTTGTTTTCAATCCCGATGCAATTTCTGTTTTTCATCATCACTCTGATAGTCCACAGATTACAGAATGCCTCCCGATGTGCATCGGAAACTACTACTGGTCTTCCAGGGAACGATCAGATCGTAGACCGTTTGGGTCATTACTCCCATGGAGGAAAGTGCGCATGGTGACTGTTGTATTCAATCCCGATGCAATTTCTGTGTTTCATCAACACTCTGATAGTCCACAGATTACAGAATGCCTACCGATGTGCATCGGAAACTACTACTGGTCTTCCAGGGAACGATCAAAGCATAGACTGTTTGCGAATTACTCCCTTGGAGGGAAGTGCGCATGGTGAATGTTGTTTTCAATCCCGATGCAATTTCTGTGTTTCATCAACACTCTGATAGTCCACAGATTACAGAAAGCCTCCAGATGTGCATCGGAAACTACTACTGGCCTTCCAGAGGAAGATCAAAGCATAGACTGTTAGAGACATTACTCCCATGGAGGAAAGTGCGCATGGTAAAAGTTGTATTCAATCCCGATGCAATTTCTGTGTTTCATCAACACTCTGATAGTCCACAGATTACAGAAAGCCAGCAGATGTGCATCGGAAACTACTACTTGTCTTCTGGGGAACGATCAAAGCGTAGACTGTTAGAGACATTACTCCCTTGGAGGAAAGTGCGCATGGTAACTGTGGTATTCAAAACCTGATGCAATTTCTGTGTTTCATCAACACTCTGATACTCCACAGATTACAGTATGCCTCCAGATGAGCATCGGAAACTACTACTGGTCTTCCAGGGTACGATCAAAGCTTAGACTGTTTGAGACATTACTACCATGGAGGAATGTGCGCATGGTGGTTGTTGTATTCAATCCCGATGCAATTTCTGTGTTTCATCAACACTCTAATAGTCCACAGATTACAAAATGCCTCCAGATGTGCATCGGAAACTACTACTGGTCTTCCAGGGAACGATCAAAGCGTATACTGATTGAGACATTACTTTTATGGAGGACTGTGCTCATGGTGACTGTTGTATTCAATCCCGATGCAATTTCTGTGTTTCATCAACACTCTGATAGTACACAGATTACACAATGCATCCAGATGTGCATCGGAAACTACTACTGGTCTTCCAGGGAACGATCAAAGCGTGGACTCTTTGAAACATAACTCCCATGGAGGAAATGCGCATGGTGACTGTTGTATTCAATCCCGATGCAATTTCTGTATTTCATCAACACTCTGATAGTCCACAGATTACAGAATGCCTCCAGATGTTAATCGGAAACTACTACTGGTCTTCCAGGGAACGATCAAAGCGTAGACTGTTTGGGACATTACAACAATGGAGGAAAGTGCGCATGGTGAATGTTGTTTTCAATCCCGATGCAATTTCTGTGTTTCATCAACACTCTGATAGTCCACAGATTACAGAAAGCCTCCAGATGTGCATCGGAAACTACTATTGGTCTTCCAGGGAACGATCAAAGCGTAGACTGTTTCAGACATCACTCCCATGGAGAAAAGTGCGCATGGTAAATGTTCTATTCAATCCCGATGCAATATCTGTGTTTCATCAACACTCTGATACTCCACAGATTACAGAATGCCTCCAGATGTGCATCGGAAACTACTACTGGTCTTCCAGGGAACGATCAAAGCGTAGACTGTTTGAGACATTACTCCCATGGAGGAAAGTGCGCATGGTGACTGTTGTATTCAACCCCGATGCAATTTCTTTGTTTCATCAACACTCTGATAGTCCATAGATTACAGAATGCCACCAGATGTGCATCGGAAACTACTACTGGTCTTCCAGGGAACGATCAAAACGTCGACTGTTAGAGACATTTCCTCACGTGGAGGAAAGTGCGCATGGTGACTGTTGTACTCAATCCCGATGCAATTTCTGTGTTTCATCAACACTCTGATAGTCCACAGATTACAGAAAGCCTCCAGATGTGCATCGGAAACTACTACTTGTCTTCCGGGGAACGATCAGAGCGTAGACTGTTAGAGACATTACTCCCATGGAGGAAAGTGCGCAATGTAACTGTGGTATTCAAAACCCGATGCAATTTCTGTGTTTCATCAACACTCTGATACTCCACAGATTACAGAATGCCTCCAGATGAGCATCGGAAACTACTACTGGTCTTCCAGGGAACGATCAAAGCGTAGACTGTTTGAGACATTACTCCCATGGAGGAAAGTGCGCATGGTGGTTGTTGTATTCAATCCCGATGCAACTTCTATGTTTCATCAACACTCTAATAGTCCACAGATTACAGAATGCCTCCAGATGTGCATCGGAAACTACTACTGGTCTTCCAGGGAACGATCAAAGCGTAGACTGTATGAGACATTACTTTTATGGAGGAATGTGCTCATGGTGACTGTTGTATTCAATCCCGATGCAATTTCTGTGTTTCATCAACACTCTGATAGTCCACAGATTACAGAAAGCCTCTAGATGTGCATCGGAAACTACTACTGGTCTTCCAGGGAACGATCAAAGCGTAGACTGTTTGAGACATTACTCCCATGGAGGAAACTGCGCATGGAGACTGTTGTATTGAATCCCGATGCAATTTCTGTGTTTCGTCAACACTCTGATAGTCCACAGATTACAGAATGCCTCCAGATGTGCATCGGAAACTACTACTGGTCTTTCAGGGAACGATCAAAGCGTAAACTCTTTGAGACATTACTCCCATGGAGGAAAGTGCGCATGGTTACTGTTGTAATCAATCCCGATGCATTTTATGTGTTTCATCAACACTCCGATAGTCCACAGATTACAGAAAGCCTCCAGATGTGCATCGGAAACTACTACTGGCCTTCCAGAGGAAGATCAAAGCATAGACTGTTAGAGACATTACTCCCATGGAGGAAAGTGCGCATGGTAAAAGTTGTATTCAATCCCGATGCAATTTCTGTGTTTCATCAACACTCTGATAGTCCACAGATTACAGAAAGCCAGCAGATGTGCATCGGAAACTACTACTTGTCTTCTGGGGAACGATCAAAGCGTAGACTGTTAGAGACATTACTCCCTTGGAGGAAAGTGCGCATGGTAACTGTGGTATTCAAAACCTGATGCAATTTCTGTGTTTCATCAACACTCTGATACTCCACAGATTACAGTATGCCTCCAGATGAGCATCGGAAACTACTACTGGTCTTCCAGGGTACGATCAAAGCTTAGACTGTTTGAGACATTACTACCATGGAGGAATGTGCGCATGGTGGTTGTTGTATTCAATCCCGATGCAATTTCTGTGTTTCATCAACACTCTAATAGTCCACAGATTACAAAATGCCTCCAGATGTGCATCGGAAACTACTACTGGTCTTCCAGGGAACGATCAAAGCGTATACTGATTGAGACATTACTTTTATGGAGGACTGTGCTCATGGTGACTGTTGTATTCAATCCCGATGCAATTTCTGTGTTTCATCAACACTCTGATAGTACACAGATTACACAATGCATCCAGATGTGCATCGGAAACTACTACTGGTCTTCCAGGGAACAATCAAAGCGTGGACTCTTTGAAACATAACTCCCATGGAGGAAATGCGCATGGTGACTGTTGTATTCAATCCCGATGCAATTTCTGTATTTCATCAACACTCTGATAGTCCACAGATTACAGAATGCCTCCAGATGTTAATCGGAAACTACTACTGGTCTTCCAGGGAACGATCAAAGCGTAGACTGTTTGGGACATTACTCCAATGGAGGAAAGTGCGCATGGTGAATGTTGTTTTCAATCCCGATGCAATTTCTGTGTTTCATCACCACTCTGATAGTCCACAGATTACAGAAAGCCTCCAGATGTGCATCGGAAACTACTATTGGTCTTCCAGGGAACGATCAAAGCGTAGACTGTTTCAGACATCACTCCCATGGAGAAAAGTGCGCATGGTAAATGTTCTATTCAATCCCGATGCAATATCTGTGTTTCATCAACACTCTGATACTCCACAGATTACAGAATGCCTCCAGATGTGCATCGGAAACTACTACTGGTCTTCCAGGGAACGATCAAAGCGTAGACTGTTTGAGACATTACTCCCATGGAGGAAAGTGCGCATGGTGACTGTTGTATTCAACCCCGATGCAATTTCTTTGTTTCATCAACACTCTGATAGTCCATAGATTACAGAATGCCACCAGATGTGCATCGGAAACTACTACTGGTCTTCCAGGGAACGATCAAAACGTCGACTGTTAGAGACATTTCCTCCCGTGGAGGAAAGTGCGCATGGTGACTGTTGTACTCAATCCCGATGCAATTTCTGTGTTTCATCAACACTCTGATAGTCCACAGATTACAGAAAGCCTCCAGATGTGCATCGGAAACTACTACTTGTCTTCCGGGGAACGATCAGAGCGTAGACTGTTAGAGACATTACTCCCATGGAGGAAAGTGCGCAATGTAACTGTGGTATTCAAAACCCGATGCAATTTCTGTGTTTCATCAACACTCTGATACTCCACAGATTACAGAATGCCTCCAGATGAGCATCGGAAACTACTACTGGTCTTCCAGGGAACGATCAAAGCGTAGACTGTTTGAGACATTACTCCCATGGAGGAAAGTGCGCATGGTGGTTGTTGTATTCAATCCCGATGCAATTTCTATGTTTCATCAACACTCTAATAGTCCACAGATTACAGAATGCCTCCAGATGTGCATCGGAAACTACTACTGGTCTTCCAGGGAACGATCAAAGCGTAGACTGTATGAGACATTACTTTTATGGAGGAATGTGCTCATGGTGACTGTTGTATTCAATCCCGATGCAATTTCTGTGTTTCATCAACACTCTGATAGTCCACAGATTACAGAAAGCCTCTAGATGTGCATCGGAAACTACTACTGGTCTTCCAGGGAACGATCAAAGCGTAGACTGTTTGAGACATTACTCCCATGGAGGAAACTGCGCATGGAGACTGTTGTATTGAATCCCGATGCAATTTCTGTGTTTCGTCAACACTCTGATAGTCCACAGATTACAGAATCCCTCCAGATGTGCATCGGAAACTACTACTGGTCTCTCAGGGAACGATCAAAGCGTAAACTCTTTGAGACATTACTCCCATGGAGGAAAGTGCGCATGGTTACTGTTGTAATCAATCCCGATGCATTTTATGTGTTTCATCAACACTCCGATAGTCCACAGATTACAGAATGCCAGAAATGTGCATCGGAAACTACTACTGGTCTTCACGGGAACGATCAAAGCGTAGACTGTTTCAGACATTACTCCCATTCAGGAAAGTGCGGATGGTGACTGTTGTATTCAATCCCGATGCAATTTCTGTGTTTCATGAACACTCTGATAGTCCACAGATTACAGAATGCCTCCAGATGTTCATCGGAAACTACTACTGGTCTTCCAGGGAACGATCAAATCGTAGACTGTTTGAGACATTACAGCTGTGGAGGAAAGTGCGCATGGTGACTGTTGTATTCAATCCCGAAGCAATTTCTGTGTTTCATCAACACTCTGATAGTCCACAGAAATACAGAATGCCTCCAGATGTTCATCGAAAATTTCTACTGGTCTTCCAGGTAACGATCAAAGCGTAGACTGTTTGATACATTACTTTTATGCAGGAATGTGCACTTGGTGACTGTTGTATGCAATCCCGATGCAATTTCTGTGTTTCATCAACACTCTGATAATCCACAGATTACAGAATACCTCCAGATGTGCATCGGACACTACTACTGGTCTTCCAGGGAACGATCAAAGCGTAGACTGTTGGAGACATACCTCCCGTGGAGGAAAGTGCGCATGGTGACTGTTGTATTCAATCCCGATGAAATATCTGTGTTTCATCAACACTCTGATAGACCACAGATTACAGAATGCCACCAGATGTGCATCGGAAACTACTATTGGTCTTCCAGGGAACGATCAAAGCGTAGACTGTTTGAGAATTACTCCCACGGAGGAAAGGGCGCATGGTGACTGTGGTATTCAATCCCGATGCAATTTCTGTGTTTCATCAACACTCTGATACTCCGCAGATTACAGAATGCATCCAGATGTGCATCGGAAACTTCTACTGGAATTCCAGGGAACGATCAAAGCGTAGACTGTTTCAGACATTACTCCCATTCAGGAAAGTGCGGATGGTGACTGTTGTATTCAATCCCGATGCAATTTCTGTGTTTCATGAACACTCTGATAGTCCACAGATTACAGAATGCCTCCAGATATTCATCGGAAACTACTACTGGTCTTCCAGGGAACGATCAAATCGTAGACTGTTTGAGACATTACAGCTGTGGAGGAAAGTGCGCATGGTGACTGTTGTATTCAATCCCGAAGCAATTTCTGTGTTTCATCAACACTCTGATAGTCCACAGATTACAGAATGCCTCCCGATGTTCATCGGAAAGTACTACTGGTCTTCCATTGAACGATCAAAGCGCAGACTGTTTGGGACATTACTCCCATGGAGGAAAGTGCGCATGGTGACTGTTGTATTCAATCCCGATGCATTTTCTGTGATTCATAAACACTCTGATAGTCCACAGATTACAGAATGCCTCCAGATGTTAATCGGAAACTACTACTGGTCTTCCAAGGATCGATCAAAGCGTAGACTGTTTGAGACATTACTCCCATGGAGGAAAGTGCGCATGGTAACTGTGGTATTCCAAACCTGATGCAATTTCTGTGTTTCATCAACACTCTGATAGTCCACTGATTACAGAAAGCCTCCAGATGTGCATCGGCAACTACTACTGGTCTTCCAGGGAACGATCAAAGCGTAGACTGTTAGAGACATTACTCCCATGGAGGAAAGTGCGCATGGTGACTGCTGTATTCAATCCCGATGCAATTTCTGTGTTTCATCAACACTCTGATAGTCCACAGATTACAGAATGCCTCCAGATGTGTATCGGAAACTTCTTCTGGTCTTCCAGGGAACGATCAAAGCGTAGACTGTTTGAGACATTACTCCCATGGAGGAAAGTTCTCATGGTGACTGTTGTATTCAATCCCGATGCAATTTCTGTGTTTCATCAACACTCTGATAGCCCACAGATTACAGAATGCCACCAGATGTGCATCGGAAACTACTACTGGTCTTACAGGGAACGATCAAAGCGTAGACTGTTTGTGATATTACTTTTATGGAGGAATAAGCGCATGGTGACTGTTCTATTCAATCCCGATGCAATTTCTGTGTTTCACCAACACTCTGATAGTCCACAGATTACAGAAAGCCTCTAGATGTGCATCGGAAACTACTACTGGTCTTCCAGGGAACGATCAAAGCGTAGACTGTTTGAGACATTACTCCCATGGAGGAAACTGCGCATGGAGACTGTTGTATTGAATCCCGATGCAATTTCTGTGTTTCATCAACACTCTGATAGTCCACAGATTACAGAATGCCTCCAGATGTGCATCGGAAACTACTACTGGTCTTTCAGGGAACGATCAAAGCGTAAACTCTTTGAGACATTACTCCCATGGAGGAAAGTGCGCATGGTTACTGTTGTAATCAATCCCGATGCATTTTATGTGTTTCATCAACACTCCGATAGTCCACAGATTACAGAATGCCAGAAATGTGCATCGGAAACTACTACTGGTCTTCACGGGAACGATCAAAGCGTAGACTGTTTCAGACATTACTCCCATTCAGGAAAGTGCGGATGGTGACTGTTGTATTCAATCCCGATGCAATTTCTGTGTTTCATGAACACTCTGATAGTCCACAGATTACAGAATGCCTCCAGATGTTCATCGGAAACTACTACTGGTCTTCCAGGGAACGATCAAATCGTAGACTGTTTGAGACATTACAGCTGTGGAGGAAAGTGCGCATGGTGACTGTTGTATTCAATCCCGAAGCAATTTCTGTGTTTCATCAACACTCTGATAGTCCACAGATTACAGAATGCCTCCAGATGTTCATCGAAAATTTCTACTGGTCTTCCAGGTAACGATCAAAACGTAGACTGTTTGATACATTACTTTTATGCAGGAATGTGCACTTGGTGACTGTTGTATGCAATCCCGATGCAATTTCTGTGTTTCATCAACACTCTGATAATCCACAGATTACAGAATACCTCCAGATGTACATCGGACACTACTACTGGTCTTCCAGGGAACGATCAAAGCGTAGACTGTTGGAGACATACCTCCCGTGGAGGAAAGTGCGCATGGTGACTGTTGTATTCAATCCCGATGAAATATCTGTGTTTCATCAACACTCTGATAGACCACAGATTACAGAATGCCACCAGATGTGCATCGGAAACTACTATTGGTCTTCCAGGGAACGATCAAAGCGTAGACTGTTTGAGAATTACTCCCACAGAGGAAAGGGCGCATGGTGACTGTGGTATTCAATCCCGATGCAATTTCTGTGTTTCATCAACACTCTGATACTACGCAGATTACAGAATGCATCCAGATGTGCATCGGAAACTACTACTGGAATTCCAGGGAACGATCAAAGCGTAGACTGTTTCAGACATTACTCCCATTCAGGAAAGTGCGGATGGTGACTGTTGTATTGAATCCCGATGCAATTTCTGTGTTTCATGAACACTCTGATAGTCCACAGATTACAGAATGCCTCCAGATGTTCATCAGAAACTACTACTGGTCTTCCAGGGAACGATCAAATCGTAGACTGTTTGAGACATTACAGCTGTGGAGGAAAGTGCGCATGGTGACTGTTGTATTCAATCCCGAAGCAATTTCTGTGTTTCATCAACACTCTGATAGTCCACAGATTACAGAATGCCTCCCGATGTTCATCGGAAAGTACTACTGGTCTTCCATTGAACGATCAAAGCGCAGACTGTTTGGGACATTACTCCCATGGAGGAAAGTGCGCATGGTGACTGTTGTATTCAATCCCGATGCAATTTCTGTGATTCATAAACACTCTGATAGTCCACAGATTACAGAATGCCTCCAGATGTTAATCGGAAACTACTACTGGTCTTCCAAGGATCGATCAAAGCGTAGACTGTTTGAGACATTACTCCCATGGAGGAAAGTGCGCATGGTAACTGTGGTATTCGAAACCTGATGCAATTTCTGTGTTTCATCAACACTCTGATAGTCCACTGATTACAGAAAGCCTCCAGATGTGCATCGGCAACTACTACTGGTCTTCCAGGGAACGATCAAAGCGTAGACTGTTTGAGACATTACTCCCATGGAGGAAAGTGCGCATGGTGACTGCTGTATTCATTCCCGATGCAATTTCTGTGTTTCATCAACACTCTGATAGTCCACAGATTACAGAATGCCTCCAGATGTGTATCGGAAACTTCTTCTGGTCTTCCAGGGAACGATCAAAGCGTAGACTGTTTGAGACATTACTCCCATGGAGGAAAGTTCTCATGGTGACTGTTGTATTCAATCCCGATGCAATTTCTGTGTTTCATCAACACTCTGATAGCCCACAGATTACAGAATGCCACCAGATGTGCATCGGAAACTACTACTGGTCTTACAGGGAACGATCAAAGCGTAGACTGTTTGAGATATTACTTTTATGGAGGAATAAGCGCATGGTGACTGTTGTATTCAATCCCGATGCAATTTCTGTGTTTCATCAACACTCTGATAGTCCACAGATTACAGAATGCCTCCAGATGTGCATCGGAAACTACTACTGGTCTTTCAGGGAACGATCAAATCGTATATTCTTTGAGACATTACTCACATGAAGGAAAGTGCGCATGGTAACTGTTGTATTCAATCCCCTGGCATTTTCTGTGTTTCATCAACACTCTGATAGTCCACAGATTACAGAATGCCACGAGATGTGCATCAGAAACTACTACTGGTCTTCCAGGGAACGATCAAAGCGTAGACTGTTTCAGACACTACTCCCATGGAGGAAAGTGCGCATGGTGACTGTTGTATTCAATCCCGAAGCAATTTCTGTGTTTCATCAACTCTCTGATATTCCACAGATTACAGAATGCCCCCAGATGAGCATCGGAAACTACTACTGCTCTTCCAGGAACGATCAAAGCGTAGACTGTTTGAGAATTACTCCCATGAAGGAAAGTGCGCATGGTGACTGTTGTATTCAATCCCGATGCAATTTCTGTGTTTCATCAACACTCTGGTAGTCCACAGATTACAGAAAGCCTCCAGATGTGCATCGGAAACTACTACTGGTCTTCCAGGGAACGATCAAAACGTAGACTGTTTGAGACATTACTGCCATGGAGGAAAGTGCGCATGGTGGCTGTTGCATTCAATCCCGATGAAATATCTGTGTTTCATCAACACTGTAATAGTCCACAGATTACAGAATGCCTCCAGATGTTCATCGGAAACTATTACCGGTCTTCCAGGGAACGATCAAAGCGTAGACCGTTTGAGACATTACTTTTATGGAGGAACGTGCTCATGGTGACTGTTGTATTCAATCCCGATGCAATTTCTGTGTTTCATCAACACTCTGATAGTCCACAGATTACAGAAAGCCTCCAGATGTGCATCGGAAACTACTACTGGTCTTCCAGGGAACGATCAAAGCGTAGACTGTTAGAGACATTACTCCCATGCAGGAACGTGCGCATGGTGACTGTTGTATTCAATCCGGATGCAATTTCAGTGTTTCATCAACACTCTGATAGTCCACTGATTACGGAAAGCCTCCAGATGTGCATCGCCAACTACTATTGGTCTTCCAGGGAACGATCAAATCGTAGACAGTTAGAGACATTACTCCCATGGAGGAAAGTGTGCATGGTGACTGCTGTATTCAATCCCGATGCAATTTCTGTGTTTCATCAACACTCCGATAGTCCACTGATTACGGAAAGCCTCCAGATGTGCATCGCAAACTACTACCGGTCTTCCAGGGAACGATCAAAGCGTAGACCGTTTGAGACATTACTTTTATGGAGGAACGTGCTCATGGTGACTGTTGTATTCAATCCCGATGCAATTTCTGTGTTTCATCAACACTCTGATAGTCCACAGATTACAGAATGCCTCCAGATGTTCATCGGAAACTACTACTGGTCTTCCAGGGAACGATCAAATCGTAGACTGTTTGAGACATTACAGCTGTGGAGGAAAGTGCGCATGGTGACTGTTGTATTCAATCCCGAAGCAATTTCTGTGTTTCATCAACACTCTGATAGTCCACAGATTACAGAATGCCTCCAGATGTTCATCGGAAATTTCTACTGGTCTTCCAGGTAACGATCAAAGCGTAGACTGTTTGATACATTACTTTTATGCAGGAATGTGCACTTGGTGACTGTTGTATGCAATCCCGATGCAATTTCTGTGTTTCATCAACACTCTGATAATCCACAGATTACAGAATACCTCCAGATGTGCATCGGAAACTACTACTGGTCTTCCAGGGAACGATCAAAGCGTAGACTGTTGGAGACATACCTCCCGTGGAAGAAAGTGCGCATGGTGACTGTTGTATTCAATCCCGATGAAATATCTGTGTTTCATCAACACTCTGATAGACCACAGATTACAGAATGCCACTAGATGTGCATCGGAAACTACTATTGGTCTTCCTTGGAACGATCAAAGCGTAGACTGTTTGAGAATTACTCCCACGGAGGAAAGGGCGCATGGTGACTGTTGTATTCAATCCCGATGCAATTTATGTGTTTCATCAACACTCTGATACTCCGCAGATTACAGAATGCATCCAGATGTGCATCGGAAACTACTACTGGACTTCCAGGGAACGATCAAAGCGTAAACTCCTTGAGACATTACTACCATGGAGGAAAGTGCGCATGGTGACTGTTGTATTCAATCACGATGCATTTTCTGTGTTTCTTCAACACTCTGATAGTCCACAGATTACAGAATGCCGCGAGATGTGCATCGGAAACTACTACTGGTCTTCCTGGGAACGATCCAAGCGTAGACTGTTTATCACATTACTCCCATGGAGGAAAGTGCGGATGGTGACTGTTGTATTCAATCCCGATGCGATTTCTGTGTTTCATCAACACTCTGATAGTCCACAGATTACAAAATGCCTCCAGATGTGTATCGGAAACTTCTACTGGTCTTCCAGGGAACGATCAAAGCGTAGACTGTTAGAGACATTACTCCCAATGCAGGAAAGTGCGCATGGTGACTGTTGTATTCAATCCGGATGCAATTTCAGTGTTTCATCATCACTCTGATAGTCCACTGATAACGGAAATCCTCTAGATGTGCATCGCAAACTACTACTGGTCTTCCAGGGAACGATCAAAGCGTAGACAGTAAGAGACATTACTCCCATGGAGGAAAGTGCGCATGGTGACTGCTGTATTCAATCCCGATGCAATTTCTGTGTTTCATCAACACTCTGATAGTCCACAGATTACAGAATGCCTCCAGATGTGCATCGGAAACTACTACTGGTCTTCCAGGGAACGATCAAAGCGTAGACTGTTTGAGAATTACTCCCATGAAAGAAAGTGCGCATGGTGACTGTTGTATTCAATCCCGATGCAATTTCTGTGTTTCATCAACACTCTGGTAGTCCACAGATTACAGAAAGCCTCCAGATGTGCATCGGAGACTACTACTGGTCTTCCAGGGAACGATTAAAGCGTAGACTGTTTGAGACATTACCCCCATGGAGGAAAGTGCGCATGGTGGCTGTTGTATTCAATCCCGATGCAATTTCGGTGTTTCATCAACACTCTGATAGTACACCGATTACAGAATGCCTCCAGATGTGCATCGGAAACTACTACTGGTCTTTCAGGGAACGATCAAAGCGTAAACTCTTTGAGACATTACTCCCATGGAGGAAAGTGCGCATGGTTACTGTTGTAATCAATCCCGATGCATTTTATGTGTTTCATCAACACTCCGATAGTCCACAGATTACAGAATGCCAGATATGTGCATCGGAAACTACTACTGGTCTTCACGGGAACGATCAAAGCGTAGACTGTTTCAGACATTACTCCCATTCAGGAAAGTGCGGATGGTGACTGTTGTATTCAATCCCGATGCAATTTCTGTGTTTCATGAACACTCTGATAGTCCACAGATTACAGAATGCCTCCAGATGTTCATCGGAAACTACTACTGGTCTTCCAGGGAACGATCAAATCGTAGACTGTTTGAGACATTACAGCTGTGGAGGAAAGTGCGCATGGTGACTGTTGTATTCAATCCCGAAGCAATTTCTGTGTTTCATCAACACTCTGATAGTCCACAGATTACAGAATGCCTCCAGATGTTCATCGAAAATTTCTACTGGTCTTCCAGGTAACGATCAAAACGTAGACTGTTTGATACATTACTTTTATGCAGGAATGTGCACTTGGTGACTGTTGTATGCAATCCCGATGCAATTTCTGTGTTTCATCAACACTCTGATAATCCACAGATTACAGAATACCTCCAGATGTACATCGGACACTACTACTGGTCTTCCAGGGAACGATCAAAGCGTAGACTGTTGGAGACATACCTCCCGTGGAGGAAAGTGCGCATGGTGACTGTTGTATTCAATCCCGATGAAATATCTGTGTTTCATCAACACTCTGATAGACCACAGATTACAGAATGCCACCAGATGTGCATCGGAAACTACTATTGGTCTTCCAGGGAACGATCAAAGCGTAGACTGTTTGAGAATTACTCCCACGGAGGAAAGGGCGCATGGTGACTGTGGTATTCAATCCCGATGCAATTTCTGTGTTTCATCAACACTCTGATACTACGCAGATTACAGAATGCATCCAGATGTGCATCGGAAACTACTACTGGAATTCCAGGGAACGATCAAAGCGTAGACTGTTTCAGACATTACTCCCATTAAGGAAAGTGCGGATGGTGACTGTTGTATTGAATCCCGATGCAATTTCTGTGTTTCATGAACACTCTGATAGTCCACAGATTACAGAATGCCTCCAGATGTTCATCAGAAACTACTACTGGTCTTCCAGGGAACGATCAAATCGTAGACTGTTTGAGACATTACAGCTGTGGAGGAAAGTGCGCATGGTGACTGTTGTATTCAATCCCGAAGCAATTTCTGTGTTTCATCAACACTCTGATAGTCCACAGATTACAGAATGCCTCCCGATGTTCATCGGAAAGTACTACTGGTCTTCCATTGAACGATCAAAGCGCAGACTGTTTGGGACATTACTCCCATGGAGGAAAGTGCGCATGGTGACTGTTGTATTCAATCCCGATGCAATTTCTGTGATTCATAAACACTCTGATAGTCCACAGATTACAGAATGCCTCCAGATGTTAATCGGAAACTACTACTGGTCTTCCAAGGATCGATCAAAGCGTAGACTGTTTGAGACATTACTCCCATGGAGGAAAGTGCGCATGGTAACTGTGGTATTCGAAACCTGATGCAATTTCTGTGTTTCATCAACACTCTGATAGTCCACTGATTACAGAAAGCCTCCAGATGTGCATCGGCAACTACTACTGGTCTTCCAGGGAACGATCAAAGCGTAGACTGTTTGAGACATTACTCCCATGGAGGAAAGTGCGCATGGTGACTGCTGTATTCAATCCCGATGCAATTTCTGTGTTTCATCAACACTCTGATAGTCCACAGATTACAGAATGCCTCCAGATGTGTATCGGAAACTTCTTCTGGTCTTCCAGGGAACGATCAAAGCGTAGACTGTTTGAGACATTACTCCCATGGAGGAAAGTTCTCATGGTGACTGTTGTATTCAATCCCGATGCAATTTCTGTGTTTCATCAACACTCTGATAGCCCACAGATTACAGATTGCCACCAGATGTGCATCGGAAACTACTACTGGTCTTACAGGGAACGATCAAAGCGTAGACTGTTTGAGATATTACTTTTATGGAGGAATAAGCGCATGGTGACTGTTGTATTCAATCCCGATGCAATTTCTGTGTTTCATCAACACTCTGATAGTCCACAGATTACAGAATGCCTCCAGATGTGCATCGGAAACTACTACTGGTCTTTCAGGGAACGATCAAATCGTATATTCTTTGAGACATTACTCACATGAAGGAAAGTGCGCATGGTAACTGTTGTATTCAATCCCCTGGCATTTTCTGTGTTTCATCAACACTCTGATAGTCCACAGATTACAGAATGCCACGAGATGTGCATCAGAAACTACTACTGGTCTTCCAGGGAACGATCAAAGCGTAGACTGTTTCAGACACTACTCCCATGGAGGAAAGTGCGCATGGTGACTGTTGTATTCAATCCCGAAGCAATTTCTGTGTTTCATCAACTCTCTGATATTCCACAGATTACAGAATGCCCCCAGATGAGCATCGGAAACTACTACTGCTCTTCCAGGAACGATCAAAGCGTAGACTGTTTGAGAATTACTCCCATGAAGGAAAGTGCGCATGGTGACTGTTGTATTCAATCCCGATGCAATTTCTGTGTTTCATCAACACTCTGGTAGTCCACAGATTACAGAAAGCCTCCAGATGTGCATCGGAAACTACTACTGGTCTTCCAGGGAACGATCAAAACGTAGACTGTTTGAGACATTACTGCCATGGAGGAAAGTGCGCATGGTGGCTGTTGCATTCAATCCCGATGAAATATCTGTGTTTCATCAACACTGTAATAGTCCACAGATTACAGAATGCCTCCAGATGTTCATCGGAAACTATTACCGGTCTTCCAGGGAACGATCAAAGCGTAGACCGTTTGAGACATTACTTTTATGGAGGAACGTGCTCATGGTGACTGTTGTATTCAATCCCGATGCAATTTCTGTGTTTCATCAACACTCTGATAGTCCACAGATTACAGAAAGCCTCCAGATGTGCATCGGAAACTACTACTGGTCTTCCAGGGAACGATCAAAGCGTAGACTGTTAGAGACATTACTCCCATGCAGGAACGTGCGCATGGTGACTGTTGTATTCAATCCGGATGCAATTTCAGTGTTTCATCAACACTCTGATAGTCCACTGATTACGGAAAGCCTCCAGATGTGCATCGCCAACTACTATTGGTCTTCCAGGGAACGATCAAATCGTAGACAGTTAGAGACATTACTCCCATGGAGGAAAGTGTGCATGGTGACTGCTGTATTCAATCCCGATGCAATTTCTGTGTTTCATCAACACTCCGATAGTCCACTGATTACGGAAAGCCTCCAGATGTGCATCGCAAACTACTACCGGTCTTCCAGGGAACGATCAAAGCGTAGACCGTTTGAGACATTACTTTTATGGAGGAACGTGCTCATGGTGACTGTTGTATTCAATCCCGATGCAATTTCTGTGTTTCATCAACACTCTGATAGTCCACAGATTACAGAATGCCTCCAGATGTTCATCGGAAACTACTACTGGTCTTCCAGGGAACGATCAAATCGTAGACTGTTTGAGACATTACAGCTGTGGAGGAAAGTGCGCATGGTGACTGTTGTATTCAATCCCGAAGCAATTTCTGTGTTTCATCAACACTCTGATAGTCCACAGATTACAGAATGCCTCCAGATGTTCATCGGAAATTTCTACTGGTCTTCCAGGTAACGATCAAAGCGTAGACTGTTTGATACATTACTTTTATGCAGGAATGTGCACTTGGTGACTGTTGTATGCAATCCCGATGCAATTTCTGTGTTTCATCAACACTCTGATAATCCACAGATTACAGAATACCTCCAGATGTGCATCGGAAACTACTACTGGTCTTCCAGGGAACGATCAAAGCGTAGACTGTTGGAGACATACCTCCCGTGGAAGAAAGTGCGCATGGTGACTGTTGTATTCAATCCCGATGAAATATCTGTGTTTCATCAACACTCTGATAGACCACAGATTACAGAATGCCACTAGATGTGCATCGGAAACTACTATTGGTCTTCCTTGGAACGATCAAAGCGTAGACTGTTTGAGAATTACTCCCACGGAGGAAAGGGCGCATGGTGACTGTTGTATTCAATCCCGATGCAATTTATGTGTTTCATCAACACTCTGATACTCCGCAGATTACAGAATGCATCCAGATGTGCATCGGAAACTACTACTGGACTTCCAGGGAACGATCAAAGCGTAAACTCCTTGAGACATTACTACCATGGAGGAAAGTGCGCATGGTGACTGTTGTATTCAATCACGATGCATTTTCTGTGTTTCTTCAACACTCTGATAGTCCACAGATTACAGAATGCCGCGAGATGTGCATCGGAAACTACTACTGGTCTTCCTGGGAACGATCCAAGCGTAGACTGTTTATCACATTACTCCCATGGAGGAAAGTGCGGATGGTGACTGTTGTATTCAATCCCGATGCGATTTCTGTGTTTCATCAACACTCTGATAGTCCACAGATTACAAAATGCCTCCAGATGTGTATCGGAAACTTCTACTGGTCTTCCAGGGAACGATCAAAGCGTAGACTGTTAGAGACATTACTCCCAATGCAGGAAAGTGCGCATGGTGACTGTTGTATTCAATCCGGATGCAATTTCAGTGTTTCATCATCACTCTGATAGTCCACTGATAACGGAAATCCTCCAGATGTGCATCGCAAACTACTACTGGTCTTCCAGGGAACGATCAAAGCGTAGACAGTAAGAGACATTACTCCCATGGAGGAAAGTGCGCATGGTGACTGCTGTATTCAATCCCGATGCAATTTCTGTGTTTCATCAACACTCTGATAGTCCACAGATTACAGAATGCCTCCAGATGTGCATCGGAAACTACTACTGGTCTTCCAGGGAACGATCAAAGCGTAGACTGTTTGAGAATTACTCCCATGAAAGAAAGTGCGCATGGTGACTGTTGTATTCAATCCCGATGCAATTTCTGTGTTTCATCAACACTCTGGTAGTCCACAGATTACAGAAAGCCTCCAGATGTGCATCGGAGACTACTACTGGTCTTCCAGGGAACGATTAAAGCGTAGACTGTTTGAGACATTACCCCCATGGAGGAAAGTGCGCATGGTGGCTGTTGTATTCAATCCCGATGCAATTTCGGTGTTTCATCAACACTCTGATAGTACACCGATTACAGAATGCCTCCAGATGTGCATCGGAAACTGCTACTGGTCTTCCAGGGAACGATCAAAGCGTGAACTCTTTGAAACATTACTCCCATGGAGGAAAGTGTGCATGGTGACTGTTGTAATCAATCCCGATGCATTGTCTGTGTTTCATCACCACTCTGATAGTCCACAGATTACAGAATGCCACCAGATGTGCATCGGAAACTACTACTGGTCTTCCCGGAAACGATCAAAGCGTAGACTGTTTCAGTCATTACTCCCTTGCAGGAAAGTGCGGATGGTGACTGTTGTATTCAATCCCGATGCATTTTTTGTGTTTCATCAACACTCTGATAGTCCACAGATTACAGGATTCCACCAGATGTGCATCGGAAACTACTACAGGTCTTCCAGGGAACGATCAAATCGTCGACTGTTTGAGACATTCCTCCCATGGAGGAAACTGCGCATGGTGACTGTTGTATTTAATCCCGATGCAATTTCTGTGTTTCATCTACACTCTGATAGTCCATAGATTACAGAATGCCAGCAATTGTGCATCGGAAACTACTACTGGTCTTCCAGGGAACGATCAAATAGTAGATTGTTTGAGAATTACTGCCATGGAGGAAAGTGCGCATGGTAACTGTTGTATTCAATCCCGATGCAATTTCTGTGTTTCATCAACACTCTGATAGTCCACAGATTACAGAAAGCCTCCAGATGTGCATCGGAAACTACTACTGGTCTTCCAGTTAACGATCAAAGCGTAGACTGTTTGAGACATTACTCCCTTGGAGGAAAGTGCGCATGGTAACTGTGGTATTCAAAACCCGATGCAATTTCTAAGTTTCATCAACACTCTGAAACTCAACAGATTACAGAATGCCTCCAGATGAGCATCGGAAACTACTACTGGTCTTCCAGGGAACGATCAAAGCGTAGACTGTTTGAGACATTACTCCCATGGAGGAAAGTGCGCATGGAAATTGTTGTATTCAATCCCGATGCAATTTCTGTGTTTCATCAACACTCTGAAACTCCACAGATTACAGAATGCCTCCAGATGAGCATCTGAAACTACTACTGGTCTTCCAGGGAAAGATCAAAGCGTAGACTGTTTGTGACACTACTCCCATGGAGGAAAGTGCGCATGGTGGTTGTTGTATTCAATCCCGATGCAATTTCTGTGTTTCATCAACACTCTGATAGTACACAGATTACAGAATGCCTCCAGATGTGCATCGGAAACTGCTACTGGTCTTCCAGTTAACGATCAAAGCGTGAACTCTTTGAAACATTACTCCCATGGAGGAATGTACGCATGGTAACTGTTGTATTCAATCCCGATGCAATTTCTGTGTTTCATCAATACTCTGATAGTCCACAGATTACAGAATGCCTCCAGATTTGCAATTGAAACTACTTCTGTTCTTCCAGGGAACGATCAAAGCGTAGACTGTTTAAGACATTTCTCCCATGGAGGAAACTGCGCATGGAGACTGTTGTATTCAATCCCGAAGCAATTTCTGTGATTCATCAACACTCTGATAGTCCACAGATTACAGAATGCCTCCAGATGTGCATCGGAAACTACTACTGGCCTTTCAGGGAACGATCAAATCGTAAACTCTTTGGGACATTACTCCCATGGAGGAAAGTGCGCATGGTAAATGTTGTAATCAATCCCGATACATTTTCTGTATTTCATCAACACTCTGATAGTCCACAGATTACAGAATGTATCCCGATGTGCATCGGAAACCACTACTGGTCTTCCAGGAACGATCAAAGCGTAGACTGTTTGAGAATTACTCCCTTGGAGGAAAGTGCGCATGGTGAATGTTGTTTTCAATCCCGATGCAGTTTCTCTGTTTCATCAACACTCTGATAGCCCACAGATTACAGAAGGCCTGCAGATGTGCATCGGAAACCACTACTTGTCTTCTGGGGAACGATCAAAGCGTAGACTGTTAGAGACATTGCTCCCATGGAGGAAAGTGCGCATGGTAACTGTGGTATTCAAAACCTGATGCAATTTCTGTGTTTCATCAACACTCTGATACTCCACAGATTACAGAATGCCTCCAGA